>NC_079498.1:73373515-73987553 GCF_030052815.1 Hevea brasiliensis | reverse complement strand
GACTCTTTTCCGATCTGCCCTCATCCCTTAAGAATTGGAAGAGCAGGTTCTTCATTACGAGGAAGTAAAGATCATTTGCTTTGAGGACTTTCCTCGTGGTGGTGGTACGAGGCCCCTTCAGAAGCACATTACCTTGAGTCAAGAGGAAAGCTCAATAGTGATGGGTGAAAAGTCGAGGCCGCCACTCTAAAATATTCTGTCCAAATCACGGTGGCTGCGAGCGCACCATTGGACCATGCAGCGATCACCGTAGAGATCGCGAACTTAGCTCTCGACCTCGGCATTGGTATTTTCTATATCTCGGTTCTCGGGACCTTAGCGATCTCACTAACCTTTTCTTTGTGCGGTATGGCGGGTGGTGAGGTTCTAGGAAGCGGAAGAAGGAAGAGAGATCTTAGGAAAGTAAAGGAGATGAAGCGTTGAGCGTCTTCAAACACGATCACGAACACAGGAGATACAAAGAGACCGCCTCAACCTTGGTCCGCCCGACCATTGAAGCTATCGAGATCTCCTCCTAGATCGGAAGAAGCGACCCCGCCTCTCTCGATTATTCCAAGCACGGAAGGGCCTTCTCAATCTTCACGGGAGGACCTCTTCTCGTGGCGCTCAAATCTTGATCATTGCTTGAAGAATAGCGGTGTTAGGGAGAACTCCGATTTTGCCAAAGTCACAGGATCTACCATCTTCTTTCAAGAGGATCGGGACGGGCTATCCCGAGAATGGTCTCGATGATATCTTGACTCGAACCATGAGCCTAAGCGTGGAGTGTGCAGTGAACCGGACCATGATTCGGGAAAAGATTCGGCGTGCAGGTAAGGAGGTTGGGAAGAAAAATCAGAATTGGCTTCCCTCGATCCCAACTCTCATCCGCTCGGGATTATATATCTCAAGTCGAGGGCGGGCGAAGTACCATGAAGACCGGTGGCGAAAGGTCTCGTGACTTGGTGAAAGTGAGCGGGCTCTCGAGAGAAGTCCGGGCACTTGAGGCCATGAAGCCGCTTCAGTCGCTCAACTTGTAGAGGAGCTTAGCGAAGGATAAGGAGCTTTCGAGAAAGACAAAGAGCTTAAGGAAAAGGATGAAGAGATGGTGTCGGGAATGGCGGAGCCTATGTGAATGCTCATAAGGATCTCTTGGCCGAACTCCAAAGCGCTATCTGAAGAGGACTTCTCTTGGATGGGCGACACGGCTCCGGGCGATGGTGAAGATAGTGAGGAGGAGGCGAGGAAGAGAGAGAGTGAAGCGAGAATGTAAATCAGTGAGGTGATCCCCGGCCGAATAACTGTACAAATTATGAAATGAAATGGAATATCTCTTTTGTTCAATGAATTGATGTGATTGGAAAATCTTTGAATTGCCTAAGTATTTGATTGTATGAGCATAGCGAAACATGAACTAAATGCCATTATTAATCTAAGTATAAAAGATCGGAAAGCACAATAAGCATGAGATCGGTGGGGGAGAAATGCTGAGCAGGACTTGATTAAAATTGAAAATTTAACTTGAACACTTAAGATCGGAACCCTCGTTAAGCCAGACCAAAACTTTAGCTCTTAATCTTAGAAAAGGAGTCGGCAATAAAGCGGTAGGAAAAGATCTAGTGCAGTTCATTTTATTTATCAACGAGAGATCGAGGAATATACTTGGCCAGTCAGGAAATTCGACAACGGGTTTGAGAGGTCGGTAAATGATTTGAGAGATCGTGAGGCTTAATGAATATGAGGACTCGGCATTAATTCAATTCTTTGTGAGGAGAGATCGGAAATGTGACCGCCTATCAAAGAGGATCGGAAAGCGTGATTATTTGTTCAAAGAAGAATTTTATTGATTCTAGGGATCGGCCAAAATATGGTGTCGGCAATTGCCCCTCTTTACATAATTTCTATTAAAGGAAAAATTTCCGTATAGGAATTATGTAAAGATTGAACTCATATTTTGGGCGATTAGGTGTTGAAATTAGGGAACTAAAGCACACCTAAGTTAATGACCTAGAAAATTAAAATCAACTTGGATCTAGAAACCAGAGGTTGATAACGAGGAATGTAAATTGCATGAAATTAAAATCAACTTAGATCAAGGAACGAGAGGTTGATAACGAAATGTAAATTGCATGAAATTAAAATCAACTTAGATCAAGGAACCGAGAGGTTGATAGCGAGAAATGTAAATTGCATGAAATTAAAATCAACTTAGATCAAGGAACGAGAGGTTGATGGTGGAATTGCATGAAATTAAAATCAACTTAGATCAAGGAACGAGAGGTTGATAGCATGAAATGTAAATTGCATGAAATTAAAATCAACTTAGATCAAGGAACGAGAGGTTGATATGAAATGTAAATTGCATGAAATTAAAATCAACTTAGATCAAGGAACGAGAGGTTGATAGCATGAAATGTAAATTGCATGAAATTAAAATCAACTTAGATCAAGGAACGAGAGGTTGATAACGAGAAATGTAAATTGCATGAAATTAAAATCAACTTAGATCAAGGAACGAGAGGTTGATAGCGAAATGTAAATTGCATGAAATTAAAATCAACTTAGATCAAGGAACGAGAGGTTGATAACGAGAAATGTAAATTGCATGAAATTAAAATCAACTTACAAAACAAGTCGACTTTGGCACATGAAGTTATTCACGACAAAGTGTACTTAACAAGATAATGAAGGCGGACGATTAATGGAGGAGGAGTTGTAAGGCGACCTATGACCTCGTTCTTTCGGATGTCCCTTTTAGTTCCCGACTTTCTCCTTATTCTTGGAAAGCGCCCTTGTGGGTTTCACTTTCTTTCGTCCATTCGACCCGAGCGCCCTTTCGGGTTTTCACCTCTAGTTTTTTTTTTTTTTTTTTTTGGCGGCTATTCCTGCAAATCTCATAGTAAAGTCTGCGAGGTTATCAATTTTTAAATTCAAATCTTATGGCGAAATTTAACTAATCAATAGCGCATTAGTCAAGAGAAAGGATAGTATTAAAAAGTGAGTAAGCGGGAAAACAAAAGCAGAAGGAATGGAGTATAACTTTATCATGGCTTTAGGAAAAATAGACTTTCAAAGGAAAAGGAAAGGTACAAGGATAGATCTCATATATTCCTTTTAGTTGGTTTTGAAGTCTTTTAAGCGCCATATTCCAAGTTCTCTGAAGTCCCTTGCAGTGACGGTTGCCTCTCTATCAGCGGTTTCATGCCCCCTTCCTTATTCCTCAGTTTGGTTCTTGGGGCGCCCTTTTTGGTTTTCACCCCAAGAAGGTTTTTTTTTTTTTTTTTTTTTTTTTAGGGCGCCCTTTGGGTTTCATCCCTTCTCCTTTTTATGCATAGTATCTCTTGTGATGTCGGCATTCCACGAGTCTCGGGAATTCTTCACCGTCCATGTGGGTCAAGATCAAGGCTCCTCGATGCGCCTTTTTAACCACATAGGGTCCCTCGTAGGTTGGTGACCATTTGCCGGGGATCGTTTTGGTTTGGTAGTACTTTCTTTAGAACTAAGTCCCGGGTAGGAATTCCGTGGCGTGCGCTTTTATCAAATGCCTAGCCATTCTCCTCGATATAATTGCGTGACATGCTGCTGTTAACCTTTTCTCATCCGGCAAGTTTAAGCCAGTCCAACCTTGGTGGATCCATTACGACTCACCAATCACGATTCCTTGAGAATCCTTAGGAAGGAATTTCAACCTCAACGGTATCTGCTTCCATCCGTAGACCGGTGAGTATGGAGTTGCCCAGTTGAGGTTCTTATGGAAATCCGGTATGCATGAAGAGCGTAGGGAGCATGTCATGCCAATCCCTATATGTGACCGTCATTTTCCGGATTATCCTCTTTAGATTTTTGTTCGCGGCTTCCACGCTCCATTCATCTGAGGGGCGGTATGGGAGGAATTGAGATGTCGGATTACGTATTGATCACGGCTTACGAATCTTGGACCGTTCGAGGTTCTTGGCGTTATCGGTGACAATTTCATTCGGAGACCATGCGGCATATGATATTGTTTACGAAGAATTTGAAAGCGTGTTACTGCGTGATGTGAGCATAGGATGTCGCCTCGACCCACTTGGAGAAATAGTCGATGGCTACAAGGATGAATCTGTGCCCATTGGATGCCTTGGGATTGATGGGACCAATCACATCTATGCCCCACATTGCAAAAGGCCACGGTGAGGCGAGATTGAGCGACTTGTGAGGTGGCACATTTATCGGATCTGCGTAAATCGACACTTGTGGCACTTAGGAAATACTCGATGCAATCCTTTTCCATTGTGGTCCAAAAATACCCGTCGCATGATTTGCTTGGCCATCATGTGTCCATTGGCGTGAGTTGCACAATTTCCCTCATGAGTTTCAAAAGGATTCTCTTTGCCTCCTTTGCATCCACACATCTCAATAATTCACCGTTGGAGCTTCTTTTGTATAGGGTTTCCCCATTGGGAAAGTACCCCAATGCTAACCTCGAATCATCTTCTTTTCATTTTTGCTTGCCTGAAGGGAATTCTCGGTTCTCTGATGAGCCGAGGATGTCGTGATACCAAGGCTTTCCATCGAGCTCTTCTTCAATCATGAAGCAATAGGTGGCTCATCCCTTACTTTAATCTTCAGCGTGCGAAGCGTCGCCCTTCTTGATTTGAGCCATAACGGCTAGAGTAGCTAAGGCGTCGACAAATTGATTCTTGTCTCTACTCGGATGAGTGAAAGAGATTTCTTGAATTCCACGATCATCTCGATGAAGTATTTACGGTAGGGGATTAGCTTGGGATCCTTGGTTTGCCATTCTCCCTTGACACGATAAATTATCGAGCGAGTCTCCATACACCTCCAACTTTACGATTTTCATCTCTATAGCGACATGTAGACCCATTACACAAGCTTCATATTACTGCGACATTGTTGAGTGCAGTCAAATCCCAACTTAGCGGCTATTGGGAAGTGCTTTCATGCAGGGATACTAATGCGGCTCAATTCCATTCCGGATAAATTGTTGCTCGTCAAAATACATTTCCCACACATCAGTGACCCCTCTTCTTATGATCTACTTCATTAATATGTTCGTCGAGAACTCAAAATCGAGCTTCATAATCGGGATAGGGTTTTCGCTAGGAGAGTCGACAATTACGCTACCTTTCACGCTTTCGGGTCATGTAGACTATATCATATTGGGAGAGTATAACTTGCCACTTGGCTATCCTTCCGACACGAATGGGCTTTCGAATACGTGTCGATAGGATCCATCAGGAGATAAGCCATGTCTTGTGATTCAACATGTAGTGCTTGAGGCGATTTCTTTGTCGGGCTAGCAGCGACAAGTCTTTTCTAAGAAAGAGTACCTTGACTCACAATCATTGAACTTCTTGCTCGGGTAGTAAATGGCCCTCTCTTTTAGGCGGTATCATCATCTTTGTCCTAAAACACATCCCATAGAGCTCTGTTGGTGCCATGTATGCGGGATCGAGGCACACTTTGCCAGGCGGGACCAATCTTGAGTGGGTTTGACAAATCTTGTTTGATTGTCTCGAAAGCCTTTTGACAATCCGAATCCCATTGGGTAGGATTGTTCTTAGAATAGTCTGAAAATAGGCTCGGCTTTGGCGGTGAGATTAGAAATAAATCTTGAAATGTAGTTCAACTTTCCTAGAAAGCTGCGCACCTCCTTTACATTTTGGGGGCGGCATTTCTTGAATAGCTCGAACTTTATGCGGATCCACTTCTATCCCTTTCTAAACTTACTATGAATCCCAGCAGTTTTCCGATCTAGCTCAGAAGATGCATTTAGCGAGGTTGACTTCAACTTGTATTTCTGAGCCTTTGAGCACCCTCCTCATCACTGAGCGTGGCTCTCTTCTCCTGGATTTAATGATCATATCATCCACATATACCTCCACTTCTTTATGCATCATATCGTGGAATAATGTGACCATTCTTGTGGTAAGTAGCCGGCATTCTTCAACCGAAGGGCATGACCCGATAGCAAAATACCCCCATTGGGTGATGAAAGCGATTTTATCCTTGTCTTCCTTGTCCATCGAATCTGATTGTACCACGATGCCCCATCAATACACGAACACCTACCCAATCCGCGGCATTGTCAACTAACACATCAATGTGAGGAGAGGAAATCATCTTTCAAACTTGCTTTATTAAGGTCCTGTAGTCAACACACACCACGACTCTCCGTCTTTCTTCATTCTTGGGGCGACATTAGCCACCCATTGGGGATATTTGACTACTTCCAAGAATCGGCGTCATCTTGTTTCTTGACTTCATCCGAACCTTGAAGCGGTGTGTCGGGATTCATTCTCCTCGATTTACGCTTCAGGGATCGTTCACGGAATTAAGGAATCTTGTGCGTCACTATCTGAGGTCCAAACCGACCATATCATCATAGCTCCATGAAAATCGTCGAGAAATTCCTTAGCGGACCGATCATATCTCCCAATTCCTCACTCTCCACTACCTTAAGTTCCCTTTTTACTTCTTAGAGCCTAAGTTTATTGTGCGCGTTTCATCTTCACAAGGCACGAGGAGGGTTCATCTTTTCATTGCTTTCTTACGTAAGGTCTTCCTCGAATTACTTGAAGTAATGGCGATTATGGGGATTTCAAAATTAACGAGAGGAATTTACGAGTCTATTGGATTATTAGGTGTTAATTGATGAATGGTCTGAATGAATAAAGAATAGAACATGTTATAAGGATGGAATTAAAAGGAAAGAGAGTATTGGATTTAAAATGCGCTATCAATTCATTAATATTAATGCCATAAGAAAAGGTCCATTCTGATTATTACACTTGTCACCATGGACAAAATGATCAAGTGTAGATAACGGAGGTACTTTACTCGAAATTGAGTGCGAGGATATCCTCCGTTGTCGGTTGTCAAGCTCTGCTCCTCGACCATGGGTGAAACTAGGGCCTCATACAAGGAATCGGTTGGATGACATCTATGGATGGATCATCTGGTGATTCTTACGTACTTGCCGGATGTTGGATGGCCGGTTTGGTGAAGATCTCGTAATTCTCGGGACTATTTTCATTTTCCGTCTCTGGTCGAACCTCACGATCGAAGCATTCTCCTCATCGAATCGCCCATCCACGAGGCATCCTCCTCATACCCCAAACCACAGCGGCCTATCTTACGAATAGCGGTATAGGCTCGGCGATTCCTTGCAAGCGGTGCCCAAGCCTTTCCCCTCTTGATACCGTTTCTTGACATTACTTTGGCCACCATAGCCATAGCCCCTTCCTTCCAGTATCTTGCAATTCAAGGGCACGGAAAGAACTCTCCAATGATTCCTCGGCGCTTCCACATAAGGAAGTGATTGCGGCTTAGTGACGATATGGCCTCTTCGCCCCTGCAGTGATGATTTTGCCGTCCTTAATGTATTTGATCTTACGGTGTAAGGTTGAAGGAGCAGCGTTCGCGAGTGGATCCACGGCCTCCCTAATAACATAGTGTAAGCGGCTCAATGTTCATCACTTGAAGCGTGGCGTTGAAAGTACATGCCCGACTTGGATTGGCAAGTCAATGTCTCCCGATACCTCTCTCACGGTGCCGTCAAAGGCTCTTACCACCATTGCACTCGGCGTATATGCGATTGGTCAGCCGTGCTTTGGCTAAGGTCGCGCTAAGCGATACATTGAGGCCGATCCGTTATCGATGAGAACCTTGGCCACTATACAACCCTTACACTTCACGATTACATGTAGAGCTTTATTGTGCCTAAGCCCGCGAGTCTACCTCCTCTTGAGAAAAGGCTACAGTGGATGCTGGATTTGTCCTACTATTTTCTCAAAGCGCCGGAGTAATGTCGGGGTTCACAAGGCTGATCCGAGGATTCTTTGTAGGGCTTGTCGGTGGACTTAGAGCTCGGGATCGGTGATACTTGATGAAATTGGGCGGGGTTTTCTCAATTGCTCCACCACGTCATACTCGCTCTGCTTCATTATTTGGAGCAGCGGTTCTTCATCTTCCTTGCGCTCAATAGGCTCTGCTTCCTCTGCTTTCTCAACCTCCTCTTAGTGTTTCTTGATGACTCTCCCATTTTACTTTCCCTTTTTCTTCTCTCTTTCTTCGTTCCGTAACACCTCCCACTTGAGTTATAAACTCGACTTCTTGCTCAGTGGAGAAGGTTTTGTTGCAATAACGGGCCGAGCTGGTTTGGGGAGTAATGTTGCTAGCGAGTCGGCATAAGTCATCTGAAATGCTCGTGAGGAAGCGAAACATGGTTTTGGTGGTGTCGGAGGTGAGGCAAGGCTAGGGCGGATCTTGTTGCTTGGCGCTCCACGAGTAAAAACTTGGAAATTATAGTTCCAAGGGGCTGCGTGAGTATTGGTGACGGAAGGCTGAGGCGTAGTTCGGATAAGCTATTCTTGGCGGTGAGGCTCTGGGGTGAGAAAGTGATTACGGGCTTGGAGGTAGAAGCGGTTTGGTGAGTCTAGCGGTGTTCACTTCCCCTTCCGCCTTTATGCGGCATCTCGAGAACTTTAGAGATAACAAATTTGGACTTCTTGCTGAACCCCTCACAATCTTGCGACTTATGGTGTTTGCCCCTCCATGTAAGGACACCGTACTCTCTTCAAATCCTGCTACGAGGGCAAAGGTGACCTTCTCTTCTTGATATGGCAAAAATTTCTTTGAAATAAGGGACCAACTTGTCCACTTAGGTGTTGATCCTTCTCCCTCGGACTCAATCATATTCACACCACTACGCATTATGGTTAGGTAGTGGGTTTGAGGTGACATTGGGGAGGAACCATTTCCCTCGATCTTCAACCACCCGTTCGGATTAGGCGTGCACTCTCCCTCTGAGTGCCCATGATTGTCGATTGAATGCCCTTGTGCTCCTCCATGATACTCACAGCAGGCGGTGGCATCATACCACAGGATATGGCGGTGGATTGGGTCTAAAGGTGAGTGCGATTTGGTTTATCTGACAAGGTATCGGTATATTTCAACGAGAGGAGGAAGGGGTGGATCGGGATTCCTTGGAGGTCTTGGGTTATTTTGTGGTGAGTCGTGGTTGGTGGAGGAGGAGGTGGTCTTGGTTGGAAATTTGCGGGTGGGGCGTATTGTGGGCGTGGTTGTGAATAATTAGGGAAAGGGGTGGGATGTTTGCGATAGTTGGGCCATGAGAGGAGGATATGGCGGTAGTTATTTTGGGGTGGGGAAAATTATTAGTCGAGTGATGGAATGCACATCACTCTCCTTTTTCTTGCCAAAATTGGCGGTCTTTTCCACGAGGTTCTCGGCCAACTCCTGTAGTCTTCCTATTCTCAGTTAGCTTCAATTCTCTCACGGCTTGGATGATATCGAGAAGGCTGTTGGAAGTATTTCCGATCATCGGGTTGAAGTAGGGAGCCTTCAATGTTTCGATGAATAGGGAGCGAGTTCATTATCGGTCCTTTGGAGGATATATACTGCGGCCTTCTCCCTCCATCGTTGGGCATCTTGCTTGAAACCTTCCGGTCTTTCTGTACCGAGTTACGGAGGTCCCTCCTCGTGGGTGCCGCATCACAATTGAATTTATCTTGCTTTAGAAAGGTATCGGCTAAGTCCTTCGGGAGTGCGACTTGCTCTGTCAATTGTATGCACCATCTCGGAGGCTGCTCGGAGAGGCTCTCGTGAAAGAAGTGAATGAGAAGTCTATCGTCTTCTGTTAAAGCGGACATTTTGGCAATGTAGGTTGCAGGTGGATCTGAGGATCTGAGTTTCATTGTATTTGTCGAAATCGGGAACCTTGAATTTGGGTGGTACCACCACATCGGCACCAATCTCGGTGTGACACATCAGTGAGCCATACATGTTCAACCCTTCTATTGCTCTCAATCTTTCTTCTAGAGGAGATAGTTTCGTTTTCTCTCACCCTATGTTCTCCTTCCACCGCATGATCGCTCCTCCAGCGGGAGGCGAGGGTGGAGTAAGCTGGAGGATCGGGATTGAATGGTGAGGCTCGGCATTTGAGGCAGTAGGGTAATAGGAAAAAGGTGGGTCATTATTTATGGTCACGGATTGTGATGATTGTCGGGTCGGAATGGGAGGCGAAAGGTAAAAGAGGTTGAAGCTTCTTGAGGATCATTTGTTGTAGGAGGCGGAGGAGGTAATGGTGGGCTAGGTTACGAGCGAGTTTGTTACGAGACATTTCCTTCATTAGTCTCATAATTTGAGAAAGGTGATCTTTCAACTCGGAGACTGTCCACTGTAGGTTACGTACTTGCTCACGATTTTCCATTATCTTCCTCGTTCGAGATCTTGTTAAGTACACTCGCTTAGGTTGGATCGTGTGCTTGAGTCGGACTTGCCTTGTTTGAATCAATATTGATTTCTGTGAGGATAAAAAAATTTAAATGAATTTGAGTTTTGCAAAGAAACTAAAAGTCTGATGCAGACGAAGGATCTGATGGCATTTGAGAGCGAGGTTGGAATGCAAAGGATAATCGCCTCAACTTTATCATGGCATCGTTTGATAGTCGTAGTGAATGCGCCAGGATTGAATGCGCATTTATGATACTGTCCATATAGCGCATTTCAATTTTCACATAACCCTAGCGAGGAGTTCCTACGGAGTCATATTATTCATTCACAAATCTGCTTAAACAATGGTCCAAAAATCATTTCATTAAGCTGAATAATTTGTCTGACATATTCTTTACATCGGCCTAGGTTCAGGAGGTTCTTTATAATGAGATGACATTTTACGAGATACTCATATAACCTTTCCTCTTGTTTGGCGAGGATCGAACACTTTGAGCATACTCGGATTCGGGTAATAGTTCCTTTTTCCTGTGCTATCATTTTCTCCAACTGGTCCACATTTTCTTTGAGTCCTTGATAGAGGCGACTTGTTTCTCTTTCTCTTTCCTTTCTTTAGCACACTCTTTCAAGATGTCGTTGATGAGAGTGCTGTTCTTTTAATTCAAGCTTCTTCTTCTTGTTTTCTGTTTATACTCTTCATGAGTACCTCTTGGTACTTCATCCTTTCTGAAGCTTACTATTACGCCCTTTCATCTCTTTGACCTCGGCTTGGAGAGTTTCTTTCTTTCCCACTGTACCTCTTGCTCTTGAACCCTATCCTTTCGGCCCTTGCCTCTTCCTTGAGCTTTCTTACCCTTCTCTTAAGTTTCTGCTGTTGGTCCTCCAATTGTTTCATTCGTTCTTGCGGTGTGAGTTCTCGGTATTTGCCTTTTGTAGCGAGTCAACGAGGCGATTATCGACTTCCTCTAATAGGGCGTCTTGGCGAGGTTGTCGTCCTTGAATTCTATGGTAGGCGTTCTTGGTCCCTATCGGCTCTCCATTTAAGGTGTCGCCGAGGCACTTGGGCCTTTGGGTGATCTCTCCATTAGAGTGATGTTTTCCCGGGACTTGCGAGCCATTTTCAACCCTTCTTCTTCCTTGAGCTCATGGTAGAAGTGACCTTGGTGGTATTCTTTAATGTTGATCATGGGTGTGTTGAGCCAAAGCGCCTCATTACGGTCTTTGGAGTGTAACTTGTATGCGGTTATTCCAATCGGGGACACCGTGAATACCTCTGTACCAATCAAGGCGGGTTGGCTTGGCGTCCACGACTTCCTCCAACGGTAATCATGGCTATTGAAACTCAAAATCCGTTCCATACTTTGTTTTTCATTCTTGGTGATCACTAACGGATCATCTTCTCAATGGGAGGCTGGTCAAGGTACCAAGTCAATCCTTTTGTCTCCACAGGACACATGTGGTGATAGTCGGAGTATAATAGCGAGAGCAACACTTAATGGACCCTTTCCTGTTATGCGGTAAGTTAGGGTTAACAAGGTTTCGGCAAGAATTGCGGTATCGGATGATCCTGCCTTTCTCTCTTGTCCAAAATACCTCCTTTGCCTTGCTAGTGATGATCCCCAATGGCCAGGAGCAGGATCGGACCATAGATTCCCAAGGCGAGTGCTACGGAGCTTGATCCTTTGTTTCTCTTGGAGGTGATGATCTAACCGCTTCTCAAGTCGTCCAATGCCATCCATGCGTGTTCCCTTTGGTTGTTTCTCTGGACTTTACTTCTTACGGGGAGAACCCAACATATGTGCCAACCGTTTCAGTGCGCCTATGCTCGAGGTGTAAGTAGATCCGGTTACGCAATGAGTATGGGATCCCGACAATGCACGATATTCCTCCATAGTGGGGGCGTATCAATGTCATTGAAAGAGAACACTCCGTGCTTAGGATTCCAAACCGTCAACATGGCTTTTAATGCGATTTGGACCTTGACTTGCATTAAGGTTGCAATCCTTCCGTACTTCTCTTCAAAGCTGTACCTTGACACGATCGGGAAGCAACCTCCATCTATTAGCGGACCCTCGAGGTTGTTCATTTTGACCTCTATTTTGTCGGATCTAGTGAAGGTATTGAGCTAATGTGTGCCTCGGAAACATCATTTTGCGAGTGCCGACCAATGGTGATTTGGACCAAAGTTTAGCATCTTTGAGCCTCTCCTGCCCGTGACTCGAGGATGCCATGATAAAAATGATGCCTATCCTTATATAGACTCTTGGTTTGGTAACGCCTGCGGGAAAATTTGTTAGTAAGACAAATTAGGGTAATTTTGAATCATCTTTGTGAGGGTGACACGTACACATTTATCAAAGTAGGAAAATGTGTAGGCGTTTTAGTAGGATTCAAGATTACCCTCAAAAATGAACAAAAGGAAATTAAAGCGAGAATAGGGTAAGAGTAAGTATGCCCCTTTTGTCCTATAGTAGGAGACTCTAACAGGGTAGCGCTACCTATACGGATAGTTCTATCTTATGAGGCGATTTACTACGGCTTTCGGCTATCGTGACGGTTTAGCTCGGGATCTAATTTTCTAATAGCCACGAGTTCCCAAATTGCCCCTCATAGCAGTAGAGCCCCATTCTACCCCATGATATTGTCGGAAAATTCCACGGGTATCACGGTAAATAGAACAAGTTTCAATTTGGCGAAGCCTTCACGGATACTAACGAGGGTAAAACCCACGAATGCAGCTACATGACCCCCTCCTACTTTCCTAAAAGGGTAAGAAAGCCGGGTTAGGACCATAGTGTGTGAGGACATTGTGTAAGTGTTCGGTGTGTGAAGGGACACTTTTACCTCTTCCCAATTCGGGATTTTATTTTCCATTTTTCTTTTTTCCTTTTTCTTTGAAATGAAGAAACCTTTGTAGGAGATAGAGCAGGCAAAACAAAATAGTTAGTAGCAATAATAATTAACATATAAGACATCGTGAGTGAGCCCATCTAAATATAATTTGATCGGACAAAAATTAAGCCTAATTTTGGACCACTAGGCGGGGTTGGGTCAATAGTCTCCCAGTCGTCATGGTATCGCAATGGGATTTTGCGGTGCATGGACGATCACTCACGAAGTGGGAAAGAGTGAGAGTCGCCACCTTAGTTTTGAGGAACTAAAGAAAACCATTTGAGAAGATAAATAAAGAATGAAACCACTTCAAGCAGAGATTCTAGGTTCGGGTCCGTAAGCGGGTGGGGAAGGTGTTAGGCACCCCACCTCGTCCCTTAATAAGGGTAAGTAGATTTAATTTTGCGTCCTTTATAAATTAGTTAGAAGGGCTTGAGCAGGAATGTTAGTCCTTTTGGTAAAGGAATGTTTGATTTTCACTAATTAGGATCACGGATACATAAGTAAATGAGACAACCTTAGTGAATTACTTTTGTGTGTTAATTTTACTTGAAGAGGAATGTTTTGTTTAAAATTTAATTTAGAAGATCGGATAAGAACTCTCCTCAGACCTCTTTTAAGTTATTTATTAAAATTTTGGTTGGGGATCGGATAAGAACTCTCTTCCGATCCTTTAAATTATTTATTAGAGATTTTAACTTGAGATCGGATAAGAACTCTCCTCAGATCTCTTTTAAGCGTTTATTAAAATTTTAAGGGAGACCGGATAAGAACTCTCCTCCAATCTCCTTTGAGCATTTATTAAAATTTTGAGTTGAGACCAGGATAAGAACTCTCCTCAGATCTCTTTTAAATATTTATTAAAATTTTGAATTGAGGCCAGGATAAGAACTCTCCTCCAATCTCTATTAAGTATTTATTAAAATTTTGAGTGAGGCCAGGATGAGAACTCTCCTCCGATCTCTTTCGGATTAGCGAGGAGCACTGGAAGGGGCTTTGCAGATCTCGAATTTCAATTTCAGCTACATGTCACAAGAACCTAAAACTAAGGTTTACGGCATTCAAAAATCTTTGGAGATAAGGTTTCTTGATACCCTATGACTAAATGGGTAATACTAAACTTGATTTACCGACCTTCCATGTAGTCATTTCACGCATACCTATTAATGTCCGATGCATTACATCTAGTTTATTTTGGTTTTATTCCTCTTCATGGTATCTTGCGAATTCCGTTCACGTCGGCCTAATAGTTTGGCTATTTTCTGACGTGTTATTCAACTTTCTCTTTTAAAGAGGCCCTTAAGTTGCAGATACCTATATTTTGCACGACCACTTACACGCTACTAGGAGCTAAAAGCTCGTATTGAAATAGCGAAAATTGATGAAATGATGGACCGATCACTAAAGAGAATTCGAGAGTAACGTTCTTTGAGATTTTTGCTTAGAATAAAATTAGAGAAAACCGCGTGCGTAAAGAGAACAAAGAAAGTGCGAAAAGTAAGCGCAAATACTTAATAAAGCGATAATATGAACTCTTACAGTGAGGGCCAAATATATTGAAATAAGCGTGAGGTGGTAAATAGTGATGAAGATGGCGGATTGATCGGCTGAGAGTTGATGTCTGTGAGGAGCCAAATGTATTGAAATAACTATGAGGTGGTAAATAGTGATGAAGATGGCGGATTGATCGGCTGAGTTGATGTGCATCGTGAAACCGAGAGATGCTTTAGCTAAAGGTAACGGTAAGAACCAGGTGGAAGGAAGTTGAGCTTGAGCAGAGGAAAAAGCGAGATGATGAGAGTATGACTAGATAATGAACAAGCTGGAAATGTAGAGTTCGAGTATTCAAAATCTTTTCAAGAAAACACTCCTGAAAACTAGTTTCAAAAGTCTTTTTAATCACTACAAAAGCAATGAGAAACAAAGCTGAATGAAGTTTGAGTTCCTCCACGATAATAGCGACCTCTTGTCTATATTTTTGTCCGTTCTTGAGCAGTTTTCATGCGGTATTTATAGGAATCGGGTGCTCCCCATGAAGGTCGGGATTTATTTTGAGGAGATGGAGGGTCAAGATTTTGAAGTACATGATCGGATGTTCGGGAATTAAAGAGAATCAAAGCGAATGGTGAGATCGCTTCTCGAATATTTGTCCTTTTCCTCTTTTAATCGGCGGTCTTGAATCCTCTTGTCGGAACGATCGAGGGCTAAGAGTGAAAAAGCTAGTATTGTCGTCTTCTCTTTTGATCCAAGGGTTCGGATTCATCCTTACAAGTGAGATCAACGGTGGAGATTGGGATGTCTGGTTTGTCATGACATACCACACTGTCGACGTGCGGGCGATTCTTAGGCGTGCGGTGGAGATCTCGTGCGCCGCGCTTTAACTACCTCGGCTCTGATTACGGCGGCGGTTATTGGAATTTGTCTTATTCTTTTTGTCTTAGATCCTTCCCTAGCTCCTATTAGATCTCTCATGCGATCTCCTATCTCCGATCTCTTTTATCCCTTGATCGATGCGGATTCGGTCCAAGCATTAATTACATCTCGATTCTCGAAGCGTCGCCGTTTTCCTTCGACATTAAATGCCCATTTCCCCTATATATACCCACATCGCGGAGACATTTTCTTCATCGACTTTCCTCTCTTCTTTTCTTACTTTCCTTGTTCATTTGCTCGGTGGAAGTTACGGCTATAAGCGTGGCTTTGATCTTTTCCGATGAACTTCCTTTCTACTTAGGTGAAAATTTATGATCCGGTGATCGCATGACCTTAACTTACGATGGTGAGAGAAGCTGGATTTGACCGTCTGTATTGCGGACCTCGGTTGTACCGATCTCGAGTCGCTCAAGCTGAGTTCATTCGGCTTCTCACCGCATTGGGTGTTCGGCGTCTTTCCTCCACATTGGGTGTTCGACGGTCGGATGAAGCATCGGTGGCGATGTCTCTCATCTTCATGGGAGTCATAATCACCCCATCCAAATTAGATCTGTCCGGTGGTATCCTTGGGATCGAACACATCTTTTGATTCACCACAAGACTAGGCTTTGACATAGGCCTTTTAGATAGGATGTTCCAGTCGGTCTCTAGAGATCGCCCAAATGATGTAATTAGACCTTTATTGTAATCAGATCTCTAGAGATCGCCCAAATGATGTATTTTATTTTCAATGCAATCCGATCCTAGAGATCACGAAATGATGTGATCCAATGTTAGTGTAATCCGATCCTAGAGATCGCCCAAATGATGTAATCCGATCTTTTGAAAATAAAGACTTTATTTTGTCGGTTATCATCTTATTATTTTGCATTGATTATTTTCCGATCTCTAATGTGGTTATCCGATCGGTTCTTTACTTGAATGACACTTAGCGATCCTTTATTCAAAATATTTAACTTATTATGCCGATCTCCAATTAACCGATCTCAAAACATTCGGATATTTGAGAAAAGTGTCGGAAACATTTGTCGAGTCCCACCAATCGATCTGTTGCCTAGAACCTCGCGAGCATTAAATGCTCGGACTAGTATAAATAGGGGTGGGTGGGTTAGCGATTGTTCTCTCATTCCATTTTCAATCCCTGCTCACAACTTCAAGTTCTCTCCTTTTCTCCAGTTCTTAGACGCCGATCAGACTACGGTAAGGGCTTTAATCCTCTTTTTAGTTTAAGTTCTTTGTTTCTTTTGAAAATGAGCGGTGCTGAAGGTCAGAGAGCGGCGAGCCCTCCTTCCATTCAGTTCTCATGGTCATCGTCTGACGAAGAAGCGATCGGGCCGGCGTGCAACCTAAACCCCTAGGGTCTGCTCCAGTCGGGGTCGGGTCATACCATCAAGGCTTGCACCACCTTCAAGGAGAGAGACCCTTCCTATAGGCGAGCTTCCTTCGGTTCTTGGGAATCCGATGCGCAATCGTTTGTTCAAGAATACAATATTTGTCTGATTCATATGGTGATCAAGTGCCATGGCGATCTTCGTGTCGATCACTCTTTTGAAGAGAATGACATGGTCATGGTGTACAAGGAGCGATTAAAGGCGATGCGAGGTTCCCTCTAGCCGATTTCTATAAGGAGGTCCTAAAACTTCACGAGCATCCATTGTTCAAATCCACCCCAACTCGTGGCGGATCTTGGTAGCTTTCAGAGGTCTATGCCGAGCTAAGGGAATCGGACCTACGGCTAAGGTGTTCGTAGAGCTACCTGGACTAACTTCGCCGAAAGGATGGCGAACCTTTGGTTCTTTCGGTGAAGCCTCGTTGCGGACTCTTTTCGATCGCCCTCATCCCTTAAGAATTGGAAGAACAGGTTCTTCATTACGAGGAGTAAAGATCCGAGCTGCTTTGAGGACTTTCCTCGTATTTGGTGGTACGAGGGCCCTAGCCGAAGCACTTTACCACGAGTCAAGAGGAAAGCTTGATAGTGATGGAGTGAAAAGTCGGGCCACCACTCTAAAATATTCTGTCCAAATCACGGTGGCTGCGAAGCGCACCATTGGACCATGCAGCGATCACCGGCCGAGATCGCGAACTTAGCTCTCGACCTCGGCATTGGTATTTTCTATATCTCGGTTCTCGGGACCTTAGCGATCTCACTAACCTCTTTTTGTGCGGTATGGCGGGTGGTGAGGGTTCTAGGAAGCGGAAGAAGGAAAGAGATCTCCGGAAGGTAAAGGAGATGAAGCGTTGAGCGTCTTCAAACACCGATCCACGAACACAGGGAGATACAAAGAGACCCGCCTCAACCTTGGTCCGCCGACCATTGAGGTGTCGGATCTCCTCCTAGATCGGAAGAAGCGACCCGCCTCTCTCGATTATTCCAAGCACGGAAGGGGCCTTCTCAATCTTACGGGAGGACCTCTTCTCGTGGCGCTCGAATCTTGATCATTGCTTGAAGAATAACAGGTGTTAGGAGAACTCCGATTTTGCCAAAGTCACAGGATCTACCATCTTCTTTCAAGAGGATCGGGACGGGCTATCCCGAGAATGGTCTCGATGATATCTTGACTCGAACCATGAGCCTAAACATGGAGTGTGCAGTGAACGGACCATGATTGAGAAAAGATTCGGCGTGCAGGTAAGGAGGTTGGGAAGAAAAATCAGGAATTGACTTCCCTCGATCCCAACTCTCATCCGCTCGGGATTATATATCTCAAGTCGAGGGCGGGCGAAGTATCATGAAGACCGGTGGCGAAAGGTCTCGTGACTTGGCTGAAAGTGAGCGGGCTCTCGGAGAGATCCGGGCACTTGGCCAACGGCCTTCAGTCGCTCAACTTGTAGAGGAGCTTAACGCGAAGGATAAGGAGCTTTCGGAGAAAGAAAAGAGCTCAAGGAAAGGATGAAGAGATGGTGTCGGGAATAGCGGAGCCTATGTGAATGCTCATAAGGATCTCTTGGCCGAACTTCAAAGCGCTATCTGAAGAGGACTTTTCTTGGATGGGCGACTGGCTCCGGGGCGATGGTGAAGATAGTGAGGAGGAGGCGAGGAAGAGAGAGAGAGTGAGCGAGAATGTAAATCAGGCTGGGGGTGATCCCCCAGCCGAATAACTTGTACAAATTATGAAATGAAATGGAATATCTCTTTTGTTCAAAGAATGGATGTGATTGGAAAATCTTCGAATTTGCCTAAGTATTTGATTGTATGAGCATAGCGAAACATGAACTAAATGCCATTATTAATCTAAGTATAAAAGATCGGAAAGCACAATAAGCATGAGATCGGTGGGGGAGAAATGCTGAACGGGACTTGGTTAAAGTTGAAAATTTAACTTGAACACTTAAGATCGGAACCCTCGTTAAACCGAACCCAAACTTTAGCTCTTAATCTTCCGGAAAGGAGGTCGGCAATAAAACTGGTAGGAAAAGATCTAGTGCCAGTTCATTTTATTTATCAACAGAGATCAGGAATATACTTGACAGGTCCGGAAATTCGACAACGGGTTTGAGAGGTCGGTAAATGATTTGAGAGATCGGCGAGGCTTAATGAATATGAGGACTCAGCATTAATTCAATTTTGTGAGGAGAGATCGGAAATGTGACCGCCTAAAGAGGGATCGGAAACGAGATTAGCTGTTCAAAGAAGAATTTTTATTGATTCTAGGGATCGGCCAAAATATGGTGTCGACATAGCCCTATATCTAAGCTTTCCAATGGTATAAAATTCAGGTCATTTTGATCAGTATAGAGGGAGTTATGACCAAATGAATGTGTACTGTTCATTTAGTCATTTTCTGGGTTCTGTGCATGGTCATTCGGATTGGGACAGTATTTAGGTCAAGTTTTAGACAGAATTTTGGCATAGTTTCTCCATAGAAAATGGAGTGTTTGCGGTCTGGTTTCACCTCCAATTGGCCTCACACCAATTGGAGCAACACAAATTCAGTTATGGCTCAAAACTCAAGCTAGACTCAATGAGTCCCAAACCTATAGAAAAAAGCACTTCCAATTTTTCAATTTCCTCCAACTGCCTTACATCAATTGGCATACATAACACTTCTATAAGCAACAATTTCATCTCAATTAGGTTAATTTTAACAATTACAAAAAATCCCCAATTCATGTACACAAACCCTAATTTCAATTATCCAATTTATACAAACTCAACTCATTCAAACTTCTAATCATATCAACTTATCAAACATCTTCATGGAACTAATTTTTGTTACTTAAAAGCATCAAACCCCAAGGAGTTCCATGGCTACTGAAATTAGGGTTCTTAAATTTCTTATCATTTGTTTTTAATTTCATGTTATACTCACTCATTTCATCATGCTTACAAGATTTAAAGAAGAGAGGGAGTGGTATATTGCACTAACCTCTTGTGACCCAACTTTAAACTTCACAAAACTACAAATTTCCTTCTTCTTTTAGCTACTTAGAGCTTCCTTATGGTGTGGGGATGATTTTTAGTGAAGAGAGTTTAAGGTTTTATGGGGAGGAAGCTTAGAAAATCAAGCTTTGAGAAAGAAAAATGAAGGAAGAGAGAGAGCTTGAGAGTTTCGACCATGGAGTAGAGAGAAGAAGAAGATGGCTTGGGTAGGTGGGTTTTGTCTCTTATGTCTACATATATATATATATATATATATATATATATATATATATTGTACTTAATTTTTTTTGATGTCACAATTTCATTTTACTTTCTTTTTCTTTGATTTCTTTCTTTTCTTCTTTCCACAAATAAATTTATAATTTTAATTATTTTAATTTCTCTCATTTTTAATTGACATTTAGGTCAAAATTCATCTCTGGGGGTAAAATGACTAAAATGTCATTCGTTGTGCTTATCGGATTATTTTTGTCTGTGCTGATTAATAAATTCTCTTAAATTTTCTTTAACATCTTTAATGTCATTTTTACCTAAATAAACCTTTAATTAAGTCCCAAAATTATTTTCCTATATTTTCTTAACATTTATTCCATTAATTTATGTCTCCTCACTATAGTTTAAGTGTAGTTCCAGACATTCTAACTGTCTAAATAGACATTAGTCATCCGAACAGTAGAATGTACAGACTACCTATAGTGAGGGCATTACAATTCTTCCCCTTTAAATAGAAATTTCGTCCTCGAAATTTACCTGACGTAAAGAGTTGAGGGAATGTTGCCTCATCGTCTCCTCACTCTCCCATGTCGCTTCTTCTGTGTTGTGGTGTCTCCATAAGGCTTTCACTAGTGGGATCCTCTTGTTTCTGAGTTCTTTCACTTCCCGTGCCAAGATTTTGACTGGTTCTTCTTCATATGTCAAATAAGGTTGTATAATTATCTCCTCTACTGAAATGACATGTGAAGGATCTGATCTATATCTCCTGAGCATTGACACATAGAATACATTGTGAATCTTGTCCATCTCAGATAGTAAAGCTAGCCTGTAGGCTACTAGACCCACACGTTCAATGACATCGTATGGACCAATAAACCTAAGGCTTAACTTACCCTTCTTACCAAATCTTAGCACTTTCTTCGAAGGTGATACCTTAAGAAACACCTTATCGCCAAGCTCATACTCTATATCTTTTCTCCTCAGGTTGGCATATGACTTCTGTCTGTCTGAGGCAACTTTCAAATTATCTTTGATGAGTTTCACTTTTTCCTCAATCTACCTCACCAAGTCTGGGCCCACTATTTTCTTGCAACACCCTCCCGGTAGCAACTCCGTACATTCTACTATTCCGGTGACCGGTGTCGGTCCGGACAGCTAGAACGTCCGGAAAAATATTTAAACTAAAGTCAAGAACCAAAATTAACTCAAATATTAATAACAAAAATTTAGGAAAAATTTTAGAAATAAAATACAACCAAGTCAAATGAGCCGGTGCCCAAGCGATGGGTAACCCAGAGGGAAGTTGCGGTTCTCGCAACGAGGAGCCCTAGACCCGGGAAAAAATTCATAAAATAATTTTTGGGACTCCAGAGAAGGGTCATTGAGGTTCCTATGGCATTAGAATGCCAAGAAAATATTTAGAAAAATTTTACAATCGGTACAGACAATTTTGACCCGTTAAGCCAAACGGAGGGCATTTTGGTCATTTCACCTTCAGAGACGATTTTTGGCCGACTTGTCCAGTTGAGTAAATAATTATTATGACATAAAATATGAATTAATATTGATGAAAAATTAATTGAAAGTTAGTAGAAAAGAAAAGAAAAGAAAATGCAATAAAATGCCAAATATGACATATTGTGATGTCATCTAAAAAGCTTCCTCCAATCACAATTAAACAACCCTTTAATTAACTAATAAAAGAGACCAAAGGAGACCAAAAATTCTGGTCATCTTCTTCTTCTTCTTCAGCCAAAACGTGACCTCCCCTTTTCCATAACCCTCTATGAAAGTTTCCTTTAATTTCTTCCATTTCCCATAAAATTCCACTACTAAACCCTAAGTCACCTTCACTAAAACTTGTCCCCACATCACAAGGCAACTCTAGGCAGCCACAAAGAGGAGAAATTCTAGAGTTTTCACAAGCTCAATAAGTTGAGCAAAGAGGTTAGTGCTTAATTATGCATGTATATCTCTTGTTCCATGTTAAGGACTTAAAAATGAGTATGAAATTGTGGATTAAATGAATGAAACTTATGGGTATGTATGCCATGGATTTCGGCTGCCCTAAGAAAGGAATAGGATTGAGTGTTTGTGATGGACTTGGAGTGAACTAGAAACCATGTTTAAAGTGTATAAATATAAGGATAATGGACTAGTAGTTAATTAAGGTAAGTTGTGAAAATTCATAATGGGAATTAGGGTTTTAAGGGTGAAAATTGGACTTGGAATTTGAATTGATTAATGGACATTCTAGTGGTCAATTAGTGACCATTTAAGGCAAGTTAATTATAATTTGAAGTGAGTTAATGCATGGCAAAGTGAATGTGTAGGCTGCCTAAAGACAGCAGCAGGGTGACTGAAATTTCAGTCCACTTGGACTGCCATATCTTTGGCTGTGCAGGTCCAATTGGTGTTTGGCCAATTAGACTTGAAACTAGGCTTATAATGGCACATTTTTGCTGAAGAAACCATGCACAAAAGACCAAAGCAAGTGGACCAAAAGTTGGCCCCAATCCGGATACCCTGCAACAGCACCTGCAGAAATGACCAAATGAACAGTTACTGTTCATTTGGCCATAACTCACTGTAGATAAGGTCAATTGACCTGAAATTTTTACAGCAACAAGTTAAGACATAGAAAAACAACTTTCATGAAGAAACATACCCCAAATTATGACCATAACCTAACCCAAATGGCAGTGGCAGTCACTGTTCATGTTACTGTAGATATGGTAATTTCTGCAGAATGGAAATCCGGCCAGCTATGGTTTTTGGACCATATCTGGAGCTACAAAACTCCAAATGGAGTGATTCAAAAAAGGAAATTCAACTAGACAAAATAAGGAACAACTTTCATGTTTGCCATTTCTTCAAATTCCTACTGCAACAGTGCTTAATGGAACAGTAAAATTAAGCTTCACAAACTGAAAATTCTGCTTCCCTTGGTTTAAACTTAGAAATGGTAATAGTAATCAATTCCAACAAGTTTTAAATACAATATGTGGTATGTTTGGGGTGTTAAAACCAATACACCTATTTTCTATCCAAAAGTCAACATTTTTGTTGACCAATGAGGTGAATAGTGACACCAAAACTTGAAATTCAAAATTTGAAAAATTTAAAAGTATCAAATGCCCTAGTATACCTAACTAGATTGGTTTGGATAGTTTGACATGCCAATAGGGTATTGTTTTAGCAGTACTGCGAAAGGAAAAGCTTTTTGCCTGTATTCATGGCTTTATGCCCGTATCCATGGCTTTTATGCCCGTATTCATGGCTTTTATGCCCGATTATGTGATATCATAGCTTTTAGCTATATTGACTGCATACGTGGTTGACGTTCTGCGTCCCATGGTATGACGGCATGAGGCACCGCGGTGCCCAGTGCCAATGACCCATTATCCAGTCTAGTCATCCAGTATAGGTTACTTGGGCAACCAAATGAATGGAAAAGTATAACTGTGAACTGATTATTAAAGAAAATACGAAAATTAAGTATCAGGAATGATTACAAAAATACAAGAAAGCTCAAGATCATAAAAAAAATAATAATAATTAACGAAATGCATGAAGAAGTTAATATCATAAAACATGATTAGCCCTTGACTAAACAATAAGTTAGTAATTACTCATTTCTTATGAACACAATAGCAAGAAAATTATTATTTTTATTTGCATATTATATTTTCTTGTATTATTGGCACCACTAAGCTTTATGCTTAGCGCGTCGCTTTTGCAGCGTGAGTGCGAAGATTTGGACAGAGGGCCCGGTAGACCACAGTTCGGTAAGGCGGTTCACGATTACGCATAGTGTCCGTGTCACCTCACCGTCTGATTGCATTGGTAGGACACTAGGCTTCATTTTGGTATTTTGTAATTGATTTTTATTTTCCTTTGTGTAAATGAAACTTATGTAATGTATTTTGATTTTCATGTAAATAATGCAAAATTGTGTTTGTAAATGGAAAAGTGAATATTGATCTGTGACTGTTACATGACTATCAAATGTGATGAATGATTGAGAAACGAATGGTTGAAAAATATTGAGATTTTGATATTGGAGTTTGTGAATAGATGAATATGATTGTTAGAAGTGTTTTTCACAGGTTCCGAAGAACTGTTTTCTCCATTTTTAGCCGGTACTCCGCCGGATTTTCTTTAAAATTTTCGGAACCTCAAATAAATTACAATTTCAATAAATGAATTATATTTCACAAGTTATATTCAAAACTACGATAAAAATGAATTAAGATAAAATAGAGTGCTCCGGCACACTGAGTGGCATAACTTGCTCGGCTACACTGTAGTCGGGTAAGGGGTGTCACATTTCTCTTCCCCCATTTCTGTCCAACATAAGGGAGTCTTGCATCTCCTCCCATACAATGCTTTGTATGGAGCCATTTTTATGCTGGCTTGGTAGCTGTTATTATAAGCAAAGTCTCCCAAAGGAAGATACTTCTCCCAACTTCCTTCAAAATCAATGATGCAGCTTCTTAACATATCCTCTAATACCTATCATATCATATCATTCATGTCATTAGTGTCAGGTCATTGTTATAATTTCTTTAACAATTACAACAATTCATTAAGTTCTAAGGGTTACCTGAATCACCCTTTCTGATTGTTCATCCGTCTGTTGATGAAAAGCAGTACTAAAGTGCAGTTGAGTGCCTAAAGACTCCTATAGCCTCTTCCAAAACCTCGAAGTAAATCTCGGGTCTCGGTCAGTTATGATCGATGTTGGCACTCCATGTAGCCGGACTATCTTATCTATGTAAATCTCTGCTAACCTCTCCAGTGAGTAGTCGGCTCTAACTAGTAGGAAGTGAGCTGACTTGGTCAATCTATCCACAATCACCCATATAGTATCATGATTCTTCTGTGTCAATGGTAGCTTAGTGATAAAATCCATGGTGATGCAGTCCCATTTCCACTCTAGTATGGATATAGGTTGCAACAACCCTGATGGAACCTGATGCTCAGCCTTAACTTGCTGGCATGTCAAATATCTGGTCACAAAATCACCAATCTCTTTCGTCATTCCAGGCCATTAATAATGTGTTTTCATATCTCGGTACATCTTGGTACTTCCTGGGTGCATAGCATGGAAGCTACTATGTGCCTCTTTCAAGATATTCTTCTTTAGTTCCTCGTCTCCTGATACACATATTCTGCCTTTATAATACAGGCACCTATCTCCTTTAAACTCATAATCAGTCTCCTTCCCCTCTTGAGTTTTGCCTATAACAGTTAACAACTTTTCATCCCTTAGCTGTGCTTCTTGTATTTGCTGAACAAGCTTGGCTTTATAAGCAACTCAGCCAAAAGTACCCATCCTGTGCTAAAGATAATCGAGCATTCAGTGCTTTTAAAGCCATCATCGACTTCATGCTCAGTGCGTCAGCCACTTCATTTGCCTTCCCAGGATGGTAGTCAATCACATAGTCATAATCTTTAAGGAATTCAATCCATCTCCTCTTTCTTAGATTGAGTTCCTTCTGGGTTGGCAAATACTTCAGAGTCTTGTGATCTGTATATATGTAGCATTTCTCACCATATAGGTAATGCCTCCATATCTTCAATGCAAATATTATTGCCGCCAATTCCAGATCATGAGTTGGGTAATTCTTTTCATGTGGCCTTAGCTGTCTGGAACCATGGGCAACTATTTTCCCTTCCTACATCAGAACACACCCAAGCCCATTGTGAGAGGCATCACAGTAGATCACATAGTCTTTCTCTGACTCTGGCTATATAAACACTGGATCTTCTATAAGTATAGCTTTCAGCTTCTCAAAACTGGTTTGACATTTATCATTCCAGTTAAACTTTGCATTCTTATGTAGTAACTTAGTTAGTGGGGCAGCTATAAGGGAGAATCCCTTCACAAATTTCCTATAGTATCCAGCTAATCCCAAAAAGCTTTTGACCTCTGTTACATTTCTGAGAGGCTTCTGTTCAACTATTGCTTCAATCTTCTTGGGATCTACCCTGATCCCATCTGCTGATACTATGTGTCCAAGGAAGGATATCTCATCCAACCAGAAGTCACACTTGGACAACTTAGCATACAACTGCTTTCCCCATAGTGTTTGTTGTACTACTTTTAGGTGTTCATCATGCTCTTCCCAATTCTTAGAATACACTAAGATATCATCTATAAAAACCACGACGAACCGATCTAAGTAAGGATGAAAGATACGGTTCATTTGGTCCATGAAAGCTACTGGTGCATTCGTTAGCCCAAATGGCATCACTAGAAACTCATAGTGTCCATACCAAGTCCTGAAAGTAGTTTTAGGAACATTTGTCTCCTTTACTCTCAGCTAGTGATAGCCTGATCTAAGATCTATCTTGGAGAATACTCCAGCTCCCCTCAGCTGATCAAACAGATTATCTACCCGAAGTAAAGGGTATTTGTTTTTCAAAGTCACCTTATTTAGTTGCCGGTAGTCTATACATAGCCGATGTCACACCTTACCCCTCTGTAAGGCATAACATGATCCCGTAGTATACCTAATGAATTATCGACTCCGTCTACCAATAACCAATTAAATATACTACAAGAGATTTTAAAACAATTTTCTTAGTTTTTGAAATTGGTGAGCATTTCTAGCAAGCATTAAAAACATTTTATTGAAGTTTAAAAGTTATGTAAAATTTTTGTCCACTTTTATTTTTTCGCAAATTTTGGTAAAATTTCTGCAGAGTGCCAGCTGTAATTGAGAAAAACCAAAAATTTTCACCTGTAGAAAACACTTCCAATTTATGTACTTCAATAAAATCAACCACCGTCATAGCTCAATTCATCACAATTTTTCCAAAAATCCATAATTCAAGTCAATTTTCAACTCAAATATCTTCAAAAATAATGCTAAATAATTTCATTCATCAGTATAAATTTACAGCAGAAAATCTAAAAATAATATTATTACAGTTTCTGTACAAACTACTCAAGACCAATTTATAATGTACATATAGTCATTTACATCAAAATAAAGATATACAATAAGGGTATAATGTAATACCTGACAAAAGATCCAAAGTAGTACTATGATCCTCAGCAGCTCACTTGGCTGCTTTACTGAAGGAGCTGAAGCATGAAAAAACATAGGTTTAGATCATTGACTTCAAAAATTTTTCATCTAGGTCACATGCATCATGCAAGATTCATTTTTATCTATTTGATTTCAATGACAAACAGCATATTAAAACTCTTTTAATATGTTTTTAGATCTACATTTGCCATTTAAGATTTTAAAATTAATAGATTAATTCATTAGAACCCTAGATTAGATCAAAAACAAGTGAACTAACCTTTTTGATGCACTGCAGTGTGTTTGGCACCTTTAGGATGCGCCTACGACACCAGATGTTGTGCCTCTAACTTGTCCACACCAAGATCACCAATGGCAGCCCCTTGAATAGCTTCTCAAGGCTTTCTAATCAATTAGAAATTCAGGTTTTTCCTTTGAGAGATTACAGATATATACAGGACACTAGAAACGATTTCTAGCAATTTTAATTCAAGAGAATGTTGGCAATTCTCTTTGAATTGATGAGAGATGAAGAAAAAGAGAGGGAGAGGCTCCTTCGGGTAGCGGCACCAAAGAAGAACAGTAACTTATTTGTTTTTGTAACACCCTCCCGGTAACTACTCCGTACATCCTGCTGTTCCGGTGACCAGTGTCGGTCCGGACAGCTAGAATGTCCGGAAAAATATTTAAACTAAAGTGAGGGACCATAATTAACTCAAATATTAATAAGAAAAATTTGGTAAAAATTTTAGAAATAAAATACAACCAAGTTAAACGAGCCGGTGCCCTAACGATGGGTAACCAGAGAGAAGTTGCGGTTCTCGCAACGGGGAGCCCTAGACCCAGGGGAAAAATTATAAAATAATTTTTAGGACTCCAGAGAAGGGTCATTGAGGTTCCTATGGCATTAGAATGCCAACAAAATACCTAGAAAAAATTTTCAATCGGTACAGACAATTTTGACCCGTTAAGCCAAACGGAGGGCATTTTGGTCATTTTGCCTTCAGAGGTGATTTTTGGCTGACTTGTCCAGTTGAGTAAATAATTATTATGACATAAAATATAAATAAACATTACTAAAAATTAAATTGAAAATGAGTAGTGAAGAAAAGAAAAGAAAAATAGTGGAAATTAGGGATAATGACATCACATGATGTCATTTACCTTCTCCCAACCAATCACCATTCAACAAGCTTTCTTAAATCACTTAAAAGAGTCAAAAGAAGACCAAAAAAATTCTTCTCTTCTTCTTCTTCTTCAGCCAAAACGTGAGTTTCTCCTCCATAACCCTCCATGAAAGTTTCCTTTAATTACTTCCATTTCCCATGAAATTCCACTACTAAACCCTAAGTCACCTTCATTAAAACTTGTCCACTCATCTTGGGGAAGTGTTTGGCAGCCAAGAAAAGGAAAGAAAGTGAAGTTAAGCTTGGTAAAAATCTGCCCTACAAGAGGTTAGTGCCTATTATGCATACATCTTTCTCTTTCCATGATTAGAGACCAAAAATAAGCAAGAATTTGTGAATTAAATGAATGGAATTCATGTGCATGTATACAATGAATTTTGGCAGCCCTATTGAAGGAATAGGAATAAGTGTTTTAATGGACTTAAAGTGGGTTAAAGATCAAGTTTAAACCATGTATGCATGTGATTATTGAATGAGCTAGTAAGTAAGGTGTGTTGTGAAAACCTATAATGGGAACTAGGGTTTTAAGGGTGAAAATTGGACTTGGCATTGGAATTTATTAAAGAACATTCTACTGGTCAATTAGTGACCATTTAAGGCAAGTTAATCATAATTTGAAGTGAGTTAATGCATGGCAAAGTGAGTGTGTAGGCTGCCTAAGGACAGCAGCAGGGTGACTGAAATTTCAGTCCACTTAGACAGCCATAACTTTGGCTGTGTAGGTCCAATTGGTGTTTGGCCAATTGGACATGAAACTAGGCTTATAATGGCACATTTTTTCTGAAGAAACCATGCCCAAAAGACCAAACCAAGAGGACCAAAAGTTGGCCCCAATCCGGATCCCCTGCAACAGCACCTGCAGAAATGACCAAATGAACAGTAACTGTTCATTTGGCCATAACTCACTGTAGATTTGGTCAATTGACCTGAAATTTTTACAGCAACAAGTTAAGACCTAGAAAAACAACTTTCATGAAGAAACCTACCCCAAATTATGACCAAAACCTAACCCAAATGGCAGTCACAGTCACTGTTCATTGTACTGTAGATTTGGTAATTCTGCAGTTTTTCCAATCTGGCCAGCTGTGGTTTTTGGACCATATCTGGAGTTACAAAACTCCAAATGGAGTGATTCAAAAAAAGAAATTTAACTAGACAAAATAAGGAACAACTTTCATGTTTACCATTTCCTCAAATTCTTTATGTAACAGTCCCTAATAGAATAGTGAAGTTAGGGCACAAAATCTGAAATTTCTGCCCCCTTAGTGCTAAGCTTGGAAATGGATTTGGCAATCAATTCCAATAAGTTTTAAATACAAAATGTGGTATGTTTGGGGTGTTAAAACCAATACACCTATTTTCTATCCAAAAGTCAACATTTTTGTTGACCAATGAGGTGAATAGTGACACCAAAACTTGAAATATGAAATGTACTTACATGAATAAATTGTTGAATGAATAAATGAGATAAAAGTGTCATTTGTGATTTAGGTTCCCATCAAGAGAGAAAGGTTAGCCCAGTTTCCACTCTAAAATTGTCCAACGGAATAGTAAACTTAGGTAGTAAAAACTGAAAATTTATAAATGCATCTAGGGGACTTTAAATTGCAATTGCCAATTAATACTAGCAAATGTAAAACTCAAAATGTGGAATCTTGGTGTAATTAGAATTAACATATCCCTTAAGTATGAAAATGTCAACATTTTGGTTGACTAGTAAGGTGAATAGTAATCAAAATGAGTAACAAACTAAGATGAAGACCTAGAACCAATTCTAAGCTTAAATGCTTATAATTGTATGACAAATGTGGACTATGTATCTTAGTCAAAATTGTTAAAAGGAAATTAAGACCATAAATTTGAAATCCATGAAATATTCATGGATTACTTGAAACATGAAAAATAAGTCACCTAATTGATGTGAATAGATAGTTAGGGCTTATATGCCCATCACAAATGGAATTCATAAAATATTAATAACTCAACTTGAAATATAAAACTTGTAATTACATAAGTAGATTCTTGAATGTATAAATGAGAAAGGAAAAAAAAATGTTTTGAATACAATGGTACATGTGAACCATTGTTTAGAATTGTGATCAATATGAATAACATAATGAATGTCACACCCTACCCCTCTGTAAGGCATAACATGATCCCGTAGTATACCTAATGAATTACCAACTCCGTCTACTGATAACCCATTAAATATACTACAAGGGATTTTAAAAACTTTTCTTACTTCTTTTACCATGGTGAGCACTATTTACAGATGTTAAAAACTTTGGTGAACTGAAGTGAAACAACTAACTCATTTGATTTATTTGGAATTTCTGTAAAAATTTTGGCAGAGTGCCATCTGTATTTTGGACAAAACAGTTCTTCAGAAAACCTGTAAAAAGCACTTCAATAATGTTCCAGATCTCAACTCCAATATATTTCTCAACACAACAATTTATCAACTCAATTCCATAGAAATTTTTCAAGGTCTGAGATAAGGAAATATAATACAGCTTTTACAAGTCAAAACAGCTCATAATTATTTTACAACTTCAAGGTACAATTTGAATTTACAACTGCTCAAAACCAAAAACAAAATGTACATACAGTGTCATACATTCTGATTACAAAATGCAAAATCTTGGTATACTCATTATACTGGTAATCCCTCATTGGATGTATATGCGGCCTAGTCTGTATACTGCGTCTCTCTACTGCATGACAATAAAAGCTATTTGAGACAATGTCTCAGTGGTGCACAACATTAACCAAATACAATTTAAATCACAATTCATAAATCATGTAAATAGTGGATACTTAAAAATTTAAACTCCATTTCTCCATATCACAATAAATTTTCATAAGTCAGGTCATGTTTGAATTCAAAAGACAGTATATGTCAATGAGAGTTTAAATCCATTTCACAATCTCACAATAAACATCAATAAATCACACACAGCTTAATCATGATCCATAGTTCAATTCGTCCCAAAAGCCGATGGCTAATGAGGTATTCAATTCGTCCCAAAAGTCGATGACTAATGAGGAATAACATAGCTAGCTAGCAAAAATATGAGTACTCATCCAATTTGTCCTCAACAGGCACACACCTCAACACTTCAGCCAGAGAGGGAATTCAATTCGTCCCACTAGACAAGCTAATGAGGAATACAATCAATATACATGATAGCTGTGGTTTCAAACCATTTCCAATGCTTTTAAATCAATAAGTATTCATCAATGTCATTTAAACAATTTCTCACAGTTTCAAATCATTTACAATGCTTTTCAAGCAATAAATATTCATTCAAATACATTTCCACAATTTAAAACAATAATATATAAATAGTCAATATTTATTTCAATTGAAAATAATTCAAAAGAAATAGTTGTTGTGCACAAACCTCTGATGACTGTCTCCCTGGTCTGGACTCAGTGTTTCTTTCCCTTTTGCTGAGTCCTTGTTAACTGAGAAACACAATTTGAAGTGTTTCAGTGCTAAATTAAACTGTCTCTATTGATGGTGTTTGGTAAATAATGCACTGAACTCAATTATTCAGTTAATCACCTAATATACCGACCCTCGTTGTGTTTTAGGTAAATTAGGTTTTAGTGTCGTTAATATGTCACATTCGATAGGGTTTTAGGTTTGGTACGTTTTACCAAACTCGTTTCCTTGTTTAGTGCATTTTAATGCAACTTGCTGGATTTCGGGATACTGGTTTGACCTAGCCGGACGGCCTAATTCCCTCGGTTTTCGAGTTTCGGTCAAAACTACAAACTTGTAGATCTAGGTCTTATTGCACGCGGGGCAAAATTTCAGGTCAATCCGAGTTAAGTAGACCAAGTTATGGTCACTATACTATTGCTGGTCAAATGGTACCAATTTAGGTCAATTTTAGGTCAATTTGGTCAACTCTGGTTCGGCCAGTTTTTGGATCCGAACTTGTGCAAGTTGTTTGACTTGCTTATGGTCATTTCTGGGCTTTGGTGTCTTCATAAGACTTGTAGGTATGGGTCTTAACTATTCTTGGTTAAAATTTCAGGTCAATTGGACCTGGTTTAAGTGAGTTATGGCCTAAACACTCACTGCTGCCCAATTGGTCATTTTTCAGGTCCTAATTGCACCTAATCCGAATTGGTCATTTTCTTAGGTCACCTTGCAAGCAGAATTTTGGTATGGTTTCTCAATGAAAGTTGGCACATTTTGTGCCTAGTTTTACCTCAAATTGGTCTCATACCAATTGAGGTTACACATTTAAGGTTATAGGCTAAAATGTATACTGCCCTCAATATGCCTTTCACACCCCACTTCAAACACACATTTACCTTTGCAATTTGTTTACTTACCTACCAATCTGTTTTGGTACATTACCAAAAGCATTTTCTACATTACATCAACATTACTTTGGGCAGATTACCATTACCCTCAACACACCAATTATAATTCACATTTACAATTTCTAAGTACCATTACATACACACCTAACCATTACAAATTTTACATACACTTTACAATATCAATCTACATACATATCATCAATCCTTCAAGGTCAATATTCTGCCCACACTTCCTTCAATACATATAATTACTCAAGTGTTCCCAAGCTGCCGCAAACCTTCTTCAACATCAAAGTGCCGTCCAATTTACCAATTCCCATCCAAGTGTATAAATCACCATATAAACATGAAATAATTCACTAAGTTACTAAATCACCATGATCAACATTATTTCTCATCAATTATATGCACAAATATCTCATCAAAAACGTGACTCATGGCTGTCCAAAATGAAAACAACAATAACTCTTCAAACTCAAAATTTTCCTTCACCAAACCAACACCCATAACATGCACACAAAACTTAACAAAGGAATTCTCAAAAATACAAACTTACCTTTAATTGTAACTTGCTAAACCTTCACCAAACTTCTCAAAATTGGTATCAATATCTTCCTTGTGATGTGTAGACCATTTTTCATAAAGCTACTTAAGGGATTGGAGTTGAAATGGAGAGAGGAAATCAAGCTCAAAACCAAACGGCAATGGAGGGTTTGTTTCTCTTCAATTCGGCATGGATGAGCTAAGTGAGGAAGATGAACTTTGAGTGGGAATAATCTGCCCACTTATAAGTATAATTAATCATTTTAATGTTCTTAGTGGTCCACTAGCAAAATTAAATCATATTTTAAGCTAACTTCCCACTTATTCCACATTTAACCCATGATTTTAGCTAATTTCTTTAGGTACCACCAAATTAATTTTTCATTTCATTTTCTAAGTGTAATATTATTTATTTTTAATGGACATTTAGGTCAAAAGACAATTCGGGGTGTCAAATGACCATAATGCCCCTGTTCGGGTTACGTTCCCGATTTTTCGGTATTACCAGGTTTTGTCTGTTTTTCGATTTCTCACTTTTCTTTGTACTATTCATTTAATTTTTCTTTGATATTTCTAATGATATTCATTCTTCAACAAGGGTCTATTTAAGTCCTAAAAATGTTTTCCAGGGTTCCCCGCAGTCCAGGGCTAGTCAAAGGTCCACGCCGTGACTTCCCAGTGCGGTCACCCATCGTTAGGTTTCCCGGCTCGTTTAACTTGGTCACATTTCTTTGCTATCATTTTTTCCTTTGTTTTTCTTGTACTTTCTTTTATTGTATTTCATTATTTTATGTCTCCTCACTCATATCGAAGTACGGTTCTAGGCATCCTAGCTGTCCGGACAACACTAGTCACCGGAGCAGCAGAATGCACTACCGAACTTTGGGGTGTTACAATGAATGAATAAATGAACCATATTAATGTATGAATGAGACATTAGTTCTCATTATTGTAGAGAGGAGAAGTATTTTGAGTACAATGGTATAAAAGGATAATTGATGTGAATTGTGATCATATAAATGATCAAAAGAATGTATGAATTATAATTGAAATTTATCATGAAATAATAAACTCATAAAACATAATATATTAATATTTAATGATATTATGTGCCCTTGTATTGCCTAGACACGTGTGTCAGATTGGATAGATTGGCATGCCAATAGGGTATTGTTTTAGCAGTACTGCGAAAGGCTTTATGCCTGTATTCATGGCTTTATGCCCGTATTCATGGCTTTATGCCCGCATTCATGGCATTATGCCAACATTCATGGCTTCTACGCCCGACTATGTGTTATCATGGCTCTTTAGCCATACTGACTGCATACGTAGTTGACGTTCTGCGTCCCATGGTATGACGGCCCGAGGCACCGCGGTGTCCAGTGCCAACGACCCGTTATCCAGTTTAGTCAGCCTGTCGTAGGTTACTTGGGCAACCAAATGAATGAAAGTGGACAAAGTTAACGAAAAAAAAAAAGGGATATACAAATGCAAACCAAATAAGGCATATACATTAAATACACATTTATTTTCTGCTATTTTCTTTTATTTTATTATTGCACCACTAAGCTTTATGCTTAGCGCGTCGCTTTTGCAACGCGTAGGTACTGAAGATTTGGACAGAGAGCCCAGTAGACCACAGATTGGGTAAGGCCATTCACAGTTCTGCATAGTGTCTGTGTCACCTCACCGTCTGCAGTGCATTGGTAGGACACTAGGTGTCATTTTGGTATTTTATAATTGATTTTATTTTCTCATGTGTAAATGAACTTATGAAATGTAATTTGATGTTCATGTAAATAATGAGAATTGTGTTTATAAATGGAAAAGTGAATGTTTATCTGTAATTTATATATGATTATCACATGTGATGAATGATTGAGAAATGAATGGTTGAAAAATATTGAGATCTTGATATTGGAGTTTGTGAATGGATGAATATGATTATTAGAAGTGTTTTTCACAGGTTCCGAAGAACTGTTTTCTCCATATTTAGCCGGTACTCCGCCGGATTTTCTTTAAAATTTTCAGAACCTCAAATAAATTACAATTTCAATAAATGAATTATGTTTCACAAGTTATATTGAAAACTACGATAAAAATGAATTAAGATAAAATAGAGTGCTCCGGCATACTGAGCGGCATAACTTGCTCGGCTACACTGTAGTCGGGTAAGGGGTGTCACATTTAGTGGTATCAGAGCACGGTTTAGGCGTTTCTGGGCCTAGATTGAGTCCATACCATGCATTGGATTTGTAAAAGTCGAGGTGACACTAATGCAGATCTGTTTGTCTTTCTTATTTTGAATAGGATATGGACCCTTCATCACAGAGAGCAGTCGAGGAGGAAGTGGAGAGTCATGCTCCACCTGTAGCAGCTGAGACTGGGGGTAGGGGAGAACCTACTCCACCAGCTCAAGCAGAGCCTGTTCAGCCTCCACAGGCCATGTTCCAGCAAATGGCCGGAGTAATGCCAGCACCACCACCACCACCACCAGCTCCACAGCAGAAATCACACCTGGAAAGGCTAAGAAAGTTTGGAGCAGTGGACTTCTATGGTAAGAGAGAAGATGATTCTGTGGCAGTCGAAAATTGGTTGAACAGAACAGGTAGAATTCTAAAACAACTCCATTGCACTCCAGAGCAAAACTTGGAATCTGCTGTATCTCTGCTGCAAGACGATGCATATGAATGGTAGGACACTGTGTCCAGTAAAGTGCAGCCAGAAATAGTGACATGGGACTTCTTTCTCTCCGAATTTAAGAAGAAATATGTGGGTACTGTATACCTAGAAGAGAGAAGAAGAGAGTTTATTAACCTGAGGCAGAGACAGTTGTCAGTGGCCGAGTATGAGAAGGAATTCGTAAGATTGAGCCGCTATGGAAGGGAGATAGTCCCTAATGAAGCTAAAAGGTGTAAGAGATTTGAAGAGGGACTAAATGACAACATCAAGATCCAGCTCACTGCCTTGGGAATCACTGACTTCACCAAGCTAGTGGAAGCTACATTAAAAGAGGAGAAAGTGAGAATAAATGAACAAAATAGGAAAGATAGGCAGCGTAAGAGGGAATTTGGACCAGGACAGTCAAGTATACCAACTGATAGTAAGAAGTTTAAGGGTTCTAGTTCACAAGATCAGACACAGGGCCACAGAGGCTAGATTGGAATATCTATAGCTAGTTCCCCGGGCACAATAATAAGGGGATCAACCCCAGTGCCTGAATGTATGCATTGTAGTAGAAGACATAGAGGGGAGTGTCGACTGTTAACTGGAGAATGTTTCAAGTGTGGGGCTACGGATCATTTCATAAGAGATTGCCCTCAGAGGAGTGGTTCAATAGCTCTGGTACAAGTTGATAGGCCTTTCCCTATAGTTTAAAGGGGTAAAAGATCGGGTAGAACAGAAATGGCTGACATTTCACAGAAGATTGTTTCTGAGACAGTTGAAAAGCCCGAAGTCAGGGTGGCACCACAAGCATATGCTATGGAAGCTCAGGAAGAGCCAAACCCAGACACTGATGAGGCGATACAAGGAAGTGAAGAAACAAGAAGGTAGCAACTCCCCGATTACTTAAGTCAGGTAAATTTCGAGGACGAAATTTAAATTAGAGGGGAAGAGTTGTTACACCCTCCCGTTAACTACTCCGTACATCCTGCTGTTCCGGTGACCAGTGTCGGTCCGAACAGCTAGAATGTCCGGAAAAATATTTAAACTAAAGTGAGGGACCATAATGAACTCAAATATTAATAAGAAAAATTTGGTAAAAATTTTAGAAATAAAATACAACCAAGTTAAACGAGCCGGTACCCTAGCGATGGGTAACCAGAGGGAAGTTGCGGTTCTCGCAACGAGGAGCCCTAGACCCGGGGGAAAAATTATAAAATAATTTTTGGGACTCCAGAGAAGGGTCATTGAGGTTCCTATGGCATTAGAATGCCAACAAAATACCTAGAAAAATTTTTCAATCGGTACAGACAATTTTGACCCGTTAAGCCAAACGGAGGGCATTTTGGTCATTTCGCCTTCAGAGGTGATTTTTGGCCAACCCGTTAAGCCTTGCTTTATAGGTCTCTACCTTTCTATCAGAACCAATTTTCTTCTTGAAAACCCATTTGTTCCCTATAGGTACAATACCTTCACGTGGGTCAACAAGATCCCAAACTTGATTCTTATACATGGAATCAATCTCGGATTTCAAAGCATAAATCCATTTTAAAGAGTCTATATCTGATATAGCTTCTTCATAGGTAAGTGGATCATCTCCATGATCTACTTCTTCATGAGTAGACAAGTCTTATTCTTCTTCATGAAGGAAACCATATCTCACTGGTGGGTGAGATATCCTAGTTGTTCTATGAGGAACAGCTGTAGATGTATCATTAATAGGTGTAGGTTGACTAGATGGATCTATATCCATCTGATCTATTGGTTGGTTAGAATTCTCCAATTCTAACTCTATTTCCTTCCTTTGCCTCCTTCTTGAACAAACTGTTGCTCAAGAAATATGGCATCTCTACTTACCACAACCTTTTGTGATGTAGGCAAATAAAAATAATATCCAAAATTATCTTTTGGATATCCAAGAAATCGACCATTTTTTGATCTTGTTTCCAATTTATCAGTGTTCAGCTTTTTGATATAAGCTGGACAACCCAAAATCTTAACATGCTTAAGACTTGGTTTTCTTCTATGCCATATCTCATAAGGTGTGGAAGATACTGATTTTGATGGAACCTTATTCATAATATACAAAGTTGATTCTAATGCAAATCCCCAAAGGAGATTGGCATATTAGTATAGCTCATCATACTACGTACCATATCCAATAAGTTACGATTTCTCCTTTCAGATACACCATTCAGCTGTGGTGTTCCTAGAGGAGTCAGCTAGGAAACAATGCCATGCTCTCTCGAGTATTCATCAAATTCAGTACTCAAGTATTCACCTCCACGATCTGATCGAAGAGATTTAATACCTTTTCCCGTTTGATTTTCTACTTTAGATTTAAATTCTTTGAACTTTTACAAAGAATTCATATTTGTATTTCATCAAATACAAATACCCAAACCTTGCTTTATCGTCAGTAAAGGTAATAAAATAATAAAAACTGCTTCTAGCCATTTCTTTAAATAGACTACATACATCACTATGTATTAGCTCCAAAATATTTTCAGCTCTTAGCCCTTGTCCAACAAAGAGTGATTTAGTCATTTTGCCCTGAAGGCAGGATTTACAAGTTGGAGTAGGTTCAGAACCCAATGAGGATAAAATCCCCATTTTCTCCAGTTTTGCAATCCTATCTTCTGCAACATGACCTAACATTAAGTGCCAAATATATTTTGAACTTGAATTGATTTTCATCATGGCATTGCATTCTTTTAGATTGCTATACTCTGGGCAGTTTCGTTTTCCAGTGCCCATTAGTCTGGCAGTGGAAACACTTTCCTTTGCCTCCATCAGCTTTAGTCTTCCCTTTTTGTTTAGCTATTATCTTGGAAGGACCAGGAATCTGAGGTTTCTTTTTCTTATTTCCCTTCTTCTTGTTGGACTTTCTAGTAAAAGAAGATGTAATCAAAGCTACATTTTTTTTTATTGCCTGGTATATTCTTTTGGGCAATAACTAGCATGTTGAGTAAACCAATCAAGGTGCATTCCTGCTTAGTCATATAGAAATTTGTCACAAAATTCCAAAATGACTCAGGAAGGGACTGAAGGATCAAATCCTTCTGCAGTTGGAAATCCGTATTAAAGTCAAGATGTTCCAACTGTTCAATCAACCGAATCATCTTGTGGACATAATCCCCAACATTTTGTCCCTCAGACATCCTCATGCGGAACAACTGTCTAGATATCTCATACCTAGCATTCCTACTGTGCTCACTATATAACTCTTGTAGGTGAAGGAGGATCTCACTCGCACTCTGCATGTTCTCATGTTGCTTTTGTAACTCATTACTCATAGAAACAAGCATGTAACACTTGGCTCTCATATCATGCTCCTTCCACTTGTCCAAAGTTTCATGTTCCTCTTGAGTGGCCTTTGGAGGTAAGGGACTAGGAACATTTGAGTCTAGAACATATCCTATATGTTCAAGGTTCAGAACAAGTTTCAAATTTCTTAGCCAATCAGAGAGATTAAGTCCTGTCAACCTATTGTGATCAAGTATACTTGCAAGGATATTGGATGGTGGTGGTTGTTCTGTGCTCATTATTATCAAAAAATTAACTACAAAAAATAACCAGATTAATTAGTAAATGTATCATGTAATTAACCAAAATGATTATGATCTTTTAATCAAATTGGTCCTCCCACTAACTTGGCGAATCCTACACTTCCAAATTAGAAAACAAAAATCCTAGTTAGATGGATTTCTAGTGGGTGATTGAATTCTTATAATCCTATTGATCATCCTCAGGCACATCCATTATTGGAATTACAATAAACTATAAGTGAGCACCTCCTTGCCCATCACATCTCATGTGAGGTTCAATCCTTTACCTAGCTCCTAATGCTCAAAATCTCAGGTACATCCATTATTGACTTATCATGCATTAGTTAAGTTGATCCCATTGAGCCAATAATTATGCAAATAATTTTAATGTCCTCAAGTACATCCAATATTGGCCTCTAAGCCATTTACATATTTACAACATCTCATGCTTAACAATTATTCTTAAGAAAATCTCTTAAATTAATTGCATCATATGCAAGTATTTAAAATTTCTTAAAATAATTACCTCAATGGAGGGCCCATGTTATAATTACTTTAATTATACCATTTTCAACTTAATCATTTGTTTGGAAGATTTTTTGGTCGTCCTAATTGAAAGAATGGAAGCATGAAAAACACAAGTTTATACCATTGAATTCAAAAATTTTCACCTAGGGTCACATGCATCATGCAAGATTTATTTTTATCTATTTGATTTCAATGATAAACAACATATTAAAACTCTTTTAATATGTTTTTGGATTTTTATTTGCCATTTAAGATTTTAAAATTAATCAGATTAATTTTAGAACCCTAGATTAAATCAAGAACGATTACACTAACCTCTTGATGGACTACAGCGTGTCTGCGCCTTTAAGATTTGTCTTCATGACACTAGATATTGTCCCTCTAGTTTGTCCACACCAAGAACACCTATGGCAGCCCTTGAACAGCTTCTAAAGCTTTTTCTATTAATTAGAAATTCAAGTTCTACATTTTAAGAGATTAGAGATGTAAACAGGACACTAGAAACAATTTATAGTGTTCTTAATTCAAAAGATTGATGGCTAATCTATTTGAATTGGTGAGAGATGAAGAAGAATAGATGGAGAACCTCGAAATGGCGTGACAAAGGAGAGGAGTGGCTGCTGGTTGATTTTCTTTTTCATAACAACACTTATATAGCTAGGTTAACACATTAAACCCTTGCCACATGTCACCCTTTGATTAGCTCTAGGTTTAAGTGACCCAATCATATTGTGCCAAGTGTCAAACCTATATTTAATCTTGATTTTAATCATCTTACATGATTAAAAAACATTTGGCAAGTTTATGTGTAATCTCATATGTCACCATCTCATGGTGCCATGTGTCACACTGTGAAATGACCAAAATGCCCCTATGTCTTAATTTTGAGTTCTTAACCCAAAATAATTATTTTTCTTCTTCTAATTTATATCAAATATAAATTAATTAATTAATCTCTATTTATTAATTTCTCATTAATTAAATTCATATTTAAACAGTTTAAATATAAATTTAACTTATACTATATATCCAATAATCTAGATTTGGTTTCAAGTCTTGCTAGGGACTTTGCAATTTAATTACAAATCAAACCTATTTAATTAATCAATTAAACTCTTTAATTAATTAATTAAATCATATTTAAATAGGTGATAACTTGTGTATGTGTGTGACTTACTAGGCTCATCACTAATTGCCAATGAGACTTGACATCAACTCTTAATATCATCAGAACTCTTTCTTACCATAAATGATTTCTCTAAATCATTTTATGAACCTCATAGACCATGGTTAACACCTAGCATAGCATGCCATGGCCACCCAATTAGTAATAAGGTTTACCTTAAATGAACCTATAATCATATGTTACCATGCACTAGAATCTCTCTGTTACAAAATCCCAACTCAAGCTGGAGTCATGGTTTATGTCAAACTCTATTTGCTATGAATATTATGTTCTCTTTTAATTCTAGTTCTTGATTAAAAATATTTTCTCATCAGAAACTCTTTTCTTAATAAATCTATATGTCCTGGCCAAGAACTTAAAACATCAAGAACAATAAAATGAACATAGGATTTTATCTCTATTTACTTAGAGGAAGAGATTCCATCTTGATCAACACCTACCTCCATATATAACTAGTAGGAGCCAACAGATACCCATATACCCATACACAGTACAAGTATGAAAGCAGTATCAAACTCAAACTACCTATATACAAGATAACTGTGCTATCTCAGGTCTAAAGATTATATGCACTAATATAATTTATGACAAAACATTGACAAGAGTAAACTCCATGTGCTTGTCATAAGTGTCACTGGTTCGGCCTACTTATCATTTATAAGTGCCTATCATGTTTGTCATATGGCATGAGACTCACCATTCCATATTATTTATATCTCATATAAATAACTTGGTAACAAACATGAATACAATCTTTCTGGATAAGTCATGTCCTTATTATGAAGTATCCTCGATTGTGAACCTATTTATGATACTTTGTGCTAGAAATATTGTCACTCATATTCTTAACAACTTAAGAATAATATTTCTAACAAAATATCAATGGACCTTTTCTATTACACATAAATATATTATATAAACGGAAAAGTGGAAATGCCTTTTATTAATAAAAATATGTACAAGATACATACTAAATGATATGCTCTAGGGCATACTACTAATAATACATTATCCAATTAGCATGCATAAATCACATACTTGCATACATTCCCATACATCTCATGCATTCATGGATAATAAATATGGTATGATCATGGACTTTCTAAGGGATTCAATTCTGAGCCACCAAGAATTGAATCAGGGCATTCCTAGGTGCATTTCATTCATTCATATTACAAGAGTTACTGAAGGAGTACATAATCAATACTTGATCTTGAATTCCTCTCACTGGTCCCACCAATGCTCTTGACCTCCTTGATATTCTTACAATCGAATTACATAGTAATCCTTGGCATACCAAGGTAAATTTACAAGAACTAAATAAATGAAATTACAACTGAAAAATATTACAACCTTTATAATACATGCCACCAAAATAAATTAATTAATTTATAACACAAAGAAACATAAAAGAAATAAATCCAATCACATTGATCTTTTATTGTCCATGATCATCCATCATGCATATCACTATTTAACAATTAAATAAAACATATATACTTAAATTAAATTGAATATCTCATATTCAACTTAAAAATCCAGATTTGAATCACATTCAAATAAATTTAAAAATTCAGATTTGAATCACATTCAAACAAATTTAAAAATTCAGATTTGAACCAAAATTTAATTGTGATTAAAACTCCTAATTAAACATTTTAATTAGTCATGGGTCTCATTATGGGCCTTGGAACCAAGGCCACAAACAAACCCAAAAACGATGTGTGTCACAGCCTACTCCCCTGTAAGATGTAACAAGATCCCGTAGTACACCTAATGAATTACCGTACTTCTCCTACTGATAATCCATTAAATATACTACAAGGGATTTTAAAACAATTTTCGGGAAATTTAAGTAATAGATTAAAATCTGGTGTTATAAAAATTTTTTTTTTCAAAATTACGGCAAAGTGTTGGCTGTATTTTGAGAAAACAGTTCTTCAATCCTGCAAAAGAAAATGCTCCCAATATGTTTTTTCCAATACAACTCCAATAAACTTTATTTCAATTCATAATTCAATTCTCAATACACAATCAATTCATTTTCAAACTAATCTCATCATGAAGAAATATTTTATTGATTATAAGACTCAAAATTTATATTACAAAACTATTCAAGTAAATGAAATCTCAAATTTACATTTATAATAATTTACATTTAATTACATACCAAAATATTTTACAAGAGTTTTTATACAACTGCTCAAATAATTTACATACATATTATTACATGCATACATCAAAACCTATGTACATGGGTATACCTATGATATACCTGGAGCTGATTTGAAAGTGTCTTCAAAGACACTTACTCACTGCTCTATGCTCTTCTTACCTGCGATAGCATACAAAGCTATCGCTGAGTGGTGAACTCAGTGGTGCACAACTATAATTTAAAACATAGTACAATATACATTGACAAAATTTACAGTAAATAATTTGAAAATCTGAATACTCATCAAAATCCAAAACTCAAAATATTCATTGCCAATAATGTAAATCATTTGTATAAAATGACTTTGATCACGAAATTCAGTTTATCAAATCATGACTAACCATTTAAGGTAGTTCCAACAAAATCAATTATACATAAATCATAACTGAAATCATAATTCTTTACTGTTCAAAAACATTCTGTGTCTCAAAAATCATGTTGTATCTCAAAAACCATGCTGTATCTCAAAAATCATTCTTTATCTCACTAACTATGCAAGACTAATCCGAAAGGGCCATATTCGATGTGATTCTAACTCCCTATGGTCGGGGAGGTCGAATCAGATTCTAACTTCCTATGGTCGGGGAGGTCGAATCATCGTGCACAGTACCATCACAATAATGAATCTTCCGCAAGGGCCATAACGATAAAATAAACTTAGATCTAACCTCAAATCAGAGGAAAATCTAAGCCTGTGCACGTACCATGGTAATTAAAACACAACTAACTCCATTGTCTTCTCAACAAATGAGAGAGACGGGTAATAACCTAGTCAAGCATCTGTAGTGAGATATAAAACAATATCACAATCCTTTTAGTGAGCATAAATCACAATATAATTTGATTCAAAGTCAATTCCAATATCCAATAATTTTTATGCTCATCACAATTCAAATCATAAATTTGCATTTTTTCATGAAAATTACCATCACAATTCAAAACATGTTCTATCACAATTTTCCAGAACATAATTTATTTAATCCATAACAATGCTTAATACTTATGGAAATACCATTTGACAAAGCTAAATTCATACATACTATAACAATTTCAATAATCATTGAATTAAATCCAATGCTTGTTAAACATAATACATAAGAAAATATGTCATTTAATCATATGAAATATTCAAAACAAAATCAGTTAAAAACTAGCTGTGAACAAACCTCTGATAACTGTTTCTTGGCTCTGACTCAGTGTTTCCTTCCCCTTCCCTGAGTCTTTGCTAACTGAGAAACACAATTTGAAGTGTTTCAGTACTCATTTAAACTGTCTCTAAGAATAAGGTTCAATAATTAATTTGTCGAATTCTATTATTTCCTTAGTCAACCTAATATGTCGACCCTCGATGCGTTCTAGGTAAATTCAGTTTTAATGTCACTAATATGTCACATTCAATATTCTTTTAGGGTTGGTACATGTTACCAAATTCATTTCCATGTATCTTGCATTTTCTTGCAATTTGCTGGATTCCGGGATACTAGTTTGACCTAGTCGGACGACCTAGTTCCGTCAGTTTTCGGGTTTTGGTCTAAACTACAAACTTGTAGATCTATGTCTTATGGAATGTGGGGCAAAATTTCAGGTCATTCTGAATTATGTAGACCAAGTTATGGTCATTTTACTATTCCTGGTCAACTTGCACTAAAATTGGTCACTTTAGGTCAATTTAGGTCATTTTATGTTCGGCCAGTTTTTGGACTCGAACTTGTGCAAGCTGTTTGACTTGCTTATGTTCATTTCTGGGCTTTGGTGTCTTCATAAGACTTGTATTTATGGGTCTCAACTATTCATGGTTAAAATTTCAGGTCAATTGGACCTGTTTTGAGTGAGTTATGGCCTAAACACTAACTGCTGCCCAAATGGTCAATTTTCAGGCCTCATTTGCACTTAATCTGGATTTGGTCATTTTTCAAGCTACCTTGCAAGCAGAATTTTGGCAAGCTTCCATCATGAAAGTTGGCACATTTTGTGCCTAGTTTCACCTCCAATTGGTCTCATACCAATTGGAGCCACACACTTAAAGTTATAGGCCTAAAACACAAACTGCCTTATTGAAATTCTTGCATACACATCAAGCATCACTTTTAACACTCACCAAACTTAACATTCAAACCAATTCTGGTTGTACCACAACCTAAATATAATTTATAACATATTATAGGTCATTTTGGCAGCTTGCAATTACATTCAATGTGCACCAACAAGTGCAGAATTTGTCCAACTCAATTTACAACAATTCAATCACCAATTCATGCTCATTTACATGTCCTACTTCACACCACCATACATACACTCAAACTTCCATAACAACCAACACATTTTAATGTCATTATTCCATAAACCAAGCATGAATTCCAGCATTCCTTAAGAGTTAGCAAACTGCCACAATGGTACACTTACATTCCATTACTTTCCAAGCTTTAAATTTCATTTTACATTTACATATACTAAGTGTACATTACCCAAACAATTTCCTACACAATATATATTTAATCAATCATTTAATTCACCATTTACAAGCACAAATAAACTGCCTTCAAGGTGTTTCCATGGCTGCCAAAAGTACACATTCACATTCAACATCAAACCTCAAAAATTTCTTCATAAATCAAACACCCATAACATCCTTACAAACTTAATGAAGCAATAACCCAAAAATACAAACTTACCACTTTGGAAATTCTTCAAAACCTCTCCAAAACTTGGTTTTCTTGTTGCCTATCTACTGCCCATGGTGTGAGGATTAACTTTAATGAAGGAAGGTGAATGGAAAGTGGCTTAGATCAAGCTTGCATGAAGCTTTAACCCATGCATCCATGGAGGAACTCCATTCTTGGTTTCGGCTGCCCTTTTGAAAGGTTGAAGAAGATGAAATATTCTACCCATTTTAGCTCTTAAGTGTCCACATAATATTTAGTTAATCCCCATAGTGCTCCACTTACATAAAATCAATTATTTTATATGTTTAAATATGTTAATTACCTAATTTGAACTCCATTTTTGCTATTTATATTAGGTACCCCTAAATTAATTTTTTATTATATTTTCCAAGTGTAATATTATTTATTTTTAATGGACATTTAGGTCAAAAGATAACTCGGGGTGTCAAATAACCGCAATGCCCTAGTTCGGGTTGCATTCCCGATTTTTCGGTAACACCGGGTTTTGTCCGTTTTTCGATTTCCCACTTTTCTTTATACTAATTATTTAATTTTTATTTAATATTTTTAATGATATTTATACTTCAATAGGGGTCTATTTAATTCCTAAAAATATTTTTTCAGGGTTCCCAGCGGTCCAGGGCTAGTCAACGGTCCACGCCGTGACTTCCCGGTGCGGTCACCCATCGCTAGGGTTCTCAGCTCGCTTAACTTGGTTACATGTCTTTGCTATTATTTTTCCTTTGTTTTTCTTGTGTTTTCTTCTCTTGTATTTCATTATTTTATGTCTCCTCACTCATATCGAAGTGTAGTTCTAGGCATCCTAGCTGTCCGGACAACACTGGTTACCGGAACAGTAGAACGCACTACCGAACATAGGGGTGTTACAATGTGCATGGTTAGATGGATCAAACCATGCGCACCAATGGCGCCTTCATCATGCTGCCACCTTTTTCATTACAACCAGCAATGATTTAATCATCTCATGATCAAATCGCACAATTAAATCATATAGTCAACAATCTAAATGGCAAATATAGTGGCTCTAATACCAATTGAAGGAGCAGAATAATGAAAAAACATAAGTTTAGATCATTGAATTCAAAAATTTTTTATCTAGGGTCTCATGCATCATGCAAGATTCATTTTTATCTATTTGATTTCAATGATAAACAACATATTAAAACTCTTTCAATATGTTTTTGGATCTACATTTGCCATTTAAGATTTTAGAATTAACAGATTAATTCATTAGAACCCTAGATTAGATCAAGAACAAGTGCACTAACCTTTTTGATACACTGCAGTGTGTTTGACACCTTTGGGATGCGCCTAGGACACCAGATGTTGTCCCTCTAACTTGTCCACACCAAGATCACCAATGGCAGCCCCTTGAACAGCTTCTCAAGCCTTTCCAATCAATTAGAAATTCAGGTTTTGCCTTTTGAGAGATTACAGTTGTATACAGGACACAAGAAACGATTTCTAGCAATTTTAATTCAAGAGAATATTGACAATTCTCTTTGAATTGATGAGAGATGAAGAAGAAGAGAGGGAGAGGCTCCTTTGGGTGGTGGCATCAAAGAAGAACAACAGCTTATTTGTTTTACCCTATCATAACAACACATTATATAGCTAGGTCACCACTTAAAACCCTTGCCACATGTCACCTTCTAATTGGCTCTTAGTTTAATTGGCCAAATCACATTGTGCCATGTAACACCCCTAAGTTCGGTAGTGCGTTCTACTATTCCAGTGACCAGTGTTGTCTGGACAGCTAGGATGCCTAGAACTACACTTCGATATGAGTGAGGAGACATAAAATAATGAAATACAAGAAAAGAAAAACAAAGGAAAAATAATAGCAAAGAAATGTAACCAAGTTAAGCGAGCCGAGAACCTTAGCGATGGGTGACCGCACCAGGAAGTCGTGGCGTGGACTGTTGACTAGCCCTGGACCGCGGGGAATCCTTGAAAATATTTTTAGAACTTAAATAAATGACTATTGAAGTATAAATTCCATTAGAAATATCAAAGAAAAATTAATTAATTAGTATAAAGAAAAGTGAGAAATCAAAAAACGGACAAAACCCGGTGTTAATGAAAAATAAGGAATGCAACCCGAACAGGGGCATTGTGGTCATTTGACACCCCGAGTTGTCTTTTGACCTAAATGTCCATTAAAAATAAATGATATTACACTTGGAAAATGTCATGAAAAATTAAATTAGTGGTACCTAATGTAAATAGCAAAAATGGGAAGCTTAATGAGGGAAAATAAAATCTTATATTAAACTAATATTTAATTTAAGCTTAGTGCTCCACTCACCCATCAAAGTGGAACACTAACTCATCATCTTGGGCAGAATACACATCTTCATCTTCAACCTTAGAACCAGCAGAAATTTGCTCCCAAAAAACTCCATTGACGCATGGTTTGAAGCTCCATGCATGTGAGATTCAAGCTCCTTTCTTGGCACTTTCCTTCATTAAAGATTGTCCATACACCTTGGGCAGTTGATAGGAAACAAGAAGACCAAGTTTTTGAGAGATTTTGAACAGTTTCCAAAGTGGTAAGTTTGTGTTTTTGTGTTATGGCTTCATTAAAGTTAGTAAGAATGTTATGGGTACTTGAATTATGGAGAGATTTTTGAGGTTTGATGTTTAAAGGGAGAGGTGTATTTTTGGCAGCCATGGAAACTCCTTAAGGGCAGTTTATTCTTGCTTGTAAATGGTAGATTAAAGGGTTGATTAAATGTTTAAGTGTGTAGGAATTAATTTGGGTGATGTATACTTAGTATATATGAATGTGTACTTGAATTTGGAAGCTTGGAAATTAATGGACTGTAATGTATGAATCGGCAGCCTGGTTTGGTGAACCATAAAGATGTTATTTCATGTTTGGTTTATGGAATATTAATGTTGAATTGTGATAGTTGTTATGGCAGCTTGGGTATATGTATGATGGTGTGAGGTTAGACATGTAAATGAGCTAGGTTAGGTGATTGAATTGTTGTAATTTGAGCTTGAAAAATTCTGTAATAAATGGTGCATGCTGAGTGTGATTATAAGCTGCCAAAATGACCAACAATATGTTCTGAAACGTATTTTGGTTAGGTTACAAACCAGAATTGACATGAATGTATAGTTTGGTAAGTGTTGAAAGTATCCTTTGATGAGTAATGAACAAATGCAATAGGGCAGTTTATGTTATGGGCCTAGAACCTTAAGTGTGTGGCTCCAATTGGTATGAGACAAATTGGAGGTGAAACTAGGCACAAAATGTGCCAACTTTCATGAAGGAAGCTTACCAAAATTCTGCTTGTAAGGTAACTTGACAAGTGACCAAATCCGGATTAGTGCATTTAAGGCCTGAAAATTGACCATTTGGGCAGCAGTTAGTATTTTGGCCATAACTCACTCAAAAATGGTCCAATTGACCTGAAATTTTGACCATGAATAGTTAAGACCTATATCTACAAGTCTTATGAAGACACCAAAGCCCAGAAATGACCATAAGCAAGTCAAAAAGCTTGCACAAGTTCGGGTCCAAAAACTGGCCGAACCAAAATTGACCTAAAATAACCTAAAGTGACCAATTTTGGTACATTCTGACTAGCAATAGTAAAATGACCATAACTTGGTCTAGTAAACTCAGAATGACCTGAAATTTTGCCTCGCGTGCAATAAGACATAGATCTACAAGTTTTTAGTTTTGACCGAAACCCGAAAGGTTAGGGAACTAGGTCATCCGGCTAGGTCAAATTAGTATACCAGGATCCGACAAATTGCAATAAAACGCAATATACATGGAAATGAATTTGGTAACATTTACCAATACTAAAAGGCTACAAATGTGACATATTGGTAACATTAAAACCTAATTCACCTAGACTGCATCGAGGGTCGACATCTTAGGTTGACCAAGGAAATAATAGAATTCAATAAGTTAATTATTAAGCTTTATTCTTAGAGACAATTTAAATGAGTACTGATACATTTCAACTTGTGTGTTTCAGTTAGCAAAGACTCAGGGAAGGGGAAGGAAACACTTAGTCAGAGCCAAGGGACAGTTATCAGAGGTTTGTTCACAACTACTTTTTAACTGATTTTGTTTTGAATATTTCATATGATTAAATGACATATTTTTCTTATGTATTATGTTTAACAAGCATTGGATTTAATTCAATGATTATTGAAATTGTTATAGTATGTATGAATTTAGCTTTGTGAAATGGTATTTCCACAAGTATTAAGCATTGTTATGGATTGAATAAATTATGTTTTGGAAAAATTGTGATAGAACATGTTTTGAATTGTGATGGTAATTTTCATGGAAAAATGTAAATTTATGATTTGAATTGTGAAGAGCATAAAAATTATTGGATATTGGAATTGAATTTGAATCGAATTATATTGTGATTTATGCTCACTAAAAGGATTGTGATATTGTTTTATATCTCACTATAGATGCTTGACTAGGTTATTACCCGTCTCTCTCATTTGTTGAGAAGACAATGGAGTTAGTTGTGTTTTGATTACCATGGTACGTGCACAGGCTTATATTTTCCTCTGATTTGAGGTTAGATCTAAGTTTTTTTTATTGTTATGGCCCTTGCGGAAGACTCATTATTGTGGTGTGTATTGTGCACGATGATTCGACCTCCCCGACCATAGGGAGTTAGAATCACTTCGAATATGGCCCTTTCGGATTAGTCTTGCATAGTTAGTGAGATAAAGAATGATTTTTGAGATACAACATGATTATTGAGATAAAGAATGATTTTTGAGATACAGCATGATTTTTGAGATACAGTATGATTTTTGAGATACAACATGGTTTTTGAGATACAACATGGTTTTTGAGATACAATATGGTTTTTGAGATACAGAATGTTTTTGAATAGTAAAGAATTGTGATTTCAGTTATGATTTGTGTATAATTGATTTTGTTAGAACTACCTTAAATGGTTAGTCATGATTTGATAAATTGAATTTCGTGATCAAAGTCATTTCATATAAATGATTTACATTATTATCAATGAATATTTTGAGTTTTGGAATTTAATGAGTATTCAGATTTTCAAATTATTTGCTGTAAATTTTGTCAATGTATATTTTACTATGTTTTAAATTATAGTTGTGCACCACTGAGTTCACCACTCAGCGATAGCTTTGTATGCTGTCGCAGGTAAGAAGAGCATAGAGGAGTGAGTAAGTTCTTTGAAGACACATTCAGATCAGCTTCAAGTATATCATAGATATACCCATGTACATAAGTTTTGATGTATGCATGTAATAATATGTATGTAAATTATTTGAGCAGTTGTATAAAAACTCTTGTAAAATATTTTGGTATGTAATTAAATGTAAATTATTGTAAATGTAAATTTGGGATTTCATTTATCTGAATAGTTTTGTAATATTAATTTTGAGTCTTGTAATCAATGAAATGTTTCTTTTTATGAGGAGATTGATTTGATTATTGAGATTTGAATTATGGGTTCAAATGAAGTTATTGAAGTTGTATTTGAGAAAACATATTGGGAGTGTGCTCTTTGCAAGTTTTGAAGAACTGTTTTCTCAAAATACAACCGGCACTTTGCCGAAATTTTAAAAAAATTTTATAACACCAAATGTTAATCGATGATTTAAATTTCATGAAAATTGTTTTAAAATCCCTTGTAGTATATTTAATGGATTATCAGTAGGCGAAGTACGGTAATTCATTAGGTGTACTACGAGATCATGTTACATCTTATAGGGGAGTAGGGTGTGACATGTTTTATGGTATCAGAGCAATGGTTTTAAATTAAATTTCGAATTGTGAATTTGAAATCTTTTTGTCAGTAACTATAACTGCTCAAATGTTTGATACATATAGTACATTTACATCATAAATATGAACAAATGGAGAGGAATCTCCTTATGTTGGTTGTACAGGAATAGAAAATCTTGTAAAAAGATATGGAAGAGAAGAATGAGACAATAGAACAGTCCATGATGGCAGAAGTACAAATTGAGGCCCCAACTCCACAAAGTGTCGAAGGCCCGACTGTACCAGTTTTACCATTACAAATTACTGCACAAATGGCCCAGCAAATGGCCACTTTCTTCCAAAAAATGGTTGATAATCTGTCAGCCCAAGCCCAAGTACAGACCCAACCCCCACAAGGGCAATGTGAAATAGAGAAGAGGGAGAAATCTACAGGTCATAACTCGAGCAGTAATTTGGGGAAGAGAAAAGAATTTGAGGAACCCCGAGCTCAGAGATATGACAGAGGCGGATCATTAGGGCAGAGAACACCAAGATCTAATCGTCGAACAACCAGAAGTTCCTATTCTGCCCATTTCTACCATGTTTGTGGTAAGCTACATGCAGGTATTTGTCGAAGGGCCTCTGGAGCCTGCTACAATTGTGGAAAGCTTGGACACTTTGCTAAAGATTGTACTAGAGCACCTCGATCTGCTCTCCGGAGTCCACAGACCGTCAGTCAGAGTCGAGATAGAAATAGAGTTGGTACTCCTCACCACTATGACATAGTGAATCAACCTGATTATAGTAGCGCACCAGCCAGAGCGTCCATTAAGCGCCAAGGAGAAAGAGCAGAAACTTCGGATGTAGTTGCTGGTAAGTTTTTAATTTTTGAAAGAAACAATGACTTATTATTTGATCCCAGCACTACTTATTTATATGTTAGTGTTAGAATTCTATGTTTTGTTGCTATTCCTTTATAGGGGAATAAATTTTGATGCGTTAGTGACTAGTCTTTTAGGATCAAAACTACAATAACAAGTATGATTGACATTAATTTTGGAAGAATTGTTAGCTAAAAGTATTTTCTAACATACCATAAATTATAAAGCTAATTGGCGAGCCTACTTAATGTAAGGCAAGAGGACCTAAAAGTAAGTTACAGTAATATAATTGCTCTATATGAGGCCAAAGATGTTACTATTAGTAATTATTAATAGATATTGTAATCAGAATTGGTTTAGGATATTAGTGGATTCGAGAAAGATAAGATGTTAGAAAACCTAGTCCATGAGGTTATAACGTAGCGACTATGTAATGTTCTCGATGTTTGTATTGCAAGCTGCAGATTACAGTACCGACACGGGATTATTGTGTAGAGCTACGTGCTTCCTCGTGATACAATAAATTAAGAATATTTGTAAATAATCTATAAATTGTTACAGTTGCGCCCGAATAAAGTATAATTACTGGAAATAAATGTGAAAATTTTAGTAAAAAATTTAAAACTTTAGAACTAGCCTATCAAATGACTACACTTGTAAGGTAGCTAGAGTCAGTGACTCGGTTACATTAATGTGAATTACCTGTACCACAATAATTGCTATAAGCTTAGAGATATCAGTACGACTTATCATCCTCAGACGGATGGACAGTCGAAACAAGTGATTCAGGTAAATTTTGAAACTCATTGAGTTTCTATAAATAATGAAATGAAATGATAATAATAACTTGTAATATGTGATAAGCCCTCAAGAATATACTGAGAACTTGTGTCATTGAATCCGAGGGGAGATGGGACAGATACATCCCACTAACAAAATTTGTATACATTGATAAGTGTCAAGCTAGCATACAAGTGGCACCCTATGAAACATTGTAAGGGAACAGATAACTATGGATTTTGTGATGAGACTTCCAAGGACACAGAATAGTCATGATGCAGTATGGGTTATAGTTGATAGACTAACCAACTCTGCTCACTTTTTGCCAGTCCGGATGGACTATAGCCTGGAAAGATTGGCCAGATTGTACATAAATGAGATTGTAAAACTGCATGGAGTGCCAGTATTAATTGTATCAGACAGAGATCCTAGGTTCACTTCTAGATTGTGGGTAGTCTTCAGAGAGCCCTAGGAACTAGATTGAACTTCAGCACAGCATTCCACCCAGAGACAGATGACTAGTCCGAAAGAATAATTTAGATATTGGAGAATATGCTACGGGCTTGTGTGATTGAGTTTGAAGGTAGTTGGGATATACACTTGCCTTTGATTGAGTTTGCTTATAACAACAGCTACCAATCAAGCATTGGGATGCCTCCATATGAAGCTTTGTATGGCAAGAAGTACAGAACTCCCCTAAGTTGGGATGAAGTAGGTGAAAGGAAGATGATTGGGCCAGAAATTGTTCAGCAGACAGAGGAAAATATCAGATTGATCAGAAATAGACTCAAGGCTGCATCAGACCATCAAAAGTCCTATGTTGGTCTGAAGAGAAGAGATATTGAATATGCAGTGGTGATAAGGTATTCCTCAAAGTTTCTCCTTGGAAGATGATTATGAGATTTGGCAGAAAGGGGAAACTGAGTCCTCGTTTCATCGTACCATATGAGATTCTAGAAAGAGTGGGTCCTTTGGCATATCGGTTGGCATTAACTCCAGAGTTAACAAGGATACATAGTGTCTTTCATGTGTCCATGTTAAGGAGGTACAGATCTGACCCATTTCATGTACTATCAGTTGAAGAGATTGAGGTAAATCCAGACCTCTCATATGATGAAGAACCCATAGAAATTTTAGCATATGAGGTGAAGCAGTTGAGGAACAAACACTTACACCTGGTTAAAGTGCTGTGGAACTATCATTCAGGCCAGGAAGCTACTTGGAAACGTGAAGAGGATATGAGGAGACAGCACCCACAACTGTTCAGAGACTAATGCCAGGTAAAATTTTGAGATGAAATTTATTTTAAGGGGGGGAGAATTGTAACACCGCTAAGTTCGGTAGTGCGTTCTACTGTTTCAGTGACCAGTGTTATCCAGACAGCTAGGATGCCTAGAACTACACTTCGATATGAGTGAGGAGACATAAAATAATGAAATACAAGAAAAGAAAATACAAGAAAAACAAAGGAAAAATAATAGCAAGGAAATGTAACCAAGTTAAGCGAGCCAAGAACCTTAGCGATGGGTGACCGCACCGGGAAGTCACGGCATGCACCGTTGACTAGCCCTGGACCGCGGGGAACCCTGGAAAATCCTTTTAGGACTTAAATAAATGTCTATTGAAGTATAAATGCCATTAGAAATATCAAAGAAAAATTAATTAATTAGTACAAAGAAAAGTGAGAAATCGAAAAACGGACAAAACCCGGTGTTACTGAAAAATCAGGAATGCAACCTGAACAGGGGTATTGTGGTCATTTGACACCCTAAGTTGTCTTTTGACCTAAATGTCCATTAAAAATAAATGATATTACACTTGGAAAATGTCATGAAAAATTAAATTAGTGGTACCTAATATAAATAGCAAAAATGGGAAGCTTAATGTGGGAAAATAAAATCTTATATTAAACTAATATTTAATTTAACCTTAGTGCTCCACTTACCCATCAAAGTGGACCACTAACTCATCATCTTGGGCAGAATACACATCTTCATCTTCAAACTTAGAACCAGCAGAAATTTGCTCCCAAAAAACTCCTTTGACACATGGTTTGAAGCTCCATGCATGTGAGATTCAAGCTCCTTTCTTGGCACTTTCCTTCATTAAAGATTGTCCATACACCTTGGGCAGTAGATAGGCAACAAGAAGACCAAGTTTTGGAGAGATTTTGAAGAGTTTCCAAAGTGGTAAGTTTGTGTTTTTGGGTTATGGCTTCATTAAAGTTAGTAAGAATGTTATGGGTACTTGAATTATGGAGAGATTTTTGAGGTTTGATGTTTAAAGGGAGAGGTGTATTTTTGGCAGCCATGGAAACTCCTTAAGGGCAGTTTATTCTTGCTTGTAAATGGTAGATTAAAGGGTTGATTAAATGTTTATGTGTGTAGGAATTAATTTGGGTGATGTATACTTAGTATATATGAATGTGTACTTGAATTTGGAAGCTTGGAAATTAATGGACTGTAATGTATGAATCGGCAGCCTGGTTTGGTGAACCATAAAGATGTTATTTCATGTTTGGTTTATGGAATATTAATGTTGAATTGTGATAGTTGTTATGGCAGCTTGGGTATATGTATGATGGTGTGAGGTTGGACATGTAAATGAGCTAGGTTAGGTGATTGAATTGTTGTAATTTGAGCTTGAAAAATTCTGTACTAAATGGTGCATGCTGAGTGTGATTATAAGCTGCCAAAATGACCAACAATATGTTATGAAATGTATTTAGGTTAGGGTACAAACCAGAATTGGCCTGAATATATAGTTTGGTAAGTGTTGAAAGTATCCTTTGATGAGTAATGAACAAATGCAATAGGGCAGTTTATGTTATGGGCCTAGAACCTTAAGTGTGTGGCTCCAATTGGTATGAGATTAATTGGAGGTGAAACTAGGCACAAAATGTGCCAACTTTCATGAAGGAAGCTTACCAAAATTCTACTTGTAAGGTAACTTGAAAAGTGACCAAATCCGGATTAGTGCATTTAAGGCCTGAAAATTGACCATTTGGGCAGTAGTTAGTAGTTTGGCCATAACTCACTCACAACAGGTCTAATTGACCTGAAATTTTGACCATGAATAGTTAAGACCTATATCTACAAGTATTATGAAGACACCAAAGCCCAGAAATGACCATAAGTAAGTCAAAAAGCTTGCACAATTTCGGGTCCAAAAACTGGCCGAACCAAAATTGACCTAAAATAACCTAAAGTGACCAATTTTGGTACATTCTGACCAGCAATAGTAAAATGACCATAACTTGGTCTAGTAAACTCAGAATGACCTAAAATTTTGCCCCACGTGCAATAAGACATAGATCTACAAGTTTGTAGTTTTGACTGAAACCCAAAAGCCGAGGGAACTAGGTCATCCGGCTAGGTCAAATTAGTATACCGAGATCCGACAAATTGCAATAAAACGCAATATACATGGAAATGAATTTGGTAACATGTACCAATACTAAAAGGCTACAAATGTGACATATTGGTAACATTAAAACTGAATTCACCTAGACTACATCGAGGGTTGACATCTTAGGTTGACCAAGGAAATAATAGAATTCAATAAGTTAATTATTAAGCTTTATTCTTAGAGACAGTTTAAATGAGTACTGAATCACTTCAAATTGTGTGTTTCAGTTAGCAAAGACTCAGGGAAGGCGAAGGAAACACTGAGTTAGAGCTAAGAGACAGTTATCAGAGGTTTGTGCACAACTAATTTTTAACTGATTTTGTTTTGAATATTTCATATGATTAAATGACATTTTTCTTATGTATTATGTTTAACAAGCATTGGATTTAATTCAATGATTATTGAAATTGTTATAGTATGTATGAATTTAGCTTTGTGAAATGGTATTTCCACAAGTATTAAGCATTGTTATGGATTGAATAAATTATGTTTTGAAAAATTTTTGATAGAACATGTTTTGAATTGTGATGGTAATTTTCATGGAAAAATGCAAATTTATGATTTGAATTGTGATGAGCATAAAAATTATTGGATATTGGAATTAAATTTGAATCGAATTATATTGTGATTTATGCTCACTAAAAGGATTGTGATATTGTTTTATATCTCACTATAGATGCTTAACTAGGTTATTACCCGTCTCTCTCATTTGGTGGGAAGACAATGGAGTTAGTTGTGTTTTGATTACCATGGTACGTGCACAGGCTTAGATTTTCCTCTGATTTGAGGTTAGATCTAAGTTTTTTTTATCGTTATGGCCCTTGCGGAAGATTCATTATTATGGTGTGTACTGTGCACGATGATTCGACCTCCCCGACCATGGGGAGTTAGAATCTAATTTGACCTCCCCGACCATAGGGAGTTACAATCACTTCGAATATGGCCCTTTTGGATTAGTCTTGCATAGTTAGTGAGATAAAGAATGATTTTTGAGATACAGCATGATTTTTGAGATAAAGAATGATTTTTGAGATACAGCATGATTTTTGAGATACAGCTTGATTTTTGAGATACAGCATGGTTTTTGAGATACAGCATGGTTTTCGAGATACAACATGGTTTTTGAGATACAAAATGTTTTTGAATAGTAAAGAATTGTGATTTTAATTATGATTTGTGTATAATTGATTTTGTTGGAACTACCTTAAATGGTTAGTCATGATTTGATAAATTGAATTTCGTGATCAAAGTCATTTCATACAAATGATTTACATTATTGGCAATGAATATTTTGAGTTTTGGAATTTGATGAGTATTCAGATTTCCAAATTATTTATCGTAAATTTTGTCAATATATATTGTACTATGTTTTAAATTATAATTGTGTACCACTGAGTTCACCACTCCGCGATAGCTTTGTATGCTATCGCAGGTAAGAAGAGCATAGAGCAGTGAGTAAGTTTCTTTGAAGACACATTCAGATCAGCTCCAGGTATATCATAGATATGACCATGTACATAAGTTTTGATGTATGCATGTAATAATATGTATGTAAATTATTTGAGCAGTTGTATAAAAACTCTTGTAAAATATTTTGGTATGTAATTAAATGTAAATTATTGTAAATGTAAATTATTGTAAATGTAAATTTGGGATTTCATTTATCTGAATAGTTTTGTAATATTAATTTTGAGTCTTGTAATCAATGAAATGTTTCTTTTAAGAGGAGATTGATTTGATTATTGAGATTTGAATTATCGGTTCAAATAAAGTTATTGAAGTTGTATTTGAGAAAACATATTGGGAGTGTGTTCTTTGCAGGTTTTGAAGAACTGTTTTCTCAAAATACAACCGGCACTTTGCCGAAATTTTAAAAAAATTTTATAACACCAGATTTTAATCGATGATTTAAATTTCATGAAAATTGTTTTAAAATCCCTTGTAGTATATTTAATGGATTATCGATAGGCGAAGTACGGTAATTCATTAGGTGTACTACGGGATCATGTTACATCTTACAAGGGAGTAGGGTGTGACTTGCCAAGTGTCAAACCTAGATTTAATCTTGACTTTGATCATCTTGCATAATTAAAAGACAAATGACAAGCTTATGTATAGTGCCATGTGTCACCATCTCATGGTGCCACATGTCACCCTGTGAAATGATCAAAATACCCCTGTATCTTAATTTTGAGTTCTCAATCCAAAATAATTATTTCTCTTCTTCTAATCAATTTATATCAAATATAAATTAATTAATTAATCTTTATTAATTAATTTCTCATAATTAAATTCATATTTAAACACTTTTAAATATAAATTTAACTTATACTATACATCCAATAATCTAGATTTGGTTTCAAGCCATGCTAGGGACTTTGCAATCTAATTGCAAACTAAACCTATTTAATTAATCAATTAAACTCTTTAACTAATTAATTAAATCATATTTAACTTGGTGATTACTTGTGTATGTGTGTGACTCACTAGGCTCATCACTAATTGGCAATGAGATATGATATCAACTCTTAATATCATCAAAACTCTTTCTTACCATAAATGATTTCTCTAAATCATATTAGGCAGCTCATAGACTATGGTTAACACCTAGCATAGCATGCCATAGCCACCCAATTAGTAATAAGGTTTACCTTAAATAAGCCTTTAATCATATGTTTTCATGAACTAGAATCTCTCTGTTACAAAATCCCAATTCGAGCTAGAGTCATGGTTTATGTCAAACCCCATTTGTATGAATATTATGTTCTTTTTTAATTCCAGTTCTTGATTAAAAAGATTTTCTCATCAGAAACTCTTTTCTGAATAAATCTATCTTTCCTGGCCAGGAACTTGAAACATCAAGAACAATTAAATGAACATAGGATTTTATCCCTATTTACTTAGGATAACAGATTCTATCTTGATCAACACCTACCTCCATATATAACTAGTAGGAGTCAACGCATGCCCATATACCCATACACAGTACAAGTATGAAAGCAGTATCAAACTCAAACCACTTATATACAAGATAACTGTGCTATCTCAGGTTTAAAGATTATATGCACTGATATGATTTATGATAATACATTGATAAGAGTAAACTCCATGTGCTTGTCATAAATGTCACTGGTTCGGCCTGCTTATCATGCATAAGTGCCTATCATGTTTGTTATATAGCATGAGACTCACCATTCTATTTTATTTATATCTCATATAAATACATTGGAACAAACATGAATACAATCTTTCAGGATAAGTCATGTCCTGTGTGAAGTATCCTCGATTGTGAACCAATTTATGATACTTTGTGCTAGAAATACTATCACTCATATTCTTAACAACTTAAGAATAGAATTTCTAACAAAATATCAATGAACCTTTTCTATTACACATAAATATATTAAGTAAATGGAAAAGTGAAAATGCCTTTTTATTAATTAAACATGTACAAGATATATACTAAATGATATGCTATAAGGCATACTACTAATATTTACTAGTCTCTTGCATCAATTAGTGTGAATTGCATCAATTAACCATTTCCTCCAATTTTTCTCCCAATTTCTAAAGCTCAAGAACCCAAATTTATGTATTTCATTCAATTAGTGAAATTAAAGAGTAAAATCAACATCTACACACTTAATTACACTTCTATATCACTTTAATTCCATCAAATTCTTACAATTCTAGTCCCCCTTAATGCTTGGCTGAAATTCTCAATTTGCTCCCCATATTTGTTTTTGTCTAAATTTAAGTTAAATTCTAAGTTAACTAAAAACATAGGAATTAAACAACAAAATTCAAGTTTACTCACTAACATCAATCTTTGGAATTCAATCACCAATTCTTTTCACTTTTTCTTGTTTCTTTCTTGCTTAATCTTCTTCTCAAGTTGCCAAAGTAAGGTTTAAGTAGCTAATTTAGGGAAATTGATAGAAATTGGGGGTTTAAAAGCTTAGACTTAAGCTTTAATGGAGGTAAAAAAAGAAATTGAGAAAAAAAGGAAGAGGAGGTGACGGCAAGGGTGAAGAAGATGACCAATTTGTTTATTTTTCTTTTATTTTTAAGTCATTTTATGTCTTATTTGATTTAGTCAAAATTTCCATAAATTAAACTTGAATTATGATGTCATGGTGAGGTAATCTTGATGATGTAATAAAGACTTTTCTTTTCTTTTTCCATTTTCTTTTCCATAGTTCTTTAATTTAATTCACTATTATGAAATTTTCATTTCTCTAATTTTATTAGACAATTAGGTCAGGAGTCAACTCTAGGGGTGAATTGACCAAATTGTCCTTCGCCGGTTTAACACGATTTGCAAGAAAATTCAATATTTCTTTCGGAGTCCTAACTTAATTATTTGACCTACTTATCAACTCTTTTCTGTGTTTTTCTCTTTTCCACTAGGTTCGCAATAGCCCTTAGGACCACGACGTCACATTTTTCGGTTCAAAATCAGGGTTAGGACTGACCTCTCAGTCACTTTTTGGTAAGGTCACCCATCGTTGTGACCCCTGGCTCATTTAACTTTTTATGCTCTGTTTTTCTTATTTATACTTAACCATCTGGCAATCACTATTTATTTTCATTCAGGGTTTTTTTTAATATTCTTAAATGTAGTTCTAATCCCCTTAATTGTCTAGATTGACAATAGTCACCGGAATAGTGAAATATACCAGGCTATGCATATAGGGGTGTTACAATTCACTCCCCCTTAAAATAAATTGTGTCTTGAAATTTTGCCTTGTATCAGTCTCTAAATAGCTGTGGGTGTTGTCTTCTCATGTCCTCCTCTCATTCCTAAGTAGCTTCTTGGCCTGAATGATGGTTCCCTAGCACTTTAACCAACAGTGTCTATTTATTCCATAGCTACTTTACCTCATATGCCAGAATTTCAATAGGTTCTTCCTCATATGTGAGGTCTGAATTCACCTCAATTTCTTCTACTGGTAGTACATGAGATGGGTCTGATCTATACCTCCTCAACATAGACACATGGAAGACGTTATGTATCTTCTCCAACTTTGGTAATGCCAATCGGTATGCCAAAGGACCCACTCTTTCTAGAACCTCATATAGTCCAATGAAACGAGGACTCAGTTTTCCCTTTCTGCCAAATCTCATAATTTTCTTCTAAGAGGAAACCTTGAGGAATACTTTCTCACCCACTGCATACTCGATGTCTCGCCTCTTCAAATCAATATAGGACTTCTAACGATCTGATGCAACCTTGAGTCAATCTCTAATTAATCTAATTTTCTTCTCTGTTTGCTGAACAATTTCTAGCCCAATCATCTTTCTTTCGGCCACTTCATCCCAACACAAAGGAGTTCTACACTTTCTACCATACAGAGCTTTATATGGAGGCATCCCAATGCTTGATTAGTAGCTATTGTTGTAAGAAAACTCAATCAAAGGCAAGTGTGTATCCCAACTACCCTCAAACTCAATCACATAAGCCTGTAGCATGTCCTCCAACATCTGAATTACCCTCTCAGACTGGCCATCTGTCAGTGGGTGGAATGCTGTGCTGAAGTTCAATCTAGTTCCTAAGGCTCTCTGAAGACTACCCCAGAATCTAGAAGTGAACCTAGGATCTCTGTCAGATACAATCGATACTGGCACTCCTTGTAGTCTCACAATCTCATCTATATACAATTTGGCCAATCTCTCTAAACTATAGTCCATCCGCACTGGCAGAAAATGAGCAGACTTAGTCAATCTATCCATTATGACCCATACTGCATCATGGGTCTTCTGTGTCCTCGAAAGTTCCATCACAAAATCCATAGTTATCCGCTCCCATTTCCATTTAGGTACTAGTAGTGGATGTAGTAAACCAACTGGCATTTGATGTTCTGCCTTCACTTGCTGACAAGTTAGGCATTTAGAGACAAAATCAGCTACATCCCTTTTCATGCCCATCCACCAGTAATGCTCCTTCAGTCCTCTGTACATTTTAGTGCCACCAGGGTGCATAGCAAAAGAAGACTCATGTGCTTCCTTCATAATGATCTGTCTCAAGTCAACATCATTAAAAATGCACATTCTGCCCTGGTGTAGTAGGAAACCATCATCTCTCACTGAGAATTCAGCTTTCTTACCTTACCGGACTTCTTCTAATAGTTTCTGATATCTTTCATCATCCTGAGCAGCCATTCTGATCTGATCAATCAACATTGGTTGTACATGCCATACAACTACTGTCTGCTCCTCATCATTAATTTCTAAGCTGGCATATAATGCTCTCAACTCATATACCATGGACAAAAGAGAAACTCTCAGACTTGCCATAGTCTTCAGACTTGCCATAGTCTTACGACTTAAGGCGTCAGCCACCACATTAGCTTTCCCTGGCTAATAGTCTATTAGACAATCATAGTTTTTAATTAATTCTAACCATCTCCTCTATCTTATGTTCAACTCTTTCTGGTTCCCCAGATACTTCAAACTCTTATGATCTATGTAGATGTGGCACTTTTCCCCATATAAGTAGTGTCTCCAGATCTTAAGAGCAAGTACAATAGCTGCAAGCTCCAAGTCATATGTTGGATAATTCCTCTCATGTTGTTTCAGCTGGCGTGATGCTTATGCGATTTCAGCTTAACCCATTGTGAGAAGTATCACTATAAACTGTGTATTATTTACCCAAGGTAGGTAAAGTCAGGACTGGAGCTTCAGTCAAACATCTCTTCAGTTCATCAAAACTTTGCTGGCATTTATCCATCCATTGAAATTTCACATCTTTCCGAATAGCCTGGTTAGTGGAGAAGCCAACATAAAGAATCCTTTCACATTTCGACGGTAATATCTAGCTAAACCCAGAAAACTGTGAATTTCTGTGACATTTCTAGGTGGCTTTCAATTAGGGATAGCTTCAATCTTACTGGAATCTACCTTAATACCCTCTGCCGATACTATGTGTCCCAAGAAAAAAATTTCTTTCAGTCCAAATTCACACTTTGATAGTTTGGCGTATAACTGTTTCTTCCTTAAGGTCTGTAGTACAATCTGCAGATGTCTATCATGCTCCTATGCACTCCTCGAGTAGACTAATATATCATCAATGAATACCACCACAAACTGATTAAGGTATGGTCTGAAGATAGTGTTCATCTGATCCATAAAAGCAGTCGGAGCATTAGTTAACCCGAATGGCATGACTAGGAACTCATAATGGCTATATCGAGTTTTAAAGGCAGTTTTAGGGATACTCTGCTCTTGCACCTTCAGCTGATAATAACCTGATCTTAGGTGAATTTTGGAGAACACAGCTGCACCCCTCAACTGATCAAATAAGTCGTCAATGTGGGGCAATGGATATCTGTTCTTTATTGTCACCTTATTCAACTGCCGGTAGTCAATACATAAGCGGAGAGTGCCATCTTTCTTCCTAACAAACAGTAATGGTGCTCCCCAATGTGACACATTAGGGCGAATGAAGCCCTTATCCAACAACTCTTGCAACTGCACCTTCAACTCTTTTAGCTCTGCTGATGCCATTCTATAGGGTGTTATGGAAATTAGGTCCACACCAGGCATTACATTAATCTCAAACTGTACATCTCTTTCCAGAGGTAATCCTAGCAACTCATCAGGGAACACGTCCGGAAAGTTACATACTGTGGGGATGTCTCTCAATGCTGGACTCCCCACTTAGGTGTCTATCACATGTGCCAAGTATGCTTCACACCCCTTTCTGATCATCTTTCTGGCTAGTGCAACCGAAATGATGTTTGATAGCAATAGCTACCTCTCCCCGTGTATTACCACATCACCATACGGAGGGAGAACAAAAGTGACTGTCTTTAGTCTACAGTTAATCATAGCGTGATGCCTGGCTAACCAATCTATGCCCAAGATGATATCATAATCTCTGAAGGAATTTCAATCAAATCTGATAGAAAAACATGTCCTTGGATCACCAAAGGACAATCTCTATACATTTTGTTGACCCGGACCTCTTCTCCTAACGGACTAGTTACTAGCACCTCAAAACCCATTTTGACACACGGAGCAACAGGGGAACTAATGATGCTAGCACTGGCATATGAATGAGTAGAGCCTGGATCAAATAGTACAAATACATTTTGAACAGAGATAAAGAATGTACCGGCCACAATTTCAGAAGTTTTAATTTCTTCTTGCTGTCTCATAGTGTAAACTCTAGTCAGAGCAATACCTTGTTCTGACTGGTTTACTGTACCTTGACTACCTAAAGTGCTACCCTGACCTCTGCCTCTGCCTCTACCTCTGCTAACTAGTTGTGAACTTCTAGTAGTAGAACTCTGAATAGACCCTTCTACAGTAGTAGGAGGTGGCCCAAATCTATGGGCACTGGTATAATCTTTAGCTAGATGCCCCATACCCCCGTACTTAAAATAGGCTCTTGTAGCCCAATAACATATCCCACCATTGGTCTTGCCACATGTCTCACAAGGGCGGGGAGTGTGAGAACTCTTAGACATCTGTTGACCAGACCAAGGGGGTTTCTGTCCAGAAAATCTACCCCTACCAGACTTTCCACCTCTGCTTGATCCCCCAAATTTCTTTATTTTTCCAGTATTGCCACTAGAACTTTGATCCGCTGACTTTCCACTTTTCTCTTTTTCTGATTTCTCTGTCTTCTCTGTTTTTTTTTTCACCGGTGTCGCTTCTGACTCAATTCTTTCTAACTCAAATGCTTGAGAGATGAGCTCAGAAAAGTTATTATGCCTGAATCCAACCACTTGTATCCTTAGACTGGACTTCAAACCGATCTCAAACCTCTTACATCTTTCTTTGCTAGTAGATAGGAGAATCCTTGCATAGTGGCTTAAGCAGGAGAACTCCCTTTCATATTCTGCCACTATTCTATTTTCTTGCTTCAGGCTTAAGAACTCTTGCAGCTTCTGGTCCACATAGGCATCGGGGACATACTTTTGTTTGAACTCTCTGATGAAGTCATCCCATGTTAGTACTAGGGGTTCTACCAAGCTATGGGGGATGGTTTTCCACCAATCATACGCATCCCCTTGCAGCAATGAGACTAAATACTAAAATTTCAATTCATTTGTACAGTGTAGCTTCTTGAACACTCTATCCATTCTCTCTAACCACTATTCTGCCTTTAAAGAGTCCACTATACCCTTAAACTCTATAGCCCTAAACTTTAGTAGTTTATCATACTGTCTGGCTAGAGCCTGAGGTTGCACCACCGGTGTCTGAAGTGGAGCATGAGTAGGCATACTTTCGACCATTTGTTGAAACATCGTAGCCATTTGCTGGGCAAATTGTATAGGAAACTGCGGCATTTGTGGGGCTGGTGCCACTGAACCACTAACATTTTGAAGAGCTTAGGCTTCCTCTTGTGCCTCAGCCTCAACAGATTGCTCAACTGAGCGGTCCCGTTCTTCCATTTCAAATCAGGGGTAGGATATCTCCTGGACAAATAACACAAGGAGATTTCCCTCCGTTAGTTCATATTTATAATTAATGCACTGTATGTATCAAATAAGGACATTGAGTAGTACAAATTCACAAGTCAAAACATTAAAAATTTGCTCTAAAACCACTAAAACAGGTCACACCTTACCCCTCTGTAAGTCATAACATGATCCCATAGTATACCTAATGAATTACCAACTCCATCTACTGATAACCCGTTAAATACACTACAAGGGATTTTAAAATAATTTTCTTACTTTTTGAAAGTGGTGAGCATTTCTAGCAGGCATTAAAAACATTTAATTGAAGTTTAAAAGTTATGTAAAATTTTTGTCTACTTTTATTTTTCAGCAAATTTTGGAAAAATTTTGGCAGAGTACCGGCTATAATTGAGAAAAATAAAAAATTTTCACCTTTAGAAAACACTTCCAATTTATGTACTTCACCAAAATCAACCACCATCATTTCTCAATTCATCATAATTTTTTTCAAACTCCATAATTCAAGTCAATTTTTAACTCAAATATCTTCAAAAATAATGCTAAATAATTTCATTCGTAAGTATAAATTTACATCAGAAAATCCAAAAATAATATTATTTTAGTTTTTGTACAAACTGCTCAAAACCAATTTACAATGTACATATAGTCATTTACATCAAAATAAAGATATACAATAAGGGTATAATTGGTTCTGGCAGTTTTGGACCACTAACTTTGGGTGACAATTTCACTTGGTTATGGCCAGAATTTGGGATGGTTTTCTCATAAACATTGTAGTGGTATGTCATACCTTTCCAATGTCACAAAAATCAGGTCATTTGGACCTGCCAAGACCAAGATATGGCCAAATGAACAAACACTATTCATTTGGTCTTTTTTGTACAGTAGCAGTGCATATTATCCAAATTTGACCTAATTGTTCACTATGTTAATTCCATTTTATGGGCATGGTTTCTAAATGAAAAATGTGTCATTATGTGTCTATTTTCATTCCCAATTGGCCTCACACCAATTGGGTTGGTAAAATTTCAGTTTTGGTCCCTCAAAGGGACCTAGGTCAAGCTGCTAGAATAGGAACCCTAACCAATCCGAATTGCAATTTGTTTCTACCAATTCAAACACATCACAAATTGTCCCAATTGACCATTTTTAACCTCAATTAGGGTCAATTGCATCAATTGACCATTTCCTCTAATTTTTCTCCCAATTTCTAAAGCTCAAGAACCCTAATTTATGTATTTTATTCAATTAGTGAAATTAAAGAGTAAAATCAACATCTACACACTTAATTACACTTCTATATCACTTTAATTCCACCAAATTCTTGCAATTCTAGTCCCCTTAATGCTTGGCCGAAATTCTCAATTTGCATCCCATAATTGTTTTTGTTTGAATTTAAGTTAAATTATGAGTTAACTTAACTAAAAACATAGGAATTAAATAACAAAATTCAAGTTTACTCACTAACCTCAATCTTTGGAATTTAATCACCAATTTCTTTCACTTTTTCTTCTTTGTTCTTGCTCAATCTTCTTCTCAAGTTACCAAAGTAAGGTTTAAGTAGCTAATTTGGGGAAATTGATAGAAATTTGGTGGTTTAAAAGCTTAGACTTAAGCTTTAATGTAGGTAAAAGAAAAATTTGAGAGAGAGAGGAAGAGGAGGTGATGGCAAGGGTGAAGAAGATGACCAATTTGTTTGTTTTTCTTTTATTTTTAAGTCATTTTATGTCTTATTTGACTTAGTCAAAATTTCCATAAATTAAACTTGAATTATGATGTCATGGTGAGGTAATTTTGATGATGTAATAAAGACTTTTCTTTTCTTTTTCCATTTTTCTTAATCTTTCTACAGTTCTTTAATTTAATTCACTATTCTAAAATTTTCATTTCTCCAATTTTATTGGACAATTAGGTTTGGAGTCACCTCTAAGGGTGAATTGACTAAATTGCCCCTCGCCGGTTTGACCCAGTTTGTAAGAAATTCAATATTTCTTCCAGAGTCTTGACCTAATTATTTGACCTACTTATCAACTCTTTTTTGTGATTTTCTTTTTTTCACTAGGTTTGCAATAGTCCTTAGGACCGCAGCGTCACATTTTCCGGTTCAAAATCAGGGTTAGGACTGACCTCGCAGTCACTTCTCGGTAAGCTCACCTATCGCTGTGACCCCGGCTCATTTAACTTTTTATATTTTGTTTTTCTTATTTATACTTAACCATCTGGCAATCACTATTTCTTTTCATTCAGGGTTTTTCTAATTGTCTTAAATGTGGTTCTAATCCCCTTAATTGTCCGAACCGACACCGGTTACTGGAACAGTGAAATATACCAGGCTATGCATATAGGGGTGTTACAGCCAAAGTGTACCGTCCTTTTTCTTCACAAAGAGCACCGGTGCTTCCCAGGGTGATACACTAGGGCGTATGAAACCCTTGTCTAGTAACTCCTATAACTAAACTTTCAACTCTCTCAGTTCAGTGGGTGCCATCCTACATGGAGTAATAGAAATTGCTGCAGTACCCAGCATAACCTCTGTAGCAAACTCCACTTCTCTATCAGGTGGCAAACCCGACAACTCTATAGGAAACACATCTGGAAATTCACATACTGTGGAGATCTCCTATATGCTTGGGCTATGCTTGGGCTAGTCTTCTTAGTGTCAACCACATGTGCTAAGAAAGCCTCACAGCCCTTTCTTATCATTCTTCTAGCTGTTGTGGCTAATATGATAGTAGAAAGACACCCATTCCTTCACCCACAACTGTAATCTCATTCCCTTTTGCTATTTATAGTTAAATACTCTTCAGCCGATAATCTACCATCGCCTGATGATGTGATAACCAATCCATTCCCAATATCACATCAAACTCATGGAATGGTAGCTCAATCAAGTCAGCTGGAAACTCATAACCCTGTATCCTCAGAGGACAACCCTTGTAGACCTTTTTCACCATGACACAATGGCTTAAAGGGTTTGTGACTAATGTGTCCTCCTCTAGCTCCTCCACTTGTACTCCTCTACCAATAAGTGGTGCAATGCACACATAAGAATGTGTGGAACCAGGATCAATTAATGCACATACAGATAGATCATAAAAGTGAGAAAGTACCCCTTATGACATCGACTGGCTCTGGCTCATCTCGAGCTCTCATAGCATAGGCACAAGGTGCTAATCTAATCTCCTACCTTTGAACTGTCTTTGTGGTAGGCCTCTGTGATGTACTAGCTATATCTGACCTCGCAGGTCTTCTACCCCTCTGTGCTGCTAGGGCAGACCTCTCCATCTAGGGTGGAGCAGTGAGAACACTAGTACTCCTCTGTGGACAATCTTTCAGGAAGTAATTCATAAACCCACATATGAAACACCCACCAGTCAACAATCTGTAATCTCCTCTGTAGGGCCTCCCACAATGTGTACAAGCTAGTAGTGGGGCTGATCCCCATGTAGCTGTACATGGGGAACTATCCACTGATGCACCAGACTATCCTCCTCCTCTCCTTGGAGCAAATCGGGATCTCTGCTTCTTACCTTGACCCTGAGTCTGGCCCTAAGACTCCTTGGGCTTTTTACTACCAATGGCTGCTGAACCAGACTGTCCAAATCTAGAACCCCTCTTATGTTGCTTGTCCTTTTTGGATTGCTCTTCATTTCTAACTCTCTCCACATCACGGGCTGATGCTACTAACTGGGAGAAGTCTGTGAAGGGATGAGATGTAAATATTAGCCTGATATTGTCGCTCAGTCCGTCCTCAAACCTTCTGCACTTATCAACCTCTGTAGGCATGATCACCAATGCATCCACTAAGTCTTATGAATTCCCATTCATATCCGAAGACTGTAAGTTGCCTCTGCCTCAGTGCCAGGAATTCTCTCCTTCTGGGCTCTAAGTACACATGGTTGATGTATTTCTTTCTAAATTCAGCTAGAAAGAACTCTCAGGTGATCTGTGTAGGCTGTACCACTCTCGATACTATCACCCACCATCTATATGCATCCTCCTATAGCAGTGATAGAGCACACTCCAACTGCTGCTCTAGGGTACAGTGCAACTGCTGCAATACCCTTTCTGTCCTCTCTAGCCAATTCTCTGCTGTAGTTAGATCATCCTCTTTCTTACCCCTAAAGTCAATTGCCCCATACTTCTGTAGTCTCTCTAGTGGGGATCTGTGTACAAGTTGCAGCTGTGGGGATGGTGATGGCTGTACAGGTGGTGGTGGTGGTTGTGGTGGTGGCTGTGGCTGTGGCTGAGGGATGGCCCGGTGACCTGACGGAGCAGCTGAGTCATCTGTTCTAGGAAGGCCTACTGTGCTCTCCCTATAGTACCACAGGATGACTCGACTCTACTTCTTCACTCCCTACTAGGAGCAGGTGTGGGTGCATGACTCTCTACCTGCTCCTCTATTTGTCCTGGAGGTCAGTGCTCTGAAGAATCAGATGTCATTGATCCTATAAATTAGACAAAGAATAGATCTGCATTAATGTCACCTCGACTGTATTTAAAGGCCCATGCATGTGATGCACTTTATCTATTTCTAACTTTCGAGATCTAGGACTGCTTAAACCTCTGCTCTGATACCACTAAATGTGATGCCCCTTACCTATTTACTGTATAGCCGAGCAAGAAGTGCCACATTCGGTGACGGAGTACCTATCTTGTCTTATCATGTCCATTATAAATTTTTAATATCATTTGAAAATAGGTAATCCATGTGTAGAATTTCTTTTCTTTTATAGAGACCCAGGCAGAGCCTCCTCTATTTTGTTAGCATCTGGCAGGTTCCACTAATTACCTGTTGACATGTTCATATTTATTTCACATTTTTTCATATCGTATTATATTGTATCATATCATTCACAATTATTTATCAGATCTCAAAAGGATATCGTCTATTGCATTCATATAGAAATTCATAGACAATAATTTACAAGTTTATGTACAATCTCAAAATTGAATTACAATCCAAAATAAAATACATCATGTGTATATGTACAATGAACAAAAAGACAAAATCTAGACATACATGGGATGAAGGAGCAGAAGCATGAAAATTATCAGATTAGAACATTGAATTCAAAAATGTTCTTCTAGGGTCTCATGTATCCATGCAAGATTCATTATGTACCTAATTGATTTCAATATTCAATTGCATATTAAAACACTTTTAATATGTATTAGGATCTACATTTGCCATTTAAGATTTTAGAATTGACAAATTAATTGATTAGAACCCTAGATTAATACAAGAATATGTGCACTAACCTTTTAATGCACTGTAGATGTCATTGGTACCTTTGTGAAGCACCTAGGACCCCAAATGTTGTCCTTCTAGCTTCTCCACACCAAGATCACTAATGGTAGCCCCTTGAATAACTTCTCAAGCCTTGCTAACTAATTAGAAATTAGGGATTTACCTTTAGAGAGGTTGTAGATGTGTAGAGGACACTAGAAACAATTTTTAGCAATTTTAATTCAAGAGAGTATGGACAATTCTCTTTGAATTGATGAGAGAAGAAGAAGAAGAAGAAGAAGAGAGCAAGAGAGCTTTACGGGTGGCGGCACCTCTTTAGAAAAATCAGAATGTGTTTTTATTCTTTCATTCTTTTCATTTTATAATTAGGTCATCACTTAAAACCCTTGCCGCATGTCATCTTCTAATTGCATCTTAATTTTAATTGACCAAATCACATTAAGCCAAGTGTCAAAGCTAGGTTTAATCTTGACTTTGATCATCATGCATGATAGGAAGACAAATGATAAACCATGATGCCATGTGTCACGATCTCATGGTGCCACATGTCACCCTCTGAAATGACCAAATTACCCTTGTGTTGTAATTTTGAGTTCTCAACCCAAGATAATTATTTCTCCTCTTCTAATCAATTTATATCAAATATAAATTAATTAATTAATCTCTATTAATTAATTTCTCATAATTAAATTCATATTTAAACACTTTAAATATAAATTTAACTTATACTATACATCCTATAACCTAGATTTAGTTTCAAGCCATGCTAGGGGCTTTGCAATCTTATTGCAAACTAAACCTATTTAATTAATCAGTTAAACTCTTTAATTAATTAATTAAAATACATTTAAATTGGTGATTGCTTGTGTATGTGTGTGACTCACTAGGCTCATCACTAATTGATAATGAGATATGTTATCAACTCTTAATATCATTAGAACTTTTCTTACCATAAATGATTTCTCTAAATCACTTGAGGCACCTCATAGACCATGGTTAACACCTAGCATAGCATGCCATGGCCACCCAATTAGTAATAAAGAATACCTTAAATGAACCTTTAATCATATGTTTTCATGCACTAGAATCTCTCTGTTACAAAATCCCAATTCGAGCTGGAGTCATGGTTTATGTCAAACTCCATTTGCTATGAATATTATGTTCTCTTTTAATTTCAGTTCTTGATTAAAAAGATTTTCTCATCAGAAACTCTTTTCTAATTAAATTTGTCTGTCCTGTCCAGGAACTTGAAACATGAAGAACAATTAAATGAACATAGGATTTTATCCCTACTACTTAGGGTAACAGATTCCATCTTGATCAACACCTATCTCCATATATAACTGGTAGGAGCCAACACATGCCCATATACCCATACACAGTACAAGTATGAAAGCAGTATCAAACTCAAACCACCTATATACAAGATAACTATGCTATCTCAGGCCTAAATATTATATGCACTAATATGATTTATCACAATGTATTGATAAGAGTAAACTCCACATGATTGTCGTAAGTGTCACTGGTTCGGCCTACTTATCATGCATAAGTGCCTATCATGTTTGTTATATGGCATGAGACTCACCATTCCATCTTATTTATATCTCATATGAATACCTTGGGAACAAAAATGAATACAATCTTTATGGATAAGTCATATTCTGTGTGAAGTATCCTCGATTGTGAACCAATTTATGATACTTTGTGCTAGAAATACTGTCACTCATATTCTTAACAACTTAAGAATAGAATTTCTAACAAAATATCAATGGACCTTTTCTATTATACATAAATATATTATGTAAATAGAAAAGTGCAATTACCTTTTTATTAATAAAATATGTATAAGATACATACTAAATTATATGCTCTAGGGCATACTTGTAACACCCCTCACCAGTCTACAGTGTAGCCGAGCGAGGCGTGCTACATTCGGTGCCGGAGTAGCCTAACTTATCTTACTTTATTTCTTTAAAAATTTTGAATTCATTTAATTTAGTATCAATTATTTTTCTAAGGAGAAACTAGCAGAGTTTCTCCTATTTTATTGCCGTTTGGCGTATTTCACTATTTACCTTTTAAAAATCTCAACAATATTTTCCATACAATAATTCATCCATACTCATATCATCATTTCAAAAATCATTATGTAATTCAAATCCATACTCATTTGTACAAATTGATTCATGCTTATTACATATATCAAAATTCTTAGTTTCATTGGTTTACATAATTTGTAAACTAGTTGCATAAATTCATAATTTACATCAAGAGCATATTACATGCAATTTCCTAAGTTTCATTACAACATAATAAATAATTATAATTCACAAATTACATAATATGATTTATATGGGCCTTGTCTACATGCATTGCTGAGAAGGTGACAATCTTAAATACTTCAGACACTTCTGCAGATCAGAACTGCAAAATCTCTGTTTAATATTCGCTGGGCTTTACCTTCAGTACCTGTGCGAGGAAACAAATCCATCTCGCTAAGCATTTCTACTTAGTGGTGCAATAATATAACAAGAAAATAATATACAATAAAAAAAAGGAATGGATCAAAATTTAGATACTCTGGAATTTAATCTAATTTTACATAATACTTCTAGTATTAACTATCCTTTGTTCTAATTTATTCCTCTTCAGAAGCGCTCAATTCTTTCATAATAATTAAATTTTAAAATCATTCCAATTCATTTCAGTTCTTTCTGCTAAATAACTAATCTAATTTATTTTAAATATTCTTACTCATTTATTTAATTGCTAATATTTTCACTTGCTAATATTCTTAACTTATTTCAATAAATTTCACTGCCCAAGTAACCTATGACAAGTTGACTAAACTGGATAACGGGTCATTGGCACTGGACACCGCGGTGCCTCGAGCAGTCATACCATGGGACGCAGAACGTCAACCACGTATGCAGTCAGAATGGCTAAAAAGCCATGATAATTCATAATCGGGCATAAAAGCCATGAGTGTGGGCATAAAGCCATGAGTGCGGGCATAAAGCCATGAATACAGGCATAAAGCCTTTCACAGTACTGCTAAAACAATACCCTATTAGCATGCCAATCTATCCAATCTGACACACATGTCTAGGCAATACAAGAGCACATAATATCATTACTTTATTAAATACTATGATCCTAATTTATAGTATTTTAACTTTTATTCACAGCAAAAGCATAAATACCCAAATGTCATTGCTACACAATTTATACAATTCATTATACCGTCCATGATGATTTCAATTCACATCAATTAATTTTTTTATGTACCATTTGTACATCGAAATATTTTTCTCCTCTCAGGAGGAGAACTAATGTCATTCTTTTATTCATTACAATAATTATATGTATTATCAATCACAATTTTTTTCTAATGCCCTCCATGTGGGTTTTCCCCTTATGTCCTGGAGTCACTCAAGTTCAAGGATTAAAATTCACTAATTACATATATTATCATTCATAATGTCTTCTCTAATTTATTTTACTTTTTCTTATGTCCTTGGGGTTACTTAACTTCACCATTCACAATTTACCTACCACATCCTATATTAACAACTAAAATGGTTCTTATAGTTTGTTTTTTTCTACTTCAAATTATTTAGTGGTTACTATTCATTTCATTAGTTAACTAAAATGTTGACTTTTTCATAGACAATAGGTATATTGGTTCTAATATCACCAATATACTATATTTTGCATTCTAAATTTGTTGCCATTGGTTGCCAATTCCATTTCAAAGCTTATTTTATGTTATTAAAAATTTTCAGATTTCATACCTTAAGTTTACTATTCCATTGGTCATTGTTATAGTGGAAATTTGGCAAACTATTTTTCATCAAAGTTATTCCCTTTTGTGTCTTCTTTAATTTCCATTTTGAATCACTCCAATTGGAGTTTTGTAGCTTAAGTTATGGCCTAAATACCATAACTAGCCAGATAGGGTAGTACCCAAAATTTCTTGGCAGAATCCATTCTAGCAGTTTTGGTGTCCTGAGTTTGGTGGGCAATTTCATTAAGTTATGGTCAAAATAGGGAGTTGAGTCCCCCATGAAAGTTGTCCTAAATTGTCTAAGCTTTCTATTGATATAAATTTCAGGTTAATTGGACATTTCTACAGTGAGTTTTGACCAAATGAATGAACACTTTTTATTTGGTCATTTTGCCCAGGCAGAATTGGTGCTACCCGGAATTGGTCAATTTTTTAGGGCATCCTATGTTTGTTTTCTGGACAGGTTTCCTTCATCAAAGTTGTGCTATTATGTGTCTAATTTCATGTCCAATTGGCCTTGCACCAATTGAACATACACAACTCAAGTTATAGCTACCCAAACATGTTGGACTCACATCCAAACCTGCAGGGCACCCAAGGCAGCACATCTAACTTCAATTCCCATGGCACAAATCACTTCATTTCCCAATCAAACATAGCCAAATGGTCACTAATTGATCATTATAACTTTAGTCCATTTTCATCTACCCCCAAAATTAAATTTCAAAACCCTAATTGACCAAGCCTCCAATTCATACATCTTACTCCTAATTTGCTATACTAATCATATAATTTATACTAGGGGTAGCTAATATGTCACCTTAAATCAAAGAATTCTCCGAAACCTAACTCATGTCAAGGCTGCAAAAATTTCATGGAACATAATCATGCCTCATTAATTCAATTTTTATCAAATTTTCAACTTAACTTAGCATAAATTCATGTTTAGAAAGATGTAAAAGCAAAGAATATGGCACTAACCTCTTTGGTGATTTTCTAAGCTTGTTCACACCTCCCTTTCTTCCACTTTCTCTTCTTCTAATTGCTGCCCAAGTCTTGCTCTAGTGGTAATGGAAATTTTTAGTGAAGGGAGGATAAGGTTTTGAGGTGAATTGAAGTGAGAAATGAAGCTTGGCAAAGCTCTAATGGTGGAAGGGAGTGAGAGAATCGGCTGGAAATGGGAAAGTGAAGAAATAGATTGGTTTCTTCAAATTTTCTGTCCATTTTACTCATTTTAAGTGGTTTATGGACATGTGTCACAATGTGATTGGGTGGGAGTGCTTTAGTGACATAAACATGAGGTCAAAATTGCAAATTTAATTTATTTTTTTTCTTTTCTTTTCTACTCAATTTCAATTTAATTTCTAGCAATATTTATTCATATTTTATGTCATAACAATTATTTAATTAACTGGAAAAGTCGATCAAAAATCATCTCTGAAGACAAAATGACCAAAATGCCCTCCGTTTGGCTTATTAAGCCAAAATCGGCTGTACCGATCTAAAAATTTTTCTAAGCATTTTCTTGGCATTGTAATGCCATCAAAACCTCAATGACTATTCTCTAGAGTCCCAAAAATTATTTTATGAATTTTCTCCCTGGTTTAGGGCTTCTAGCTGCGAAGACCATAACTTCCCACTAGGTTACCCATTGCTAGGGCACCGGCTCATTTAACTTGGTTGTATTTTATTTCTAAAATTTTTCCTAATTTTTCTTACACATATTTGAGTTATTTATGACTCCTCACTCTAGTCTAAATATTTTCCTAGATGTTCTAGCTGTCCGGACCGACATCAGTCACCGAAACAGTAGAATGTACAGAATTGTTATAGTGAGGGTGTTACACCTCTTGCCCTCTAATTTAAATTTTGTTCTTGAAATTTACCTGACCTCAGTAGTTGAGGAACTGCTACCTCCTTATTTCTTCACCTTACCAGAGAAAACGGATCTGCATTAGTATCACCTCGACTCATATGAATGCAATGCATGTTATACACACAATCTTATTCTATCTATCGATGCCTAGGAACGCCTAAACTGTGCTCTGATACTAATAAACGTAACACCCCTCACCCATCTATAGTGTAGCTGAGCGAGGCGTGCTACATTCGGTGTCGGAGCAGCCTAATTTGCTATACTAATCATATAATTTATACTAGGGGCAGCTAATATGTCACCTTAAATCAAAGAATTATCCTAACTCTAACTCATGTCAAGGCTGCCAAAATTTCATGGAACATACCTCATTAATTCAATTTTTATCAAATTTTCAACTAAGCTTAAATTCATGTTTAGAAAGATGTAAAAGCAAAGAATATGGCACTAACATCTTTGGTGATTTTCTAAGCTTGTTCACACCTCCCCTTCTTCCACTTTCTCTTCTTCTAATTGCTGCCCAAGTCTTGCTCTAGTGGTAAGGAAAATTTTTAGTGAAGGGAGGATAAGGTTTTCAGGTGAATTAAAGTGAAAAATGAAGCTTGGCAAAGCTCTCATGGTGGAAGGGAGTAAGAGAATCAGCTAGAAATGGGAAGGAGAAGAAACAGATTGGTTTCTTCAATTTTTCTGCCCATTTTACTCATTTTAAGTGGTTTATGGACATATGTCACAATGTGATTGGGTAAGAGTGCTTTAGTGACAAAAGCATGAGGTCAAAATTGTAATTTTAATTCATTTTCTTTTCTTTTCTTTTCTTTTCTACTCAATTTCAATTTAATTTGTAGCAATATTTATTCATATTTTGTAATGATCGGGCTCCAACCACTAGAGGAATTGTCTGCTTTGGCCATAAGCCTCACAGTTTTGTCCCATAGGTGGAATGGAGAACTTCCTAGGAGGTCACCCATCCTGGGATTTCTCTCAAGCGAGCACGCTTAACCCTAGAGTACTTCCAATTCTCCAGGCCATTTCACCAAAAGGTGCCTCTAGTAATTAGTTCCACCATTTTATATATCATTACTTTTTGAATCCAAAACCATCTCCGTGCTTTGCCGATGTGGGATTTGCCTAAAGGACCTTTCTCCCTCCCTTTCGGGACTTAGCGTCCTCGCTGAGATTTACCCCACCATTGCCCAAAAGGACACGCGAGCGGCTCTGATACCAATTGTAACGATCGGGCTCCAACCACTAGAGGAATTGTCCGCTTTGGCCATAAGCCTCACGGTTTTGTCCCATAGGTGGAATGGAGAACGTCCCAGGAGGTCACCCATCCTAGGATTTCTCTCAAGCGAGCACGCTTAACCCTGGACTTCTTCCAACTCTCTAGGCCATTCCACCAAAAGGCGCCTCTGGTGATTAGTTCCACCATTTTATATATCATTACTTTTTGAACCCAAGACCATCTTCGTGCTTTCCCTTGGGAAAATCCCACATCGGCAAAGCACAGAGATGGTCTTGGATTCAAAAAGTAATGATATATAAAATGGTGGAACTAATCACTAGATGCGCCTTTTAGTGGAATGGCCTAGAGAGTTAGAAGAACTCCACGATTAAGTGTGCTTGCTTGAGAGAAATCCTAGAATGGGTGACCTCCTGGGAAGTTCTCCATTCCACCTATGGGACAAAGCCGTGAGGCTTATGGCCAAAGTGCACAATTCCTCTAGTGGTTAGAGCACGATAGTTACATATTTTATATCATAATAATTATTTACTTAACTGGATAAGTCGGTCAAAAATTATCTCTGAAGACGAAATGATCAAAATGCCCTCCGTTTGGCTTATTAAGCCAAAATCGTTTGTACTGATCTAAAAATTTTTCTAAGTATTTTCTTGGCATTCTAATGCCATCAAAACCTCAATGACTCTTCTCTAGAGTCTCAAAAATTATTTTATGAATTTTCTCCCTGGTTTAGGGCTTCTAGCTGCGAAGACCGTAACTTCCCACTAGGTTACCCATCGTTAGGGCACCGGCTCATTTAACTTGGTTGTATTTTATTTCTATAATTTTTTCTTAATTTTTCTTACACTTATTTGAGTTATTTATGACTCCTCACTCTAGTCTAAATATTTTTCCAGATGTTCTAGCTGTCCAGACTAACATCGGTCACCGAAATAGTAAAATGTACGAAATTGCTACAGTGAGGGTGTTACAATACTACAATAATATCCCACTAGCACTAGAGTCATTCATTACAATTCCTTAGACCCATCTTCTCAAGATGTCGGTCTAACTGAGCTTGTGACATAGGCTTAGTAAATGGTTCAGCTAGATTTTCAGCTGATGCTATTTTCTGCATGGCTACATCACCTCGCCCAACTATCTCTCTGATAATGTGGTAGTGCCTTTCTATGTGTTTGGATTTCTGGTGAGACCGGGGTTCCTTAGCTTGTATGACTGCTCCATTGTTGTCACAGTAGAGTGTAACTACTGACTCAATGGAAGGAACTACTACAAGTTCTGTCATGAGCTTCTTTATCCAAATAGCATCGTTTAAAGCATCTGATGCAGTAATATACTCAGCCTCTGTAGTGGAATCTGTAGTCGTACTCTGTTTGGAACTCTTCCAATTGACTGCACCTCCATTACAAAAGAACACATACCCCGAGGTAGACTTTCTATCATCAATATTTGATTGGAAATCAGAATCAGTATAACCATCCAATTGCAAGTCACCATCTCTATAAATCAAGAATAAATCATTAGTTCTTCTCAAGTACTTAAGGATGTTCTTGACAGCTATGCAGTATTCCAAACCTGGATTGGATTGAAACTTACTAGTCAAACTAACAGCATATGCGATATCCGGCCTAGTACACAATATTGCATATATCAAACTTCCAATAGCGGAAGTATATGGAATCTTGGCCATTTTATCTCTTTCTTTAGGTGTCTTTAGAGACATCTCTTTAGAAAGGTGGATACCATGTCTCACTGGTAACAATCCTCTCTTGGAATCAACCAAGTTAAACATCTTTAACACCTTTTCCAAGTATAGACTTTCGAATAAACCAATTATTCTTTTCGCTCTATCTCTATATATGTAAATCCCAAGAATATAGGTTGCCTACCCCAAGTCTTTCATGGAGAATGTATTTAACAACCATACCTTTACAACTGTCAACATACCAATGTCATTACCCATCAATAAAATGTTATCCACATAGAAGATAAGGAAAGTGATAGAATTATCACTAACCTTCTTATATACACATGGCTCATCCTCATTTTTGATAAAACCAAATGACTTAATGGTTTCATCAAAATGGATGTTCCAACTCCTCGAAGCTTGTTTCAACCCATAAATGGATCGCTTTAGCTTGCATACTTTGGAACCAGCTTCGGATTCAAAACCCCTAGGTTGTTTCATGAAAATGTTTTCTTCAATGTATCCATTGAGAAAAGCTATTTTGACATCCATCTGCCAAATCTCATAATCATAGTATGCAGCTATTGCTAATAGAATCCTAATTGATTTAAGCATGGCAACAAGCGAGAAAGTCTCCTCATTATCGATTCCTTGCCTTTGGCGAAACCCTTTCGCTACTAGCCTTATTTTATAGGTCTCCTCATTATCGATTCCTTGCCTTTGGCGAAACCCTTTCGCTACTAGCCTTGTTTTATAGGTCTCTACCTTTCCATCAAAACCAATTTTCTTCTTGAAAATCTATTTATTCCCTATAGGTACAATACCTTCAGTTGGGTCAATAAGATCCCAAACTTGATTCTTATACATGGAATCAATTTCGAATTTCATAGCTTCAATCCATTTTAAAGAGTCTATATCTGATATAGCTTTTTTATAGGTAAGTGGATCATCTCCATGATCTACTTCTTCATGAGTAAACAACTCTTGTTCATCTTCATGAAGAAAATCGTATCTCACTGATAGATGAGATATCCTGGTTGATCTGCGAGGAATAGCTGTAGATGCTTCATCAATAGGTGTAGGTTGAATAGATGGATCTATATCCATCTAATCTAGAGGTTGGTCAGAATTCTCTAATTCTAACTCTATTTGCCTTCCTTTGCCTCCTTCTTGAATAAACTGTTGTTCAAGAAATGTGGCATCTCTACTTACATAACCTTTTGTGATGTAGGCAAATAAAAATAATAATATCCAAAACTCTCTTTTGGATATCCAACAAATCAACCTTTTTTCTGATCTGGTTTCCAATTTATCAGTGTTCAGCCTTTTGATATAAGCTGGACAACCCCAAATCTTAACATGCTTAAGACTTGGTTTTCTTCCATGCCATATCTCATAAGGTGTGGAAGAAACTGATTTTGATGGAATCCTATTCAGAATATGCAAAGCTGATTCTAATGCAAATTCCCAAAAGGAGATTGGCATATCAATATAGCTTATCATACTACATACCATATCTAATAGGGTATGATTTCTCCTTTTAGATACACCATTCAGCTGTGGCATTCCTAGAGGAGTCAACTGGGAAACAATGTCATGCTCTTTCAAGTAAAATAATATCCAAAAGCATCAGGTATATGCAAAGCCTTATTTAAATACAAAACATGTCCACACATATATAAAGATTTAGATCCTATGACTAAAGCTTCAACAGTTGAGCCATTGCTAACCCGGAGTCTAATATCTCATTACTGCAAGCTGCTACTACTTGCTATACTCTGGGCAGTTCCTATTCCAGTGCCCATCCTTCTAGCAGTGGAAACACTTTCCTTTGCCTCCATCAGCTTTGGTCTTCCCCTTCTGTTTGGCTATCTTCTTAGAAGGACCAGGAATTTGAGTTTTCTTTTTCTTATTACCCTTCTTCTTATTGGACTTTCCAGCAGAAGAAGATGCAATCAAAGCTACCTCTTTTCCTTTATTGCCCGACATATTCTTTTGGGTAATAACCAGCATGTTAAGTAAACCAGCCAAGGTGTATTCTTGCTTATTCATATGGAAATTTGTCACAAAATTCCCAAATGACTCAGGAAGGGACTGAAGGATCAAATCCGTTTGTAGTTGGAAATCCATGTTAAAGTCAAGATGTTCTAGCTGCTCTATAAGCCGAATCATCTTGTGGACATGATCCCCAACATTCTGTCCCTCAGACATCCTCATTCAAAATAGCTGCCTAGATATCTCATACTTGGCATTCCTGCTATGCTCACCATACAACTCTTGTAGGTGAAGGAGGATCTCACTTGCAATCTGCATGTTCTCATGCTGCTTCTGTAACTCATCACTCATAAAAGCAAGCATGTAACACTTAGCTCTTATATCATGCTCCTTCCACTTGTCCAAAGTTTCATGTTCCTCTTAAGTGGCCTCTGGAGGTAAGGGACCAGGAACATTTGAGTCTAGAACATATCCTATATGTTAAAGGTTCAAGACAAGTTTCAAATTTCTAAGCCAATCAGAAAGATTAGGTCCTGTCAACCTATTGTGATCAAGTATGCTCGCAAGGATATTGGATGGTGATGGTTATTGTGTGCTCATTATTATTAGAAAATTAACCATAAAAAATAATTAGATTAATTAGTAAATATATCTAGTAATTAACCAAAATGATTATGGTCTTTTAATCAAATTGGTTCTCCCACTAACTTAGCGAATCCTACACTTCCAAAATAGGAAACAAAAATCCTAGTTGGATGGATTTCTAATGGGTGATTGAATCCTTATAGCCTTATTGATCATCCTCAGGCACATCCATTATTGGAATTACAATAAACTATAAGTGAGCAACTCCTTGCCCATCATATCTCATGTGAGGTTCAATCATTTACCTAGCCCCTAATGCTCAAAATCTCAGGCACATCCATTATTGACTTATCTTGCATTAGCTAAGTTGATCCCATTGAGCCAGTAAATATGCAAATAATTTTAATGTCCTCAGGCACATCCATTATTGGCCACCAAACCATTTACATATTTACAACATCTCATGTTTAACAATTATTCTTAAAAAGATCTCTTAAATTAATTGCATCATATGCAAGTATTTAAAATTTCTTAAAATAATTGCCTCAATGGAGGGCCCATGATATATTTACTTTAATTATACCATTTCCAACTTAATCATTTGTTTGAAAGATTTTGTGGTTGGCTTAATTACTATTATGGTCTCACTTTGCACATTATCCAATTAGCATGCATATATCATATACTTGCATATATTCTCATACATCTCATGCATACATGGATAAATAATAAATATGGTATGATTATAGAATTTCTAAGGGATTCAATTCTGACCCACCAAGAATTGAATTAGGGCATTCCTAGGTGCATTTCATTCATTTATTTTACAAGAGTTGCTGAAAGAGTACATAATCAACACTTGATCTTGAATTCCTCCCACTAGTCCCACCAATGCTCTTCCTCCAATCCATTACATTGTAATCCTTGGCATACCAAGGCAAATTTATAAGAACCTAGACTTTAAAGTCCTCAAATAAATGAAATTACAACCCAAAATTATTACAACCTTTATAATACATGCCACCAAAATATAATTAATTATTTTACAATCCAAAGAAAAATAAAAGAAATAAATCCAATCACATTAGTCTTTTATTGTCCATGATCATCCATCATGCATATTACCATTTAACAATTAAATAAAACATACATTGTAACATCCTTATTTGTATAGCCTAGTATATTTCACTGTTTCGGTGACCGGTGTCGGTCCGGACAATTAAGGGGATTAGAACCACACTTAAGACAACTATATAAGCCATAAACACAAATAATTAGTAATGTCCAATTAGTTAAGTATAAAAAAGAAAAACGGAACATAAGAAGTTAAACGACCCGAGAGTCACAACAATGGGTGACCTTCTCGGGAACGACTGCGAAGTCGATTTAAACTCAAATTTCGAACCATAAAATGTGACGCCGCGGTCCTTAGGACCCATATGAACATAGTGGAAAAGAGAAAATCACGAAAAAGAACTGTTAAGCCAGTCAAATAATTAGGTTAGGGAGCCGGAAGAAATAATAGAATATTTGCAAACCGGGATAAACCGGCGAGGGACAATTTGGTCAATTGATCCCGAGAGCTGACTCCTGACCTAACTGTCAAATAAAATCGGAGAAACAAAAATTTCAGAATCGAGAATTAAATTAAAGAACTAATAGAAAAATAAATAGAAAAAAAAAAGAGAGAAAATGAAAAAGTTAATTACATCACCTTATGACATCAAAATAATGTCAAAATTTATTTTTTTAATTCCCACAATTTTTGACCCATTCAAATACATAAAGTAAGACTTAAATTACATAAAAAAAAAAAAGAACCCTTCTCCCGCCTCAAGATTTCGGCAGCCAAGGTTCTCCATAAACCCACCATTGATTCCTCCATGAAAGCTTGAATACAAGCTTTTAACACCCATTTGGCTCTACCTGACCCCAAATTCTCCCATAAAAACTTGATTTAATCACTTGAGAAGAAGATTGGTCATCAAAGAAAGAAGAAAAGAAGAAAGAACATTGGAGAAAAGGGGAGTTAGAAGTTGCTACACAAAGGTTAGTGATTTAAGTTGCAAATGAGTTTATTGCTTGTGTTTATAACTTCGTTAACTTAGAAAAATGCTTAAAATTAAATAAAAATTTGTTGAGTTACCATAAATGATTTTCAGCCAGCATGTATAAGGGGCTAATTTGCATGATTTGAATGGTTTGAATGGGTATATGAACTTTAATTAGTTGAATGGTTATGATTAAAGGCCTTGAAAGTAGTTAAATGCAAGAGTTTGTGAATTAGGGTTTTGGACATTAGGGTTTAGAGACCAAAAATGTGAGAAACTTATAAATGGTGTCTTTGACCTAATGTGAAGTGAGAAACGGTCATTTGTGACCTAATTAAGTGTGTTAGAAGTGTTTGAATTAAAGCTGAATTCTGAGGGAGTGTGGTCATGTTGCTGGCATCATGACCAAGTCAACTTTGAAGGACCAAAAATGAAATTTTACAAGTCCAATTGGTATGGGACCAATTGGGAATGAAAAAAGACACTAAATGAAACAATTTTCACTTAGGAAGCATGCCCAAAAAGTGACTAAAACCTAGTGAACAAATTGACCAAACTTAGAAAATTGCAGGCTACTCTGTACAAACTGACTAAATGAATAATATTTGTTCATTTGGTCATAACTTGAGCTAGGCAGGTCAAAATGACCTGAAATTTTACCAGTGGTTAGATGAGATATATAACTAAAACTTTCATGAAAAACACAAATACAAATTATGCAATTAACCAAGTCATTTAGCCACCCCATTGGTGACCCAAATCTGCCAGCACCAAAAATTGCCTAGAATTCTGGGTTGAATCCAATCCGGCAGCCATGGTTCAAATGGCCATAACTTGAGCTACAAAACTCCAATTGGGGTGATTCAAAAAGGAGAATAAACTTAAGACATTAAGGAACATTTTTATGAAGAAAGTTTTTTCAAATTCCAACAGTAAAGTGACCATTTGAACAGTGCAACTTAGGACTCCAAAACTGAAAATTGGCAATTTTGCCTAAAAGACCTAAGTTCTGAGAAAATGACCAAAACCAACAAGTTTAGTGACCAAAATGTGGTATGTGGGTGAAGTTGGAATTCCCATACCTATTAAGCCTTAGAAAGTCAATAATTTGACTTGAATAGTGTAGTGAATAGTAACCCGAAACACAAAATTTCAAGAACGCCCAATTTAGCACGTTAGAGCTAGGTAAAAGTGAAATTAAATTTATTTTTTGATTTATGCTATGTTATGGTACTGAAACACTGTAAAATTGTGTATTTCAGTTGAAAAGAATACCGGAAAAGAACCCAAGGAACCGAGTCAAGGCCAAGAGGTGACTCGCTTGAGGTTTGTGCACAACATCACTATGCTTTAAAATTCATCGATAAAGTGAATGAAATATGCATTTTACTTTTGCTTTTAATTGTTGAAAGTTTATTGTGACCTTATTTATGATGTTTTGATTTAAATTGTGAAAGTTATTGTGTATATTTGAAATGACAATGTTTAGCAAATTGTTAAGATAAGTTTTGAAACCACAGTGTCATGACCATATATTTGAACACCTCACTAGCACGAATAGTGGGGGTAATTAGTTTTGAATTTTGATTCCTTCTCTGGAGAAGTGTTGAGGTGTGCAAGTAGAAGAGGATGTGAATGGATATCCATATATATTTGAACTAGCTAGCCTTGTGATGTGATTTCTCTTTAGCCTCTAGCTATTGAGATTCTATTTGTTTCGAATGGCATGATCTAACTGTGGGTTTTATGAAATGTGATTTGATACATCAAAATGAAATTGTTTGGGATTAAAATCTCATAATGCATGATTTGTATTTAATTCTCATGTTGAGTTAAATTTTCGAATAAATGTGATTTAAGTTCTGCATAAAGATTATTTTAGTATGTTGTGCACCACTGAGTCCTAGTACTCAGCGATAGCTTTTATTGTTGTCGCAGATATAGAGACTAGAGGAGCAGCAGACTGAGCTGCTGAGGATTGAGGATTTATTAGCTTGAAGTTATCGGGTATAATTTATACCCTGCCTATAAATGTTTATTTGATGTATTGCACATAAATGTATGGATATGTAAATCGGTCCTGAGCAGTTTGTACAAAGTTTGTATAAAGTTGTAATAAAATTTAGTAGATTTTCCCAATGTAGACTTTAGTATGATGTATATATAGATTGTTGTCTTTAATGAATGGAAATGTTTTATTTTAATTTGAATGAGATTGATAGATATTATTTTACTGATGATTGAATTTTGGAAGTTGAGAAATGTTGACTGTTAAATTTTGAGATTTGAGAAATTGTTGAGATTGATTGTGAAATTGAAGTAGTGGTTGAGAAAATTTTTGGAAGTGCTTTTTTTACAGGTATTTGAAGAACTGTTTTCTCAAAATATAAACGGAACTCTGGCAAAATTTTTATAGAATTTGCAGAAAACTAAAATGGGCTAAAAATTTTAACTAGTTTTAATTTTAATTAAATGTTTTAAACACCTATTAGAAAATGCTCACCACTTAACAAAAGTAAGAAAATTATTTTAAAATCCCTTGTAGGGTACTTAATGAGTTATCGGTAGGTGAAGTGCGGTAGTTCATTAGGCATTCTATGGATCATGTTATGCCTTACAGAGGGGTAAGGTGTGACATGTTTTAGTAGTATCATAGCAAAATTTTTGAAGTATGTTTTAATTTGAGAATTTGTGTCTTTCCTTGTTAAGTATAACTGCTCAATGTCCATATTTGTCACATACAGTGCATTACATCATGAATATGAACTAACGGAGGGAAATCTCCTTGTGTTATTTGTTTAGGAGATATCCTACTCCAGACTGAAATGGAAGAAGGGGATCGCTAAGTCGAGCAATTTATTGAAGCTGAGGCACAAGGGGAAGCCCCAGCTTTGCAGAATGTTAGTGGATCTATAGCACCAAATCGCAAATGCCGCAGCTTCGCATACCGCATGCCAGATGGCTGCGATGTTTCAATAAATGGCTGGGGGTATGCTTGCTCAAGCTCCACCTCAGACACTTGTGGCACAACCATTGCCTCCAGCCAGACAGTATGACAAATTATTGAAGTATGGGGCTGCAGAATTTAAGGGTACAGTGGACCCTTTAGAGGCAGAGCAATGACTTGAAAGAATGGACAGAGTATTTAAGAAGCTGCACTGCCAAGATGAACTAAAGTTTGAGTATTTTGTGTCTCTACTACAAGGGGATGCGTATGATTGGTGGAAGACCATCCCCCATAGCTTGGCTGAACCACCAGTGCTGACCTAGGATGACTTCATCAGAGAGTTTAGACAGAAATACATCCCAGATGCATATGTTGATCAAAAGTTACAAGAGTTTCTGAGTCTAAAACAAGGCAATAGAACAGTGGCAGAGTATGAGAGGGAGTTCTCCTGCTTAAGTCATTATGCTGGGAGTTTCCTTTCCACCAGCAAGGCAAGGTGCAAGAGATTTGAGACGGGTTTGAAGCCCAGCATAAGGATGCAAGTTGTGGGATTTCGACACAGTAACTTCTCAGAGCTCATGTCTCAAGCACATGAGTTGGAAAGAAAAAGAAATTTACTGGACCCAGCAGGGGTCGAGGTGGAAGATTTGGTGGGGGCAGATTTTCTGAACAGAGACCCCCTAGGTCTGGTCAGCAGTCGAGCACGGGTTTACATTCTGCCCGCCCCTGTGAGACTTGTGGAAAGATTCATGGGGGGGGGGGGAATGTTATTGGGCCACTGGAGCCTGCTTTAACTATGGAGGAAAAGGCTATATAGCTAAAGACTACACTAGTGCTCCGTCTTTGAGATATGGTCCAGCTCCTATTACTGCCGAGGGATCTATTCAGAGTTTGCTCCCAGAGGTTCATAGTCTGTTGGTAAAAGAAGAGGCAGAGGTAGAGGCACTACTTTTGGCAGTCAAGGCACAGTTGGTCAGTCAGCACAAGGGAGTGCGTCAGCCAGAGTCTACACAATGAGACAGCAAGAAGAGGCTGAGACTTTTGATGTGGTAGCTGGTACATTCTCTATCTCTGATTAAGAAGTATTTGTATTGTTTGATCCGGGTTCAACCCATTCATATGTTAGTGCTAGCATAGTCTGTTCACTTTCTATTTCATGTGTCCAAATGGGTTTTGAAGTGCTAGTAACTAGTCCATTAGGACAAGAGGTTTGGGTCAACAGAATTTATAGAGACTGTCCTTTGGTGATCCAAGGATATGTTTTCCTGTCAGACTTGATTGAAATGCCCTTCAGAGAGTATGATATTATCTTGGGCATGGATTGGTTAGCCAGGCATCACGCCATGATTAACTGTAGACTGAAGACAGTCACCTTTGGTCTCCCTTTGTATAGTGATGTTGTAATACATGGGGAGAGACATTTACTACCATCAAACATCATTTCGGCTGTACTAGCCAGAAAAATGATCAGAAAAGGGTGTGAAGCATACTTGGCACATGTGATAGACACCCAAGTGGGGAGTCCAGCACTAAGGGACATCCCTATGGTATGTGATTTTCCGGATGTGTTTCCTGATGAATTGCCAGGATTACCTCCAGAAAGAGAGGTGCAGTTTGAAATTGATGTTATGCCTGGTGTGGACCCAATCTCTATAACGCCATATAGAATGGCACCTGCAGAATTGAAAGAGTTGAAAGTGCAGTTGCAAGAGCTGCTTGACAAGGGCTTTATTTGCCCTAGTGTGTCACCTTGGGGAGCGCCAGTGTTGTTTGTTAAGAAGAAGGATGGCACTCTCCGGTTATGCATTGACTATCGACAGTTGAATAAGGTGACAATAAAGAATAAATATCCATTGCCCCACATTGATGACTTATTTGATCAGTTGAGGGGTGCAGCTGTGTTTGCCAAAATTGACCTGAGATCAGGTTATTATTAGCTGAAAGTACAAGAGCAGAGTATTCCTAAAACTGCCTTCAGAACCCGCTATGGCCATTATGAGTTCTTGGTTATGCCATTCGGGTTAACTAATGCTCTGGCTGCTTTTATGGATCTGATGAACACTATCTTCAGACCATACCTCGATCAGTTTGTTGTGGTATTTATCGATGATATATTGGTTTACTCGAGGAGTGCAGAAGAGCATGATAGACATCTGCGAATTATACTACAAACTTTGAGGGAGAAACAACTATATGCCAAATTGTTGAAATGTGAATTTTAGTTGAAAGAAATATCTTTCTTGGGGCATGTAGTATCAAAAGAGGGCATCAAGGTAGATCCAAGTAAGATTGAAGTTGTCCTTAATTGGAGGCGACCCATAAATGTCACAGAGATTCGCAGTTTTCTGGGTTTAGCTGGATACTACCGTCGATTTGTGAAGGGATTCTCCATGTTGGCATCTCCCTTGACTAAGCTACTTTGAAAAGATGTAAAATTTCAATAGACGGATAAATGCCAACAGAGTTTTGATGAATTGAAAAGATGTCTGACTGAATCTCCAGTCCTGACTTTACCTACCCCGGGTAAAGAATACACAGTTTACAGTGATGATTCTCACAATGGATTAGGTTGTGTATTAATGCAAGATCGAAATGTCATTGCCTATGCATCACGCCAGCTGAAACTGCATGAGAGGAACTATCCAACACATGATTTGGAGCTTGCAGCTATTGTGTTTGCTCTTAAGATCTGGAGACACTATTTGTATGGGGAAAAGTGTTACATCTACACAGATCATAAGTGTTTGAAGTATTTGGGCACCCAGAAAGAGTTGAATTTGAGAGAGAGGAGGTGGTTAGAGTTGATAAAAGACTATGATTGTCTAATAGACTATCAGCCAGGGAAAGCTAATGTTGTGGCTGATGCCTTGAGTCGCAAGACTATGGCAAGTCTACAGGTTAATCCTTTGTCCATGGTACATGAATTGAGATCATTACATGCCAGCTTAGAGATTAATGATGAGGGACAAACAGCAGTTGCATGGCATGTACAGCCAGTGTTGATTGATCAGATTAGAATGGCTGCTCAGAATGATCAGAAATATCAAAAGCTGATGGAAGAAATCCGACAGGGTAAGAAACCAGAATTCTCAATTAGAGATGATGGTCTACTGCTACACCAGGGCAGAATGTGTGTTCCTAATGATGTTGATTTGAGGCAGATCATTTTAAAGGAAGCACATGAGTCTCCTTTTTCCATGCACCCTGGTGGCACAAAAATGTATAGAGGGCTAAAGGAGCATTACTGGTGGATGAGTATGAAAAGAGATGTGGCAGAGTTTGTTTCCAAATGCCTAACTTATCAGCAAGTGAAGGCAGAGCATCAAGTACCTGCTGGGTTGTTACATCCACTACCAGTACTAGAATGGAAATGGGAGAGAATAACGATGGATTTTGTGATGGGAATTCCGAGGACATAGAAGAATCATGATGTAATATGCGTAATTGTTGACAGACTAACCAAGTCTGCTCATTTTCTGCCAGTCCGGATGGACTATAGTTTAAAAAGATTGGCCAAGTTATACATCGATGAGATTGTGAGATTACATGGAGTGCCAGTATCCATCATATCAGACAGAGATCCTAGGTTCACTTCTAGATTCTGGGGTAGTCTTCAGAGAACCCTAGGAACTAGATTGAACTTCAGTACTGCATTCCACCCACAGACAGATGGCCAGTCTGAGAAGGTAATTCAAATCTTGGAGGATATGCTACGGGCTTGTGTGAATGAGTTTGAGGGCAGTTGGGACACATACTTGCCTTTGATTGAGTTTGCTTATAACAACAGTTACCAATCAAGCATTGGGATGCCTCCATATGAAGCTTTGTATGGCAGAAAATGTAGAACCCCGTTGTGTTGGGATGACGTGGGTGAAAGAAAGATGATTGGACCCGAAATTGTTCAGCAAACTAAAGAGAAAATCAAAGTGTTCAGAGATCGACTTAAGACTGGATCAGACCATCAGAAGTCCTACATTGTTTTGAAAAGAAGGGATATTGAGTATGTAGTGGGTGAGAAAGTTTTCCTCAAAGTTTCTCCTTGGAAGAGAATTATGAGATTCGGCAGAACGGGAAACCAAGTCCTCGTTTCATTGGGCCTTATGAGGTTCTGGAAAGAGTGGGTCCTTTGGCATATCGATTGGCACTACCTCCAAAGTTGGAAAAGATACATAATGTCTTCCATGTGTCTATGTTGAGGAGGTATCGATCCGACCCATCTCATGTACTACTAGTAGAGGAAATTAAAGTGAATCCAGACCTCACATATGAGGAAGAACCCATAGTGATTCTGGCTTATAAGGTGAAGCAGCTACGGAACAAACAGATACCGTTGGTAAAAGTGCTGTGAAACCATCATTCGGGCCAGAAGGCTACTTGGGAACGAGAGGAGGACATGAGGAGACAACACCCACAGTTGTTCAGAGATTAATACCAGGTAAAATTTCGAGACGAAATCTATTTAGGGGGGGGGGGGGGAATTGTAACACCCCTATTTGTATAGCCTGGTATATTTCACTGTTCCGGTGACCGGTGTTTGTCCGGACAATTAAGGGGATTAGAACCACACTTAAGACAACTAGATAAGCCATAAACACAAATAATTAGTAATATCCAATTAGTTAAGTATAAATAAGAAAAACAGAACATAAGAAGTTAAATGAGCCGAGAGTCACAGCGATGGGTGACCTTCTCGGGAACGACTGCGAAGTCAATTTAAACTCAAATTTCAAATCATAAAATGTGACGCCGCGGTCCTTAGGAGCCATATGAACACAGTGGAAAAGAGAAAATCACGAAAAAGAACTGTTAAGCCAATCAAATAATTAAGTCAGGGAGCCGGAAGAAATATTGGAATATTTGCAAACCAGGATGAACCGGCGAGGGGCAGTTTGGTCAATTGACTCCGAGAGCTGACTCCTGACCTAACTGTCAAATAAAATTGGAGAAACAAAAATTTCAGAATCAAGAATTAAATTAAAGAACTAATAGAAAAATAAATAAAAAAAAAGAGAGAAAATGAAAAAGTTAATTACATCACCTTATGACATCAAAATAATGTCAAAATTTATTTTTTTAATTCCCACAATTTTTGACCCATTCAAATACATAAAGTAAGACTTAAATTACATAAAAAAAAAATAGAACCCTTCTCCTACCTCAAGATTTCGGCAGCCAAGGTTCTCCATAAGCCCACCATTGATTCCTCCATGAAAGCTTGAATACAGGCTTTTAAACACTCATTTGACCCTACCTTTGTAACACTCTCCCTGTAGCAACTCCGTACATTCTACTGTCCAGGTGACCAGTGTCGGTCCGGACAGCTAGAACGTCCGAAAAAATATTTCAAAATAAAGTGAGGAACCATAATTAACTCAAATATTAATAAGAAAAATTTAGGAAAAATTTTAGAAATAAAATACAACTAAGTTAAATGAGCCGGCGCCCAAGCGATGGGCAACCTAGTGGGAAGTTGCGGTTCTCGCAACTAGGAGCTCTAGACCCAGGGGAAAAATCATAAAATAATTTTTGGGACTCCAGAGAAGGGTCATTGAGGTTGCTATGGCATTAGAATGCCAAGAAAATATTTAGAAAAATTTTTCAATCGGCACAGACAATTTTGACCCGTTAAGCCAAACGGAGGGCATTTTGGTCATTTCGCCTTCAGAGGTGATTTTTGGCCGACTTGTCCAGTTAAGTAAATAATTATTATGATCTAAAATATGAATAAATATTGCTAAAAATTAAATTAAAAATGAATAGAAAAGAAAGAAAAAGAAAATGACTTAAATCCCTAATTATGACATCATTATGATGTCATTTAAATGCCCTCCACTAATCACCATTCAACAACACAATTGAAATTTCTTTAAAAAGGGAAAAATGACAAATTAAGAAACCAATTTCTGGTTTCTTCTTCTTCATCTAGCTGTGACCCTCTCTTCCATCTCCCTCCATAAAAATTTTCTTTCATCACTTCCATTTCCCATGAATTCTCACTACTAAACCCTAGACATCTTTCATTAAAACTTGTCTATACCTCTTAGGAAAGTGTTTGGCAGCCTAGAAAAAGAAAGAAAGTGAAGTTCAAGCTTGGAAAAATTCTGCTAAAAAAGGTTAGTGCTTATTTATGCATATATCTCTCTTATTCTATGTTAGGGACTTAAAATGAGTATGAAAGTGTAAATTAAATGAAATAAAACTTATGTGTATGTACACCATGGAATTCGGCAACCCTAAGGAAGGGATAAGGTTGATTTTTTTTGATGGGCTTAGAATGGACTAGAGATGATGTTTAAAGTATATATATATATATATATATATATATATATATATATATATATATATATATATATATATAGAGATATATATATATATATATATGGATAATGAATTAAAGTGTTTAACTAAGGTATGTTGTGTGAATTTGAAATGGAGAATTAGGGTTTTGGAGAGAAACTTGGACTTTGCTTATGTAATGGTGAATGAATATTCTAATGGTCAATTAGTGACCATTTGAGGTAAGTTGACCATAATTTGGAGTGAATTATAGCATGACAAACTGATTTGGTATGCTACCTAGTGAGAGCAGCAGGTGTGGCTGTGAGTCCAGGCTGTTTGGACAGCCATAACTTTGGCTGTGTAGGTTAAATTGGTGTTTGGCTAATTGGAAATGAAACTAGACACATAATGGCACAACTTTGGTGAAGAAACCATGCCCATAAGACCAAACCAAGTGGACCAAAAACTTGCCTCAATCCGGGTGTCCTGCAACCAGTTTCTGCAGAATGACCAAATGAACAGTGATTGTTCATTTAGCCATAATTCAATGTAGAATGGCCCAATTGACCTGAAAGTTTACCAGCAATAAGCTGAGATATAGACCAACAACTTTCATGAAGGAACCTACCCCAAATTATGACCAGAACCTATTCAACAAGAGAGTGGAATTTACTGTTTACTTCACTATAGATATGGTCAGTTCTGAAATTTTTTAATCCGACCAGTTGTGATTTTTGGACCATAACTTAAGCTGCAAAACTCCAAATGGAGTGATTAAAAAAAAAATTCAACTAGACAAAATAAGGAACAACTTTCATGTTTATCATTTTCCCAAATTCCCACTGCAACAGCAACTAATGGAACAATAAATATTGGGTATGAAAACTGAAAAATTCTGCTCCATTAATTTTAAGCTTAGAAATGATATTGTTAACCAATACCAACAAATTTTGAATTCAAAATGCAGTATGTTGAGAGTGTTAAAACTAATGTGCCTATTTTCTATGCAAAAGTCAGCATTTTTGTTGACTAATGAAGGGAATAGTAACACCAAAACTTGAAATTCAAAAATTGTAAAATTCAAAAGTATCAAATGCCCTAGTATACCTAACAAGATTGGTTTGGATAGTTTGGCATGCCAATAGTGTTCAGTTAGCAGTACTGCACATGGCATTATGCCATTCTGTGATTTCATGGCTTTTAGCCATTCTGGCCTTTTATTGAGATTTGGCCTTGTGCCTGCTGTCATTACAGCTTATTAGCTATTCTGTTGCACACCGGGAGATACATATGTGACCGATGGTGTGACAGCCCGAGGTACTTGATACCTAGTGCCAGTTTACCCGTTTATCCAGTCCAGTCGTCCAGTATAGGTTACTTGGGCAACCAAAAATGAAAGTGGATCAGTTTGACGAAATAATGAATATAACAAGTACAAAATAAGTAACACTACAAATACTCCTTGAAAATTAAATTGCAATAAGACATCAATACATTCACTGCATATTTAATTTTCTGTTATTTCTTTTTATTTTATTATTGGCACCACTAAGCATTATTGCTTAGCGCGTTGCTTTTGCCACGCGTAGGTTCTGGAGATACTAACCGAGAGCCCAGTAGACCACAGACTGGGTGAGACATCCTGTAGCTCTGCATAGTGTTCGTGTCACCTCACCGTCATCAGTGCATTGGTAGGACACTAGGTTTTATTTTGATATTTTGTAATCAACCTTTATTTTCTCATATGTAATTGAAACTTATGTAATGTATTTTGGTATTAATGTAAATAGTAGATATTGTGTTTGTGAAAGAAAAAGTGAATATTTATTTATGACTTTTACATGATTATCATATGAGATGAATGATTGAGAAATAGAAATGTTGTTGAAAAACATATTGAGATTTTGTTGATGAAATGAAGTTGGGATTGTTGGAAATGACTATTGGAAGTGTTTATAACAGGTTCCGAAGAACTGTTTTCTCCATTTATAGCCGGTGCTCTGCCGGATTTTCTATAAAATTTTCGGAACCTCAAATAAATTATAATTTCAATAAATGGCTTAAATGAATTATATTTCACAAGTTATATTCAAAACTATGATAAAAATTAATTAAGGAAGAATAAAAAATGATTATGATAAAATAGAGTGTTCCGGTACACCGTGTGACATATCTTACTCGGATATACTGTAGACGGGTAAGGGGTGTCACATTTAGTGGTATGAGAGAACGATTTAGGCATTTCTGGGCCTAGATTGAGTCCATACCATGCATTGCATTTCTAAGAGTTGAGGTGACACTAATGCAGATCTGTTTTTCTTTGTTATTTTGAATAGGATATGGACCCTACATCTCAGAGAGCAGTTGAGGAGGAAGTGGAGAGTCATGCTCCACCTGCACCAGCAGAGACTGGGGGTAGGGGAGAACCTGCTCCACCAGCTCCAGCAGAGCCTGCTCAACCTCCACAGGCCGTGTTTCTGCAAATGGCCGAATTCTTCAAACAAATGGCTGGGGTAATGCCACCACCACCACCACCTCCATAACCGAAATCACACCTGGAAAAATTGAGAAAATTTGGAGCAGTGGACTTCTTTGGCAAGAGAGAAGATGATTCTGTTGCAGTCGAAAATTGGTTGAACAGAACAGGCAGAGTTTTAAAACAACTCCACTACACTCCAGAACAAAATCTAGAAGCTGCCATATCTCTGTTTCAAGATGATGCATATGAATGGTGGGATACTGTGTCCAGTGAAGTACAGCTAGAAGTAATAACTTGGGACTTCTTCCTCTCCGAATTTAAGAAGAAATATGTGGGTAGTGTATACCTGGAAGAGAGAAGAAGAGAGTTCATTAACCTGAGGCAGAAACAGCTGACAGTGGCCGAGTGTGAAAAGGAATTTGTCAGATTAAGCCGCTATGGAAGGGAGATAGTCCCTAATGAGGCCGAAAGGTGTAAGAGATTTGAAGAGGGATTAAATGACAACATAAAGGTCATGATCACTGCCTTGGGAATCACCGACTTCACCAAGTTAGTGGAAGTTGTAATAAAGGTTGAAAAGGTTAGAATAAGTGAGCAGACCAAAAGAGAGAGACAGCAGAAGAGGGGCCCAGGTCAGTCTAGTTCATCTCATGTATCTGGGAAGAAGTTCAAGGGTCCACCTGCATAGAGTTCAGGTCAATCACAAGGTTAGGGTCAGTCTCAGGGGCCCAGGCCACAGTTTACCCCTAGGAGAGGTCAGTCCACACCATCAATGGGCAGCTCTTCAGGGATGGGGTTCAGGGGACCAGCCCCAGCATCTTCTGCATGTCCACATTGTCTGAAATGGCATAAGGGGGAGTGTTGGAGAGTGACTGGTGCTTGCTTAAGGTGTGGGTCGACAGAGCATCAGCTGAGGAATTTTCCACGCAGAACTACTACAGCTGCTCTAACACAAATAGACAGAACTGCTCCTGCACCACAAAGGGGTAAAAAATCTGGCAAATCTGAGGCAGTGGGACCATCATAGAGGCCTGCATCTGAGCCAGCAGAGAGGCCTGATAGCAGACCACCTGCCAGAGCTTATGCCATGAGAGCTTAGGAGGAGCAAGATGCCCCGGATGTCATCAGGGGTACGTTCTCCCTCTACAATACATCTATGCATGCATTAGTGGATCCAGGATCCACTCATTCATACATCTGCATCAACTTACCCGTAGAAAGAGGGATACTAATAAGGGAGAGTGACCAAGACATTCTGGTCACTAATCCATTGGGCCACAATGTGGTAGTGAACAAAGTGTACAAGGGTTGCCCGTTAAGGATTCAAGGGTACGAATTCTTGGCAGACTTGATTGAGTTGCCTTTCCATGAGTTTGACGTGATTTTGGGAATGGACTGGTTGTCACGTCATCAGGCAATGGTTAATTGTAAATTGAAGAGGATTTCTTTGAAAACTCTTGAGGGTAATGAGATCACTGTTGTGGGTGAAAGGACAGATTTCTTGTCCAATGTTATCTCAGCCACTGTTGAAAGAAACTGATGAGAAAAGGTTGTGAAGCCTACCTAGCACACATGGTTGATACTAGGCAAGTTAAGCCAAACCTGTGTGATATACCCACAATAAGGAACTTCCCAGATGTATTTCCTGAAGAGTTGCCTGGTTTACCACCAGAAAGGGAAGTCGAGTTTGCTATTGAGACACTGTCCAGTACAGCACCCATTTCCATTGCTCCTTATAGGATGGAACCCACTGAATTGAGGGAGTTGAAAACTCAGTTGCAAGAGTTGCTTGATAAGGGGTTTATACGCCCCAGTGTGTCACCATGGGGAGCTCCAGTGCTGTTTGTGAAAAAGAAGGATGGGACTTTGAGGTTATGCATCGATTACCGGTAGTTGAATAAAGTGACTGTGAAGAACAAATATCCGTTGCCTAGAATTGATGATCTGTTTGATCAGTTGAAGGGAGCAGGAGTATTTTCTAAAATTGATCTCAGATCAGGGTATCATCAGTTGAGGGTGAAGGATGTAGATGTGCCAAAGATTGCTTTCAGGACCCAATATGGGCATTATGAGTTCCTAGTGATGCCCTTTGGTCTAACAAATGTACCTGCGGCATTTATGGACCTTATGAACCGTATCTTCCATCCATACCTAGATCGGTTCGTAGTCGTCTTTATTGATGATATTTTGGTGTATTCCAAGACCAGGGAAGAACATGATGAGCATTTGAGGATTGTTCTGCAAACCCTGAGAGAAAAGAAGCTGTATGCTAAGTTGTCCAAGTGTGACTTCTGGTTTAATGAGATTGCATTCCTTGGACACATAGTGTCAGCTGATGGGATTAGAGTGGATCCTAAGAAAATAGAAGCAGTGATGGAATGGAAGCCTCCCAGAAATACAACTGAGGTCAGAAGCTTCTTAGGGCTAGCTGGGTATTACAGAAGATTTGTGAAGGGATTTTCCTTAATAGCTGCTCCAATGACTAAGTTGTTACACAAAAATGTCAGATTTTACTGGAACGACAAGTGTCAGACCAGTTTTGAGAAGTTAAAGGCTATGTTGACTGAGGCACCAGTATTAACATAGCCAGTGTCGGGAAAGGACTTTGTGGTCTACAGTGATGCCTCTCATAATGGGTTAGGGTGTGTATTGATGCAAGAGGGGAAGGTGGTCGCTTATGCTTCCAGGCAGCTAAGGCCACATGAACAGAATTACCTTACCCATGATCTAGAGCTTGCAGCAATTATCTTCGCACTGAAGATATGGAGGCACTACTTGTATGGTGAAAAGTGCTACATTTACGCAGACCACAAAAGTCTAAAATATTTGCCAACTCAAAAGGAGCTCAACCTTAGACAGAGGCGATGGATTGAGTTCCTGAAGGACTATCATTGTGTAATTGACTACCATCCTGGGAAGGAAAATATAGTTGCTAATGCTTTAAGCAGAAAATCCATCACAGCTTTGAGATCATTGAATGCCCGTCTATCCTTGGCTCGAGATGGAGCTATTTTGGCTGAGTTACAAGTGAGGCCAAACCTGCTATAGCAGATTTTAGATGGGCAGAAGGTAGATGAGAAGCTAAGGGCTATTATGAGAAAAATCCTAGGAGGGAAAGAAACTGACTATGAGGTGAAAGCAGATGGGTGTCTCTACTACAAGGGAAGAGTATGTGTACCAGATAATGAGGAATTGAAAGCCAGTATTCTGAAAGAGGCACATGCCAGTGTTTATGCTATGCACCCAGAAAGTACAAAGATGTATCATGATCTAAAGCCTCAGTATTGGTGGCCTGGTATGAAGAAGGACATAGCTGACTATGTGACTAAATGCTTGACATGTCAGCAAGTCAAGGCAGAACATCAAGTTCCATCAGGTTTGCTACAGCCTATACGCATACCTGAATGGAAATGGGATCGGGTCACCATGGATTTTGTAAGTGGTCTACCTCTCACCCAGAAGAAACATGATGCAATATGGGTGATAGTGGATAGATTGACAAAGTCAACACACTTTCTGCCAGTTAGGACTGACTACTCATTGGAGAAGTTAGCAGAATTGTATATTAGTGAGATAGTTAGACTGCATGGAATTCCACTTTCCATCATATCTGATCGAGACCCAAGGTTTACATCGAGATTTTGGAGGAAGTTGCATGAGTCCTTGGGTACACAACTCCACTTCAGCACAGCTTTCCATCCTCAGACGGATAGGCAATCAGAAAGAGTAATCCAGGTAAACAATTAAACCAATTGAATTAATACAAATATGGAACTAAAATGATAATAATAACATGAAATATATGTCAGGTCCTTGAGGATATGCTGAGGAGTTGTGTCATTGAGTTCGAGGAAAGTTGGGATAGATACCTCCCACTGGCAGAATTTGCATACAACAATAGCTACCAAGCTAGTATCCAAATGGCCCCGTATGAAGCAGTGTATGGGAGAAAATGTAGAACTCCAGTGTGTTGGACTGAATTGGGCGAAAACAAACTGGTAGGCCCAGACTTGGTGAAACAGACTGAAGATAAGGTAAAACTAATCAAAGCCAATCTGAAGGTTGCCTCAGACAGACAGAAATCCAATGCTGACTTGAAGAGAAAAGAAATAGAATATGCGATTGGTGACAAAGTGTTCCTCAAGGTGTCACCGTGGAAGAAGGTACTGAGGTTTGGAAGAAAAGGTAAGTTAAGCCCTAGATTCATTGGCCCATATGAAGTCATTGAACGTGTGGGTCCAGTGGCCTATAGGCTAGCTTTACCACCAGAGCTGGACAAGATCCATAATGTGTTCCACGTGTCTATGCTAAGAAGATACCGCTCAGATCCTTCACATGTCATCTCCAGGGAAGAAATTGAAGTACAACCGGATTTGACATATGAAGAAGAACCCATACGGATCGTGGCTCGGGAAGTGAAAGAGTTGAGAAATAAGCAGATTCCACTGGTGAAAGTGCTTTGGAGGCACCACAACACCGAGGAGGCAACTTGGGAAAGTGAAGAGACGATGAGGCAATAGTTCCCTCAACTGTTTGCATCAGGTAAATTTCGAGGACGAAATTTAAATTAGAGGGGAAGAGTTGTAACACCCTCCCTGTAGCAACTCCGTACATTCTACTGTCCAGGTGACCAGTGTCGGTCCAGACAGCTAGAACATCCGGAAAAATATTTAAACTAAAGTGAGGAACCATAATTAACTCAAATATTAATAAGAAAAATTTAGGAAAATTTTTAGAAATAAAATACAACTAAGTTAAATGAGCCGGCACCCAAGCGATGGGCAACCTAGTGGGAAGTTGCGGTTCTCTCAACTAGGAGCCCTAGACCCAGGGGAAAAATCATAAAATAATTTTTGGGACTCCAGAGAAGGGTCATTGAGGTTCCTATGGCATTAGAATGCCAAGAAAATATTTAGAAAAATTTTTCAATCGGTACAGACAATTTTGACCCGTTAAGCCAAACGGAGGGCATTTTGGTCATTTCGCCTTCAGAGGCGATTTTTGGCCGACTTGTCCAGTTAAGTAAATAATTATTATGATGTAAAATATGAATAAATATTGCTAAAAATTAAATTAAAAATGAATAGAAAAGAAAGAAAAAGAAAATGACTTAAATCCCTAATTATGACATCATTATGATGTCATTTAAATGCCCTCCACTAATCACCATTCAACAACAAGTTTAGTGACCAAAATGTGGTATGTGGGTGAAGTTGGAATTCCCATACCTATGAAGTCTTAGAAAGTCAATAATTTGACTTGAATAGTGTAGTGAATAGTAACCCAAAATACAAAATTTCAAGAACGCCAAATTTAGCATGTTAGAGCTAGGTAAAAAGTGAAGTTAATTTTATTTTTGGATTTATGCTAAGTTATGGTACTGAAACACTGTAAAATTGTGTGTTTCAGTTGAAAAGAATACCGGAAAAGAACCCGAGGAACTGAGTCAAGGCCAAGAGGCGACTCACTTGAGGTTTGTGCACAACATCACTACGCTTTAAAATTCATCGATAAAGTGAATGAAATATGCATTTTACTTTTGCTTTTAATTGTTGAAAGTTTATTGTGACCTTATTCATGATGTTTTGATTTAAATTGTGAAAGTTATTGTGTATATTTGAAATGACAATGTTAAGCAAATTGTTAAGATAAGTTTTGAAACCACAGTGTCATGACCATATATTTGAACACCTCACTAGCACGACTAGTGGGGGTAATTAGTTTCGAATTTTGATTCCTTCTCTGGAGAAGTGTTTAGGTGTGCCAGTAGAAGAGGATGTGAATGGATATCCATATATATTTGAGCTAGCTAGCCTTGTGATGTGATTTCTCTTTAGCCTCTGGCTATTGAGATTTTATTTGTTTCGAATGGCATGATCTAACTGTGGGTTTTATGAAATATGATTTGATACTTCAAAATGAAATTGTTTGGGATTAAAATCTCATAATGCATTATTTGTATTTAATTCTCATGTTCAGTCAAATTTTCGAATAAATGTGATTTAAGTTCTGCATAAAGATTATTTTAGTATGTTGTGCACCACTGAGTCCTAGTACTCAGCGATAGCTTTTATTGCTGTCGTAGATGTAGAGACTAGAGGAGCAGCAGACTGAGCTGCCGAGGATTGAGGATTTATTAGCTTGAAGTTATCGGGTATAATTTATACCCTGCCTGTAAATATTTATTTGATGTATGTATTGCACATAAATGTATGGACATGTAAATCGGTCTTGAGCAGTTTGTACAAAATTTGTATAAAGTTGTAATAAAATATAGTGGATTTTCCCAATGTAGACTTTAGTATGATATATATATAGATTGTTGTCTTTAATGAATGGAAATGTTTTATTTTAATTTGAATGAGATTGATAGATATTATTTTACTGATGATTGAATTTTGAAAATTGAGAACTGTTGACTGTTGAATTTTGAGATTTGAGAAATTGTTGAGATTGATTGTGAAATTGAAGTAGTGGTTGAGAAAATTTTTGGAAGTGCTTTTTTTACAGGTATTTAAAGAACTGTTTTCTCAAAATATAAACGGAACTCTGACAAAATTTTTATAGAATTTGAGAAAAAATAAAATGGGCAAAAAATTTTAACTAGTTTTAATTTTAATTAAATGTTTTAAACACCTATTAGAAAATGCTCACCACTTAACAAAAGTAAGAAAATTATTTTAAAATCTCTTGTAGGGTACTTAATGAGTTATCGGTAGGTGAAGTGCGGTAGTTCATTAGGTATTCTACGGGATCATGTTATGCTTTACAGAGGGATAAGGTGTGACATACATACTAAAATTAAATTGAATATCTCATATTTAACTAAAAAAATTCAGATTTGAATCTCATTCCAACAAATTTTAAAATTCAAATTTGAATCTCATTTAATGAAATTTAAAAATTCAGATTTGAATCACATTCAATCAAATTTAAAAATGCAGATTTGAATCGTATTCAAACAAATTTAAAAATTCAGATTTGAATCCCATTCAAACAAATTTAAAAATTCATATTTGAATCACCTTCAAACAAATTTAAAAATTCAAATTTGAATCACATTTAAACAAATAAATTAAAATTTAATTGTGTTATTAAAACTATAACACCCCTATGTTCGGTAGTGCGTTCTACTGTTCCGGTGACCAGTGTCAGTCCGGACAATTGGGATGCCTAGAACTACATTTAAATGTTATTGAGGAGACATAAAATAATGAAATACAAGAAAAACAAAGGAAAAATAATAGCAATGAAATTAAAACTAAGTTAAACGAGCCAGCACCGCAGCGGTGGGTGACCGCATGGGGAAGTTACGGCGCAGGCAATAGCCGACCCCTGGACTGCAAGGAACCCTCGGAATTTAATTTCGAGGCATAATTAAAGACTTATTGAAGTAAAAATTTCATTATAAATATCAAAGAAAAATTAATTAATTAGTACAAAGAAAAACGAGAAATCAAGAAAACGACAAAACTCGGTGTTACCGAAGAATCGGGAATGCAACCCGATAGGGGCATTGTGGTCATTTGACACCCCGAGTTGTCCTTTCACCTAAATGTCCATTAAAAATAAATGATATTAAACTTTGAAAATAGCATGAAAATTAAAATGGTGGTACGTAATCTAAGTAGTAAAAGATATGAGGAAAATGTGGGAAATTGGAAACTTTGGATTATTAAACATTAAAATTCACCTAAGTGCTCCACTAACTGAATCCTTGGGACACCTATATAAGCTAAAGTGACCAGATTTCATATCATCTTCAACATTTCCTCACCTTGCCGAAACCATTTCCACCATTAAACCTCCATTGCCATACCTTAACCAAGCTCCATGCACATCACTTTAAGCCACAATTTCTTTTAAGCTTCCTCATTAAAGTTGGACTACACACCTTGGGCAACAATAAGGGAGCAAGAAAGATAAGTTTTGGTGGAGTTTTGAAGAAGTCCAAAAGAGGTAAATGGTTATTTTCAATTCTTGTTTCATTAAAAGTGTAACTAAGGTTGTGGGTAATTGAATTATGGAAGAAGTTTGAGGTTTGATGAATTATTGGTGATGGAGCATTTTGGCAGCCATGGAACTTCATCATGTAAAGCTTGTCTTTGCATGCAAATGGGTGTTTGAGATGCTAAATTAAGTGTTTAAATGTATTGGAGTTGGTTTTCATGTATAAAGTTTGATTTGTGAGCTTGAAAAGTGAAAATGGAAGTTGATGTGTATGTGTAATTTTTGGGTAGCCTCAAAATGGAAATTGGTAATGTTCAAATTCATGAAATATTGTTGAAATATTATACAAAAATTTGGCAGCATATATGTGTGTGGAATAGTAGTGATAGGTATGTAATTTGATTATGGAAATTTGTGTGATAATTAGAAGTATTTATGTGTATACATTGTTGGGATTGAACTTTGTGAATGGTGACTGCATTTGGTGTATTTGAAGTAGTTATATTCTGCCCAAGTTGACCTATAATGTAGAGAATTGAATGGTTTTGGTTAGTGCCAAATGCAGAATGGTATGGGAAGTGAAGATGTAATTAGTAAACTTGTGTTTGGTTTGGTGTTTGAAAAGGATGTTGAGGGCAGTGTGCAAATGGGCTTATAACCCTAAGTGTGTGACTCCAATTGGTATAAGGCCAATTGAAGGTAAAACTAGGTACAAAATATGCCAACTTTCATTAAGAAAGCCTACCTAAATTCTGTCCAGAAAGTAACCTTAAAAATGACCAAATCCGGATTAGTGACTTGAAAGCCTGGAAATTGACTATTTGGGCAGCAGTTAGTATTTTGACCATAACTTACTCAACATAGGTCCAAATGACCTGAAATTTTTACCATGCATATTTTAGACATAGATCTACAATTTTTTTGAAGACACCAAAGCTCAAAAATGGCCAGAACCAAGCCAAATAGCTTGCACAGGTTCAGGTACCAAAACTGGCCGAACCAAAAGTGACCTAAAAATGACCTAAGCCTACCATTTTAGTGCATTCTGTCCAGCATTGGTAAATTGACCATATCATGGTCTATACAACTCAGAATGACCTGAAATTTTGCCCCCCATTCAATAAGACATAGACCTACAAGTTTGTAGTTTGGACCAAAACTCGAAAACCGAGGAAACTAGGTCGTCCGACTAGGTCAAAATAATATACTGAAATCCAGTAAATTGCAATTAAATGCAATACACTTGGAAATGAACTTGGTAACATGTACCAACACTTAAGGGCTATAAAATGTGACATATTGGTAACATTAGAATTGAATCACTTAGAGTGCATCAAGGGTAAACATTATAGGTTGACTAATGAAATGAATTGAAGGAAATAGTACCAAGAAAATTTAAATATTGGATTTTATTGTTAAAAACAAATTCATTGAGTACTGAAACACTTTAAATTGTGTGTTTCAGTTGAAAAGGATATTGAGAAGCGTAAGGAACACTGAGTCAGGGCTAAGAGGCATATATCAAAGGTTTGTGCACAATACTTTTTATATTCACTGCTTTTACCAGAAAATTTATTTGGAGAATGAGTTATGAATAATTTTTTATTGTTTTGGCTTTGGGAATCTTAATTGGAAATTATTGTGTTGCCTACTTTGCAAATGGAAATTTTGAGATAAAATATGATTTGTGGTTTGTATGAAATATTTAAATATTGTGATTTGGAATTGTTTTGATTCACACTTGGCATGACAATGTTACTATGTTCCTCCTCAATTTATGGGGTGAGTGTGATTATATTCCTCCCTCTTTGACTTGCCAGTCTGAGGTGAGTGTGGATGAGTTCTCATAATCTAGCTAGCTTCCTCCCTCATTGATTTCGATTATTGGGGTGAGTGTGCCTTGTCATGATGTACACACGGCATGTTCAGAAAAATTTGTGTCATAGCCTAAATTGTGTTATTGATTGGCAAAACTGTGTTACTCAGTTATTTGATCAAATTATGTTATTGATTGGCAAAACTGTGTTACTCAGTTATTTGATCAAATTGTGTTATTGATTGGCAACACTGTGTTATTCAATTGTTTGATCAAATTTGTGTTATATGAGCTTTGAAAAATTGGGAATTGTTTGGATTGTAAATTGTCAATAAAAGTTTTACATACCGCATTTTAAATTGTTATTGTGCACCACTGAGTAAATTTTACTCAGCGATAGCTTTTCATTGCTGTCACAGGTAGACAGACTGACAAGGCAGCAGACTAGGCTACTAGTGCTACATTGAGAGTTCATCGGGTATATTGAGTATACCATATTTTGCATTTTGTATTGTAATATATGTTCACTGTATGTATATATTGTACTTGGTCTTGAGCAGTTGTAAACTAAAATTGTAAACTATTTTGGCCTGTAAAAGTATTATGATAAATTTATCTTATCTCAGCTTTTGGAAACACTGGAAAATTGATTGTTGAACTGGGTTGATAATGTTGAGAAATTTATTGTGTTGAACAAATTTATTGGAGTTTGGGGATTGAACAAACTTATTGGAAGTATTTTTTACAGGTTTTTGAAGAACTGTTTTATTCAAAATATAGATGGCACTTTGCCAAAATTTTTACCGAAATTATTGATACTCAAATTTGTTATTTGGTTTCACTTTAGTAAAAGAAAAACTTTTAACACCTGTCAAAAGTGCTCAACACTATAAAAAGAAGTAAGAAAAGTTTTAAAATCCCTTGTAGTGTATTTAATGGGTTATCAGTAGACGAAGTTGGTAATTCATTAGGTATACTACGGGATCATGTTATGCCTTACGGAGGGGTAGGCTGTGACAAAAACTCCTAATTAAACATTTTAATTAGTCATGGGCCTAATTATGGGTCTTGAAATCAAGCCCACATTCAAGCCCAAAATCCATGCGCATGCTTAGACCCATCAAACATAGCCAAACCATGTGCACCATCATGGTGATAACCAAACCGCCACCTTTGTTAGTCCAACCAGTAATGAAACAATCAACTCTTGATCAAATCACACAATTAAATCACATATTGAACAATTTAAATGGCAAATATAGTGGCTCTGATACCAATTGAAGGAGCGGAAGCATGAAAATTATCAGATTAGAACATTGAATTCAAAAATTTTCTTCTAGGGTCTCATGCATCATGTAAGATTTATTATGTATCTAATTGATTTCAATGTTTAATTTCATATTAAAACACTTTTAATATATATTAGGATCTACAAGTGCCATTTCAGATTTTAGAATTAACAAATTAATTCATTAGAACCACCCTAGATTAATACAAGAATAAGTGCACTAACCTTTTGATGCACTGTAGATGTGATTGGTACCTTTGTGAAGCACCTAGGACCCCAAATGTTGTCCCCCTAGCTTGTCCACACCAAGATCACCAATGGCAGCCCCTTTAACAGCTTCTCAAGCCTTGCCAACCAATTAGAAATTAGGGATTTGCCTTTAGAGAGGTTGTAGATGTATATAGGATATTAGAAATAATTTCTAGTAATTTTAATTCAAGAGAATATGGACAATTCTCTTTGAATTGATGAGAGAAGAAGAAGAAGAGAGGAAGAGAGCATTATGGGTGGCATTACCTCTTTAGAAAAATCAGAATGTGTTTTTATTCTTTCATTCTTTCCCTTTTATAATTAGGTCATCACATAAAATCCTTGCCACATGACATCTTCTGATTGCAACTTAATTTTAATTAACCTAATCACATTAAGCCAAGTGTCAAAGCTAGGTTTAATCTTGACTTAGATCATCATGCATGATAGGAAGACAAATGATAAACCAAGATGCCATGCGTCACCATCTCATGGTGCCACATGTCACCCTGTGAAATGACCAAATTACCCTTGTGTTGTAATTTTGAGTTCTCAACCCAAAGTAATTATTTGTCCTCTTCTAATCAATTTATATCAAATATAAATTAATTAATTAATTTCTATTAATTAATTTCTCATAATTAAATTCATATTTAAACACTTTAAATATAAATTTAACTTATATTATACATCCTATAACCTAGATTTAGTTTTAAGCCATGCTAGGGACTTTGCAATCTTATTGTAAACCAAAACTATTTAATTAATCAATTACACTCTTTAATTAATTAATTAAATCACATTTAACTAGTGCAAACCAAACCTATTTAATTAATCAATTAAACTCTTCAATTAACTAATTAAATCACATTCAACTAGGTGATTACTTGTGTATGTGTGTGACTCACTAGGCTCATCACTAATTGGAAATGAGATATGATATCAACTCTTAATATCATCAGAACTTTTCTTACCATAAATGATTTCTCTAAATCACTTTAGGCATCTCATAGACCATGGTTAACACCTAGCATAGCATGCCATGGCCACCCAATTAGTAATAAGGAATACCTTAAATGAACCTTTAATCATATGTTACCATGCACTAGAATCTCTCTATTATAAAATCCCAATTCGAGCTTGAGTCATGGTTTATTTCAAACTCCATTTGCTATGAATATTATGTTCTCTTTTAATCCCAGTTCTTGATTAAAAAGATTTTCTCGTCAGAAACTCTTTTCTGATTAAATCTGTATGTCCTGGCTAGGAACTTGAAACATCAAGAATAATTAAATGAACATAGGATTTTATCCCTATTTACTTAGGGTAACAGATTCCATCTTGATCAACACCTATTGTGACACCCCTTACCCGTGTACAGTATACCCGAGTAAGCAATGCCACACGGTGTATCGGCACACTATATTTTTCCTTAATTATTTTTTTTTCATAATTTTGAATATAGTTTATGAAATATAGTTCATTTATTGAAATTATAATTTATTTGAGGTTCCGAAAATTTTATAGAAAATCTGGCAGAATACCGGCTAAAAATGGAGAAAACCGTTCTTCGGAACCTGTTAAAAACACTTCCAATAAACAAATTCATTCATTCTCAACTCCAATATCATCACAAAACTCAATATCAAGATCTCAACATTTCAATTCCAATTCTCAATCATCCATCACATGTGATGCTCACATATAAATCATAAATAACCATTTACTTTTCCATTCACAAATACAATTTTCATAATTTACATAAACCTCAATATACATTACACAAGGTTAATTACATATGAGAAAATCAAAATTTAGTTACAAAATGTCAAAATGACACCTAGTGTCCTACCAATGCACTGCAGAAGTTGAGGTGACACGGACACTGTGCAGAGCTGCAGGATGGACTCACTCAGTCTGTGGTCTACTGGGCTCACGATCTGTATCTCTAGTACCTACGCATGGCAAAAGCAACGCGCTAAGCAATAATGCTTAGTGGTGCAATAATATAATAAAAGAAAATAGCAAGAAATTAAATGTGTAGTGAATGTATATGTTTTATTTGTTTGGTATTGATATATCATTTACTTTGTCCACTTTTATTCATTTGGTTGCCCCAAGTAACCTACACTAGATGACTAGACTGGATAACGGGTAAACTGGCACTGGGTATCTAGTACCTCGGGCCGTCACACCATCGGTCACATATGCATCTCCCGGTGTGCAACAGAACAGCTAACAAGCTGTAAATACATCAGGCACAAGGCCAAATCTCAATACAAGGTCAGAATGGCTAAGAGCCATAAAATCACAGAATGGCATATTGCCATGTGCAGTACTGCTAACTGAACCCTATTGGCATGCCAAACTATCCAAACCAATCATGTTAGGTATACTAGGGCATTTGAAACTTTTAAATTCTTCAATTTGTGCATTTCAAGTTTTGATGTCACTATTCACCTCATTGGTCAACAAAAATGTTGACTTTTGGATAGAAAATAGGTGTATTGGTTTTAACACCCCAAACATACCACATTTTGTCTTTAAAACTTGTTGGAATTGATTGCCATTTCCATTTCTCAACTTAATTCTAAGAGGGCAGAAATTTCAGTTTTTGAGACCCAACTTTACTGTTCCATTGGGCCCTGTTGCAGTGGGAATTTGAGGAAATGACAAACATGAAAGTTGTTCCTTATTTTGTCTAGTTGAATTTCCTTTTTTGAATCACTCCATTTGGAGTTTTGTAGCTCTAGATATGGCTCAAAAACCACAGCTGGCCGGATTGCCAATCAGAATTGACCATATCTACAAGAACATGAACAAAGGATCGTGATTGCATTTTTGAATTGGTTCTGGCCATAATTTGGGGTAGGTTTCTTCATGAAAGTTGTTTGTCTATGTCTTAACTTGTTGATGTAAAATTTCAGGTCAATTGACCAAATCTACAGTGAGTTATGGCCAAATGAGCGATCGCTCATTTGGTCATTCTCGCATAATCGCTGTGGTGTCCGGATTGGGGCCAAGTTTTGGTCCTCTTGCTTTGGTCTTTTGGGCATGGTTTCTTCAGCAAAAATGTGCCATTATAAGCCTAGTTTCATGTCCAATTGGCCAAACACCAATTGGACAAACACAGCCCAAGTTATGGCAGTCCAAGTGGACTGAATTTTGATCCCTCTCACTGCCCTAGGGCAGCCAACATCTTCACTTTGCAATCCTATTTTTCAGTCCAAATTGTGCTCAACTTACCTAAAATAGTCACTAATTGACCATTAAAATGTTCTCTAACAATTTCCTAAGCCAAATCAATTTTTCACTACTCAAAACCCTAATTCCCATATGAGTTTTCACCAATTCCTTACTTAACTCTTTCTTTCTTTGTATATGTATAAGTATGCTTTTTAAACATAAGCTCTAGTTCACTCTAAGTCCATCAAGCCAATAAAAATAATTCCTTCACAAGGGCTGCCGAAAATTCATAGTATGTATACACAAAATTCTTGTTCATATTAGTTACAAATCTTACTCAATTCAAGTTACAAATCACAAAAATTAAGTATCTAATGCACTAACCTTGAATAGGGCAGATTTCTCCCAACTCTAAACTTCACTTTCCTTCACTTTCTAGGCTACCAAAAGCTTATTTAAGATGTGGGTTAAAATTTTAATGAAGTGAGGTTAGGGTTTAGTGGTGGAAACAAAGGAGAAAGGAAGCTTTTAATTGCACATCAATGGAGGGAGGAAGGGAGAAGGTTTCGGCTGCATGAGGAAGAGGGTGATGGCTGCTGAAATTTCTGGTTATTTGGTCTTCATTTAGTCTCTTTATTAGTTAGTCAAATGATGGCTTAATTGTGATTGGTTGGTAATTTTAAATGACATCACCATGATGTCATAAATAAGCTTTTTCTCAATTTCTTTTCTTTCCTCCACTACTCATCTTCAATTTAATTTCTAGTAATGTTTATCCATATTTTATGTCATATTAATTATTTACTCAACTGGACAAGTCGGCCAAAAATCACCTCTGAAGGCGAAATGACCAAAATGCCCTCCGTTTGGCTGAACGGGTCAAAATTGTCTGTACCGATTGAAAAATTTTTCTAAATATTTTCTTGGCATTCTAATGCCATAGGAACCTCAATGACCCATCTCTGGAGTCCCAATAATTATTTTATAATTTTTCCCCCGTGTCTAGGGCTCCTCGTTGCGAGAACCGCAACTTCCCTCTAGTTACCCATCGCTAGGGCACTGGCTCGTTTAACTTGGTTGTATTTTATTTCTAAAATTTTTACTAAATTTTTCTTATTAATATTTGAGTTAATTATGATTCCCGACTTATTTTAAATATTTTTTCGGACATTCTAGCTGTCCGGACCGACACCGGTCACCGGAACAGTAGAATGTACGGAGTTGGTACAGGGAGGGTGTTACAACTCTTCCCCTCTAATTTAAATTTCGTCCTCGAAATTTACCTGATGCAAACAGTTGAGGGAACTGTTGCCTCATCGTCTCTTCACTTTCCCAAGTTGCCTCCTCGGTGTTGTGGTGCCTCCAAAGCACTTTCACCAGTGGAATCTGCTTATTTCTCAACTCTTTCACTTCTCGAGCTAGGATCCGTAAAGGTTCTTCTTCATATGTCAAATCCGGTTGTATTTCAATTTCTTCCCTGGAGATGACAAGTGAAGGATCTGAGCGGTATCTTCTAAGCATGGACACGTGGAACACATTGTGGATCTTGTCCAGCTCTGGTGGTAAAGCTAGCCTATAGGCCACTGGACCCACACGTTCAATGACTTCATATGGGCCAATGAACCTAGGGCTTAACTTACCTTTCCTTTCAAATCTCAATACTTTCTTCCACGGTGACACCTTGAGGAACACTTTGTCGCCAACTGTGTATTCTATTTCTTTTCTCTTCAAGTCGGCATAGGATTTCTGTCTATCTGAGGCAACATTTAAGTTGGCTTTGATTGATTTTACCTTCTCCTCAGCCTGTTTCACTAGGTCTGGCCCTACCAGTTTGTCTTCGCCCAATTCAGTCCAGCACACTGGAGTTCTACATTTCCTCCCATACAGTGCTTCATATGGGGTCATTTGGATGCTAGCTTGGTAGCTATTGTTGTATGCAAATTCTGCCAGTGGGAGGTATCTATCCCAACTTCCCTCAAACTCAATGACACAACTCCTCAGTATATCCTCAAGGACCTGGATTACTCTTTCAGATTGCCCATCCGTCTGAGGATGGAAAGCTGTGCTGAAATGGAGTTGTGTACCCAAGGAATCATGCAACTTCTTCCAAAATCTCGATGTGAACCTTGGGTCTCGATCATATATGATGGAAAGTGGAATTCCATGCAGTCTAACTATCTCACTGATATACAATTCTGCTAACTTCTCTAGTGAGTAGTCAGTCCTAATCGGCGAGAAGTGTGTCGACTTCACAATCTATCAACTATCACCCATCTCGCATCATGTTTCTTCCGGTGAGAGGTAAACCACTTACAAAATCCATGGTGACCGATCCCATTTCCATTCGGTATGCGTATAGGTTGTAGCAAACCCGATGGAACTTGATGTTCGCCTTGACTTGCCGACATGTCAAGCATTTAGTCACATAGTCGCTATGTCCTTCTTCATACCAGCCACCAATATCAAGCTTGGATCATGATACATCTTTATACTTCACGGTGCATAGCATATATACTGGTGTGTGCCTCTTTTAGAATACTGGCCTTCAATTCCCCATCATCTGGTACACACAGTCTTCCTTTGTAATACAGACACCCATCTGCTTTCACCTCATAATCAGTTGCTTTTCCCTCTGAGATTTTGCTCATAATAGCCATTAGCTTCTCATCTGCCTTTTTCCCATCTAAAATCTATTGTAGCAGGTTTGGCCTCACTTGCAACTCAGCCAAAATAGCTCCATCTCGAATCAAAGTTAGACGGGCATTCAATGATCTCAAGGCTGTCATGGATTTTCTGCTCAAAGCATCAGCAACTACATTTGCCTTCCCAGGATGGTAGTCAATTACACAATCGTAGTCCTTCAAGAACTCAATCCATCGCCTTTGTCTAAGGTTGAGCTCCTTCTGGGTTCGCAAGTATTTCAAGCTTTTGTGGTCCGTGTAAATGTAGCACTTTTCACCATACAAGTAATGCCTCCATATCTTCAGTGCGAAGATAATTGCTGCAAGCTCTAAATCATGGGTAGGGTAATTCTGTTCATGTGGCCTTAGCTGCCTGGAAGCATAGGCGACCACCTTCCCCTCTTGCATCAATACACACCCTAACCCATTATGAGAGGCATCACTGTAGACCACGAAGTCCTTTCCTGACACTGGCTGTGTTAACACTGGTGCCTCTGTCAACATAGCCTTTAACTTCTCAAAACTGGTCTGACACTTGTCATTCCTGTCAAATCTGACATTCTTGTGTAACAACTTGGTCATTGGAGCAGCTATTAAGGAAAATCCCTTCACAAATCTCCTGTAATACCCAGCTAGCCCCAAGAAGCTTCTGACCTCAGTTGTATTCCTGGGAGGCTTCCATTCCATCACTGCTTCTATTTTCTTGGGATCCACCCTAATCCCATCAGCTGACACTATGTGTCCAAGGAATGCAATCTCATTCAGCCAAAAGTCACACTTGGACAACTTAGCATACAGCTTCTTTTCTCTCAGGGTTTGTAGAACAATCCTCAAATGCTCATCATGTTCTTCCCTGGTCTTGGAATACACCAAAATATCATCAATAAAGACCACTATGAACCGATCTAGGTATGGATGGAAGATACGGTTCATAAGGTCCATGAATGCCGCTGGTGCATTAGTTAGGCCAAAGGGCATCACCAGAAACTCATAATGCCCATACCGGGTCCTGAATGCAGTCTTTGGCACATCTGCATCCTTCACCCTCAACTGATGATACCCTAATCTGAGATCAATCTTAGAAAATACTCCTGCTCCCTTCAACTGATCAAACAGATCATCAATTCTAGGCAACGGATATTTGTTCTTCACAGTCACTTTATTCAACTGCCGGTAATCAATGCAAAGCCTCAAAGTCCCATCCTTCTTTTTCACAAACAGCACTGGAGCTCCCCATGGTGACACACTGGGGCGTATGAACCCCTTATCAAGCAACTCTTGCAACTGAGTCTTCAACTCCTTCAATTTAGTGGGTGCCATCCTATAAGGAGCAATGGAAATGGGTGGTGTACCCGGCAGTGTCTCAATAGCAAATTCGACTTCCCTTTCTGGTGGCAAACCAGGCAATTCTTCAGGAAATACCTCTGGGAAGTCCTTTACTGTGGGTATGTCACTCAGGTTTGGCTTAGCCTGCCTAGTATCCACCACATGTGCTAGGTAGGCTTCACAGCCTTTTCTCATCATTCTTCTTGCAACTGTGGCTGAGATAACATTGGACAAAAAATCTGTCCTTTCTCACACACAAGTGATCTCATTACCCTCAGAAGTTTTCAGAGAAATCCTCTTCAATTTGCAATCAACTATTGCCTGATGACGTGACAACCAGTCCATTCCCAAAATCACGTCAAACTCGTGGAAAGGCAACTCAATCAAGTCTGCCAAGAATTCATACCCCTGAATCCTTAACGGGCAACCCTTATATACTTTGTTCACTACCACACTGTGACCCAATGGATTAGTGACCAGAATGTCTTGGTCACTCTCCCCTACTAGTATCCCCCTTTCTATGGGTAAGTTGATGCAAATATAGGAATGAGTGGATCCTGGATCCACCAATGCATGCACAGGTGTAGTGTAGAGGAAGAACGTACCCCTGATGACGTCCGGGGCATCTTGCTCCTCCTGAGCTCTAATAGCATAATTTCTGGCAAGTGGTGCATTATCCGCCTCTCTGCTGGCTCGATGCGAGCATTTGTGATGGTCCCACCTGCGTCGACTTACTGCATTTTCTACCTCTACGTGGTGCGAGGAGTGCATGTCTGCTTGTGTTGGAGCAGCTGTAGTAGTTCTGCATGGGCAGTTCCTCAGCTGATGTTCTGTCAACCCACACCTCAAGCAGGCACCAGTTACTCTCCAACACTCCCCCTTATGCCATTTCAGATAGTGTGGACATGCAGAAGATGTTGGGGCTGGTCCCCTGAACCCCATCCCTGGAGAGCTGCCCACTGATGGTGTGGGTGACCTCTCCTAGGGGTGAATCGTGGCACAGGCCCCGAGACCGACTCGACCACGTGGCTAAGCTGAACTGCGTGCAGAGGACCCTTGAACTTCTTCCCAAATGCAGGAGCTGAACTAGACTGACCTGGGCCCCTCTTCTGCTGTCTATCCCTTCTGGTCTGCTCACTGATTCTCACTTTTTCAACCCTTATTGCAGCTTCCACTAACTTGCTAAATTCTGTGATTCCCAAGGCAGTGAGCTGGATCTTGATGTTATCATTTAGTCCCTCTTCAAATCTCTTACACCTTTCAACTTCATTAGGGACTATCTCCCTTCCGTAGCGGCTTAATCAGACAAATTCCTTCTCATACTCGCCACCGATAGTCTGCCTCAGGTTAATGAACTCTCTTCTTCTCTCTTCTAGGTATACAGTACCCAAATATTTCTTCTTGAACTCGGAGAGAAAGAAGTCCCAAGTTACAGCTTCTGGCTACACTTCACTGGACACAGTGTCCCACCATTCGTAGGCATCGTCTTGCAACAAGGATACTACAGCTTCTAGATTTTGCTCTGAGGTGCAGTGGAGTTGTTTTAGGACTCTGCCTGTTCTGTTCAACCAATTCTCGGCTGCAACAGAGTCATCTTCTCTCTTGCCATAGAAGTCCACAGCTCCAAACTTTCTTAGCCTTTCCAGGTGTGATTTCTGCTGTGGAGCTGGTGGTGGTGGTGGTGCTGGCATTACTCCGGCCATTTGTCTAAAGAAGTCGGCCATTTGTTGGAACATGGCCTGTGGAGGCTGAGCAGGCTCTGCTTGAGCTGGTGGAGTAGGTTCTCCCCTACCCCCAGTCTCAGCTGCTGCAGGTGGAGCATGACTCTCCACTTCCTCCTCGACTGCTCTCTGAGATGAAGGATCCATATCCTATTCAAATAAGAAAAACAAACAGATCTGCATTAGTGTCACCTCGACTCTTACAAATGCAATGCATGGTATGGACTCAATCTAGGACCAGAAACGCCTAAACCATGCTCTGATACCACTAAATGTGACACCCCTTACCCGTGTACAGTATACCCGAGTAAGCAATGCCAGACGGCGTATCGGCACACCCTATTTTTCCTTAATCATTTTTTTTTCATAATTTTGAATATAGTTTATGAAATATAGTTCATTTATTGAAATTATAATTTATTTGAGGTTCCGAAAATTTTATAGAAAATCCAGCAGAATACCGGCTAAAAATGGAGAAAATAGTTCTTCGGAACCTGTTAAAAACACTTCCAATAAACAAATTCATTCATTCTCAACTCCAATATCATCACAAAACTCAATATCAAGATCTCAACATTTCAATTCCAATTCTCAATCATCCATCACATGTGATGCTCACATATAAATCATAAATAACCATTTACTTTTCCATTCACAAATACAATTTTCATAATTTACATAAACCTCAATATACATTACACAAGTTTAATTACATATGAGAAAATCAAAATTTAGTTACAAAATGTCAAAATGACACCTAGTATCCTACTAATGCACTGCAGAAGTTGAGGTGACACGGACACTGTGCAGAGCTGCAGGATGGACTCACCCAGTCTGTGGTCTACTGGGCTCACGATCTGTATCTCCAGTACCTACACGTGGCAAAAGCAATGCGCTAAGCAATAATGCTTAGTGGTGCAATAATATAATAAAAGAAAATAGCAAGAAATTAAATGTGTAGTGAATGTATATGTTTTATTTGTTTGGTATTGATATATCATTTACTTTGTCCACTTTTATTCATTTGGTTGCCCCAAGTAACCTACACTAGACGCATCGATGGATAACGGTAACCGCACTTTGGGTATCTAGTACCTCGGGCCATCACACCATCGGTCACATATGCATCTCGGTGTGCAGAGCGACTAACAAGCTGTAAATACATCAGGCACAAGGCCAAATCTCAATACAAGGTCAGAATGGCTAAGAGCCATAAAATCACAGAATGGCATATTGCCATGTGCAGTACTGCTAACTTGTAACACCCCTCACCCGACTACAGTGTAGCCGAGCAAAGTGTGCTACATTCGGTGCCGAAGCACCCTATCTTATCTTACTTTATTCCTTTCATATTTTGATCTCGTTATATTTTAATGTTAATTATTTTTCGACGGAGAAACCAGCGGAGTTTCCCCTATTTTATTACCAGTTGACGTGTTTTACTATTTACCTGTTTGAAAGTTTCAACAATATTTTCAGAATAAAGTCTTATCCATGCTAATCATAATTATCTCTTCAATCATTCTCATAATTTTCTCATATTTCAAATCTCATTCATACATTTCAATTTCATAATCATTTCCATGCATACTCAATTCATATGTAAACATTCTCAAATTACATAAGTAAAATTTTCAAATTTCCTTAATTTACATAATTTACAAAATAATTACAAAATTTCATAATTTACATCATAATGCAATATCTAGCATTTTATACAAAATACAAAATAGGATCTATATGGGCCCTATCTACATGCATTGCTGAGGAGGTGACAACCTTGAATACTTCAGATACTTCCGCAGATCAAAACTCCCAAAATTCCCAGTCAAACGTCCATTGGGTTCTAGCTTCAGTACCTGCGCGAAGGAAACAATTCCATCGCGCTAAGCATTGCTGCTTAGTGGTGCAATAATATAACAAGGAAATAATATACAAATAAAGATAGAAATAAAACATAATTCAAATAATCAAGATTTATTTATATTTCACATGCGGTTTCTAAAATTTAATGTGTTATATCCTAATTTAGTCTTCTTTGAAAGTGTTTATTTGCCAATGTACAGTAATAATGTACAAAGAAAAATGATTTGAAAATAATAAATTTATGCTTATATTGTTATATAAGCACATTTGCAATATTTATTTATGTTATAATTTTCTTTGCTAATCTTTTAGCATTTTCTCTATACTTGCTAGGTTGTCTCGCAGTTATTTCATAATAAGTAAATTTTGATATCTGTACAGTTCATTTCGATTCTTTCTAATAAATAACTATCCTAATTTATTTTAGGTCATCTTACTCATTTATTTTATTTAATTTCTAATATTTTTAATTGCTAATATTCTTAACTTATCTCAATAAATTACACTGCCCAAGTAACCTACGACAGGCTGACTAAACTGGATAACGGGTCGTTGGCACTGGACACCGCGGTGCCTCGGGCCGTCATACCATGAGACGTAGAACGTCAACCACGTATGCAGTCAGTATGGCTAAAAAGCCATGATAACACATAATCGGGCATAAAAGCCATGAATGTTGGCATAAAGCCATGAATACGGGCATAAAGCCATGAATACAGGCATAAAGCCTTTCGCAATACTGCTAAAACAATACCCTATTGGCATGCCAATCTATCCAATATGACACACGTGTCTAGGCAATACAAGGGCACATAATATCATTAAATATTAATATATTGTGTTTTATGAATTCATTATTTCATGAGAAATTTCAATTATAATTCATACATTCATTTGATCATTTATATGATCACAATTCACATCAATTATCCTTTTATACCATTGTACTCAAAATACTTCTCCTTTCTATAATAATGAGAACTAATGTCTCATTCATACATTAATATAGTTCATTTATTCATTCATTATGTTATTCTTATTGATCACAATTCTAAACAATGGTTCACATGTACCATTGTATTCAAAACATTTTCCTTTCTCATTTATACATTTAAGAATCTACTTATGTAGTCACAATTTTATATTTCAAGTTGAGATATTAATATTTTATGAATTCCATTTGTGATGGGCATATAAGCCCTAACTATCTATTCACATCAATTAGGTGACTTATTTTTCATGTTTCAAGTAATCCATGAATATTTCATGGATTTCAAATTTATGGTCTTAATTTCCTTTTAACAATTTTGACTAAGATACATAGTCCACATTTGTCATACAATTCTAAGCATTTAAGCTTAGAATTGGTTCTAGGTCTTCATCTTAGTTTGTTACTCATTTTGATTACTATTCACCTTACTAGTCAACCAAAATGTTGACTTTTTCATACTTAAGGGATATGTTAATTCTAATTACACCAAGATCCCACATTTTGAGTTTTACATTTGCTAGTATTAATTGCCAATTGCAATTTAAAGTCCCCTAGATGCATTTCTAATTTCAAATTTTGAATTTCAAGTTTTGGTGTCACTATTCACCTCATTGGTCAACAAAAATGTTGACTTTTGGATAGAAAATAGGTGTATTGGTTTTAACACCCCAAACATACCACATTTTGTATTTAAAACTTGTTGGAATTGATTGCCATTACCATTTCTATGCTTAAAACCAAAAGGGCAGAATTTTCAGTTTTTGAAGCCTAACTTTACTGTTCCATTAAGCCCTGTTGCAGTGGGAATTTGAGGAAATGGTAAAAATGAAAGTTGTTCCTTATTTTGTCTAGTTGAATTTCCTTTTTTGAATCACTCCATTTGGAGTTTTGTAGCTCCAGATATGGCCCAAAAACCACAGCTGGCCGGATTTGCATTCTGCAGAAATTACCATATCTACTGAACATGAGCAAAGGATCTGCCACTGCCATTTGGGTTAGGTTCTGGCCATAATTTGGGGTAGGTTCGAAAGTTGTTTTTCTATGTCTTAACTTGTTTCTGTAAAACTTTCAGGTCAATTAACCAAATCTACAGTGAGTTATGGCCAAATGAACAGTTACTGTTTATTTGGTCATTCTGCAGAATTGGCTTGCAGGGTACCCGGATTGGGGCCAACTTTTGGTCCTCTTGCTTTGGTCTTTTGGGCATAGTTTCTTCAGCAAAAATGTGCCATTATAAGTCTAGTTTCATGTCCAATTGGCCAAACACCAATTGGACCAACACAGCCAAAGATATGGCAGTCCAAGTGGGCTGGAATCACAGCCACCCTGCTGCACTCATTAGGCAGCCCACCAATTCAGTTTGCATCACTCTAAATCTCTTCAAATTATGGTTAACTTGCCTCAAATGGTCACTAATTGACCATTAAAATGTTCTTTCACAATTTCATAAGCTAAATCCAAGTTTCACTACCAAACCCTAGCTCATTTTCAAGGATTGCACCAATTACCTTAGTTAGCACACTAATTCATCATACATATATATATATACCTTAAACATCATCTTTAGTCCACTATAAGTCCATCAAAAACACTTAATCTTGTTCCTCCATAGGGCTGCCAAAATTCATTGTATACATAAGCATAACTTTTATTCATTTAAGTTACAAATTCATACTTGTTTCAAGTCTCTAGCATGGGATTAAAGAGTTTTAAGTATATATGTGCACTAACCTCTTGTAGGGCAGAATTTTCCCAAGTTAATCTTCACTTTCTTTCCCTTTCTAGGCTGCCAAACACTTCCCAAGAGGTAGAGACAAGTTTTTAGTGAAGGGACTTAGGGTTTTGGGGTGAGGAAAGCATGGAAATTGAAGCTTTAGAAAGTTTGTTAATGGAGGAGTGAGGGAGGAGGTGAAAAACGTTTTTGAAGGAGAAGAAGGGCTGCTGTTTGCTTTTTAATTCTTTGGTCTCTTTTGACTCTTTTTATTAGTTAATTTGATGGTTAATTAATTGTGATTGGTGGACAATTTTAAATGACCTCATAATATGTCATAATTGGCATTTTATTGTATTTTCTTTTCTTTTCTCTTCTACTAACTTCAAATTAATTTTTCATCAACATTAATTCATATTTTATGTCATAATAATTATTTACTCAACTGGACAAGTCGGCCAAAAATAGTCTCTGAAGGCGAAATGACCAAAATGCCCTCCGTTTGGCTTAACGGGTTAAAATTGTCTGTACCGATTGAAAAATTTTTCTAAATATTTTCTTGGCATTATAATGCCATAGGAACCTTAATGACCCTTCTCTGGAGTCCTAAAAATTATTTTATGAATTTTTTCCCTGGTCTAGGGCTCCTCGTTGCGAGAACCGCAACTTACCTCTGGTTACCCATCGCTTGGGCACCGGCTCATTTGACTTAGTTGCATTTTATTTCTAAATTTTTTTACTAAATTTTTCTTATTAATATTTGAGTTAATTATGGTTCCTCACTTTAGTTTAAATATTTTTCCAGAAGTTCTAGCTGTTCGGACCGACACCGATCACCGGAACAATAGACTGTGCGGAATTGCTAACGGGAGGATGTTACATAACTGAACCCTATTGGCATGCCAAACTATCCAAACCAATCATGTTAGGTATACTAGGGCATTTGAAACTTTTAAATTCCTCAATTTGTGCATTTCAAGTTTTGATGTCACTATTCACCTCATTGGTCAACAAAAATGTTGACTTTTGGATAGAAAATAGGTGTATTGGTTTTAACACCCCAAACATACCACTTTTTGCATTTAAAACTTGTTGGAATTGATTGCCATTTCCATTTCTCAACTTAATTCTAAGAGGGCAGAAATTTCAGTTTTTGAGACCCAACTTTACTGTTCCATTGGGCCCTATTGCAGTGGGAATTTGAGGAAATGACAAACATGAAAGTTGTTCCTTATTTTGTCTAGTTGAATTTCCTTTTTTGAATCACTCCATTTGGAGTTTTGTAGCTCCAGATATGGCTCAAAAACCATAGCTGACCGGATTGCCAATCTGCAGAATTGACCATATCTACAGTAACATGAACAGTGACTGTGATTGCATTTTTGAATTGGTTCTGGCCATAATTTGGGGTAGGTTTCTTCATGAAATTTGTTTGTCTATGTCTTAACTTGTTGCTGTAAAAATTTCAGGTCAATTGACCAAATCTACAGTGAGTTATGGCCAAATGAACAGTTACTGTTCATTTGGTCATTCTGCAGAATCAGTTGCAGGGTGTCCGGATTGGGGCCAAGTTTTGGTCCTCTTACTTTGGTCTTTTGGGCATGATTTCTTCAGCAAAAATGTGCCATTATAAGCCTAGTTTCATGTCCAATTGGCCAAACACCAATTGGACCAACACAGCCCAAGTTATGGCAGTCCAAGTAGACTGAATTTTCAGTCCCTCTGCTGCTGTCCTAGGGCAGCCTACATCTTCACTTTGCAATCCTATTTTTCAGTTCAAATTGTGCTCAACTTACCTAAAATAGTCACTAATTGACCATTAAAATGTTCTCTAACAATTTCCTAAGCCAAATCAATTTTTCACTACTCAAAACCCTAATTCCCATATGAGTTTTCACCAATTCATTACTTAACTCTTTCTTTCTTTGTATATGTATAAGTATGCTCTTTAAACATAAGCTCTAGTTCACTCTAAGTCCATTAAACCAATCAAAATAATTCCTTCACAAGGGCTGCCGAAAATTCATAGTATGTATACAAAAAATTCTTGTTCATTTTAGTTACAAATCTTACTCAATTCAAGTTACAAATCACAAAAATTAAGTATCTAATGCACTAACCTTGAATAGGGCAGATTTTTCCCAACTCTAAACTTCACTTTCCTTCACTTTCTAGGCTACCAAAATCTTATTTAAGATGTGGGGTAAAATTTTAATGAAGTGAGGTTAGGGTTTAGTGGTGGAAACAAAGGAGAAAGGAAGCTTTTAATTGCACATCAATGGAGGCAAGAAGGGAGAAGGTTTCGGCTGCATGAGGAAGAGGGTGATGGCTGCTGAAATTTTTGGTTATTTGGTCTTCATTTAGTCTCTTTATTTGTTAGTCAAATGATGGCTTAATTGTGATTGGTTGGTAATTTTAAATGACATCACCATGATGTCATAAATAAGCTTTTTCCTCACTTTCTTTTCTTTCCTCCACTACTCATCTTCAATTTAATTTCTAGTAATGTTTATCCATATTTTATGTCATATTAATTATTTACTCAACTGGACAAGTCGGCCAAAAATCACCTCTGAAGGCGAAATGACCAAAATGCCCTCCGTTTGGTTGAACAGGTCAAAATTGTCTGTACCGATTGAAAAATTTTTCTAAATATTTTCTTGGCATTCTAATGCTATAGGAATCTCAATGACCCTTCTCTGGAGTCCCAATAATTATTTTATAATTTTTCCCCCGGGTCTAGGGCTCCTCGTTGCGAGAACCGCAACTTCCCTCTGGTTACCCATCGCTAGGGCACCAGCTCGTTTAACTTGGTTGTATTTTATTTCTAAAATTTTTACTAAATTTTTCTTATTAATATTTGAGTTAATTATGATTCCCGACTTTAGTTTAAATATTTTTCCGGACTTTCTAGCTGTCCGGACCGACACCGGTCACCGAAACAGTAGAATGTACGGAGTTGGTACAGGGAGGGTGTTACACCTATCTCTATATATAACTAGTAGGAGCCAACACATGCCCATATACCCATACACAGTACAAGTATGAAAGCAGTTTCAAACTCAAACCACCTATATACAAGACTTAGGTCTAAAGATTATATGCACTGATATGATTTGTGATAATGCATTGACAAGAGTAAACTCCACATGATTGTCATAAGTGTCACTAGTTCAGCCTACTTATCATGTATAAGTGCCTATGATGTTTGTTATATGGCATGAGACTCACCATTCCATCTTATTTATATCTCATATAAATACCTTGGGAACAAACATGATTACAATCTTTCTGGATAAGTCATGTCATGTGTGAAGTATCCTCAATTGTGAACCAATTTATGATACTTTGTGCTAGAAATACTGTCACTCATATTCTTAACAACTTAAGAATAGAATTTCTAATAAAATATCAACGGACCTTTTCTATTGCACATAAATATATTATGTAAATGGAAAGGTGAAATTGCCTTTTTATTAATAAAATATGTACAAGATACATACTAAATGATATGCTCTAGGGCATACTACTAACATGGGCCCTACCAACAAAATTACAACTGTCGAGGTGACTAGTAGACACTGGCAAATCTAATCGGCCACTGTATGAGCACTACTACTATTGTTGCTGCGGTTGTTGGGACTGGTCTCCAATACCTACGCGATGAAAAAACCAACGCGCTAAGCATAACACTTAGTGGTGCATAATTTAAAATAATAATAACTAAATAATTAAAAATAATAATAATTCTATATGAAAATTCATAATATCAAGGTCGTTTACATTTTTATTTCACTTTGGAAATAGTTGAATTTATTGGGATCTTTTTCTATTTACTTATTGTATACTCAGTCTTAATTAATCATTATCAGTGCCCAAGAAGCCTATAACAGATTATAAAAGTTGGATACACGGTAGTATACTAGTTAGATAGTCACATGTCTATCCAGTATACATCGGTCATATCAAGCATGAGGCCTGTGGGCAGGTATTTAAGCCAGATATAATATTAGGTACAATGGCCAACGGGCAGGCATAAGTGCTGTAGAACAATCATGTTAGATAGATTTTATCTATTAATGATTATTCTTATTTTATCTATTAATGATTATTCTTATGGGTAGTACTGCTATCTGTAGTCCCTAATTGGTATACCAATTAATCCAAATATACTATGGGCAATTAAACATTATTACTTATTTATTAGAAATGTTCATGTTACTTTTTAGTGGGAAAGTAGTCTCACATACCTCTTTCATGTGATTTAGTGTTTAATGGCTTATTAGGGTTAAATTCCTACCATAAGATAATTTATCTCAGGAACCTTTCTTTAGCTTTAGTTTTTGTGTCTTACTTTTACCTATCCATTTGATCAGTTTATAGCCACTGTTTGGCCACACTTCCTTCATGGAAGTTATTCCTCTCTGTCTTGTCTTTATTTTCCGTTTTGAATCATGTCAATGAGGTATTTAGAACTTAAGTTATGGTCGGATAACCATAGCTGATTCATTTCTTAATTCTGGTTCCTTAACTAGGTAGCTTTTGGACTTAGAGTTTACCTAATTAATGGAACATGTTGCAGTCACTTTTAGGCACAGTGATCTTCATAGAAATTGTTGCCTTATGTCTTATGGTTACTTAGAATTTTTAATCACAATTTTTCAAGTTTTGTGGAATCATTTAGAGCCAATTAACTAGCCTGGACTCATGTACCATGTGCCAATAAAATTTCAGTTTAGGTCAGTGAATGTAGGTTAACTTTTAAGGTTCTTACATTCATAATTTGAGGAAGATTTCTGAAACAAAATTGGATCCCTGTTTCTTAGGTTTCCAGAATAGTATGGTTCATCCCAATTGGATTTTTCTAGTGGGAGATATAACTAAAGGATTGTTCTAGGGTCAAATGAAGTTTGGTCAGATTCCAGGTTTTGATGTATTGAATTTTTCTAGCAATTTGACCTAGTTCTCTTGATTTATGGGTTTTGGTCAAAGTTCAAATTTTGTAAATCTATGTCTTGTGAAAATTTTGCCACTAGTTTCATTACATTTGAATTCTTATAGACCAAGTTATGGCCATTTTGTCAAAACTGGTCGGGTAAGTTTATGTCCAGCAATTTCTGGGCAACCTAGTTATGGACAGTTTTGTGACCCAAATTTGGCTAGTAATTTGGTTTAGTTTAAGGCATTTCTGGGCTCTTCAGTCTTCATGAAAATTGTAGCCCTATATCTAAGCTTTCCAATGGTATAAAATTCAGGTCATTTTGACTAGTATAGAGGGAGTTATGACCAAATGAATGCGTACTATTTATTTGGTTATTTTCTAGGTTTTGTGCATGGTCATCTGGATTGGGACAGTGTTTAGGTCAAGTTTTGGACAGAATTTAGGCATAGTTTCTTCATAGAAAATGGAGTGTTTGGGGTCTAGTTTCACCTCAAATTAGCCTTACACCAATTGGAGTAACACAAATTCAATTATGGCTCAAAACTCAAGCTGGACTCAATGAGTCCCAAACCTGTAGAAAAAAGCACTCCCAATTGTTCAATTTCCTCAAACTCCCTTACTTCAATTGGCATACATAACACTTCTATAAGCAACAATTTCATCTTAATTAGGTCAATTTCAATAATTACACAAAATTCCCAATTCATGTACACAAACCCTAATTTCAATTATCCAATTTATACAAACTCAACTCATTCAATCTTTTAATCATATCAACTTATCAAACATCCTCATGGAAATAATTTTCATCATTTAAAAGCATCAAATCCCAAGGAGTTCCATGGCTGCTAAAATTAGGGTTCTTAAATTTCTTATCATTTGTTTTTAATTTCATGTTATACTCACTCATTTCATTATACTTACAAGATTTAAAGAAGAGAGGGAGTGGTATCTTGCACTAACCTCTTGTGACCCAATTTTAAACTTCACAAAACTTCAAATTTCCTTCTTCTTATGGCTACTTAGAGCTTCCTTATGGTGTAGGGATGATTTTTAGTGAAGAGAGTTTAAGGTTTTATGGGGAGGAAGCTTAGGAAATCAAGCTTTGAGAAAGAAAAATGGAGGGAGAGAGAGAGCTTGAGAGTTTCGGCCATGAAGGAGAGAAAAGAAGAAGATGGCTTGGGTAGGTGGGTTTTGTCTCTTATGTCTCTCTCTCTCTCTCTCTCTCTCTCTCTCTCTCTCTCTCTCTCTCTCTCTCTCTCTATATATATATATATATATATATATATATATATATATATATATATATATATTGTACTTAATTTTTTTTTATGTCACAATTTCATTTTACTTTCTTTTTCTTTGATTTCTTTTCTTCTTTCTTTTCTTTTATCCTTTCCACAAATAAATTTATAATTTTAATTTATTTTAATTATTTTAATTTCTATCATTTTTAATTGACATTTAGGTTAAAATTAATCTCTAAGAGTGAAATGATCAAAATGCCCTTCGTTGTGCGTATCGAGTTATTTTTGTCTATACTAATTAATAAATTCTCTTAAATTTTCTTTAACATCTTTAATGTCATTTTTACCTAAATAAACCTTTAATTAAGTCCCAAAATTATTTTCTTATATTTTCTTAATATTTATTCCATCAATTTATGTCTCCTCACTATAGTTTAAGTGTAGTTCTAAATTCTGATTGTCCGAACAGACATTAATCGTCGAAATAATAGAATATACGGACAGCCTATGGTGAGGGCATTAAAGAGCAATCACCTTCTTCCATTTCAATTTATGAAAATTTATACTCCCTGACATCCAACACAAGGAGATTTCTCTCCATTAGTTCATATTCATGATGTAATGCACCATATGTATCAATTAATGGCATTAAGCAATCGTACTTGTAAAGAAAATAATTCAAATTCACAATTCAAATCATGCTTGGAAAAACTAGCTCGAATACCACTAAAACATGTCACACCTTATCCCTCAATAAGGCATAACATGACCCCATAGTATACCTAATAAATTATCAAACTTCATCTATCGATAATCTATTAAATATACTACAAGGGGTTTTATGTATCAATTTCCTATTTAAGTTTGGCATGGTGAGAAAAGTAATATTAAAATGTAATTGGTTCAAATTGATGTCATAAAATTTTATTTGGAATTAATTTGGCATTTTTAGAATTTTACAAAAATTTGGCATGGTGCCGGCTAAAAATGTAACAAAACAGTTCTTCAAACTTGTGGGAAAACAAATTATAAAATCATAACATTCACAAACTGATCTCAATCAACTCAAATCATTTCTTTCTGATTCCACAAATACCAAGAAAATGTTCTCATCATATATATACAAATCAATTAAATATTCATCTACAAATTTTACAATCAAAAGATATCAAAGTTTTATTACAATATTATTTATACAACTGCTTTTCTATCTTTTGATACATAAGGACAACTTTACATCAAAAATAAATTACAAAGGGCATAACAAATATACCCGAGGATAGTTCAAAACACTGCTCTCACTACTGCCACAAGCAGCTCACTCTGCCGCTTTATTTATCTCCTTACCTGCGATAGCATAAACAAGTAATCACTAAGTGGTGAACTTAGTGGTGCACAACTTAAAATTTTAAACCTCAATGTAAAACATAATTTACCAAAACTTAATCAATCACAATTTCAAACACATGTAAAATATTACAAATTTTCTAAAACGAGAGAATCATTTAATAAAAATTGCACTTTATGCCAAACAATCATAAAATACAAGTTTGCTGAAAACCACATAGTTTAGAACATGACACAAATTTCCAATTCATCCTAATAACCAAAGGCTAACGGGGAATACCAGGGCTAGCTAGCAAATATGAGTACTCATTCAATCCATCCTCAACTGGCAACACACCTCAACACTTCAGCCAGGGAGGGAAAATAATTCCAATTCATCTCACTAAGCAAGCTAGAGAGGAATACAAATCACATAGTCACGTCAACTGTGGTTTCAAACCAGATTCAAACAATTTTCCATTCATCAATTGTATTTATCAACTCACAATCATATTTCATTCAAAACAATTACCCAAAAAGATTAACAATATATAAATTCTCAAAACACTTTAAATTTCATACAAAACTGGCCCACCCCTGTACTACAGTAATATAAAAAAGGGCCAAAATCTGTCCTTCCAAGATCAAATTTTCATTCACAAAATCAAAATTCTCAAAATGCAAATGGAAAATTCAAAATCATTCATAATAGCTCAATTTAAATCAAATTCAAAGTGAAAAACAAAGCAAAGGATTAGTTGTGCACAAATCTCAAATGGATCTCTTTATTTGTCCTAAGCCTTCCCTTCTTTAGAAGTCTCTTTGTCCACTGAAATCACAAAATTACCAAACTTTAATACTCATTCTAAGTCCCATTTATAGTTAACTAAACAAAGTTCTAATGACTTCCCAAGTTCTAATTGATTTTGGGTTCTAGACAGTTTTGTCCCTTGACATTAGAACCCAATTTCAACTTAGTTGTCATCATAATTTGGTGATGTGTTCTTCATGAAATTTGTTCCTCTATGTCTTAGATTTATTTTTCAATTTGAATCACTCCATTTGGAGTTTTGTAGCTCTAGTTATAGTCAATTTACCAAGTACTGGTCAAATGACCAATACTATTCCAGATAAGGGCAAATTCTGGAACTCAACTTTATCAAGCTAATTAGGCTAGTTATAGTCATAATTTGGCTTAGTGTTCTTCATATGAGTTGTTCCCCTGTGTCTCATGGTTACATAGGTTTAAGAATCACTAAATTTGAAGTTGTATAGGGTGAGTTATGGCAATTTAACCAAACTGGACTCATCAACCCTATACATTCAGAATTTCAAGTTTAGGTCAGCTTTTGCATCTAACATTTAAGGATTTTGCATCCAGAATTTGATTAAGGTTCCTAAAAAAAAGTTGTATCCCTGATTCTTAGGTTTTCAGATCATTTTGGCTCATCCCATTTGGAGTTTTCTATTGAACGTTATAGTCTAATTACTGTCCTGGGGTCAAATGGCTAAAATGATTCCAGTGTAGGAATTCCATATTAGGAAGTCCAAAGTTACTTTAGGATCTGGGTTCTGGTCAAAACACAAAATTTATAGTTCTATGTGTTATGAACATTTTGGCTTTGGAATTACTACATTTGAAGTTTTTCAACCCAAGTTATGGCATTTTTTCCAAAACTGGTCAAATGGCCATTTGTCCAGGATTTCTAGGTTATTCCAGAATCAGGCAGGTTTCATGGACTAAATTTGCTTAGCAATTTGACAAAGTTTGGTTCATAATTTGGGTTTATGATCTTCATAATAAGTGTTATACAATGTTTCAAGTTTCCATTGGTTCAAGAATCACCTAATTTGGAGGTGTCTAGAGTGAGTTATGCCTAATTGAAGATGTACTGTTCATTTAGTCATTTCTAGTCAAGTCTAGAACACCAATTCTAGATTCAAGCAAATTTTAGGGAAACTTATGGTCAATTTTTGAACAAGGTCTGTTCTTGCAAAATTATAGCCCTTTGTCTTAAGCTTCATCTCTAATTTGCCTCACACTAATTGGAGCTACATAACTCAACTTATAACCATCTAAGTGGACTGAACCCAAGCTATCTAGAATTCCAGCATAAGGCACGATTTGTTCCTTATGGTGGATGCAATTGCAATTTGATAGTTGCTTAGTCTAGTAATTCATGAAAATCTTGAAATACGTTTAATGGATGTAATGACTACCCATTTATATGGCTTACTTCACAAAGTTAATGTATATGAAAATCCCTGGGGATTCAAGTTTCTTGAAGCATAAATATAAAATTATTGAGAACTTTATTCAATCAAATTTCAAAGAGCTCTATATGGATTAAAACAATTTGGACGCATGTGATTACAAAAATAATCCTAAATGTCCGTGTATCTTTACAAAAAGATTTGAATATGACTTTGCCATTATTACAGTTTATTTTAATGATTTAAATATTATTGGAACTCTTGAAATGCTTTCCAAGATTGTAGATTCTTTGAAGAAAGAATTTGAGATGAAAGACCTTGGCAAAATAAAGTATTTTCTCAGCTTGCAGATCGAGCATTTCACAGATGGAGTTTTTGTGTAACACCCCTATTTACATAGCCTGGTATATTTTACTATTCTGGTGACCGGTGTCGGTCCGGACAACTGAGAGGATTAGAATCACACTTAAGACAACTAGATAAGCCCTGAACACAAATAATTAGTAATTGTCAATTAGTTAAGTATAAACAAGAAAAACAGAACACAAGAAGTTAAATGAGCCGAGAGTCATAGCGATGGGTGACCTTCTCGGAAAGGACTGTGAGGTCGATTTAAACTCAAATTTCGAACCGTAAAATGTAATGCTACGGTCCTTTGAACTATTGTGAACATAGTGGAAAAGAGAAATTTATGGAAAAGCATTGTTAAGTCAGTTAAATAATTAGGTCAGGGATCCGGAAGAAATATTGAATTATTTGCAAACCGGGTTGAACTTGAGAGGGGCAATTTAGTCAATTGACCCCGAGAGCTGACTCCTGACCTAACTGTCAAACAAAATTGGAGAAAAAGAAAATTTCGGAATCGGGAATTAAATTAAAGAACTAAAGAAAAATAATGGAAAAAGAAAAGAAAAAAAAAGAGAGAAGAAAAGGAATTATTACCTCACCCTTGTGACATCATGCATGATACAATAAAAGAATAATTAATTAAATGGAAATTGACTAAGTCAAAAAGCTAAATAAATACATAAAAATCAAAAGGAAGAAAAAGAAAAGGGTTGTCTTCTTCTCCATGCTGTCCACCTCTCCTCTCTCATCTTTCTCATTTTTCTTAACTTCCTCCATTGAAGCTCACTAAAAAGCTTCTTAAACCCAAGATTTGAGCCATAGAATTTATAGATTTCTTAGTTAAATCTTGTATGTGAGTGTTGAGAAGAAGATTGAAGAAGAAAGAAAGAAGAAAGGAAGAGGTTTGAAGAGGAAAATTTTTCTGCACTAAGGTTAGTAAACTAAACTTGACTTGTTAGTTGAATTAATTGTGTTTGTAGTTGAATAAACCTAGAATTATGCTTAAAATGAAATAAAATAATTGTTGGAGGACCAAAGAAAAATTTGACCAACCTATGAGGGGAGTGATTTGCTTGTGTTTTGATTGAATTAATTATGTTAGGAAACTTAATTGAGTGATGGAGTGATGTTAGTATGATTTGAATTAGTTAAATGTAACAATTAGTGTAGTTAGGGTTTGGCACCTAGGGTTTGAAAGACAAAAATTGGAGAAGTGGTCAAATGGTGTGTTTGACCTTGTTTGAGATGGAAAATGGTCATTTGTGACTAACTGATGTATGTTGGAAGTGTTAGAATTAGGTTTAGATTCGGATTGGATGTGGGTAGTATGCAGGCAGCATCTGAAAATTTAAAAGCCCAATTGGTGTGAGGCTAATTGGGGATGAAACTAGCCACAAAATGACACATTTTTCATTTAGAAATAATGCCCAAAAAGTGACCAAAACCCAGTGAACAAATTGTGCAAATCCAGACTTAGGCAATTTGACCTATACAAAAATGATCAAATGAACAGTATTTGTTCATTCAGCCATAACTTGGGCTAGGCAGGTCTAAATGACCTGAAATTTTACCAGTGAAAAGCTGAGATATAGACCTAAAACTTTCATGAGGAGCACAAATCCAAATTATTCCCTTAACCAAGTCATTTAGCCACCCAAATTTGGTGGCCTAAAACTGCCAGAACCAGTTTGGTGCCCAGAAATCTGGGTTAAGTCCAATCCGACAGCCATGACTCAAATGGGTATAACTTGAGTTATAAAACTCCAATTGGAGTGATTCAAAAAGGAGAACAAATTTAAGACAATAAGAAACAAATTCTATGAAGGAAACTTAGCCAAATTCTATCAGAAACATGACCAATGGAACACTATAAAACAGGACACCAAAACTGAAAATTTGCAATTTTGCCTAAAAGACCTAAGTTTTGAGAAAACAACCAAAACCAACAAAATTGGCGACCAAAATGTGGCATGTGAGTATAATTGGAGTCCCATACCTTTTAAGTATAAGAAAGTCAATATTTTGACTTGAATAGTACCATGAATAGTAACCTCAACATGAAAATTTGCAAGAATGTAAGTTTTTACATATTGGAATTAATTATTGGAATTATTATGAAGCAAGGATACTGAGACACTATAAATTTTGTATTTCAGCTGAAAAAGACCCAGAAGGTCTGAGAGATTGAGCCAAGGCCTAAAGGCGACTCACGTCAGGTTTGTGCACAATAAACCTTATTTGAGCATTTTGTCATTGAAAAATTGATTTGGTATGATTTATGAAAAATTGGTGTTAATCATGAATTGTGTTGCCACTTTGTGAATGAAACTATGACTTTGAAAATTTATTAGATTTCTCATGAATTATTTGAATAAAATGTTTGAAATAGATTTTTGATTCACGCTTAGCATGACAGTGCCTTATTATTCCTCCTCCATTTATGGGGTGAGATCTATTATTTTTCCTCCCTCTCTGGTTTACCAATTGAGGTTGTAGATCAGATGAGTACTCATTAGCTAGCTAGCCACCTCCCTCATTGATTTCGATTAGTGGGGTTGTAGATCGCTTTGCCATGGTGTATAACACGACATTGATTAGAAATTTTGTGTCGTGGCTTAAGTTGTGTATGAATTGGCAACACTATGTTTATTAAATTGTTTGACCAAAATTGTGCTATAATAAGTTTTGATAATTGTGAAATGTATTTGTGAAATATTTAAATTGCAATTTATCAATAAATGTTTTATGTACTACATTTCAAATCTTTATTGTGCACCACTAAGTATTTTTATACTCAGCGATAGCTTATTTTGCTGTCGCAGATAGGAGCAAGGAAAATGCAGCAGAGCGAGCTACTGAACTGGAAAAGCCTTCGCTGATTTTGTACTGGTATTATTTTATACCCAATGTAATTTAGTTTGATGTAAATAAATATTTTTCATATGTATTAATGTAAAGTTGAGCAGTTGTATTTATAAATTGTAATAATATTATTTTTGGATTTTATATTTGTAAATTAAACCTGTAAATGTAAATTAGCTTTATTGAATGCAATGTTGATGAAATTATTTTGAAATGGTTTGATCTAAGAATTTTGAGTTGAATTGAGATTATTTGGAGGTTGGGAGTTGTGGAAAATTTATTGGAAGTGTTTTTTTCAGGTGTTTGAAGAGCTGTTTTCTCAAAATACAGATGATACTCTGCCGAAATTTTTCTAAAATTTGAGAAAAAATAAAAGTGGACAAAAATTTATACTAGTTTTAAAGCTTTGAATAAATGATTTTAATTCCTACCAAAATGCTTACCACTTCCAAAATGTAAGAAAATGGTTTTAAAATCCCTTGTAGGATATTTAATACAGAGTTATCGGTAGGTGAAGTTCGGTAGTTCATTAGGTATTCTACGGGATCATGTCTTGCCTTACAGAGGGGTGAGGTGTGACATGTTTTAGTGGTATCAGAGCATGGTTTTTCAATAAATTTTGACTATGTGTATGAATTTTTCTTTGATAAGTACAACTACTCAAGTGTCTTTAATTGATACATATGACATATTTACATCATGAATATGCACTAACGGAGGTCAACCTCCTTGTGTTTGATCTCAGGAAGTAGAAAATTTTAAAAATGGAATGGAAGAGGGAAATCATTCCGTGCAATAATCTGTTGGGGCTGAGGTTCAAGGGGAAGCCACTCCAGCTCCTACTCCAGCATCGTAGTTTTCTGCTCAATTTGCACAGTAGATGGCTGCATTTTTCCAACAAATGGTGGGAAATGTGCCTCCTCAAGCTCAGATGCAAGTACCTACAGCACAACCACAGCCCTCGGTGTCCCACCCTACCCCTCCGTAAGGCATAACATGATCCCGTAGTATACCTAATGAATTACCAAACTTTGCCTACTGATAATTCATTAAATACACTACAAGGGATTTTAAAACCTTTTCTTTTTTCTTTTTACAGTGGTGAGCATTTTTGACAGGTATATAAAAAAATTTTAACTGAAGTGAAACAAAATAACAAATCTGAGTGTCAATAGTTTCTTTAAAAATTTTGGCAGAGTGCCATCTGTATTTTAAATAAAACAGTTCTTCAAAAACCTGTTAAAAGCACTTTAAATATATAATTCCTCAATCCCAAACTCCAATAATTTGTTCAACACAATAAATTTCTCAACATTATTAACTCAGTTCAACAATCAATTTTCCAATGTTTCCAAAATATGAGATAAAAGAAATATGTCACAATATTTTTGCAAGCCAAAATAATTTACAATTTTAGTTTATAACTGCTCAAAACTAAGTACAATATATACATACAGTGCAAATACATTACAACAAAAACTACAAAATATGGTATACTCAATAAACCCGGTGAAATCTCAAAATGTAGCACAAGCAGCCTACTTTGCTGCTCTGTCCATCTGTCTACCTGCGACAGCAATGAAAAAGCTATCGCTGAGTAAAATTTACTCAGTAGTGCACAATAACAATTTAAAATGCGGTATATAAAACTTTTATTTACAATTTACAATTCAAATAATTCACAATTTCATGTTACGATTTTTAAAGCTCATATAACACAATTTTGATCAAACAATTGAATAACACAGTGTTGCCAATCAATAACACAATTTGATCAAATAACTGAATAATACAGTTTTGCCAATCAATAACACAATTTGATCAAATAACTGAATAGCACAGTTTTGCCAATCAATAACACAATTTAGGCTATGACACAAATTTTTCTGAACATGCCGTGTGTACATCACGACAAGGCACACTCACCCCACTAATCGAAATCAATAAGGGAGGAAGCTAGCTAGATAATGAGAACTCATCCACACTCACCTCAGACTAGCAAGTCAAAGAGGGAGGAATATAATCACACTCATCCCATAAATAGAGGAGGAACATAGTTACATTGTCATGCTAAGTGTGAATGAAAACAATTCCAAATCACAATATTTAATACAAACCACAAATCACATTTTATCTCAAAATTTCTATTTGCAAAGTAGGCAACACAATAATTTCCAAATACAATTCCCAAAGTTAAAACGATAAAAAATTATTCATAACTCAATTCTCCAAATAAATTTTCTGGTAAAAGCAATTAATATAAAAAGTATTGTGCATAGACCTCTGATATATGCCTCTTGGCCCTGACTCAGTGTTCCTTATGCTTCTCAATATCCTTTTCAACTGAAACACACAATTTAAAGTTTTTCAATACTCAATGAATTTGTTTCTAACAATAAAATCCAATATTTTAAATTTTCTTGGTACTATTCCCTTCAATTCATTTCATTAGTCAACCTATAATGTTGACTCTTGATGCACTCTAAGTGAGTCGATTCTAATGTTATCAATATGTCACATTTTATAGCCCTTTAGTATTGGTATATGTTACCAATTTCATTTCCAAGTGTATTGCATTTTATTGCAATTTATCGGATTTTGGTCTACTATTTTGACCTATCTAGACGACCTAGTTCCCTCAGTTTTCGGGTTTCGGTCCAAACTACAAACTTGTAGGTCTATGTCTTATTGCATGCGAGGCAAAATTTTAGGTCATTCTGAGTTGTGTAGACCAAGTTATGGTCAATTTACCAATGCTAGACAGAATGCACCAAAATGGTAGGCTTAGGTCATTTTTAGGTCACTTTTGGTTTGGCCAGTTTTGATACCTAAATTTGTACAAGCTATTTGGCTTTGTTCTGGCCATTTCTGGGCTTTGGTGTCTTCATAAGAATTGTAGATCTATGTCTAAACTATTCATGGTAAACATTTCAGGTCATTTGGACCTGTTTTGAGTGAGTTATGGCAAAAAAACTAACTATTGCTCAAATGGTCAATTTTCAGGCTTTCAAGTCACTAATCCGGATTTGGTCATTTTTCAAGTTACCTTCTAAGAAGAATTTAGGTAACATTTCTACATGAAAGTTGGCCTATTTGGTGTCTAGTTTCACCCTCCATTAGCCTCATACCAATTGGGTTCATAGTTTTTCACTTATGACCTAATTTAAGTACTGCCAACACACACAACCTGCATTTGACAATTACACTTCCAATTTTGACAATCCTCCTCCTCCCAATTCTTCAATATTTAATCATGATACTTCTATATATATTGTACACAATTCCAGCAAGAATTTTGGGAAGAACACTCAAGTGTTCAATGCACACAATACACCATTCAAGTTCAACATTTAGGTCCACCAAAATTCAACATACCTCATTATCAACTACACATGCTGCCCACAATTTAACATTATGACATCTCATCAATAAATTACATATACTCACATACAATTTTATGATATTATAGGCTACCAAACATGGCAGTTTACCAAAGCATCAAAGTCCATTTTCAAACCCTTAATTCAAGCATTAACATGCATATACTTGAACATTAACCTACTTCAACTTCCATTTGAGTTAATCCACCTTAAATCCCATCAAATACATTTAAGAATAAGTCACTATTCATACATTTTCATGGTTGCCAAAACTAAGGTTCACCAATACTCATCATTTCCTCAATTTTTCATAGCAATTCAACTTACCCAAAGCTCAACACAAGGATTAATGAAGGAAAATGGAAAGATTAAGCACTAACCTCAACTTGAGCTTGACAAATCCTTGAAATTTCCTCTCCTTTTTGCTGCCTATAGGTTACCCATGGTGTAAGGATCATTTTTCATGAAGGAAGCTTAAAGAAATAATGGCTTGATCATGAAGAACTTGAGCTCATGCATGAAACGGCCATGGTGAATTTGGGAGGATTTCATTTCGGCCATGGATGAAAGCTTGAAGAAAATGAGATGGTTTAGTGGAACAATTTGTCCCAATTAATTATATAGGTGGCTCAAGATGAGGGTTAGTGGAGCACTTAGGAATAATTTAATAGGTATTTATTTAAAGTTTTCAATTTTTGCAATTTGGCCACCACACTTTCACTATTTACATAACATATCTCATTTTAATTTTTCATGACATTTTAAAAGTGTAATATCTTTTATTTTTAATGGACGTCTAGGTCAAAAGGCATCTCAGGATGTCAAATGACCACAATGCTCCTATTCAGATTGTATTCCCGATTTTTTGGTAATACCGAGTTTTATCGTCTTCTCGATTTCTCATTTTTTATACTAATTAATTAATTTTTCTTTGATATTTCTAATGACATTTATACTTCCATAAGTCTTTAATGATGTCTTAAAAATATTTTCTAGGGTTCCCCGTAGTCCAGGGCTAGTCAATGGTCCACGCCGCAACTTCCCTGTATGGTCATCCATCGCTATGGTTTTCGGCTCGTTTAACTTGGTTTCATTTCATTGCTATTATTTTTCCTTTGTTTTTCTTGTATTTTCCTTTCTTGTATTTCATTATTTTATGTCTCCTCACTAACTTTTAAATGTAGTTCTAGGCATCCTGGCTATCCGGACAGACACTGGTCACCGGAACAGTAGAACGCACTACCGAACATAGGGGTGTTATACTCGGCTCGACAATATGAAAAATTAATGAAATTTGGGGCCACCGAGTTTAATGGTACTATGGATCCACTGGAGGCTAAACAGTGGCTAGAAAGAATAGAAAGGGTATTCAGAAAACTATAGTGTGCTGAAGAATTAAAATTTGAATATTCAGTATCTCTTCTGCAAGGGGATGCATATGAATGGTGGAAGACCATCCCCCACAGCCTGGTTGAGCCACCTGTGCTGACATGGATAGACTTCTTGAGGGAATTCAGGCAAAAATGGGTCCCTGATGCTTATGTGGATATAAAGCTACAAGAATTCTTGAGCTTGAAGCAAGGAGAAAGAACAATAGCAGAGTATGAGCGGGACTTTTCAAGGCTAAGCCACTATACGGGAAGCTTAATCTCCACTCCCAGAGAAAAATGTAAGAGGTTTGAGGCTGGGTTGAGGCCTAGCTTAAGAATGCAAGTTGTAGGATTCAGACACCAAAATTTTTCTGAGCTAATTTCACAGGCCCTGGAACTGGAAAGGATAGAATCAGAAGGGGCAATGAAGAAGGGTACACCAGAGAAAGAGAAGACTAAAAAGACTACTGGAAAAGCACTTGAAAGTGGTTCAGGGAAGAGAAAATAGTTTGAAGGATCCAGCTCTCGTAAATCTGGCAGAGGCAGATTCTCTGGCCCAAGACCACCCCGATCTGGTCAGCAGACCCAGCAAGCACTCCGAGGAGCTCTATTAGTACAACAGTTTGAAACTTATGGTAGAACACACGGTGGGGTTTGTTTCAAGGCCACCGGTGTATGTTTTAACCGTGGAGGGAGCAGACATTTCGCTAAGGATTGTACTAGTCCGTGCCTATCTAGACCTTCTGCTACATCTGAGGGATCAGCCCAAGTCTCTGCACCTAGAGGGTCACAGCCAGTTGGTAGAGGTAAAGGCTGAGGTAGGGATCCTGGTAACACTCCTAGAAGTCAAAGTACTATTAACCAGCCAGTACCCAGTGGCGCACCAGTTAGAGTATATACAATGCGTCAGAGGGAGGCGGCTGAAACATCAGACGTAGTAGCTGGTATTTTCTCCATTCTTGACCAAGATGTATATGTGTTGTTTGATCCTGGCTCCATATATTCATATGTCAGTGCTAGTGTGATGTCTTCTATTGCTATTCAGTGTGTACCAATGGACTATGATGTGTTAGTAACTAGTCCATTAGGCTAGGAGGTCAGGGTAAATAGACTATATAGGGATTGTCCTCTGGTGATCCTAGGACACACTTTTCTATTTAATTTGATTAAAATGCTCTTCAGAGATTATGACATTATCTTAGGCATGGATTGGTTAGCCAGGCATCATGCCATGGTTGACTGTAGACTAAAGACAGTCACTTTCGTTCTCCCTAAGTATGGTGATGTAGTAATACATGGGGAGAGGCAGTTATTACCGTCAAATATCATTTCAGTTGCACTGGCCAGAAAAATGATTAGGAAGGGGTGTGAGGCGTACTTGGCACATGTGACAGACACCCTAGTGGGTAGTCCAGCATTGAGGGACATCCCTACGGTATGTGACTTTTCTGATGTATTTCCTGATGAATTGCTAGGATTACCCCCAGAAAGAGAAGTGCAATTGGAGATTGATGTTATGCTTGGTGTGGACCCAATCTCCATAACGCCATACAAAATGGCACCAGCAGAACTAAAAGATTTGAAAGTGCAGTTGCAAGAGCTGCTTGACAAGGGCTTTATCCGCCCTAGTGTGTCACCTTGGGGAGCAATAGTGTTGTTTGTAAATAAGAGTGATGGCACTCTCTGGTTATGCATGGACTATCGGCAGTTGAATAAGGTGACAATAAAGAATAGATACCCATTGCCTTTAGAACTGCTATGGCTATTATGAGTTCTTGGTCATGCCATTCGGGTTAATTAATGCTCCGGCTGCTTTTATGGATATGATGAACACTATCTTCAGACCATACCTCAACTAGTTTGTAGTTGTGTTTATAGATGATATATTAGTTTATTCGAGGAATGCAAAAGAGCATGATAGACATCTGCGCATTGTATTGCAAACTTTGAGTGAGAAACAGCTATACCCCAAATAATTGAAATGTGAATTTTGGCTAAAAGAAATATCATTCTTGGGGCATGTAGTATCGGTAGAGAGTATTAAGGTGGATCCTAGCAAGATAGAAGCTGTCCTTAATTGGAAGCCACCCAGAAATATCAGAGAGATTCACAGTTTTTTGGGTTTAGCTGGATACTATTGTCGATTTGTGAAGGGATTCTCCATATTGGCATCTCCATTGACCAAATTACTTCGAAAAGATGTGAAATTTCAGTGGATGGATAAATGCCAACAGAGTTTTTATGAATTGAAGAAATGTTTGACCGAGGCTCCAGTCCTGACTTGAACAACTCCGGGTAAAGAATATACAGTTTACAGCGACGCTTTCTCACAATGGGTTAGCCTGTGTACTGATGCAAGACCGGAATGTTGTTGCTTATGCATCACGCCAGCTAAAACCGCATAAGAGGAACTATCCAACACATGACTTAGAGCTTACAGCTATAGTATTTGCTCTTAAGATCCGGAGACACTATTTGTATAGGGAGAAATGCTACATCTACACAGATTATAAGAGTTTGAAGTATTTAGGCACCCAAAAATAGTTGAATTTGAGACAGAGGAGATGGTTAGAGTTGATAAAAGACTATGATTGTCTGATAGACTATCAGCCAGGGAAAGCTAATGTGGTGGCTGACGCCTTAAGTCGCAAGACTATGGCAAGTCTACAGGTTACTCCTTTATCTATGGTGCATGAGTTGAGATCATTACATGCCAGCTTAGAGATTAATGATGAGGGGCAGACAACAGTTGCATGGCATGTACAGCCAGTGTTGACTGATTAGATCCGAATCACTGTTCAGAATGATCAGAAGTATCAGAGGCTATTGGAAGAAGTACGACAGGGTAAGAAACCAGAATTCTCAATTAGAGATGATGGTCTACTGCTACACCATGATAGAATGTGTGTTCCTAATAATGTTGATTTGAGGCAGATCATTTTGAAGGAAGCACATTAGTCTCCTTTTTCCATGCACCCTGGTGGTACAAAAATGTATAGAGGGCTAAAGGAGCATTACTGGTGGATGGGTATGAAAAGAGATGTGGTTGAATTTATTTCCAAATGCCTAACTTGTCAGCAAGTGAAGGCACACCAAGTACCCGCTGGGTTGTTACATCCACTATCAGTACCAGAATGGAAATGGGAGAGAATAACAATGGATTTTGTGATGGGACTTCCAAGGACACAGAAGAGTCATGATCCAGTATGGGTCATTGTTGACAGACTAACCAAGTCTACTCATTTTCTGCCAGTTTGGATGGACTATAGTTTAGAAAGACTGGCCAAGTTGTACATTGATGAGATTGTGAGACTACATAGAGTGCCAGTATCCGTCGTATCAGACAGAGATCCTAAGTTCACTTCTAGATTCTGGGGTAGTCTTTAGAGAGCCCTAGGAACTAGATTGAACTTCAGTACGACATTCCACCCGCAGTCAGATGGCCAGTCTGAGAGGGTAATTCAGATCTTGGAGGACATGCTACGGGCTTGTGTGATTGAGTTTGAGGGTAGTTGGGACACACACTTGCCTTTGATTGAGTTTGCTTATAACAAAAGCTACCAATCAAGCATTGGGATGCCTCCATATGAAGCTTTGTATGGCAGAAAATGCAGAACTCCCCTTTGTTGAGATGAGGTAGGTGAAAGAAAGATTATTGGGCCCGAAATTGTTCAGCAAACTGAGGAGAAGATCAGGGTGCTCAGAGATCAACTTAAGACTGCATCAGACCATCAGAAGTCCTATATTGATTTGAAAAGAAGGGATATTGAATACACAATGGATGAGAAAGTATTCCTCAAGGTTTCTCTTTGGAAGAAAATTATGAGATTCGGTAGAAAGGGGAAACTAAGTCCTCTTTTCATGGGGTCATATGAGGTTTTGGAAATAGTGGGTCCTTTGGCATATCAGTTGGCACTACCTCCAGAGTTGGAGAAGATACATAATGTCTTTCATGTGTCCATGTTGAGGAGGTATCGATCAGACCCATCTCATGTACTACCAGTAGAAGAAATTGAAGGAATCCAGACCTCACATATGAAGAAGAAACCATAGAGATTCTAGCTTATGAGGTGAAGTAGCTACGGAACAAACAAATAACGTTAGTGAAAGTGCTATAGAACCGTCATTCGGGCCAAAAAGCTACTTGGGAATGAGAGGAGGACATGAGGAGATAGCACCCCCAACTGTTGAGAGATTGATACCAGGTAAAATTTCGAGACAAAATTTATTTTAAAGGGGGGAGAATTATAACACCCCTATTTGCATAGCCTGGTATATTTTACTATTTTGGTGACCAGTGTCGGTCCGGACAACTGAGGAGATTAGAACCACTCTTAAGACAACTAGATAAGCCCTGAACACAAATAATTAGTAATTATCAATTAGTTAAGTATAAATAAGAAAAACATAACACAAGAAGTTAAATGAGCCGAGAGTCACAATGATTGGTGACCTTCTCAGAAAGGACTGCGAGGTCGATTTAAACTCAAATTTTGAACTGTAAAATATGACGCCATGGTCCTTAGGACTATTGCGAACATAGTGGAAAAGAGAAAATCATGGAAAAGAATTGTTAAGCTAGTCAAATAATTAGGTCAGGGATCCGGAAGAAATATTGAATTATTTGCAAACTTGGTCAAACTGGCGAGGGGCAATTTGGTCAATTGACCTCGAGAGCTGACTCCTGACCTAACTATAAAAAAAAAAATCGGATAAAAAAAAATTTCAGAATCGGGAATTAAATTAAAGAACTAAAGAAAAATAAAGAAAAAAGAAAAAAAAAAGAGAAGAAAAGGAATTATTACCTCACCCTTGTGACATCATGCATGATGAAATAAAAGAATAATTAATTAAATGGAATAATTAATTGTGTTTATAGTTGAATAAACCTAGAATTATGCTTAAAATGAAATGAAAATAATTGTTGGAGGACTAAAGAAAAATTTAGCCAACCTATGAGGGGAGTGATTTGCTTGTGTTTTGATTGAATTAATTATTTTAGGAAGCTTAATTGAGTGATGGAGTGGTGTTAGTATGATTTGAATTAGTGAAATGTAATAATTAGTGTAGTTAGGGTTTGGCACCTAGGGTTTGGAAGGCAAAAATTGGAGTAGTGGTCAAATTGTGTGTTTGACCTTGTTTGAGATGGAAAATGGTCATTTGTGACCAACTCATGTATGTTGGAAGTGTTAGAATTAGGTTTAGATTCGGATTGGATGTGAGCAGTATGCAGGTAGCATGACCAAAGTCCTTTTCACGGATCAAAACTGAAAATTTACAAACCCAATTGGTGTGAGGCCAATTGGGGATGAAACTAGACACAAAATGACACATTTTTCATTGAGGAATCATGCCCAAAAAGTGACCAAAACCTAGTGAACAAATTGACCAAATCCGGACTTAGGCAATCTGACCTGTACAAAAATGACCAAATGAACAGTGTTTGTTCATTTGGCCATAAGTAGGGCTAGGCAGGTCTAAATGGCCTGAAAATTTTCCAGTGGAAAGCTGAGATATAGACCTAAAACTTTCATGAGGAGCACAAACTCAAATAATGCCCTTAACTAAGTCATTTGGCCACCCAAATTTGGTGACGTAAAACTGCTAGAACCAGTTTGGTGCCCAGAAATCTGGGTTAAGTCCAATCCGGCAACCATGACTCAAATGGATATCACTTGAGCAATAAAACTCCAATTGGAGTGATTCAAAAAGGAGAATAAATTTAAGACAATAAGGAATAAATTCTATGAAGGAAACTTAGCCAAATTCTATCAGCAACATGACCAATGGAAAAGTACAAGACAGGACACCAAAACTGAAAATTTGCAATTTTGCCTAAAAGACCTAAGTTTTGAGAAAACAACCAAAACAAATAAAATTGTGACCAAAATGTAGTATGTTAGTATAATTGGAGTTCCCATACCTTTTAAATATAAGAAAGTCAATATTTTGACTTGAATAGTATCATGAATAGTAACGTTAAAATGAAAATTTGCAAGAATGTAAGTTTAAACATATTGGAATTATTATGAAGCAAGGATACTGAGACACTATAAATTTTGTGTTTTAGCTGAAAAAGACCCAGAAGGTCTGAGAGACTGAGTCAAGGCCTAGAGGTGACTCACGTTAGGTTTGTGCACAATAAACCTTATTTGAGCATTTTGTCATTGAAAAATTGATTTGGTATGATTTATGAAAAATTGGTGTTAATCATGAATTGTGTTGCCACTTTGTGAATGAAACTATGACTTTGGAAATTTATCAGATTTCTCATTAATTATTTGAATAAAATGTTTGAAATAGATTTTTGATTCACACTTAGCATGACAGTGCCTTATTATTCCTCCTCCATTTATGGGGTGAGATCGATTATTTTTCCTTCCTCTCTGGTTTACTAGTTGAGGTTGTAGATTGGATGAGTACTCATTAGCTAGCTAGCCACCTTCCTCATTGATTTCGATTAGTGGGGTTGTAGATCATTTTATCATGATGTACAACACGGCATTGATCAGAAATTTTGTGTCATGGCTTAAGTTGTGTATGAATTGGCAACATTATGTTTATTAAATTGTTTGACCAAAATTGTGCTATAATGAGTTTTGATAATTGTGAAATGTAATTGTGAAATATTTAAATTGCGATTTATCAGTGAATGTTTTATGTACTGCATTTCAAATCTTTATTGTGCACCACTGAGTTTTTTTATAATTAGCGATGTCTTATTTTGCTGTCGTAGATAGGAGCAAGGAAAAAGCAGCAGAGTGAGCTGCTGAACTGGAAAAGCCTTCGCTGATTTTGTACGGGTATTATTTTATACCCAATGTAATTTAGTTTGATGTAAATAAATATTGTTCATATGCATTAACATAAAGTTGAGTAGTTGTATTTATAAATTATAATAATATTATTTTTGGATTTTATATTTGTAAATTAAACCTGTGAATGTAAATTAGCTTTATTGAATGCAATGTTGATGGAATTATTTTGAAATGGTTTGATCTGAGAATTTTGAGTTGAATTGAGATTATTTGGAGGTTGGGAGTTGTGGAAAATTTATTGGAAGTGTTTTTTGCAGGTGTTTGAAGAACTGTTTTATCAAAATACAGACGACACTCTGCCGAAATTTTTCTAAAATTTGCATAAAAATAAAAATGGATAAAAATTTATACTAGTTTTAAAGCTTCGAATAAATGATTTTAATTCCTACCAAAATGCTTACCACTTCCGAAATGTAAGAAAATGGTTTTAAAATCCCTTGTAGGATACTTAATGAGTTATCGGTAGGTGAAGTTCGGTAGTTCATTAGGTATTCTACGGGATCATGTCATGCCTTACAGAGGGGTGAGGTGGGACATGTTTTAGTGGTATCAGAGCATGATTTTTCAATAAATTTTGACTATGTGTATGAATATTTCTCTGATAAGTACAATTGCTCAAGTGTCCTTTATTGATACATATGACATATTTACATCATGAATATGCACTAATGGAGGTCAACCTCCTTGTGTTTGATCTCAGGAAGTAGAAAATTTTGAAAACGGAATGGAAGAGGGAGATCAATACGTGGAATAATCTGTTGAGGCTGAGGTTCAAGGGGAAGCCCCAGCACTCCAGAACGTGAGTGGGTCAGCCACTCTAGCTCCTACTCTAGCGTCGCAGTTTCCTACTCAATTTGCGCAGTAGATGGCTGCATTTTTCCAACAAATGGCGAAAAATGTGCCACCTCAAGCTCAGATGCAAGCACCTACAGAACAACCACAACCCTCGGCTCAGCAACATGAAAAGTTAATGAAATTTGGGGCCATCAAGTTTAATGGTATTGTGGATCCACTGGAGGCTGAACACAAATAATTATTAATTGTCAATTAGTTAAGTATAAATAAGAAAAATAGAACACAAGAAGTTAAATGAGCCGAGAGTCACAGTGATGGGTGACCTTCTTGGAAAGGACTGCAAGGTTAATTAAAACTCAAATTTCGAGTCGTAAAATGTAACGCCGCAGTCCTTAGGACTATTGTAAACATAGTGGAAAAGAGAAAATCATGGAAAAGAATTGTTAAGCCAATCAAATAGTTAGGTCAGGGATCCAGAAGAAATATTGAATTATTTGCAAACCGGGTCGAACTAGCGAGGGGCAATTTTATCAATTAACCCCAAGAGCTGACTCCTGACCTAACTGTCAAATAAAATCGGAGAAAAGAAAATTTTGGAATCGGGAATTAAATTAAAGAACTAAAGAAAAATAAAGGAAAAAGAAAAAAAAAAGAGAGAAAAAAAGGAATTATTACCTCACCCTTGTGACATCATGCATGATGCAATAAAAGAATAATTAATTAAATGGAAATTGACTAAGTCAAAAAGCTAAATAAATACATAAAAATCAAAAGGAAAAAAAAGAAAAGGGTTGTCTTCTTCTCCATGCCGTCCACCTCTCCTCTCTCATCTCTCTCATTTTTCTTAACTTCCTCCATTGAAGCTCACTAAAAAGCTTCTTAAACCCAAGATTTGAGCCATAATATTTATAGATTTCTCAGTTAAAACTTGTATGTGAGTGTTGAGAAGAAGATTGAAGAAGAAAGAAAGAAGAAAGGAAGAGGTTTGAAGAGGAAAAATTTTATGCACTAAGGTTAGTAAACTAAACTTGATTTGTTAGTCGAATTAATTGTGTTTATAGTTGAATAAACCTAGAATTATGCTTAAAATGAAATGAAAATAATTGTTGGAGGACCAAAGAAAAATTCCGCCAGCCTATGAGGGGAGTGATTTGCTTGTGTTTTGATTGAAATAATTATGTTACAAAGCTTAATTGAGTGATGTTATTATGATTTGAATTAGTTAAATGTAACAATTAGTTTAGTTAGGGTTTGGCACCTAGGGTTTGAAAGACAAAAATTAGAGAAGTGGTCAAATGGTGTGTTTGACCTTGTTTGAGATGAAAAATGGTCATTTTTGACCAACTGATATATGTTGGAAGTGTTAGAATTAGGTTTAGATTCAGATTGGATGTGGGCAGTATACAAGCAGTATGACCAAGGTCCCTTTAAGGGACCAAACCTAAAAATTTACAAGACCAATTGGTGTGAGGCCAATTGGGGATGAAACTAGACACAAAATGACACATTTTTCATTCAGGAATCATGCCCAAAAAGTGACCAAAACCTAGTGACCAAAACCTAGTGAACAAATTGACCTAATCCGGACTACCTGTACAAAAATGACCAAATGAATACTGTTTGTTCATTTTGCCATAACTTGGGCTAGGCAGGTCTAAATGACCTGAAATTTTACTAGTGGAAAGCTGAGATATAGACCTAAAACTTTCATGAGGAGCACAAACCCAAATTATGCCCTTAACGAAGTAATTTGGCCACCAAAATTTGGTGACCTAAAACTGCCAGAACCAGTTTGGTGCCTAGAAATCTGGGTTAAGTCCAATCCGGTAGCCATGACTCAAATAGCTATAACTTGAGCTATAAAACTCCAATTGGAGTGATTCAAAAAGAAGAATAAAGTTAAGACAATAAGGAACAAATTCTATGAAGGAAATTTAGCCAAATTCTATCAGCAATATGACCAATGGAACAGTACAAAACAGGACACCAAAACTGAAAATTTACAATTTTGCCTAAAAGACCTAAGTTTTGAGAAAACAACCAAAACCAACAAAATTGGTGACCAAAATGTGGTATGTGAGTATAATTGGAGTTCCCATACCTTTTAAGTATAAGAAATTCAATATTTTGACTTGAATAGTATCATGAATAGTAACCTTAACATGAAAATTTGCAAGAATGTAAGTTTAAACATATTGGAATTAATTATTGGAATTATTATGAAGCAAGGATACTGAGGCACTATAAATTTTGTGTTTCAGCTGAAAAAGACCCGAAAGGTCTGAGAGACTAAGTCAAGACCTAGAGGCGACTCACGTCAGTTTTGTGCACAATAAACCTTATTTGAGCATTTTGTCATTGAAAAATTGATTTGGTCTGATTTATGAAAAATTGGTGTTAATCATGAATTGTGTTGCTACTTTGTGAATGAAACTATGACTTTGGAAATTTATTGGATTTCTCATGAATTATTTGAATAAAATGTTTGAAATAGATTTTTGATTCACACTTAGCATGACAGTGCCTTATTATTCCTCCTCCATTTATGGGGTGAGATCGATTATTTTTCCTCCCTCTCTAGTTTACCAGTTAAGGTTGTAGATCGGATGAGTACTCATTAGCTAGCTAGCCACCTCCCTCATTGATTTTGATTAGTGGGGTTGTAGATCGCTTTGTCGTGGTGTACAACACGGCATTGATCGGAAATTTTATGTCATAGCTTAAGTTGTGTGTGAATTGGCAACACTATGTTTATTAAATTGTTTGACCAAAATTGTGCTATAATGAGTTTTGATAATTGTGAAATGTAATTGTGAAATATTTAAATTGCGATTTATCAATGAATATTTTATGTACTGTATTTCAAATCTTTATTGTGCACCACTGAGTATTTTTATACTCAGTGATAGCTTATTTTGCTATCGCAAATAGGAGCAAGAAAAAAGCAGCAGAGTGAGCTGCTGAACTAGAAAAGCCTTCTCTGATTTTATACGGGTATTATTTTATATCCAATATAATTTAGTTTGATGTAAATAAATATTGTTCATATGTATTAATGTAAAGTTGAGCAGTTGTATTTCTAAATTATAATGATATTATTTTTGAATTTTATATCTGTAAATTAAACCTGTGAATGTAAATTAGCTTTATTGAATGCAATGTTGATGGAATTATTTTGAAATGGTTTGATCTGAGAATTTAAGTTGAATTGAGATTATTTGGAGGTTGGGAGTTGTGAAAAATTTATTGGAAGTGTTTTTTTTTAGGTGTTGGAAGAACTGTTTTCTCAAAATACAGACGACACTCTGCCAAAATTTTTCTAAAATTTGCAGAAAAATAAAAATAGACAAAAATTTATACTAGTTTTAAAACTTCGAATAAATTATTTTAATTCCTATCAAAATGCTTACGACTTCCAAAATGTAAGAAAATGGTTTTAAAATCCCTTGTAGGATACTTAATGAGTTATCGGTAGGTGAAGTTCGATAGTTCATTAGGTATTTTACGGGATCATGTCATACCTTACAGAGGGGTGAGGTGTGACATTTTGTCCATTAATCAATTTATATGACCAAGGTATTGAAACAATTCTAGATGGATAAATCATATCCATCATGTACACCAATGGTCATGAGTTCACTTAATGAGAGAAATGACCCTTTCTCACCTTGAGAAAGTAATTAAGAACTTCTTGGTCTTGAAGTACCATATCTTAGTGCAATAAGAGCACTACTATATCTTGCTAGTTATACTTAACTTGATATAGTGTTTTCTATAAATTAGTTAGCAAAATATAGTTTCACTCCAACACGAAGACATTGGAATGCAGCTAAAAGTATATTTTGATATCTTCGAGGTACTATGAATATGGGTTTATATCATACTAACATGTTCAAATCATATTTGATTACTTATATAGATGCAAGTTAGTTGTCTAATCCACATAATGGTAGATCATAAATAAACTATTTATTTACATATGGAGGTACAATTATTTCATGGGACTTAACAAAAGAAAATATTATTGCTACTTCTACTAACCATGCAAAAATTTTAGCAATTCATAAAGCAAATTAAGAATGTATCTGTTGATATTAGTAATTCAACATGTTCAAAGTACACATGGTCTACTTGCCAAGAAAGAGAATCTCCATTAATACTATATGAAGATAACACTGCATGCATAAATCAATTGAATGAATGGTACACTAATGGAGATAAGACAAAACATGCCAACATGCTTCATCAAAATTCTTTTTCACTTAAGAATGATGAGATTGATATTCAACAAATTCACTCAAGTGAGAATCTTGTTGATTTGCTTACCAAAGCACTTCTTACTACAAGTTTTGAAAAATTGGTAAACAAAATTGGAATACAATGACTCAAAAATCTCAAGTGATATCTTAATGAGGGAGAGTAGATACACACTGTACTTTTTTTTTCCTTCATCAAGGCTTTTGTCCATTGGGTTTTTTCGCTAAAGCTTTTTAATGAGATAGTATTACATTGTGTATTCTATAAAAGAATACTCTTTTTCCTTCACTAAGATTTTTTTTTCCAATGGGTTTTTTCCTAGTAAGGTTTTAATGTAACACCCCTAAGTTCGGTAGTGCGTTCTGCTGCTCCAGTGACCAGTGTTATCCGGACAGCTAGGATGCCTAGAACCACACTTCAATGAGAGTGAGGAGACATAAAATAATGAAATAAAAGAAAAGAAAGTACAAGAAAAACAAAGGAAAAATGATTGCAAAGAAATGTGATCAAGTTAAGCAGTAGGAAACCTAGCGATGGGTGGCCGTGAGGAGTCACTGGCGTGGACCGTTGACTAACCCTGGACTGCGGGGAACCCTGGGAAACATTTTTAGGACTTAAATAGACCATTGTTGAAGAGTAAATATCATTAGAAAGATCAAAGAAAAATTAAATAATTAGTACAAAGAAAAGTGAGAAATCGAAAAACAGACAAAATACGGTGTTCAGAAAAATCGGAAAGCCACCCGAGCAGGGCATTATGGTCATTTGACATCCCGAATTGTCTTTTGACCTAAATGTCCATTAAAAATAAATAGTATTACACTTAGAAAATGAAATGAAAAATTAATTTGATGGTACCTAAAATAAATAGTGGAAATAATGGGTTAAATGTGGATTAATTGAAAGTTAACTTATAATATGTTTTAATTTTAGTTAGTGGACCACTATAGGATTAATTTATCATTGAAATATGGCTGATATGGTCCACTCACCATCTGAAATTCCATCTTCCTCAAAATTCTCTCAAATGGCCGAATTGAAGAAACCTTGAAACTCCATTGACGTTTTCTTTGAGCTTCATTTCCTCTCTCCATTTCAACTCCATTCCCTTAGGTTCTTTCATAAAAATGGTCTACACACCACAAGGAAGATATTGATACTAATTTTGAGAAGTTTGGTGAAGGTTTAGCAAGTTACAAATAAAGGTAAGTTTGCATTTTTGAGAAATCCTTTGTTAAAGTTTTTATGCATGTTATGGGTATTGGTTTGGTGAAGGAAAATTTTGAGTTTGAAGGGTTATTGTTGTTGCCATTTTGGACAGCCATGGGTCACGTTTTTGATGAGGTATTTGTGTATATAATTGATGAGAAATAATGTTAATCATGGTGATTTAGTAACCTAGTGATTTAATGCATGTATATATGGTGAATGATGCACTTTGATGGGAATTGGCATATGGTACGGCAATGTGATGTTGATGAATGAATTGTGGCAGCTTGTGGACACTTGAATAATGGTGTATATTGAAGGAGTGTGGGCAGCATATTGACCTAGAAGGATTGATGATATGTATGTCAATTTACATTGTAAAGTGTATGTAAAGTTTGTAATGTTTAGGTGTGTTTGTAATGGTACTTAGAAATTGTAATTGTGAATGATATTTGGTGTGTTGAGGGTGATTGGAATCTGCCCAAAATAATGCTTATGTAATGTAGAAAATGTTGTTGGTAATGTGCCAAAACAGTTTGGTAGGGTATGGAAGTAAACCTTGCAAAGGTAAGTGTGTGTTTGAAGTTGGGATGTGAATTGCATATTGAGGGCAGTGTATATTTTAGCCTATAACCTTGAATGTGTAACCTCAATTGGTATGAGACCAATTTGAGGTGAAACTAGGCACAAAATGTGCCAACTTTCATTGAGAAACCATGCCAAAATTCTGCTTGCAAGGTGACCTAAAAATGACCAATTCGGATTAGGTGCAATTAGGACCTGAAAAATGACCAATTGGGCAGCAGTGAGTGTTTAGGCCATAACTCACTCAAACCAGGTCCAATTGACCTGAAATTTTGACCAAGAATAGTTAAGACCCATACCTACAAGTCTTATGAAGACACAAAAGCCCAGAAATGACCATAAGCAAGTCAAACAACTTGCACAAGTTCGGGTCCAAAAACTGGCCGAACCAGAATTGACCAATTTGACCTAAAATTGACCTAAAATGGTACCACTTGACCAGCAATAGTGTAATGACCATAACTTGGTCTACTTAACTCGGATTGACCTGAAATTTTGCACCGCGTGCAATAAGACCTAGATCTACAAGTTTGTAGTTCCGACCGAGACCGAAAACCGAGGAACTAGATCGTCGGTTAGGTCAAACCAGTGTTCGGAATCGACAATTTGCATTAAAATGCACTAAGCAAGAAATGACTTTGGTAAAACATACCAAACCTAAAACCCTATCAAATGTGACATATTAACGACACTAAAACCTAATTTACCTAAAAGCATAGCGAGGGTCGGTATATTAGGTGATTAAGTGAATAATTGAGTTGATGCATTATTTACCAAACACCATCGATAGAGACACTTTAAATTAGTACTGAAACACTTCAAATTGTGTTTCTCAGTTACCATAGACTCATGAATAGGGAAGGAAACACTGATTACAGATCAGGGGGACAGTCTTCAGAGGTTTGTGCACAACAACTTTTTCTTTTGAATTATTTTCAATGGAAATAAATATTGACTATTTGCATATCATTGTTTTAAATTGTGGAAATGTGTTTGGTGGACACTTATTGATTGAAAAACATTGTGAATGGTTTGAAACTGTGAAAAATTGTTTGAATGGTATTTGATGGATACTTATTGATTGAAAAGCAACGTAAATGGTTTTGTTGAAATTGAAGTGAATTACGAATTGTGTTGCCATTTTGTGAATGAAATTATAACTTTGGAAATTTATTGGATTCTTACGGATCATTTGAATAAAATGTTTGGAATTGTTTTGACTCACAATTGGCATGACACTGATAATATGTTCCTCCTCCATTAATGGGGTGAGTGTGATTATTCCTCCCTCTTTGACTTATTAGTCTGGGGTGAGTATGATTAAGTTCCTCCTCTTTGACTTCCCAGTCTGAGGTGAGTATGGATGAGTTCTCATTATATAGCTAGCTTCCTCCCTCATTGATTTCGATTATTGGGGTGAGCATGTCTTGTCGTGGTGTACAACACGGCATATATGGAAAAATTGTGTCATGGCCTAAATTGTGTTATAGATTGGCAACACTTGTATTCTTGATTATTTGATCGAATTGTGTTATTATGTATTGTGAGATTGTGAAATTGATTTAAACTCTTATTGACATATCTTGTCTATTGAATTCAACCATGATCTGACTTATTGAAAATTATTGTGATATTAACAAATGGAGTTTAAATTCTTGTTGACATTTATTGTCTTGAATTTAACTATGGTTTTAAGTATCCACTATTGATATGATTTATGAATTGTGATTTAAAATTTGTATTTGGTTAATGTTGTGCACCACTGAGACATTTTCTCGTGATAGCTTTATTCTTTGTCGCAGTAGAGAGACAGAGCAGCTAGGCTAATTTGCTAGTTTCGCCAACGAGAGATTTTTGGGTATAGTGAGTATACCACATGTGGCTTTTTGTTCTGTAATGTATATTCACTGTATGTATATTTTGTTCTTGGTTTTGAGCGATTGTAAATTTAAGTTGTCTGATAAAGTTGTAAAATAATTATGAGTTATTTGGCTTGTAAAAATTGTGTTATATCTTTGTATCTTAGTCTTTGAAAATCACTGTGGATTTGACTTGAGAAATGTGTTGTGTTGATAAAAATGTTGGAGTTGAGATTTGAAAATATATTGAAGTGCTTTTCTGAGGTTTTCAAGAAGCTGTTTTGTCCAAAATACAAATGGCACCTTTCCAAAATTTTAACAGATATTCCAAAAAAATCAATTGAGGTAGTAGTTTCACTTCACTTCAACAAAGTATTTCAAACCTGTAAAAAGTGCTCCCCACAGTAAAAGAAGTAAGAAAATATTTTAAATTCCCTTGTAGTGTATTTAATGGATTATCGATGAAGCGGAGTTGGTAATTCATTAGGTATACTACGGGATCATGTTATGCCTTACAGAGGGGTAGGGTGTGACATGTTTTAGTGGTATCAGAGCAAAGTTTTTAAATTTTGTTTTCACCTGTCATTTGAATATTCTTTCTTCACAGTACAACTGCTCAATATCATTGTTTGATACATACAGTACATTACATTATAAATATGCACTAACGGGAGGAAATCTCCTTGTGTTATTGGTTTAGGAGATCTAAAATCCTCGCATTGACTATGGAAGAGGGTGATCGTTCAGTCGATCAATCTATTGAGGCTGAGGTGCAAGGGGATGCCCCATGCCTACATAATGTCAGTGGTTCAAGAGCACCACCTGCGATCTGCAGATTTTACGCTCGATTCGCTCGTGACGGCTGCAATGTTCCAACAAATGGATGGTAATGTGCCTACTCAAGTCCCAATACAAACACCGGTGGTACAACCACAGTCTTCTGCTAGACAATATGACAAATTGATGAAGTATGGGGCTACAGAGTTCAAGGGGACAGTAGATCCTCTAGAGGCAGAACAATGGTTAGAGAGGATGGATAGGGTATTCAAGAAACTGCATTGCACAGAGGAGCTTAGATTTGAGTACTCAGTATCTTTGCTACAAGGGGATGCTTATGTGTGGTGGAAAACCATCCCCACGATCGATAGAACTGCGGTGCTAACATGGAATGACTTCCTCAGGGAATTCAGGCAAAAATATGTCCCTGATGCTTATGTAGACCAGAAGCTGCAAGAATTCCTAAGTCACGAAGCAGGCGGATCGGTGGTGAGTATGAAAGGGAATTCTCCCGCCTAAGCCATTATGCAGTAAGTCTACTTTCTACCAGCAGGGAGAGATGTAAGAGGTTTGAAACCGGCTTGAAGCCTAGTATCAGATTACAAGTGGTCGGATTCAAACATAACAACTTCTCTGAACTTATTTCTCAAGCACTAGAATTAGAAAGAATTGAATCTGAAGTGGCTCTTGAGAAAAAGAAATCAGAGAAGGCAGAAAAAGAGGGAAAGTCAGCAGAATAGAGTTCTAGTGGTCCTACTGGAAAGAGGAAAAACTTTGGGGGATACGACAGAGATAGTAAGAAGTCCGGTAGAGATAGATCTTTTGGACAGAAACCACCTCGATCCGATCAGCCAACTCAACAGAAACCCAGAAATGCGATGTCAGATCGACTTTGTGAAACTTGTGGTAAACCACATAGTGGGGTATGTTATAGAGCCGTAGGAGCATGCTTTAATTGTGGAGAGACGGTCATTTTGCTAAGGATTGTGTAAATCCGGTCGTTCTGGATCATTTACTACACCAAAGGGATCAACCCAAGTTTCTACCCCAAAGAGTTCACCATCAGTTAGTAGAGGCAAAGGTAGAGGTAGGGGTAGTACACCTAGAAGTCAGACTACTGTGAATCAGCCAAAACAGGGTGATGCTTCAACGAGAGTATACGCTATACGACAGAAAAGAGACTGAGACTTTTGACATCATTGCTGGTACTTTCTCAATTAGCAACTGAGATATATATATGTATTGTTTGACCTGAAATTTTCATATTTTTACATTAGTGTTAGAACTATATGTTCTGTTGTTATTCGTTCTGAGAGGAATAAATTTTGACGCATTAGTGATTAGCCCTTAAGATAAGGATTGTGATAATAAGTGAAATTAGTTTTGATAGAGTTTATCGGCGAAAAGTATTTTCTAACACACCATAAATTATAAAGCTAATTAGTGAGCCTACTTAATGTAAGGCAAGAGGACGTAAAAGTAAGATGCAGTAATGGAATTGCTCTTGATAAGGGCAAGGAGGTTACTGTTAGAAATTGCTAATGGATATTGTAATCAGAATAAGATTCGAATATCAGTGAATTCAAAAAGAATAAAAGATAACAAAGTTTGATCTATTGGGATGTATCGTAGTAACTATGCAATGTTCTTGATGTTTATACTGTAAGCTGCAGATTACAGTACTAACTTGAGATTATTGTGTAGAGCTACGTACTAACCGATAGTACACCTAGATGAGAATAGTTGCCAATGGCATCTGTTTTGGCATAGTTATGCCAGGACATAATTTAATTGTTAGAAATAAGTTTGAAAATCCTACTTAGGGATCTAAAACTCAAAAGTTAAAATATCGAAAGGTTATAGTTCAGTACAAAAGGAAGTAAGTTATAGAACATTGTGAGATAAAAGAGTTATGGAAGTAGAGACTTGAGCAGTTGATTCATATGTAACAAAGAAATATTCGAATGTGAGGAAGACTATGGACTAGAATGGTCGGAGGACCAATGCACGATGAATGATTCTAATATGACCTCAAGGGTCATTCAAGAAGGAACGTGGTGAAATATTAGACAACATAATAGTAAGAGGAGATTGGTGTTATCCAAACAAAGTAAACATTGTATTAGATTGTTAAAAGTCTTACGATCATATAGAAAGGAGAAAATAAACGTATGACTATTGTAAGATGATTCTCGGGTAAAATTTCGTGGACGAAATTTATTTAAGGGGGGGATAATTGTAACACCCCTAAGTTCGGTAGTGCGTTCTGCTGTTCCGGTGACCAGTGTTGTCCGGACAGCTAGGATGCCTAGAACCACACTTCAATGAGAGTGAGGAGACATAAAATAATGAAATACAAGAAAAGAAAGTACAAGAAAAACAAAGGAAAAATGATAGCAAAGAAATGTGATCAAGTTAAGCAATAGGAAACCTAGCGATGGGTGGCCCTTAGGAGGTCACGGCGTGGACCGTTGACTAACCACGGATTTGCGGGAACCACGGAAACATTTTTAGGAATTAAATAGACCATTGTTGAATAGTAAATATGATTATAAAGATCAAAGAAAAATTAAATAATTAGAACAAAGAAAAGTGAGAAATCGAAAAAGCAGACAAAATACGATTGTTCAGAAAAATCGGAAAGCCACCCGAGCAGGGCATTATGGTCATTTGACATCCCGAATTGTCTTTTGACCTAAATGTCCATTAAAAATAAATAGTATTACACTTAGAAAATGAAATGAAAAATTAATTTGATGGTACCTAAAATAAATAGTGGAAATAATGGGTTAAATGTGGATTAATTGAAAGTTAACTTATAATATGTTTTAATTTTAGTTAGTGGACCACTATAGGATTAATTTATCATTGAAATATGGCTGATATGGTCCACTCACCATCTGAAATTCCATCTTCCTCAAAATTCTCTCAAATGGCTGAATTGAAGAAACCTTGAAACTCCATTGACGTTTTTCTTTGAGCTTCATTTCCTCTCTCCATTTCAACTCCATTCCCTTAGGTTCTTTCATGAAAAATGGTCTACACACCACAAGGAAGATATTGATACTAATTTTGAGAAGTTTGGTGAAGGTTTAGCAAGTTACAAATAAAGGTAAGTTTGCATTTTTGAGAAATCCTTTGTTAAAGTTTTTATGCATGTTATGGGTATTGGTTTGGTGAAGGAAAATTTTGAGTTTGAAGGGTTATTGTTGTTGCCATTTTGGACAGCCATGGGTCACGTTTTTGATGAGGTATTTGTGTATATAATTGATGAGAAATAATGTTAATCATGGTGATTTAGTAACCTAGTGATTTAATGCATGTATATATGGTGAATGATGCACTTTGATGGGAATTGGCATATGGTACGGCAATGTGATGTTGATGAATGAATTGTGGCAGCTTGTGGACACTTGAATAATGGTGTATATTGAAGGGAGTGTGGGCAGCATATTGACCTAGAAGGATTGATGATATGTATGTCAATTTACATTGTAAAGTGTATGTAAAGTTTGTAATGTTTAGGTGTGTTTGTAATGGTACTTAGAAATTGTAATTGTGAATGATATTTGGTGTGTTGAGGGTGATTGGAATCTGCCCAAAATAATGCTTATGTAATGTAGAAAATGTTGTTGGTAATGTGCCAAAACAGTTTGGTAGGGTATGGAAGTAAACCTTGCAAAGGTAAGTGTGTGTTTGAAGTTGGGATGTGAATTGCATATTGAGGGCAGTGTATATTTTAGCCTATAACCTTGAATGTGTAACCTCAATTGGTATGAGACCAATTTGAGGTGAAACTAGGCACAAAATGTGCCAACTTTCATTGAGAAACCATGCCAAAATTCTGCTTGCAAGGTGACCTAAAAAAATGACCAATTCGGATTAGGTGCAATTAGGACCTGAAAAATGACCAATTGGGCAGCAGTGAGTGTTTAGGCCATAACTCACTCAAACCAGGTCCAATTGACCTGAAATTTTGACCAAGAATAGTTAAGACCCATACCTACAAGTCTTATGAAGACACAAAAGCCCAGAAATGACCATAAGCAAGTCAAACAACTTGCACAAGTTCGGGTCCAAAAACTGGCCGAACCAGAATTGACCAATTTGACCTAAAATTGACCTAAAATGGTACCACTTGACCAGCAATAGTGTAATGACCATAACTTGGTCTACTTAACTCGGATTGACCTGAAATTTTGCACCGCGTGCAATAAGACCTAGATCTACAAGTTTGTAGTTTCGACCGAGACCAAAACCGAGGGAACTAGATCGTCGGTTAGGTCAAACCAGTGTTCGGAATCTAACAATTTGCATTAAAATGCACTAAGCAAGGAAATGACTTTGGTAAAACATACCAAACCTAAAACCCTATCAAATGTGACATATTAACGACACTAAAACCTAATTTACCTAAAACGCAACGAGGGTCGGTATATTAGGTGATTAAGTGAATAATTGAGTTCAGTGCATTATTTACCAAACACCATCGATAGAGACACTTTAAATTAGTACTGAAACACTTCAAATTGTGTTTCTCAGTTACCAAAGACTCAGGAAAAGGGAAGGAAACACTGAGTCGGATCGTGGGGACGATCAGAGGTTTGTGCACAACAACTGTTTCTTTTGAATTATTTTCAATGGAAATAAATATTGACTATTTGCATATCATTGTTTTAAATTGTGGAAATGTGTTTGGTGGACACTTATTGATTGAAAAACATTGTGAATGGTTTGAAACTGTGAAAAATTGTTTGAATGGTATTTGATGGATACTTATTGATTGAAAAGCAATGAAAATGGATTTTGTGGAAATTGAAGTGAATTACGAATTGTGTTGCCATTTTGTGAATGAAATTATAACTTTGGAAATTTATTGGATTCTTACGGATCATTTGAATAAAATGTTTGGAATTGTTTTGACTCACAATTGGCATGACACTGATAATATGTTCCTCCTCCATTAATGGGGTGAGTGTGATTATTCCTCCCTCTTTGACTTATTAGTCTGGGGTGAGTATGATTAAGTTCCTCCATCTTTGACTTCCCAGTCTGAGGTGAGTATGGATGAGTTCTCATTATATAGCTAGCTTCTTCCCTCATTGATTTCGATTATTGGGGTGAGCATGTCTTGTCGTGGTGTACAACACGGCATATATGGAAAAATTGTGTCATGGCCTAAATTGTGTTATAGATTGGCAACACTGTATTCTTCAGTTATTTGATCGAATTGTGTTATTATGTATTGTGAGATTGTGAAATTGATTTAAACTCTTATTGACATATACTGTCTATTGAATTCAACCATGATCTGACTTATTGAAAATTATTGTGATATTAACAAATGGAGTTTAAATTCTTGTTGACATTTATTGTCTTGAATTTAACTATGGTTTTAAGTATCCACTATTGATATGATTTATGAATTGTGATTTAAAATTTGTATTTGGTTAATGTTGTGCACCACTGAGACATTTTCTCAGCGATAGCTTTTATTGCTGTCGCAGGTAGAGAGACAGACAGTGCAGCAGGCTAGGCTGCTAGTATCGCCAGCGAGAGATTTTTGGGTATAGTGAGTATACCACATGTGGCATTTTGTACTGTAATGTATATTCACTGTATGTATATTTTGTTCTTGGTTTTGAGCAATTGTAAATTTAAGTTGTACAGTAAAGTTGTAAAATAATTATGAGTTATTTGGCTTGTAAAAATTGTGTTATATCTTTGTATCTTAGTCTTTGAAAATCACTGTGGATTTGACTTGAGAAATGTGTTGTGTTGATAAAAATGTTGGAGTTGAGATTTGAAAATATATTGAAGTGCTTTTTACAGGTTTTCTGAAGAACTGTTTTGTCCAAAATACAAATGGCACCTTGCCAAAATTTTTACAGATATTCCAAATAAATCAAATGAGTTAGTTGTTTCACTTCAGTTCACCAAAGTCTTTCACACCTGTAAATAGTGCTCACCACTGTAAAAGAAGTAAGAAAAGTTTTTAAAATCCCTTGTAGTGTATTTAATGGATTATCAGTAGACGGAGTTGGTAATTCATTAGGTATACTACGGGATCATGTTATGCCTTACAGAGGGCTAGGGTGTGACATTTAATGAGATATGTTTTTGAATGCATGGACATCCAAGGGGGAGTATTATGAATATATTAATTATGGATTTCCATCTACATTCCTATTCCTAAACCTCTTTATATTCTCCCTAAATGTTCATTGTGTTTATATCTTTCATTATTCAAGTCTCTTCATACTCTTCCAAAGTATTCAATGTATCTTTTTATATCTATCCATAAGAATTTATTGACCCTTTCTTATGTATGCCCATAAATAAAGGCATTGTATACATGCCTGTATGAAGTTTTACTTTTCTCTCTTAATATTCTTATCTCTTCAATGTTATTCTTTTAGCTTTAGTTCACAATACTTTAGCTTTATTTTATAACGGGTTTTAATTTATTTTTTAGTTTTAATATATTTGGTTTAAATAGAGGCATTATATACATGTCTATATGAAGTTCTACTTTTCTCTCTCAATATTTTTGTCTCTTCTATGTTATTCTTTTAGCTTTAGTTCATAATACTTTAGCTTTATTTTATAACGGGTTTTAATTTATTTTTTAGTTTTAATATATTTGGTTTAATTCAATTTCCAAAATAAAAATTAAAAAAATTTACTTAAACACGCTATTTTTAGATATTTGTTTTAGGGTTATGTAACTCTTTTTCGTGGTTACCACAGATATATACATATTAAAATTTTAAAATACAAATCTATAGACAAATCCCATCATAGTGCCAAAAGGGCCTTCACCCACTTGGCCCTCTAGCCCTGTTTGTCTTGCAAGATCCTTTAATCATCCCCTACCAACTTATTCAAATTCAAGATTCGAGACATTCCTTGGTTGTACAATTGAGACACGTGGCATCATCCTAATCTACACTGAATTAATCTTCCATCACTATCAATTCTATTGTTCTACTTTTTCTCTTCCACCAAATCCTCAATCACCAACTTCTATTCTTTGAAATTTAAATTATTAGACAAGATCATCAAAGGGAGATCTAGTATTGTTGTCTCATCATTTTTTTCATCATTTTAAAATATTAGTATTTTTCTTCTCATAATTTCATTGCTATTGTTAACATCTCTCCCTTATTGAAATTTCTTCATACTCAAGTTAGAAACAAATTTTTTTTCTTTCATAATATTGGAAGTTAAACAATGTTATTTATTTTATTAATTTATATTTTTAATTGAATTTACTTTTCATGATTGTTTTAAAAAAAAAAATTAGATTTAAGATGAATTGGACAATCTTTTCAATTTCAGGCCATCAACATATTTTAAGTTCAGTCATTCATAATATTAAACATTCATCACATTTTTTACTTAATATTAATGCTATTTAATTTTCAGTAAGTCAATTTTATTTAAAAAATAAATAAATTGTTTATTTTGCTCACTATGTTTATTTTAGCTTCACATTGCCTCAAATGGTATCAGAATGGGGACATCGCTTAATCGAGATGACTAAACTTGATGGAGAAAGCAATTATAGTGGTTCTCACGATGGTGATCAAGGAGTTAAAGCCTTTTATCATAGAGACAAAACATCGTGACAATGGAAGTGACATCTAAAGCAATAGATGAATCTCAATTTTTAGTGTATCGAGAGTGTGACATCCTCATTTTAGGTAGTTCTATACATTCTACTGTTCCGGTGACTAATGTCTGATTGAACAGCTAGAATATCTGGAACTATATTTAAACTAGAGTGATGAGCCATAAACAAACTAAATAAAGGTTAAGTAAAATCAAGGAGAAATCAAAGAAATTAAATGCAAATAGGTTAAAGGAGCCAAGGTCTCAAGGATGGGTAACCCTAACGGGAAGCGACTGTGAATACAATTGCCAACCTCAAACTCATGGGGAACCCTGTGAGATAAATATTTGGGACTTAATTAAAGGATTAATGAGGTTTCATAACAATAAAAGTTCCATGGGAATGTAAGAAAAATTATGCCAATCGGTAAAGGTAATTAGGATGCAATGAACACTATGAAGGGCATTTTGATAATTTCACGTTAAGAGATAAATTTTGACCTAAATGTCAATTAAAATGGGAGAGAAAAAAACATTTAAAATAAATTAAAATCATGATTTGTGTAGAGAAAATGGGAAAAGAAAGAAAAGAAGATAAAAATTTAATTATAACACAAGCATGATGTCATGATGACCCAATTAAAATTTTAATTCAATTAAATTTGAGAATAAATACATAATAAAAGACAAAAGCCATCATTTTCCATTTTCCTTTTCATGGTCGAAACACTTACCCAAACCACCCTCCATTAATGCTTCTTTAAGCTTCAATTTCCCATCAATTTCTACCATATTTCCCCTATCTCCAAACACAAAAACTTATTATTTCACTTTGAGAAGAAGATTAGCAGCAAGAAGAAGAGAAGAAAGTGAAGAATTGGGAACTTAGAAATCTCTCAATCAAGGTTAGTGCAAATTTCTAATCTTCTCTCTTCTTTAACTCTTGAAATTACTTTGAATTAAGTTAGAATTTGTTGAAAATTTGAAGAAAATGATGTATAAGAAGAACCTTTGAAATTTTGGTCCACCTTAATATAGTAATGGGTTGATGTATTTGATGAGTTAAAACATGTTTAGGGATGTTGATGAATGCATATACATAAATTAGAATGGAAGTTTGAAGAAATTACATGAATTGGGAGAGATGTTCAATTAGGGTTTGGAGAAATTTAGGGTTTTAGTGCTATGATGTATAATTAGTGTTATTAATGCCAAATTATGACTAATTTATGTGCATTGGTGATGAATTGATGTTACTGGTTAAGTTGATTTGGAGAATTGGATGTACTGCCTTGTGCTGGAAATTCTAGACCTCTTAGTCTAGTGGGTTCATGTGGCCATAAGTAGAGCTATGCTGCTCCAATTGGTTTGAGGCCAATCAGAGATGAAACTTAGGACACAATGCCAAATTTTTCATGAAGAGACCCTACTTAGAAACCAAGCACAAAATGACCTAAAGTTAGCTTGAATCCGGGTAATCATATGCTGGAGCTAGAAAAATGACTATATGAACAGTAATTGTTCAAATGCCCATAACTTACTCTAGGAAGGTCAGAATGACCTGATTCTTAAGCCATTGGAAAGGTTAGACATAGGATCACATTTTTCATGAAGAACACATAGCCCAATTCTGCCTATAACCCAACTAATTTGCTAGAACAATTTAGGTCAACAATTCTAACCAGAACCAAAAGTGACCTGAAATTCTGGATTTGGACCTACCCGACCAGTTTTAGCAAAAATGCCATAACTTGGTCTACAAAACCGCAAATGTAGTGAAACAAAAGCCAAAATTTTTATAAGACCTAGAAATACAACTTTGATGTTTGGATTAAAAGCGAGAACCAAATGCAACTTAGGAAAATTGCTATGATAATTCAGGACTTCCAAATCTGAAAATTCCTGCATCTAGACTAGTTGACCATTTGACACCTGAATAGTAAATGAATCATAACATTCAGTAGAAAACTCCAATTGACATGAACCAAATTGATCTGAAAACTTAAGAAATAGGGCTACAACTTTAATTCAGGAACCTTGCTCAACTTTTGAGTGTAAGGACCTCAAATGTGGGTTGTAAAGACTGACCTTAACCTGAAATTCTTGATGTACAGGGTTTAGGAGTCCAGATCAGTTAATTGGCTATAACTCACCCTACATAACCTGAAAAATTGTGATTGTTGAACTTGAGTGACCATAAAACATAAGGTAACAACTCACATGAAGGACATTAGGTCTAAATATGACTGTGGCATGCTCAAATGACTAGATAAAATGTGACTCTAGAATCTACCTGGATCTGGAACTAGAAAGAGGCAATGAACTAGTTTTGGTAATTTGACCACAACTTGAGTTCTAAAACTGCAAATGATATGATTCAAAAAGAAAAATAAAGATAAGACATAAAGGAACAACTTCCATGAAGGAAGTATGGCCAAATGTGTAACATCCTCACTTACGTAGTCTGTACGTTATACTGTTCCAATGACTAAGATTGTCCAGGCAGACAGCCAGAGTATAAACAGTCAGAATGTGGATAGCCAGAATACAGACAGTCAGAAATGTCTGGAACTATACTTTGATGATAGTGAACAGACATAAATTGATGAAATAAATAAAAAGAAAATACAAGAAAATTTAAGGAAAAATAAAAGAGAGGAAATGAAACTAGGTTAAAAGAGCCGGCGCCGTAACGATGGGTGACCACACCGGGAAGTTACGATGAAGGCAATTGCCAACCTAGGACAGCGGAGAACCCTTGAAAATAATTTTTGAGATATAATTAAAGGCTTATAAAGGTGTAATTGACATTAGAAATGTCAAAAAAAAAAAATTAATAAATTAGTACAAAGAAAAACAAAAAATTATGAAACCGATCAATTAGGGATTAAATCGATGTTATCAAAAAATCAGAAATACAATCTGAAGAGGGGCATTTTTGTCATTTGACACCTAAAGTTGACTTTTGACCTCAATTTCCATTAAAAATAAGTGATATTAAACTTTGAAAATGTCATGAAAAATAAAAATGTGGTACATAATGTAAATATTGGAATTATGATGGAAAAATTACAAATTGTGAAACTTGGGAATTAATTAATTCATAAACTAAGTTAGTGCTCCACGAACCTTAAATTAAGGGACATATATAAGGCCTTTATGGACAGAATTCTTCATCTTCAACCTTGCACAAAACCAGCCGAATTTGCAACCTCCATTAAACTCCATGGCCGCACCTCACTTAAGCTAAATGCACCTCCATTCAAGCCCTCTTTTCCACTAATTTACTTCATTAAAGCTTGCACACTCAACTTGAGGAAGCCTTTGGAAACAAGAAAGGAAGGATTTGGTGAGGTTTTGGGAAAGCTCTCAAGAGGTAAGTGTCCAATCTTTCCGCCTTTCTTTAGTAATTTTGATGTTTAGGTTAAGTGAAGTTGATTGGTGATGAAATTTAAAAGAAATTGTTGAGTTAGTAAACTGTCCAATTTTGGTAGCCATTAGAGGTGAAATTGCTTGAGTTTTTCTTACATTAAAATGATGGGAATTAGTGTTAATGAGGTGAATTTGATATATTGGTGAATTATTTCCCATGTATGTATATTGAGCACTTGAAATTAGGAGTTTGGAAAGTGTAATAGAGAGCCTTAGCATAAGGCCAATTTTGGCAACCTTGAATTTTATGGATTAATGTTTGATTTCATGAATCCAAATGATGAATTATGGTATTGATGGATTAAGGGCAGTATATGTAAGTAATGGTTGGAATTGTATGTAGTAAAAGTAAGTGATTTCATGTGTATGTGAATGTTGAATTTAACCTTGAGAATTAGGGTTGTAATATGTGCCTTGAACACTTGTGTATTCTATCCAAATTGACATTGTTGAGCTGTGATGAATGGTATAGAGGTGCCATGAATGCAGTATTGTAGTATTAGGAGGAGGAAAATTGTTAATTGGAAGTGCCTTATGGCACACCTTGCTTGGCTACACCATAGACGGGTGAGGGGTGTTATATTTAGTGGTATCAGAGCACGATTTACGCGTTTCTGGACCTAGATAGATTGCATACCATGCATTGCATTTGTAAGTGTCGAGGTGACTCTAATGCAGATCTTTTGATTTGTTATTTTGATCAGAATATGGACCTAGAATTAAAAAGGACAATAGAGAAAGAAGTAGAAAGCTGTAATCCGACTGAGAGTAATGTTAAAGACAGGGGGGATCCTACTCCATTAGTGCAAGAGGTGCCTGCACAACCCCAACAGGCCTTGTTTGAACAGATGACCGAGTACCTTAGACAAGTTACTAGGGTAATTCCACCATCACAGCCTCAGCAGAAGTCACCTTTAGGAAGAATCAGAAAGTATGGAGTTGTAGATTTCCATGGCAGAAAGGAAGATGATTCAACAGCTACAGAGTATTGGTTAGAAAGGACTGGAAGAGTCTTGCAACAACTATAATGCATACTAGAATAGAGTTAAGAGTGTGCAATCTCACTACTACAAGAAGCTGCTTATCGATGGTGGGATGCTATAACTAAAGTATTGTCTCAAGCTAAAGTGACTTGGGATTTCTTTCTGATAGAATTCAGAAAGGAATATATTAGCTGTCATAAAAAGGAACAGAATAGGAGTGGAGATCAGCAAAAGAAGGTAATTGGACAGTCTAGTAACAAGGGGCCTAGAGAACCCTTAAGTCAGACATCTGATCAGATTAAGAGACTGAGTCCAGGCCTGTACCCAGAATAGGTTAGTCAGAGACACCAGTAATGAGTGCCCTGGGACTAGCAAGAAAATGTGAACATTGTAAAAATTGGCAAAAAGGAGAATGTAGGTGGTTGACTGGAGCCTATTATAGATGTGGAGCAATGAATCATCGTCGAAAAGATTGTCCTAAGGGCAAATTGCCACAGACATGGACAGAGAAATTACCTTCCATTGCACAGAGTGACAGCAGTTTGGAGGGATCTAAGGCAACAGGGAGAACTATGAAGCTTGTAATTAAGACTGTAGGAGGACCAGAGGCAAGAGTAACATCACCTGCAAATGTTACCCAAGCCAGAGAAGAGTAAGATGCTTCAAATGGGAAGTTGAGGTAAAGTATTTGTTCTTTATGATATTATGGACCTATGTATTATTAAAGAAAGGAGTTCAAATGGATAAATCTGAGTAAGATATTTTAGTTATTAAACATTTAGACCACAGTATGATGGGGATTAGGATCTGATCTTTGAAAATTGATTTGAAATGGGAGATATTATGATCTGATAGAATTAGAGTGGATTTTAAGAAGATAGTAACCATAGTGAAATGAAAGTCACTTAAGAATGTTAAGTTGAGCATAATAGTAAAAATTAAAAGATAACTCAGCTCTAAAAAGTGAAGTCAAGAAGATAAGATGTTAGAAAATCTAATCTATTGGGATATTCCGTAGTAACTATGCAATATTCTCGATGTTTGTGCTATAAGCTACAGATTACAGTACTGACTTAGGACTATTGTATAGAGCTATGTTTTTTCGATAGTAAATCAAAATAAGGATAAAATTATAAAACTAAGACTAGTGAGACAGATTAAAGAGAAAGTAAAGTATTATAATACGAAAAAGCTAAAAGGCAAACAAATAGCAGTCCTTCGATTATTTACACTGGATAAATTTTGAGGATGAAATTCCTTTTTAGAGGGGAAGAATTGTAATATCCTCACTTATGTAGTATGTACGTTATACTGTTCCGATGACTAAGGTTGTCTGGGCAGACAGCCAGAGTACCGACAATCAGAATGTGGATAACCAGAATATAGACAGTCAGAAATGTCTGGAACAACACATTGGAGATAGTGAACATACATAAATTGATTAAATAAATGAAAAGAAAATACAAGAAAATTAAGGAAAAATAAAAGAAAGGAAATGAAACTAGGTTAAACGAGTCGGCACCGTAGCTGTAACATCCTCATTTTAGCTAATCCAGATACCATCGTCTCCGGTGACGATGTCGGTCCCATGACTAGAAATTTCGGAAAAAAATATTTAAACTAAAGTGAGAAACCAAAAATTAACTCAAATATTAATAAAAAAAAATTTAGGAAAAATTATAAAATAATTTTTGGGACTCCAGAGAAGGGTCATTGAGGTTCTTATGGCATTAGAATGCCAAGAAAATACTTAGAAAATTTTTTCAATCGGTACAGACAATTTTGACTCGTTAAGCCAAACGGAGGGCATTTTGGTCATTTCGTCTTCAGAGATGATTTTTGGGTCAACTTGTCCAGTTAAATAAATAATTTATATAACATAAAATATAAACAAATATTGTTAAAAATTTAATTGCAATTAAATAGACAAGAAATGAAGAGAATAATGATAGAAAATCGATTTATGACATCACCATGATGTCATTTAAAATTCTCCCAACCAACCCAATGTTGACACATGGCATAAACATATATAAAAGAGACTAAATGTGATGGAAAAGGAAACAAGAATCAGACATCCTCTCTCTTCTTCTCCTTGACGTAAAACACTCCCACCATGGCCACCATGAACAAGCTTTCAAAGCTTGATTTTCCCCCACTTTTACCCAACTAAACCCTAACCTAGCAACACAAAAACTTGCTCTTACACCTTGGTGATTCTTTTGGGAGCAAAAAGAAGAGGAAAACAAGAGTTTTAGCAAGTGAGAAAATCTCACTCCTTTGAGGTTAGTGACCTAACTATGGATTTTATTTTAAATTCATGTTAAGGACTTTGAATGAGTGTAAATTTCAAAGGAAATTTGTTAAAAACCACATGTATGCTATCCCATATTTTTCAGCAGCCATGGTTAGGGTTTGATTGTGTTGAGCTTAATGAAGTTAAAAGACCATTATGGCAGCCCACAATATGTACCCACTAAGTGGATTGATGAAATGCAACTTAAATGCATGATTTGAGATGTTAGGGTTAGGGTTTGGGTATAAAATGGAGACTTTGATCATGTAATGATGAAGGTAAGTTTTAATGGTCAATTAGTGACCATTTGGATATGTGTAAACAAGAAATGAAGTGGTTTGTGTAGTGGGAATTGAGATTAGTGTGGCTGCCCATGGTGACCTGCAGAATTGCACATGAGTCCAGCAGGTTTGGGCAGCCATAACTTGAATTGTAGAGGTTCAATTGGTGCAAGGCCAATAGGACATGAAACTATACACATAATGGTGCAACTTTGGTCAAGAAATCATGCCCATAAAACCAAACCAAGTGGACCAAAAGCTTGCCTTAATCCGGGTGACCTGCAGTCTGTTTCTGCAAAATGACCAAATGAACAGTGATTGTTCATTTGGCCATAACTCAATGTAGAGAGGTCCAATTGATCTAAAATTTTACCAACAACAAGCTGAGATATAGACCAACAACTTTTATGTAGGAACCTAACCCAAATTATGACCAGAACCTATCCAACAAGTGAGTTACAGTCAATGTTCACTGCACTGTAGATATGGTCAGTCCAGAAAAATTTCAATCCGGCCAATTGTGGTTTTTGGACCATAACTTGAGCTACAAAACTCCAAATGGAGTGATTCAAAAAATCAAATTCAACTAGACAAAATATCCCATTGCAAAAATGACTAATGGAACAGTAAAAATGAGGCAAAAAAACTGAAAATTCTGCTTAATTAACATTAAGCTTAGAAATGGTATTGACAACCAATACCAATAAATTTTGAATGCAAAATGTGGTATGTTGGGAGTATTAAAACCAATGTACCTATTGTCTATGCAAAAGTCAACATTTTGGTTGACTAATGAAGTGAATAGTAACACCAAAACTTGAAATTCAAAAATTGTGAAACTCAAAAGTGTAAAATGCCCTAGTATACCTAACAAGATTGGTTTGGATAGCTTGGCATGCCAATAGGGTTCTGTTAGCAGTACTGCATATGGCTTCATGCCATTCTGTGTTTCATGGCTTTCCCATGCCATTTTGTGAAATAATAGCCTTTGGCTATGTTATTTGAGTTGATATACTTGGGTTTTAACCCTGATCATTATTACAGCTTATTAGCTGTTCTGTTGCACACCGGGAGACACAATGCGACCGATGTTGTGATGGTCCGAGGTACTTAACATCCAATGACAGTTTACCCATTTATCAAGTCCAGTCAACTAGTATGGGTTACTCGGGCAATGATAATAAACCTTACCAAAGTTTAATCAAATAATAATGAAATTAATATCAGAAGTTAAGTCTACCCAAAAATGTAAACACACATTCTACATATTCGTTTCATTTTATGTTATTTTTGTTAGTAGTATGCCCTAGAGCATATCATTTAGTATGTATCTTGTACATAATTTTATTAATAAAAGGCATTTCCACTTTTCCGTTTATATAATATATTTATGTGTAATAGAAAAGGTCCATTGATATTTTGTTAGAAATATTATTCTTAAGTTGTTAAGAATATGAGTGACAATATTTCTAGCACAAAGTATCATAAATAGGTTCACAATCGAGGATACTTCATAATGAGGACATGACTTATCCAGAAAGATTGTATTTGTGTTTGTTCCCAAGTTATTTATATGAGATATAAATAAGATGGAATGGTGAGTCTCATGCCATATAAAAAACATGATAGGCACTTATAAATGATAAGTAGGCCGAACTAGTGACATTTATGACAAGCACATGGAGTTTACTCTTGTCAATGTTTTGTCATAAATCATATCAGTGCATATAATCTTTAGACCTGAGATAGCACAGTTATCTTGTATATAGGTAGTTTGAGTTTGATACTGCTTTCATACTTGTACTGTGTTTAGGTATATGGGCATGTGTTGGCTCCTACTAGTTATATATGGAGGTAGGTGTTGATCAAGATGGAATCTGTTCCTCTAAGTAAATAGAAATAAAATCCTATGTTCATTTAATTGTTCTTGATGTTTCAAGTTCCTGGCCAGGACAGATAGATTTATTCAGAAAAGAGTTTCTGATGAGAAAATCTTTTTAATCAAGAACTGGAATTAAAAGAGAACATAATATTCATAGCAAATGGAGTTTGACATAAACCATGACTCCAGCTTGAGTTGGGATTTTGTAACAGAGAGATTCTAGTGCATGGTAACATATGATTATAGGTTCATTTAAGGTAAACCTTATTACTAATTGGGTGGCCATGGCCTGCTATGCTAGGTGTTAACCATGGTCTATGAGGTTCATAAAATGATTTAGAGAAATCATTTATAGTAAGAAAGAGTTCTGATGATATTAAGAGTTGATATCATGTCTCATTGCTAATTAGTGATGAGCCTAGTAAGTCACACACATACACAAGTAATCACCTCTTTAAATATGATTAATTAATTAATTAAAGAGTTTAATTGATTAATTAAATAGGTTTGGTTTGCAATTAAATTGCAAAGTCCCTAGCATGACTTGAAATCAAATCTAGATTATTGGATGTATAATATAAGTTAAATTTATATTTAAAGTGTTTAAATATGAATTTAATTAATGAGAAATTAATTAATAGAAATTAATTAATTAATTTATATTTGATATAAATTAATTAGAAGAAGAAAATAATTATTTTGGGTTAACAACTCAAAATTAAGACACAGGGGCATTTTGGTCATTTCACAGTGTGACACGTGGCACCATGAGATGGTGACACATGGGATTACACATAAGCTTGCCAAATGTTTTTTTTAATCATGTAAGATGATTAAAATCAAGATTAAATATAGGTTTGACACTTGGCACAATGTGATTGGGTCACTTAAACCTAGAGCTAATCAAAAGGTGACATGTGGCTAGGGTTTAATGTGTTAACCTAGCTATTTAAGTGTGGTTATGAAAAGAAAAAATAACCAGCAGCCTCTCCTCTCATTTTTCACGCCACTTTGAGCCTCTCCAGCTATTTCTCTTCATCTCTCATCAATTCAAAGAGATTAGCCGTCAATCTCTTAAATTAAGAACACTAGAAATTGTTTCTAGTGTCCTATTTACATCTCTAATCTCTTAAATGGCAGAACTTGAATTTCTAATTAATAGAAAAAGCTTTAGAGGCTATTCAAGGGCTGCCATAGGTGTTCTTGGTGTGGACAAGCTAGAGGGACAACATTTGGTGTCCTGAAGACGAATCTCAAAGGCGCAGACACGCTGCAGTGCATTAAGAGGTTAGTGTAATCGTTCTTGATTTAATCTAGGATTCTAAAATTAATCTGATTAATTTTAAAATCTTAAATGGCAAATACAGATCCAAAAACATATTAAAAGAGTTTTAATATGTTGTTTATCATTGAAATCAAATTGATAAAAATAAATCTTGCATGGTGCATGTGACACTAGGCGAAATTTTTTGAATTCAATGGTATAATCTTGTGTTTTTCACGCTTCCGTTCCTTCAATTGGTATCAGAGCCACTAAATTTGCCATTTAGATTGTTGATTATGTGATTTAATTGTGTGTTTGATCATGAGATCAAAAGTTCATTACTGGTTGCAAAGCAAGTTGGCGGCATACTTGAAAAAACACCATCAATGGTGCGCATGGTTTGGCTTCCACGGGTGGTTTAAGGTTTGGCTTTTAATTCTGCAATTGTTGTATGATCTAAGGCCTATTCTTTGACTAATTAAAGTGTTTAATTAGTAGTTTTTATCACACAATTAAATTATGATTCAAATCAGAATTTTAAAAATTGTTTGAATGTGATTCAAATCTGAATTTTAAAAGTTGTTTGAATGTGATTCAAATCTGAATTTTTAAAGTTGTTTGAATCATATTTAAATCTGATTTTTTAAAATTGATTGAATAAAATTCAGATATGATTTTTTAAAAAATGTTTGAATGTGATTCAAATCTGATTTTTTAAAAAATGTTTGAATGTGATTCAAATCTGAATTTTTGAAGTTGTTTGAATGTGATTCAAATCTGAATTTTTAAATTTGTTTGAATGAGATTCAAATCTGAATTTTTAAATTTATTTGAATCATATTCAAATCTGGATTTTTAAGTTGAATATGAGATATTCAATTTAATTTAAGTATGTATGTTTTATTTAATTGTGAAATAGTGATATGCATGATGGATGATCATGGACTATAAAAGACCAATGTGATTGGATTTATTTCTTTTATGTTTCTTTGGGATTGTAAATTAATTAATTTATTTTAATTTATTTTGGGCATGTATTATTAAGTTTGTAATAATTTTTGGGTTGTAATTTCATTTATTTAAGTTCTTGTAAATTCGCCTTGGTATGCCAAGGATTACTATGTAATATTGGATTGCAAGAAGTTCAAGGAGGTCAAGAGCATTGGTGGGACCAGTGGGAGGAATTCAAGATCAAGTGTTGATTATGTACTCCTTCAGGAACTCTTGTAAAATGAATGAATGAAATGCACCTAGGAATGCCCCGATTCAATTCTTGGTGGCTCGAATTGAATCCCTTAGAAAGTCCATGATCATACCATATTTACTGCTTATCCATGAATGCATGAGATGTATGGGAATGTATGCAATTATATGATATATGCATGCTAAATGGATAATGTGCAAAGTGAGACCTTAATAGTAATTAGAATGACCATAAAATCTTCCAAACAAATGATTAAGTTGGAAATGCTATAATTAAAGTAATTATAACATAAGCCCTCCATTGGGGCAATTATTTTAAGAAATTTTAAATAGTTGCATGAAATGCAATTAATTTAAGAGATTTTCTTAAGAATAATTGTTAAGCATGAGATGTTGTAAATATGTAAATGGTTTGGTGGCCAATATTGGATGTACCTGAGGACATTAAAATTATTTGCATAATTACTGACTCAATGGGATCAACTTAACTAATGCAAGATAAGTCAATAATGGATGTACCTGAGATTTTGAGCATTAGGGGCTAGGTAAAGGATTGAACCTCACATGAGATGTGATGGGCAAGGAGTTGCTCACTTATAGTTTATTGTAATTCCAATAATGGATGTACCTGAGGATGATGAATAGAATTATAAGAATTCAATCACCCACTAGAAATCCATCCAACTAGGATTTCCATTTCCTACTTTGGAAGTGTAGGATTCGCTAAGTTAGTGGGAGGACCAATTTTATTAAAAGACCATAATCATTTTGGTTAAATACATGATACATTTACTAATTAATATGGTTATTTTCTGCAGTTAATTTTCTGATAAAAATGAGCACAAAACAACCACCACCATCCAATATCCTTGCAAGCATACTTGATCACAATAGGTTGACAGGACCAAATCATGCGATTGGCTAAGAAATTTGAAGCTTGTCCTGAACCTTGAACATATAGGATATGTTCTAGATTCAAATGTTCCTGGTCCCTTACCTCTAGAGGCCACACAAGAGGAACATGAAACTTTGGACAAGTGGAAGGAGCATGATATGAGAGTTAAGTGTTACATGCTTGCTTCCATGAGTAATGAGTTACAGAAGCAACATGAGAACATGCAGAGTGCGAGTGAGATCCTCCTTCACCTACAAAAGTTGTATGGTGAGCACAGCAGGAATGCTAGGTATGAGATATCTAGACAGCTATTCCGTATGAGGATGTCTGAGGGACAGAATGTTGGGGATCATGTCCATAAGATGATTCGGCTAATTGAGCAGTTGGAACATCTTGACTTCAACATGGATTTCCAACTACAAACGGATTTGATCCTTGATCCTTCCACGAGTCTTTTGGGAATTTTGTGACAAATTTCCATATAACTAAACAGGAATGCACCTTAGCTGGTTTACTTAACATGCTGGTTATTGCCCAAAAGAATATGCCAGGTAATAAAGGAAAAGAGGTAGCTTTGGTTGTATCTTCTTCTGCTGGAAAGTCCAACAAAAAGAAGGGCAATAAGAAAAAGAAACCTCAGATTCCTGGTCCTTCCAAGAAAATAGCTAAACAAAAAAGGAAGACTAAAGCTGATGGAGGCAAAGGAAAGTGTTTCCATTGCCAACAGAAAAGTGTTTCCATTGCCAGTAAGAAAGTGTTTCCACTGGCCAGAGTATAGCAATCTAAATGAAAGCAATGCCGTGGTGAAAACCAACTCAAGTTCAAAATATATTTGGCACTTAAGGTTATGTCATGTTGCAGAAGATAGGATTACAAAATTGGAGAAAATGGGGATTCTATCCTCATTGGGCTATGAGCCTACTCCAACTTGTGAATCTTGCCTTCAAGGCAAAATGACTAGATCACCCTTTGTTGGACAAGGGCTAAGAGCTGAAAATATTTTGGAATTAATACATAGTGATGTATGTGGTCCGTTTAAAGAAATGGCTAGAGGGGGCTTTCATTATTTTATTACCTTTACTGATGATAAATCAAGGTTTGGGTATTTATATTTGATGAAATACAAACATGAATCCTTTGAAAAGTTCAAAGAATTTAAATCTGAAGTAGAAAATCAAACAGGAAAGAATATTAAAGCTCTTCGATCAGATCGTGGAGGTGAATATTTGAGTACTGAATTTGATGAATACTTGAGAGAGCATGGCATTGTTTCTCAACTGACTCCTCCAGGAACGCCACAGCTGAATGGTGTATCTGAAAGGAGAAATCGTACCCTATTGGATATGGTACGTAGTATGATGAGCTATACTGATATGCCAATCTTCTTTTGGGGATTTGCATTAGAATCAGCTTTGTATATTCTGAATAGGATTCCATCAAAATCAGTTTCTTCCACACCTTATGAGATATGGCATGGAAGAAAACCAAGTCTTAAGCATGTTAAGATTTAGGGTTGTCCAGCTTATATCAAAAAGCTGAACACTGATAAATTGGACACCAGATCAGAGAAAGGTAGATTTGTTGGATATCCAAAAGATAGTTTTGGATATTATTTTTATTTGCCTACTTCACAAAAGGTTGTGATAAGTAGAGATGCCACATTTCTTAAACAACAGTTTGTTCAAGAAGGAGGCAAAGGAAGGCAAATAGTGTTAGAATTGGAGAATTCTGACCAACCAACAGATCAGATGGATATAGATCCATCTAGTCAACCAATACCCGTTGATGAAACATCTACAGCTGTTCCTCGTAGAACAACCAGGGTATCTCACCCACCAGTGAGATATGGTTTTCTTCATGAAGAAAAACAAGAGTTGTCTACTCATGAAGAAGTAGACCATGGAGATGATCCACTTACCTATGAAGAAGCTATATCAGATGTAGACTCTTCAAAATGGATTGATGCTATGAAATCCGAGATTGATTCCATGTATAAGAATCAAGTTTGGGATCTTGTTGACCCACCTGAAGGTATTGTACCTATAAGGAACAAATGGGTTTTCAAGAAGAAAATTGGTTCTGATGGAAAGGTAGAGACCTATAAGGCAAGGCTAGTAGCGAAAGGGTTTCGCCAAAGGAAAGGAATCGACTATGAGGAGATTTTCTCGCCTGTTGCCATGCTTAAATCAATTAGGATTTTACTAGCAATAGCTGCATACTATGATTATGAGATTTGGCAGATGGATGTCAAAACAGTTTTTTTTTCAATGGATACATTGAAGAAAACATTTTCATGGAACAACCTAGGGGATTTGAATCCCAAGATGGTTCCAAGGTATGCAAGCTAAAGCGATCCATTTATGGGTTGAAACAAGCTTCGAGGAGTTGGAACATCCATTTTGATAAAGCCATTAAATCCTTTGGTTTTATCAAAAAATGAGGATGAGCCATGTGTATATAAGAAGGTTAGTGACAGAGCTATCACTTTCCTTGTCTTATATGTGGATGACATACTGTTGATAGGTAATGACACAGGTATGTTGACAACTATAAAGGTATGGTTGTCAAATACATTCTCCATGAAAGACTTAGAGGAGGCAACCTATATTCTTGGGATTCGCATCTATAAAGATAGAGCGAAAAGAATAATTGGTTTATCCCAAAGTCTATACTTTGAAAAGGTGTTAAAGAGGTTTAACATGCTTGATTCCAAGAAAGGATTGTTACCAGTGAGACATGGTATCCATCTTTCTAAAGAGATGTCTCCAAAGACACCTGAAGAAAGAGATAAGATGGCCAGGATTCCATATGCTTTGGCAATTGGAAGTTTAATGTATGCAATGTTGTGTACTAGGTCAGATATCGTATATGCTGTTAGTTTGACTAGCAGGTATCAATCCAATCCAGGTTTGGAACACTGGATAGCTGTCAAGAATATTTTTAAGTACTTGAGAAGAACTAAGGATTTATTCTTGATTTATGGAGATGGAGACTTGCAGTTGGATGGTTATACTGATTCTGATTTCCAATCAGATATCGATGATAGAAAGTCTACCTCTGGATATGTGTTCATTTGTAATGGAGGTGCAGTCAGTTGGAAGAGTTCCAAACAGAGCATGACTGCAGATTCCACTACAGAGGCTGAGTATATTGCTGCATCAGATGCTGCAAAGGAAGCTATTTGGATAAAGAAGTTCGTGACAGAACTTACAGTAGTTCCTTCCATTGAGTCAGCAGTTCCACTACACTGTGACAATAATGGAGCAGCCATATAGGCTAAGGAACTAAGGTCTCACCAAAATCCAAACACTTAGAAAGGCACTGCCACATTATCAGAGAAATAGTTGGGCGAGGCGATGTAGCCATGCAGAAAATAGCATCAGCTGAAAATCCAGCTGATCCATTCACTAAGCCTATGTCACAGACTCAGTTAGACCGACATCTTGAGAAGATAGGTCTAAGATATTGTAATGAATGGCTCTAGTGCTAGTGGGAGATTGTTAGTAGTATGCCCTAGAGCATATCATTTAGTATGTATCTTGTACATAATTTTATTAATAAAAGGCATTTCCACTTTTCCGTTTATATAATATATTTATGTGTAATAGAAAAGGTCCATTGATATTTTGTTAGAAATATTATTCTTAAGTTGTTAAGAATATGAGTAACAATATTTCTAGCACAAAGTATCATAAATAGGTTCACAATCGAGGATACTTCATAATGAGGACATGACTTATCCAGAAAGATTGTATTTGTGTTTGTTCCCAAGTTATTTATATGAGATATAAATAAGATGGAATGGTGAGTCTCATGCCATATAACAAACATGATAGGCACTTATAAATGATAAGTAGGCCGAACCAGAGACATTTATGACAAGCACATGGAGTTTACTCTTATCAATGTTTTGTCATAAATCATATCAGTGCATAAAATCTTTAGACCTGAGATAGCACAGTTATCTTGTATATAGGTAGTTTGAGTTTGATACTGCTTTCATACTTGTACTGTGTTTGGGTATATGGGCATGTGTTGGCTCCTACTAGTTATATATGGAGGTAGGTGTTGATCAAGATGGAATCTGTTCCTCTAAGTAAATAGAGATAAAATCCTATGTTCATTTAATTGTTCTTGATGTTTCAAGTTCTGGCAGAGACAGATAGATTTATTCAGAAAAGAGTTTCTGATGAGAAAATCTTTTTAATCAAGAACTGGAATTAAAAGAGAACATAATATTCATAGCAAATGGAGTTTGACATAAACCATGACTCCAGCTTGAGTTGGGATTTTGTAACAGAGAAATTCTAGTGCATGGTAACATATGATTATAGGTTCATTTAAGGTAAACCTTATTACTAATTGGGTGGCCATGGCATGCTATGCTAGGTGTTAACCATGGTCTATGAGGTTCATAAAATGATTTAGAGAAATCATTTATGGTAAGAAAGAGTTCTGATGATATTAAGAGTTGATATCATGTCTCATTGCCAATTAGTGATGAGCCTAGTAAGTCACACACATACACAAGTAATCACCTCTTTAAATATGATTTAATTAATTAATTAAAGATTTTAATTGATTAATTAAATAGGTTTGGTTTGCAATTAAATTGCAAAGTCCCTAGCATGACTTGAAATCAAATCTAGATTATTGGATGTATAATATAAGTTAAATTTATATTTAAAGTGTTTAAATATGAATTTAATTAATGAGAAATTAATTAATAGAAATTAATTAATTAATTTATATTTAATATAAATTAATTAGAAGAAGAAAATAATTATTTTGGGTTAAGAACTCAAAATTAAGACACAGGGGCATTTTGGTCATTTCACAGTGTGACACGTGGCACCATGAGATGGTGACACATGGGATTACACATAAGCTTGCCAAATGTTTTTTTTAATCAAGTAAGATGATTAAAATCAAGATTAAATATAGGTTTGACACTTGGCACAATGTGATTGGGTCACTTAAACCTAGAGCTAATCAAAAGGTGACATGTGGCTAGGGTTTAATGTGTTAACCTAGCTATTTAAGTGTGGTTATGAAAAGAAAAAATAACCAGCAGCCACTCCTCTCATTTGTCACGACACTTTGAGCCTCTCCAGCTATTTCTCTTCATCTCTCATCAATTCAAAGAGATTAACCGTCAATCTCTTGAATTAAGAACACTAGAAATTGTTTCTAGTGTCCTGTTTACATCTCTAATCTCTTAAAAGGCAGAACTTGAATTTCTAATTAATAGAAAAAGCTTTAGAGGCTATTCAAGGGCTGCCATAGGTGTTCTTGGTGTGGACAAGCTAGAGGGACAACATTTGGTGTCCTGAAGACGAATCTCAAAGGCGCAGACACGCTGCAGTGCATTAAGAGGTTAGTGTAATCGTTCTTGATTTAATCTAGGGTTCTAAAATTAATCTGATTAATTTTAAAATCTTAAATGGCAAATACAGATCCAAAAACATATTAAAAGAGTTTTAATATGTTGTTTATCATTGAAATCAAATAGATAAAAATAAATCTTGCATGGTGCATGTGACCCTAGGCGAAATTTTTTGAATTCAATGGTATAATCTTGTGTTTTTCACGCTTCCGTTCCTTCAATTTTATATTGTCACCAATAAGTAGAATTGCTTAGCGCGTCGCTTTTGCCACGCGCAGGTACTGGAGACCTAGCTGGAGAGCCCAGCAGACATCAGACGGGGTGAGGCTTCAGAGCTGCATCCGGAGTCCAGAGTCACCTCACATCTGCACTGCATATGGTAAGACATTAGGACTATAGGTGGCCCTTTTGTATTTTTGCATTTTGTATTAGTTTGGATTGTAACTATAAAATCCTGTAATTATGTATTAATGTAAATATATGAAATTTCATATTATTGAGATTTTCTGTATAATGTATGTTGATAAACGAAATGTTGAGAATTATTTGTGAATATGCTTCAAGTGATGAAGTGAACAAAAAAAAGTTTTGAAAATAGTATTGTGATTTGAGATTGAGATTTTGAGGTTGACTTGAATGTGTATAGTAGAGTTTGGATTTGGAAATTATTTTGGAAGTGTTTTTAAACAGGTTCAGAAGAACTGTTTTTCCAATTTACAGTCAGCACTCTGCTGGATTTTCTATAAAATTTGCAGATAAATTCAGATTTATCAAAATTGAAAATAAATGAATTAAAAAGGATAAATTATAATAGAAATATAAATTGGTGCTCCGGCACACTGAGTGGCATAACTTGCTCGGCTACACTGTAGACGGGTAAGGGGTGTCATATTTAGTGGTATCAGAGCATCGGTTTAGGTGTTTCTGGGCTTAGATAGAGTACATACCATTGCATTGCATTTGTAAGTATTGAGGTGAAACTGATGCAGATCTATTTGTTTTCTTATTTTGAATAGGATATGGATCCTACTTCGCAAAGAGTAATAGAGGAAAAGGTGGAGAGTCGTGCTCCACCAAGGGCTGAATCTGGGGGCAGGGTAGAATCTGCTCCACCAGCAGCTAAGGAACCTGCCCAACCTCAGTTTGCATTATTTCAACAAATGATCGAGTTTTACTGGCAAATAATGGGGGCAATTCCACCACCACAACCACAGCCATAACCTCCACCAGCACCACAAAAATCTCATCTGGAGAAATTGAGAAAGCATGGGGCTGTGGACTTCTTTGGGAAGAGGGAGGATGATCCCATGGCCGCAGAAAACTAGTTAGATAGAACCATCAAAGTGCTGAAACAGCTAAATTGCACCCCCGAGCAGAACCTGGTGGGTGCTGTGTCCCTACTTCAGGATGATTCATATCAGTGGTGGGACACAGTAACCAGTGAGGTGTAACCTGAACGGATCACCTGGGAATTCTTCCTCACAGAGTTCAGGAAGAAATATATTAGCAAAGTGTATTTAGAAGAGCAAAGAAGGGAATTTATTAGTTTGAGACAGAGACAGTTGTCAGTGGCTGAGTATGAGCGTGAGTTTGTCAGATTGAGCCGGTATGGGAGTGAAATAGTCCCTACAGAGGCAGAGAGGTGCAGACGGTTTGAAGAAGGGCTCAATGACAACATCAAAGTCATGATCACAGCATTGGAGATCACAGATTTTGCTAAACTGGTAGATGCAGCATCAAAAGTGGAAAAGGTCAGAATCAATGAACAAAATAGAAGGGAAAAACAGCAGAAGAGGGGTCCGAGTCAGTCCAGTACATTTTCTGCTCCTACTAAGAAGAGTAAGGGTCCTCTTGCTCAGAGTTCAGGACCACCACAGGGTCAGGGCCAGTCTCAGGGGCCCAGACCACAATTCACACCTAGGAGAGGCCAGTCCACACCATCAATGGGCAGCTCTCCAGGGACGGTGTTTAGGGGACCAGCCCTTGCATCTTCTGCTTGTCAGTACTGTCAGAAGTGGCATAAGGGGGAATGTTGGCGAGTGACCGGTGCATGCTTGCGGTGTGGATCGATAGAACATCAGATCAAGAATTGTCTGAAGAGGACTACTACTGTTGCTCCAACACAAACTGACAGACCTGCTCCTACACCACAAAGGGGTAAGAAGCCAGGTAAACCTGAGGCAGCTGGTCCATCACTGAGGCCTGCATCCGAGTCAGTTGAGAGGCCAGACACTAGAATACCTGCCAGGGCCTATGCCATCAGAGCTCAGGAGGAGCAAGATGCCCCGGATGTCATCAGGGGTACGTTTTCCCTCTACAACACTTCTGTACATGCATTGGTGGATCCAGGATCCACTCATTCCTACATTTGCATCAAATTACCCATAGAGAGTGATCAAGATATTCTGGTCACAAATCCACTAGGCCACAATGTGGTAGTGAATAAAGTGTATAAAGGTTTCCCGTTGAGGATTCAGGGGTATGAATTCTCGACAGACCTAATTGAATTGCCCTTCCACGAGTTTGACGTGATTTTGGGTATGGACTGGTTGTCACGTCATCAGGCAATAGTTGATTGCAAATTGAAGAGGATTTCTCTGAAAACTTCTAAGGGCAATGAGATTACTGTTGTGGGTAAAAGGATAGATTTCTTGTCCAATGTTATCTCAGCCACGGTTGCAAGAAGATTGATGAGAAAAGACTGTGAAGTTTACCTAGCACACGTGGTTGATACTAGGTAAGCTAAGCCAAACCTGAGTGCTATACCCACAGTAAGAGACTTTCCAGATGTATTTCATAAAGAGTTGCCTGGTTTACCACCAGAAAGGGAAGTCGAGTTTGCTATTGAGGTAATGCCAGGTACAGCACCCATTTCTATTGCTCCTTATAGGATGGCACCCACTGAATTGAGGGAGTTGAAAACTCAGTTGCAAGAGTTGCTTGATAAGGGGTTCATACGGCCTAGTGTGTCACCATGGGGAGCTCTGGTGCTATTTGTGAAAAAGAAGGATGGAACTTTGAGATTATGTATTGATTACCGGCAGTTGAACAAAGTAACTGTGAAGAACAAATATCCATTGTCCAGAATCGATGATCTGTTTGATCAGTTGAAAGGAGCCGGTGTATTTTCAAAAATTAATCTCAGATCAGGGTATCATCAGTTGAGGGTAATGAAGGAACGGAAGCGTGAAAAACATAAGTTTATACCATTGAATTCAAAAATTTTCACCTAGGGTCACATGCATCATGCAAGATTTATTTTTATCTATTTAATTTCAATGATAAACAACATATTAAAACTCTTTTAATATGTTTTTGGATTTGTATTTGCCATTTAAGATTCTAAAATTAATCAGATTAATTTTAGAACCCTAGATTAAATCAAAAACGATTACACTAACCTCTTGATGCACTGCAGCGTGTCTGCGCCTTTGAGATTCGTCTTCAGGACACCAGATGTTGTCCCTCTAGCTTGTCCACACCAAGAACACCTATGGCAGCCCTTGAACAGCTTCTAAAGCCTTTTCTATTAATTAGAAATTCAAGTTCTGCCTTTTAAGAGATTAGAGATGTAAACAGGACACTAGAAACAATTTCTAGTGTTCTTAATTCAAGAGATTGATGGCTAATCTCTTTAAATTGATGAGAGATGAAGAACAATAGAGGGAGGGCTGCAAAATGGCGTGACCAAGGAGTGTGGCTACTGGTTGTATTTTATTTTCTCATAACGACACTTAAATAGCTAGGTTAACACATTAAACCCTTGCCACATGTCACCCTTTGATTAGCTCTAGGTTTAAGTGACCCAATCACATTGTGCCAAGTGTCAAACCTATAATTAATCTTGATTTTAATTATCTTACATGATTAAAAAATATTTGGCAAGCTTATGTGTTATGCCATGTGTCACCATCTCATGGTGCCACGTGTCACACTGTAAAATGACCAAAATGCCCCTGTGTCTTAATTTTGAGTTCTCAACCCAAAATAATTATTTTTCTTCTTCTAATTAATTTATATCAAATATAAATTAATTAATTAATCTCTATTAATTAATTTCTCATTAATTAAATTCATATTTAAACACTTTAAATATAAATTTAACTTATATTATACATCCAATAATCTAGATTTGGTTTGAAGTCATGCTAAGGACTTTGCAAACTAATTGCAAACCAAACCTATTTAATTAATCAATTAAACTCTTTAATTAATTAATTAAATCATATTTAATTAGGTGATAACTTGTGTATGTGTGTGACTTACTAGGCTCATCACTAATTGGCAATGAGACATGATATCAACCCTTAATATCATCAAAACTCTTTCTTACCATAAATGATTTCTCCAAATCATTTTATAAACCTCATAGACCATGGTTAACACCTAGCATAGCATGCCATGGCCACCCAATTAGTAATAAGGTTTACCTTAAATGAACCTATAATCATATGTTACCATGCACTAGAATCTCTCTGTTACAAAATCCCAACTCAAGCTGGAGTCATGGTTTATGTCAAACTCCATTTGCTATGAATATTATGTTCTCTTTTAATTCCAGTTCTTGATTAAAAAGATTTTCTCATCAGAAACTCTTTTCTGAATAAATCTATCTGTCCTGGCCAGGAACTTCAAACATCAAGAACAATTAAATGAACATAGGATTTTATCTCTATTTACTTAGACGAACAGATTCCATCTTGATCAACACCTACCTCCATATATAACTAGTAGGAGCCAACACATGCCCATATACCCATACACAGTACAAGTATGAAAGCAGTATCAAACTCAAACTACCTATATACAAGATAACTGTGCTATCTCAGGTCTAAAGATTATATGCACTGATATGATTTATGACAAAACATTGACAAGAGTAAACTCCATGTGCTTGTCATAAGTGTCACTGGTTCGGCCTACTTATCATTTATAAGTGCCTATCATGTTTGTTATATGGCATGAGACTCACCATTCCATCTTATTTATATCTCATATAAATAACTTGGGAACAAACATGAATACAATCTTTCTGGATAAGTCATGTCCTTATTATGAAGTATCCTCGATTGTGAACCTATTTATGATACTTCGTGCTAGAAATATTGTCACTCATATTCTTAACAACTTAAGAATAATATTTCTAACAAAATATTATGTTCTCTTTTAATTCCAGTTCTTGATTAAAAAGATTTTCTCATCAGAAACTCTTTTCTGAATAAATCTATCTGTCCTGGCCAGGAACTTCAAACATCAAGAACAATTAAATGAACATAGGATTTTATCTCTATTTACTTAGACGAACAGATTCCATCTTGATCAACACCTACCTCCATATATAACTAGTAGGAGCCAACACATGCCCATATACCCATACACAGTACAAGTATGAAAGCAGTATCAAACTCAAACTACCTATATACAAGATAACTGTGCTATCTCAGGTCTAAAGATTATATGCACTGATATGATTTATGACAAAACATTGACAAGAGTAAACTCCATGTGCTTGTCATAAGTGTCACTGGTTCGGCCTACTTATCATTTATAAGTGCCTATCATGTTTGTTATATGGCATGAGACTCACCATTCCATCTTATTTATATCTCATATAAATAACTTGGGAACAAACATGAATACAATCTTTCTGGATAAGTCATGTCCTTATTATGAAGTATCCTCGATTGTGAACCTATTTATGATACTTCGTGCTAGAAATATTGTCACTCATATTCTTAACAACTTAAGAATAATATTTCTAACAAAATATCAATGGACCTTTTCTATTACACATAAATATATTATGTAAACGGAAAAGTGGAAATGCCTTTTATTAATAAAAATATATACAAGATACCTACTAAATGATATGCTCTAGGGCATACTACTAACAATCTCCCACTAGCACTAGAGCCATTCATTACAATACCTTAGACCCATCTTCTCAAGATGTCGGTCTAACTGAACTTGTGACAAAAGCTTAGTGAATGGATCAGCTGGATTTTTCAGCTGATGTTATTTTTCTGCATGGCTATATCGCCTTGCCCAACTATTTCTCTGATAATGTGGTAACGCCTTTCTATGTGTTTGGATTTTGGTGAGACCTTAGTTCCTTAGCCTGTATGACTGCTCCATTATTGTCACAGTGTAGTGGGCTGCGACTCAATGGAAGGAACTCTGTAAGTTACATCACGAACTTCTTTATCCAAACGACTTCCTTTGCGACATCGATGCAGCAATATACTCAGCCTCTGTAGTGGAATCTGCAGTCATGCTCTGTTTGGAACTCTTCCAACTGACTGCACCTCCATTACAAATGAACACATATCCAGAGGTAGACTTTATATCATCAATATCTGATTGTTAATCAGAATCAGTATAACCATCCAATTGCAAGTCTCCACCTCCATAAATCAAGAATAAAACCTTAGTTCTTCTCAAGTACTTAAGAATATTCTTGACAGCTATCCAGTGTTCCAAACCTGGATTGGATTGATACCTGCTAGTCAAACTAACAGCATATGGGATATTCGGCCTAGTACACAACATTGCATACATTAAACTTCCAATAGCCGAAGCATATGGAATCCTAGCCATCTTATCTCTTTCTTCAGGTGTCTTTGGAGACATCTCTTTAGAAAGATGGATACCATGTCTCACTGGTAACAATCCTCTCTTGGAATCAAGCATGTTAAACCTCTTTAACACCTTTTCCAAGTATAGACTTTGGGATAAACCAATTATTCTTTTCTCTCTATCTCTATAGATGCGAATTCCAAGAATATAGGTTGCCTCCCCTAAGTCTTTCATGGAGAATGTATTTGACAACCATACCTTTATAGTCGTCAACATACCTGTGTCATTACCCATCAACAGTATGTCATCCACATATAAGACAAGGAAAGTGATAGCACTGTCACTAACCTTCTTATATACACATGGCTCATCCTCATTTTTGATAAAACCAAAGGATTTAATGGCTTCATCAAAACGGATGTTCCAACTCCTCGAAGCTTGTTTCAACCCATAAATGGATCGCTTTAGCTTGCATACCTTGGAACCATCTTGGGATTCAAATCCCCTAGGTTGTTCCATGAAAATGTTTTCTTCAATGTATCCATTGAGTAAAGCTGTTTTGACATCCATATGCCAAATCTCATAATCATAGTATGCAGCTATTACTAATAAAATCCTAATTGATTTAAGCATGGCAACAGGCGAGAAAGTCTCCTCATAGTCGATTCCTTGCCTTTGGCGAAACCCTTTCGCTACTAGCCTTGCCTTATAGGTCTCTACCTTTCCAACAGAACCAATTTTCTTTTTGAAAACCCATTTGTTCCCTATAGGTATAATACCTTTAGGTAGGTCAACAAGATCCCAAACTTGATTCTTATACATGGAATCAATCTCGGATTTCATAGCATCAATCCATTTTGAAGAGTCTATATCTGATATAGCTTCTTCATAGGTAAGTGGATCATCTCCATGATCTACTTCTTCATGAGTAGACAACTCTTGTTCTTCTTCATGAAGAAAACCATATCTCACTGGTGGGTGAGATACCCTGGTTGTTCTACGAGGAACAACTGTAGATGTTTCATCAACGGGTATTGGTTGACTAGATGGATTTATATCCATCTGATCTGTTGGTTGGTCAGAATTCTCCAATTCTAACTCTATTTGCCTTCCTTTGCCTCCTTCTTGAACAAACTGTTGTTCAAGAAATGTGGCATCTCTACTTATCACAACCTTTTGTGAAGTAGGCAAATAAAAATAATATCCAAAACTATCTTTTGGATATCCAACAAATCGACCTTTTTCTGATCTGGTCTCCAATTTATCAGTGTTCAGCTTTTTGATATAAGCTGGACAACCCCAAATCTTAACATGCTTAAGACTTGGTTTTCTTCCATGCCATATCTCATAAGGTGTGGAAGAAACTGATTTTGATGGAATCCTATTCATAATATACAAAGCTGATTCTAATGCAAATCCCCAAAAGAAGATTGGCATATCAGTATAGCTCATCATACTACGTACCATATCCAATAGTGTACGATTTCTCCTTTCAGATACACCATCCTGCTGTGGCGTTCCTGGAGGAGTCAGCTGAGAAACAATGCCATGCTCTCTCAAGTATTCATCAAATTCAGTACTCAAATATTCACCTCCACGATCTGATCGAAGAGCTTTGATATTCTTTCCTGTTTGATATTCTACTTCAGATTTAAATTCTTTGAACTTTTCAAAAGATTCATGTTTGTATTTCATCAAATACAAATACCCAAACCTTGATTTATCATCATTAATGGTAATAAAATAATGAAAACCCCCTCTAGCCTTTTCTTTAAATGGACCACATACATCACTATGTATTAGCTCCAAAATATTTTCAGCTCTTAGCCCTTGTCCAACAAAGGGTGATCTAGTCATTTTACCCTGAAGGCAAGATTCACAAGTTGGAGTAGGCTCAGAGCCCAATGAGGATAGAATCCCCATTTTCTCCAATTTTGTAATCCTATCTTCTGCAACATGATATAACCTTAAGTGCCAAATATATTTTGAGCTTGAGTTGGTTTTCACCATGGCATTGCACTCATTTAGATTGCTATACTCTGGCTAGTGGAAACATTTTCTTACTGGCAATGGAAACGCTTTCCTGTTTTCAATGGAAACACTTTCCTGTTGGCAGTGGAAACACTTTCCTTTGCCTTTGTCAGCTTTGGTCTTCCTTTTCTGTTTAGCTATTTTCTTGGAAGGACTAGGAATCTGAGGTTTCTTTTTCTTATTGCCCTTCTTCTTGTTGGACTTTCCAGCAGAAGAAGATGCAACCAAAGCTACCTCTTTCCCTTTATTGCCTGGCATATTCTTTTGGGCAATAACCAGCATGTTGAGTAAACCAGCTAACGTGCATTCCTGTTTAGTCATATGGAAATTTGTCACAAAATTCCCAAAAGACTCAGGAAGGGACTGAAGGATCAAATCCGTCTGTAGTTGGAAATCCATGTTGAAGTCAAGATGTTCCAACTGCTCAATCAGCCGAATCATCTTGTGGACATGATCCCCAACATTCTGTCCCTCAGACATCCTCATACGGAATAGCTGTCTAGATATATCATACCTAGCATTCCTGCTTTGCTCACCATACAACTCTTGTAGGTGAAGGAGGATCTCACTCGCACTCTGCATGTTCTCATGTTGCTTCTGTAACTCATTACTCATGGAAGCAAGCATGTAACACTTAGCTCTCATATCATGCTCCTTCCACTTGTCCAAAGTATCATGTTCCTCTTGTGTGGCCTCTGGAGGTAAGGGACCAAGAACATTTGAATCTAGAACATATCCTATATGTTCAAGGTTTAGGACAAGCTTCAAATTTCTCAGCCAATCAGACAGATTTGGTCCTGTCAACCTATTGTGATCAAGTATGCTCGCAAGGATATTGGATGGTGGTGGTTGTTTTGTGCTCATTTTTATCAGAAAATTAACTGCAGAAAATAACCAGATTAATTAGTAAATGTATCATGTAATTAACCAAAATGATTATGGTCTTTTAATCAAATTGGTCCTCCCACTAACTTAGCGAATCCTACACTTCCAAAGTAGAAAACGGAAATCCTAGTTAGACGGATTTCTAGTGGGTGATTGAATTCTTATAATTCTATTGATCATCCTCAAGTAAATCCATTATTGGAATTACAATAAACTATAAGTGAGCAACTCCTTGCCCATCACATCTCATGTGATGTTCAATCCTTTACCTAGCCCCTAATGCTCAAAATCTCAGGTACATCCATTATTGACTTATCTTGCATTAGTTAAGTTGATCCCATTGAGCCAGTAATTATGTAAATAATTTTAATGTCCTCAGGTACATCCAATATTGGCCACCAAACCATTTACATATTTACAACATCTCATGCTTAACAATTATTCTTAAGAAAATCTCTTAAATTAATTGTATCTCATGCAACTATTTAAAATTTCTTAAAATAATTGCCCCAATAGAGGGCCTATGTTATAATTACTTTAATTATAGCATATCCAACTTAATCATTTGTTTGGAAGATTTTATGGTCATTCTAATTACTATTAAGGTCTCACTTTGCACATTATCCATTTAGCATGCATATATCATATAATTGCATACATATCCATACATCTCATGCATTCATGGATAAGCAGTAAATATGGTATGATCATGGACTTTCTAAGGGATTCAATTCTGAGCCACCAAGAATTGAATTAGGGCATTCCTAGGTGCATTTCATTCATTCATTCATTTTACAAGAGTTGCTGAAGGAGTACATAATCAACACTTGATCTTGAATTCCTCCCACTGGTCCCACCAATGCTCTTGACCTCCTTGAACTTCTTGCAATCCAATATTACATAGTAATCCTTAGCATACCAAGGCGAATTTACAAGAACTTAAATAAATGAAATTACAACCCAAAAATTATTACAAACTTAATAATACATGCCCAAAGTAAATTAAAATAAATTAATTAATTTACAATCCCAAAGAAACATAAAAGAAATAAATCCAATCACATTGGTCTTTTATAGTCCATGATCATCCATCATGCATATCACTATTTAACAATTAAATAAAACATACATACTTAAATTAAATTGAATATCTCATATTCAACTTAAAAATCCAGATTTGAATATGATTCAAATAAATTTAAAAATTCAGATTTGAATCTCATTCAAACAAATTTAAAAATTCATATTTGAATCACATTCAAACAACTTCAAAAATTTAGATTTGAATCACATTCAAACATTTTTTAAAAAATCAGATTTGAATTTTATTCAATCAATTTAAAAAAAACAGATTTAAATATGATTCAAACAACTTTAAAAATTCAGATTTGAATCACATTCAAACAACTTTTAAAATTCAGATTTGAATCACATTCAAACAATTTTTAAAATTCTGATTTGAATCATAATTTAATTGTGTGATTAAAAATCCTAATTAAACATTTTAATTAGTCATATGATGAACCTTTCATCATGCAACAATTGCAGAATTTAATAACAACCATGCGCATGATCTTCCAAAGCCATGCGCACCATGTTGGAGTTCATCAAGCATGCCGCCACACCTCTTGATCCAATCAGTAATGGATCAATCATCTCATGATCAAATCACACTATTAAATCATATAATAAACATTCTAAATGGCAAATATAGTGGCTCTGATACCAATTGAAGGAACGGAAGCGTGAAAAACACAAGTTTATACCATTGAATTCAAAAATTTTCACCTAGAGTCACATGCATCATGCAAGATTTATTTTTATCTATTTAATTTCAATGATAAACAACATATTAAAACTCTTTTAATATGTTTTTGGATCTGTATTTGCCATTTAAGATTTTAAAATTAATCAGATTAATTTTAGAACCCTAGATTAAATCAAGAACGATTACACTAACCTCTTGATGCACTGCAGCGTGTCTGCGCCTTTGAGATTCGTCTTCAGGACACCAGATGTTGTCCCTCTAGCTTGTCCACACCAAGAACACCTATGGCAGCCCTTGACTAGCTTCTAAAGCCTTTTCTATTAATTAGAAATTCAAGTTCTGCCTTTTAAGAGACTAGAGATGTAAACAGGACACTAGAAACAATTTCTAGTGTTCTTAATTCAAGAGATTGATGGCTAATCTCTTTAAATTGATAAGATATGAAGAAGAATAGAGGGAGGGCTGCAAAATGGCGTGACCAAGGAGTGTGGCTGCTGGTTGTATTTTATTTTCTCATAACAACACTTAAATAGCTAGGTTAACACATTAAACCCTTGCCACATGTCATCCTTTGATTAGCTCTAGGTTTAAGTGACCCAATCACATTGTGCCAAGTGTCAAACCTATATTTAATCTTGATTTTAATCATCTTACATGATTAAAAAACATTTGGCAAGCTTATGTGTTATGCCATGTGTCACCATCTCATGGTGCCACGTGTCACACTGTAAAATGACCAAAATGCCCCTGTGTCTTAATTTTGAGTTCTCAACCCAAAATAATTATTTTTCTTCTTCTAATTAATTTATATCAAATATAAATTAATTAATTAATCTCTATTAATTAATTTCTCATTAATTAAATTCATATTTAAACACTTTAAATATAAATTTAACTTATATTATACATCCAATAATCTAGATTTGGTTTGAAGTCATGCTAGGGACTTTGCAAACTAATTGCAAATCAAACCTATTTAATTAATCAATTAAACTCTTTAATTAATTAATTAAATCATATTTAATTAGGTGATAACTTGTGTATGTGTGTGACTTACTAGGCTCATCACTAATTGGCAATGAGACATGATATCAACTCTTAATATCATCAAAACTCTTTCTTACCATAAATGAATTCTCTAAATCATTTTATGAACCTCATAGACCATGGTTAACACCTAGCATAGCATGCCATGGCCACCCAATTAGTAATAAGGTTTACCTTAAATGAACCTATAATCATATGTTACCATGCACTAGAATCTCTCTGTTACAAAATCCGAACTCAAGCTGGAGTCATGGTTTATGTCAAACTCCATTTGCTATGAATATTATGTTCTCTTTTAATTCCAGTTCTTGATTAAAAAGATTTGCTCATCAGAAACTCTTTTCTGAATAAATCTATCTGTCCTGGCCAGGAACTTGAAACATCAAGAACAATTAAATGAACATAGGATTTTATCTCTATTTACTTAGAGGAACAGATTCCATCTTGATCAACACCTACCTCCATATATAACTAGTAGGAGCCAACACATGCCCATATACCCATACACAGTACAAGTATGAAAGCAGTATCAAACTCAAACTACCTATATACAAGATAACTGTGCTATCTCAGGTCTAAAGAATATATGCACTGATATGATTTATGACAAAACATTGACAAGAGTAAACTCCATGTGCTTGTCATAAGTGTCACTGGTTCGGCCTACTTATCATTTATAAGTGCCTATCATGTTTGTTATATGGCATGAGACTCACCATTCCATCTTATTTATATCTCATATAAATAACTTGGGAACAAACATGAATACAATCTTTCTGGATAAGTCATGTCCTTATTATGAAGTATCCTCGATTGTGAACCTATTTATGATACTTCGTGCTAGAAATATTGTCACTCATATTCTCAACAACTTAAGAATAATATTTCTAACAAAATATCAATGGACCTTTTCTATTACACATAAATATATTATGTAAACGGAAAAGTGGAAATGCCTTTTATTAATAAAAATATATACAAGATACATACTAAATGATATGCTCTAGGGCATACTACTAACAGGTAAAGGATGCGGATGTGTCAAAAACTGCATTCAGAACTCGATATAGGCATTATGAATTTTTAGTGATGCCGTTTGGGTTAACAAATGCACCAGCAGCATTTATAGTCCTTATGAACCCTATCTTCCATCCATACTTAGATCGGTTTGTAGTGGTCTTTATTCTGGTGTATTCCAAGATCAGGGAAGAACATGATGAACATTTGAGGATTGTTCTGCAAACCCTGCGGGAAAAGAAACTGTATGCTAAGTTGTCCAAGTGTGACTTCTGGATGAGTGAGATCTCTTTCCTTGGACACATAGTATCAACTGAGGGGATTAGAGTGGATCCCAAAAAGATAGAAGCAGTGATGGAATGGAAGCCTCCCAAAAATACAACTGAGGTCAGAAGTTTCTTGGGGCTAGCTGGATATTACAGAAGATTTGTGAAGGGGTTTTCTCTTATAGCTGCTCCAATGACCAAGTTGTTGCACAAAAATGTGAAATTTGGCTGGAACGATAAGTGCCAAGCCAGTTTTGAGAGGCTGAAGGCTATGTTGACAGAAGCACCAGTGTTAACACAGCCAGTGTCAGGAAAAGACTTTGTGGTCTACAGTGATGCCTCACATAATGGGCTAGGGTGTGTATTGATGCAAGAGGGGAAAGTGGTCGCCTATGCTTCCAGGCAGTTAAGGCCACATGAATAGAACTACCTTACTCATGACCTGGAGTTAGCAGCAATTATCTTCGCACTGAAGATATGGAGGCATTATTTATATGGTGAAAAAATGCTACATCTATACAGACCATAAGAGTCTAAAATATTTGCCAACCCAGAAGGAGCTCAATCTTAGACAGAGGCGATGGATTGGGTTCCTAAAGGACTATGATTGTGTGATAGATTATCATCCTAGGAAGGCAAATGTAGTTACTGATGCTTTAAGCAAGAAGTCCATCACAGCTTTAAGATCACTAAATGCCTGTCTGTCCTTAGTTCAAGATGGAGCTATTTTGGCTGAGTTGCAAGTGAGGCCAACCCTGCTACAGCAGATACAAGATGGGCAGAGGACAGATGAAAAACTAATGGCCATTGTGGGTAAAATTCCTGATGGGAAGGAAACTGAATATGAGGTGAAAGCAGATGGGTGTCGATACTACAGAGGAAGAGTGTGTGTACCAGATGATGGGGAACTGAAGATTAGTATTTTGAAAGAAGCACACACTAGTGTTTATGCTATGCATCCAGGAAGCACGAAAATGTATAATGATTTGAAGCCTCATTATTGGTGGCCTGGTATGAAGAGGGATATAGCTGACTATGTGACTAAGTATTTGACATGTCAGCAAGTTAAAGCAGAACATCAAGTTCCATTAGGATTGCTACAGCCTATAAGCATACCTGAATGGAAATGGGACCGGGTCATTATGGATTTTGTTAATGGTCTACCTCTCACCCAAAAGAAGCATGATGCAGTGTGGTGATAGTGGATAGATTGACGAAGTCAACACATTTTCTGCCAGTTAGGACTGACTACTCACTGGAGAAGCTAGCAAAATTGTATATCAGTGAGATAGTTAGATTGCATGGAATCCCACTTTCCATCATATCTGACCGAGATCCAAGGTTTACATCGAGATTCTGGAAAAAGTTGCAAGAAGCCTTGGGCACACAACTCCGCTTTAGCACGACTTTTCATCCCCAGACGGATGGACAGTCAGAACGAGTAATCCAGGTAAACCCAAGAACTAATTGAATTTTCGCAATTAATAAATTGAAATGATAGTATCAATGTGAATTATGTGATAGATCCTGGAGGATATGCTAAGAAGTTATGTCATTGAGTTTGAGGAGAGTTGGGATAGATACCTCCCACTGGCAGAATTCGCATACAACAATAGCTACCAAACTAGCATCCAAATGGCTCCGTATGAAGCACTGTATGGGAGGAAATGTAGAACTCCAGTGTGTTGGACTGAATTGGGTGAAGATAAGCTGCTAGGACCAAACCTGGTGAAACAGACTAAGGAGAAAGTGAAGATAATCAAAGCTAACTTGAAGGTTGCCTCAGATAGACAGAAATCTTATGCCGACTTGAAGAGAAAAGAGATAGAGTATGCAGTTGGCGATAAAGTGTTTCTCAAAGTCTCATCGTGGAAGAAAGTACTAAGGTTTGGGAGAAAGGGTAAGTTAAGCCCTAGGTTCATTGGCCCATATGAAGTCATTGAACGTGTGGGACCAGTGGCCTATCGGCTAGCTTTACCACCAGAACTAGATAAAATTCATAATGTACTCCATGTTTCCATGCTGAGAAGATATCGCTCAGACCCTTCACATGTCATTTCCATGGAAGAGAATGAAATCCAACCGGACTTGACATATACAGAGGAACCTATATAGATCCTAGCTTGGGAAGTGAAGGAACTAAGAAATAAACAAATTCCACTGGTGAAAGTGCTTTGGAGGCACCACAACACTGAAGAGGCAACTTGGGAAAGTGAAGAGATAATGAGGCAACAGTTCCCTCAACTGTTTGCATCAGGTAAATTTCAAGGACGAAATTTTTCTTAGAGGGGAAGAGTTGTAACATCCTCATTTTAGTTAGTCCGTATAGTCTACTGTTCCGGTGACCAGTGTCTGTCCGGACAGCTAGAACGTTCGGAAAAAAATATTTAAACTAAAGTGAGAAACCAAAAATTAACTCAAATATTAATAAGAAAAAAATTTAGGAAAAATTATAAAATAATTTTTGGGACTCCAGAGAAGGGTCATTGAGGTTCTTATGGCATTAGAATGCCAAGAAAATACTTAGAAAAATTTTTCGATCTATACAGACAATTTTGACCCGTTAAGCCAAACAGAGAGCATTTTGGTCATTTCGTCTTCAGAGATGATTTTTGGGCCAATTTGTCCAGTTAAATAAATAATTTATATAACATAAAATATAAATAAATATTGTCAAAAATTTACTTGCAATTAAATAGACAAGAAATGAAGAGAATAATGATAGAAAATCGATTTATGACATCACCATGATGTCATTTAAAATTCTCCCAACCAACCTAATGTTGACACATGGCATAAACATATATAAAAGAGACTAAATGGGCTGGAAAAGGAAACAAGAATCAGATCTCCTCTCTCTTCTTCTCCTTGACGTAAAACACTCCCACCATGGCCACCATGAACAAGCTTTCAAAGCTTGATTTTCCCCCACTTTTACCCAACTAAACCCTAACATAGCAACACAAAAACTTGCTCTTAAACCTTGGTGATTCTTTTGGGAGCAAAACAAAAAGGAAAACAAGAGTTTTAGCAAGTGGGAAAATCTCATTCCTTTGAGGTTAGTGACCTAACCATGGATTTTATTTTAAATTCATGTTAAGGACTTTGAATGAGTGTAAATTTCAAAGGAATTTTGTTAAAAACCACTTGTATGCTACCCCATATTTTTCAGCGGCCATGGTTAGGGTTTGATTGTGTTGAGCTTAATGAAGTTAAAAGACCATTATGGCAGCCCACAATATGTACCCACTAAGTGGATTGATGAAATGCAAGTTAAATGCATAATTTGAGATGTTAAGGTTAGGGTTTGGGTATAAAATGGAGACTTTGATCATGTAATGATGAAATTAAGTTTTAATACTCAATTAGTGACCATTTGGATATTTGTAAACAAGAAATGAAGTGGTTTGTGTAGTGGGAATTGAGATTAGTGTGGCTGCCCATGGTAACCTGCAGAATTAGACATGAGTCCAGCAGGTTTGGGCAGCCATAACTTGAATTGTAGAGGTTCAATTGGTGCAAGGCTAATTGGACATGAAACTAGACACATAATGGCACAAATTTGGTAAAGAAACCATGCCCATAAAACCAAACTAAGTGAACCAAAAGCCTACCTTAATCCGGGTGACCTGCAATCTGTTTCTGCAGAATGACCAAATGAACAGTGATTGTTCATTTGGCCATAACTCAATGTAGAAAGGTGCAATTGACCTGAAATTTTACCAGAAACAAGCTGAGATATAGACCAAAAACTTTTATGAAGGAACCTAACCCAAATTATGACCAGAATCTATCCAACAAGTGAGTTGTAGTCACTGTTCACTGCACTGTAGATATGGTCAGTCCAGAAAAATTTCAATCCGGCCATTTGTGGTTTTTGAATCATAACTTGAGCTAAAAAACTCCAAATGAAGTGATTCAAAAATGGAAATTCAACTAGACAAAATAAGGAACAACTTTCATGTTGATCATTTTTCCAAATTCCCACCGCAAAAATAACTACTGGAACAGTAAAAATGAGGCATGAAAAATAAAAATTCTGGTTAATTAACATTAAGCTTAGAAATGGTATTGGCAACCAATACCAACAAATTTTGATTGCAAAATTGAAAGAATGGAAGCATAAAAAACACAAGTTTATACCTTTGAATTCAAAATTTTTCACCTAGGGTCACATGCATCATGCAAGATTTATTTTTATCTATTTGATTTCAATGATAAACAACATATTAAAACTCTTTTAATATGTTTTTGGATCTGTCTTTGCCATTTAAGATTTTAAAATTAATCAGATTAATTTTAAAACCCTAGATTAAATCAAGAATGATTACACTAACCTCTTGATGCACTGCAGCGTGTCTGCGCCTTTGAGATTTGTCTTCAGGACACTAGATGTTGTCCCTCTAGTTTGTCCACATCAAAAACACCTATGACAGCCCTTGAACAGCTTCAAAAGTTTTTTCTATTAATTAGAAATTTAAGTTCTGTCTTTTAAGAGATTAGAGATGTAAACAGGACACTAGAAACAATTTCTAGTGTTCTTAATTCAAGAGATTGATGGCTAATCTCTTTGAATTGATGAGAGATGAAGAAGAATAGATGGAGAGCCTCAAAATGGCGTGACAAAGGAGAGGAGTGGCTACTAGTTGTTTTTCTTTTTCATAACAACACTTATATAGCTAAGTTAACACATTAAACCCTTGCCACATGTCACCCTTTGATTAGCTCTAGGTTTAAGTGACCCAATCACATTGTGCCAAGTGTCAAACCTATATTTAATCTTGATTTTAATCATCTTACATGATTAAAAAACATTTGGCAAGCTTATGTGTAATCCCATGTGTCACCATCTCATGGTGCCATGTGTCACACTGTGAAATGACCAAAATGCCCCTGTGTCTTAATTTTGAGTTCTTAACCCAAAATAATTATTTTTCTTCTTCTAATTTATATCAAATATAAATTAATTAATTAATCTCTATTAATTAATTTCTCATTGATTAAATTCATATTTAAACACTTTAAATATAAATTTAACTTATACTATACATCCAATAATCTAGATTTGGTTTCAAGCCATGCTAGGGACTTTGCAATTTAATTGCAAACCAAACCTATTTAATTAATCAATTAAACTCTTTAATTAATTAATTAAATCATATTTAAATAGGTGATAACTTGTGTATGTGTGTGACTTACTAGGCTCATCACTAATTGGCAATGGGACATGATATCAACTCTTAATATCATCAAAACTCTTTCTTACCATAACTGATTTCTCTAAATCATTTTATGAACCTCATAGATCATGGTTAACACATAGCATAGCATGCCATGGCCACCCAATTAGTAATAAGGTTTAACTTAAATGAACCTATAATCATATGTTACCATGCACTAGAATCTCTCTGTTACAAAATCCCAACTCAAGCTGGATTCATGGTTTATGTCAAACTCCATTTGCTATGAATATTATGTTCTCTTTTAATTCCAGTTCTTGATTAAAAAGATTTTCTCATTAGAAACTCTTTTCTGAATAAATCTATCTGTCCTGACCAGGAACTTAAAACATCAAGAACAATTAAATGAACATAGGATTTTATCTCTATTTACTTAGAGGAACAGATTCCATCTTGATCAACACCTACCTCCATATATAACTAGTAGGAGCCAATAGATGCCCATATACCCATACACAGTACAAGTATGAAAGCAGTATCAAACTCAAACTACCTATATACAAGATAACTGTGCTATCTCAGGTCTAAAGATTATATGCACTGATATTATTTATGACAAAATATTGACAAGAGTAAACTCCATGTGCTTGTCATAAGTGTCACTGGTTCGGCCTACTTATCATGTATAAGTGTCTATCATGTTTGTTATACGGCATGAGACTCACAATTCAATCTTATTTATATCTCATATAGATAACTTGGGAACAATTATGAATACAATCTTTCTGGATAAGTCATGTCCTTATTATGAAGTATCCTCGATTGTGAACTTATTTATGATAATTTGTGCTAGAAATATTGTCACTCATATTCTTAACAACTTAAGAATAATATTTCTAACAAAATATCAATGGACTTTTTCTATTACACATAAATATATTATGTAAACGGAAAAGTGGAAATGCCTTTTATTAATAAAAATATGTACAAGATACATACTAAATGATATGCTCTAGGGTATACTGCTAACAATCTCCCACTAGCACTAAAGCCATTCATTACAATATCTTAGACCTATCTTCTCATGATATCGGTCTAACTGAGTCTGTGACATAGGCTTAGTGAATGGATCAGCTGGATTTTCAGCTAATGCTGTGCTACATCGCCTCGCCCAACTATTTCTCTGATAATGTGGTAGCGCCTTTCTATGTTTTTGGATTTCTGGTGAGACCTTGGTTCCTTAGCCTGTATGACTGCTCCATTGTTGTCACAGTGTAGTGGAACTGCTGACTCGTTGGAAGGAACTACTGTAAGTTCTGTCACGAACTTCTTTATCCAAACAACTTCCTTTGCAGCATCTGATGTAGTAATATACTCAGCCTCTGGAGTGGAATCTGCAGTCGTGCTCTGTTTGGAACTCTTCCAACTGACTGCACCTCCATTATAAATGAACACATATCCAGAGGTAGACTTTCTATCATCGATATCTGATTGGAAATCAGAATCAGTATAACCATCCAATTGCAAGTCTCCACTTCCATAAATCAAGAATAAATCCTTAGTTCTTCTTAAGTACTTAAGGATATTCTTAACAGCTATCCAGTGTTCCAAACCTAGATTGGATTGATACCTTCTAGTCAAACTAACAGCATATGCGATATCCAGCCTAGTACACAACATTGCATACATTAAACTTCCAATAGCCAAAGCTTATGGAATCTTGGCCATCTTATCTCTTTCTTCAGGTGTCTTTGGAGACATCTCTTTAGAAAAGTGGATACCATGTCTCACTGGTAACAATCCTCTCTTGGAATCAAGCATGTTAAACCTCTTTAACACATTTTCCAAGTATAGACTTTGTGATAAACCAATTATTCTTTTCGCTCTATCTCTATGTATGCGAATCCCAAGAATATAGGTTGCCTCCCCTAAGACTTTCATGGAGAATGTATTTGACAACCATACCTTTATAGTTGTCAACATACCTGTGTCATTACCCATCAACAGTATGTCATCCACATATAAGATAAGGAAAGTGATAGCACTGTCACTAACCTTCTTATATACACATGGCTCATCCTCATTTTTTATAAAACAAAAGGATTTAATGGCTTCATCAAAACAGATGTTCCAACTCCTCGAAGCTTGTTTCAACCCATAAATGGATCGCTTTAGCTTGCATACCTTGGAATCATCTTGGGATTCAAAACCCCTAGGTTGTTCCATGAAAATGTTTTCTTCAATGTATCCATTGAGAAAAGCTGTTTTGACATCCATATGCCAAATCTCATAATCATAGTATGCAGTTATTGCTAATAAAATCCTAATTGATTTAAGCATGGCAACAGGTGAGAAAGTCTCCTCATAGTTGACTCCTTGCCTTTGGCGAAACCCTTTCGCTACTAGCCTTGCCTTATAGGTCTCTACCTTTCCATCAGAACCAATTTTCTTCTTGAAAACCCATTTGTTCCCTATAGGTACAATACCTTCAGGTGGGTCAACAATATCCCAAACTTGATTCTTATACATGGAATCAATCTCGGATTTCATAGCATCAATCCATTTTGAAGGGTCTATATCTGATATAGCTTCTTCATAAGTAAGTGGATCATCTCCATGATCTACTTCTTCATGAGTAGACAACTCTTGTTCTTCTTCATGAAGAAAACCATATCTCACTGGTGGGTGAGATACCCTGGTTGTTAGGAACAGCTGTAGATGTTTCATCAACGGGTATAGGTTGACTAGATAGATCTATATCCATCTGATCTGTTGGTTGGTCAGAATTCTCCAATTCTATCTCTATTTGCCTTCCTTTGCCTCCTTCTTGAACAAATTGTTGTTCAAGAAATGAGGCATCTCTACTTATCACAACCTTTTGTGAAGTAGGCAAATAAAAATAATATCCAAAACTATCTTTTGGATATCCAACAAATCGACCTTTTTCTAATCTGGTCTCCAATTTATCAGTGTTCAACTTTTTGATATAAGCTGGACAACCCCAAATCTTAACATGCTTAAGACTTGGTTTTCTTCCATGCCATATCTCATAAGGTGTGGAAGAAATTGATTTTGATGGAATCCTATTCAGCATATACAAAGCCGATTCTAATGAAAATCCCCAAAAGAAGATTGGCATATCAGTATAGCTCATCATACTACGTACCATATCTAATAGGGCACGATTTCTCCTTTCAGATACACCATTCAGCTGTGGCGTTTCTAGAGGAGTCAGCTGAGAAACAATGCCATGCTCTCTCAAGTATTCATCAAATTCAGTACTCAAATATTCACCTCCACGATCTGATCGAAGAGCTTTAATACTCTTTCCTGTTTGATTTTCTACTTCAGATTTAAATTCTTTAAACTTTTCAAAGGATTCATGTTTGTATTTGATCAAATACAAATACCCAAATTTTGATTTATCATCAGTAAAGGTAATAAAATAATGAAAGCCCCCTCTAGCCATTTCTTTAAATGGACCACATACATCACTATGTATTAGCTCCAAAATATTTTCAGCTCTTTGCCCTTGTCCAACAAAGGGTGATCTAGTCATTTTGCCCTGAAGGCAAGATTCACAAGTTGGAGTAGGCTCAGAGCCCAATGAGGATAGAATCCCCATTTTCTCTAGTTTTGCAATCCTATCTTCTGCAACATGACATAACCTTAAGTGCCAAATATATTTTGAACTTGAGTGGTTTTTCACCATGGCATTACATTCTTTTAGATCACTTGCATTCAATTTGTGTTTGTCATTATTATCCAAATAATAAAGACCATCATTCATATAACCCAAACCAAAATATTTATTTCCAAAATAAATATTGCAAACATCATCTGTGAACTGAAATTCATAGCCATTTCTAGTCAAACTAGATACAGAAATGATGTTCTTAAAAGCATCAGGTACATATAAAATATTATCCAAACACAAAACATGTCCAAACATGTAAAAATATTTAGATCCTATGGCTAAAGCTTCAACAGCTGAGCCATTGCCAATCCGGACTCTAATATCTCGAGAACGCAACCTGCTACTATTTGCTAGTTCCTGCATATCATTAGAAATGTGAGAACTGGCACCAGTATCTAAAACCCAAGCTGTAGATGAACTATGAGTATCATCAGAATCTAAATAACAAGATATGGATATACCTTCCGAAGGTGTATCCTTCTTGTCCTTCAGAGAAGCAAGATACTCTGGGCAGTGCCTTTTCCAGTGCCCATCCTTTTGGCAGTGGAAACACTTTCCTTTGCCTCCATCAGCTTTAGTCTTCCTTTTTCTGTTTAGCTATTTTCTTGGAAGGACCAGGAATATGAGGTTTCTTTTTCTTATTGCCCTTTTTCTTGTTGGAATTTCCAGCAGAAGAAGATGCAATCAAAGCTACCTCTTTTCCTTTATTGCCTGGCATATTCTTTTGGGCAATAACCAGCATGTTGAGTAAACCAGCTAAGGTGCATTCCTGTTTAGTCATATGGAAATTTTTCACAAAATTCCCAAAAGACTCAGGAAGGGACTGAAGGATCAAATCCGTCTGTAGTTGGAAATCCATGTTGAAGTCAAGATGTTCCAACTGCTCAATCAGCCGAATCATCTTGTGGACATGATCCCCAACATTCTATCCTTCAGACATCCTCATATGGAATAGCTGTCTAGATATCTCATACCTAGCATTCCTGCTGTGCTCACCATACAACTCTTGTAGGTGAAGGAGGATCTCACTCACACTCAACATGTTCTCATGCTGCTTTCGTAACTCATTACTCATGGAAGCAGGCATGTAACATTTAGCTCTCATATCATGCTCCTTCCACTTATCCAAAGTTTCATATTCCTCTTGTGTGGCCTCTGGAGGTAAGGGACCATGAACATTTGAATCTAGAACATATCCTATATGTTCAAGGTTCAGGACAAGTTTTAAATTTCTTAGCCAATCAAACAGATTAGGTCCTGTCAACCTATTGCGATCAAGTATGCTTGCAAGGATATTGGATGGTGGTGGTTGTTCTGTGCTCATTTTTATCAGAAAATTAACTGCAAAAAATAACCAGATTAATTAGTAAATGTATCATGTAATCAACCAAAATGATTATGGTCTTTTAATCAAATTGGTCCTCCCACTAACTTAGCGAATCCTACACTTCCAAAGTAGAAAATGGAAATCCTAGTTGGATGGATTTCTAGTGGGTGATTGAATTCTTATAATTCTATTGATCATCCTCAGGTACATCCATTATTGGAATTACAATAAACTATAAGTGAAAAACTCCTTGCCCATCACATCTCATGTGAGGTTCAATCCTTTACCTAGCCCCTAATGCTCAAAATCTCAGGTACATCCATTATTGACTTATCTTGCATTAGTTAAGTTGATCCCATTGAGCCAGTAATTATGCAATAATTTTAATGTCCTCAGGTACATCCAATATTGGCTACCAAACTATTTACATATTTATAACATCTCATGCTTAACAATTATTCTTAAAAAAATCTCTTAAATTAATTACATCTTATGCAACTAGTTAAAATTTCTTAAAATAATTGCCCCAATGGAGGGCCTATGTTATAATTACTTTAATTATAGCATTTCCAACTTAATCATTTATTTGGAAGATTTTATAGTCATCCTAATTACTATTAAGGTCTCACTTTGCACATTATCCATTTAGCATGCATATATCATATAATTGCATACATTCCCATATATCTCATGCATTCATGGATAAGCAATAAATATGGTATGATCATGGACTTTCTAAGGGATTCAATTCTGAGCCACCAAGAATTGAATTAGGACATTCCTAGGTGCATTTCATTCATTCATTCATTTTACAAGAGTTGCTGAAGGAGTACATAATCAACACTTGATCTTGAATTCCTCCCACTGGTCCCACCAATGCTCTTGACCTCCTTGAACTTCTTGCAATCCAATATTACATAGTAATCCTTGGCATACCAAGGCGAATTTACAAGAACTTAAATAAATGAAATTACAACCCAAAAATTATTACAAACTTAATAATACATACCCAAAATAAATTAAAATAAATTAATTAATTTACAATCCCAAAGAAACATAAAAGAAATAAATCCAATCACATTGGTCTTTTATAGTCCATGATCATCCATCATGCATATCACTATTTAACAATTAAATAAAACATACATACTTAAATTAAATTGAATATCTCATATTCAACTTAAAAATCCAGATTTGAATATGATTCAAATAAATTTAAAAATTCAGATTTGAATCTCATTCAAACAAATTTAAAAATTCATATTTGAATCACATTCAAACAACTTCAAAAATTCAGATTTGAATCACATTCAAACATTTTTAAAAAAATCAGATTTGAATCACATTCAAACATTTTTTTAAAAATCAGATCTGAATTTTATTCAATCAATTTTAAAAAATCAGATTTAAATATGATTCAAACAACTTTAAAAATTCATATTTGAATCACATTCAAACAACTTTTAAAATTCAGATTTGAATCACATTCAAACAATTTTTAAAATTCTGATTTGAATCATAATTTAATTGTGTGATAAAAATTCCAATTAAACAATTTAATTAGACATAAAATAGATCTTAGATCATACAACAATTGCACATTCACCATCCATTTACCTTTGCACACCATTGTGGTGCATCAACCACACCATGGTGTTCATCATTTGTGCCGCCACCTTGGCTTTGCAACCAGTAATGAACTTTTAGTCTCATGATCAAACACACAATTAAATCATATAAACATCAATATAAATGGCAAATATAGTGGCTCTGATACCAATTGAAAGAACAAAAGCGTGAAAAACACAAGTTTATACTATTGAATTCAAAAATTTTCACCTAGGGTCACATGCATCATGCAAGATTTATTTTTATTTATTTGATTTCAATGATAAACAACATATTAAAACTCTTTTAATATGTTTTTGGATTTGTATTTTCCATTTAAGATTTTAAAATTGATCAGATTAATTTTAGAACCCTAGATTAAATCAAGAACGATTACACTAATCTCTTGATGCCTTCGCAAATGTCTGCGCCTTTGAGATTTGTCTTCAGGACACCAGATGTTGTCCCTCTAGTTTGTCCACATCAAGAACACCTATGGCAGCCCTTGAACAGCTTCTAAAGCTTTTTCTATTAATTAGAAATTCAAGTTCTACCTTTTAAGAGGTTAGAGATGTAAACAGGACACTAGAAACAATTTCTAGTATTTTTAATTCAAGATATTGATGGCTAATCTCTTTGAATTGATGAGAGATGAAGAAGAATAGATGGAGAGCCTCAAAATGGCGTGACAAAGGAGAGGAGTGGCTGCTAGTTGTTTTTCTTTTTCATAACAACACTTATATAGCTAGGTTAACACATTAAACCCTTGCCACATTGTCACCCTTTGATTAGCTCTAGGTTTAAGTGACCCAATCACATTGTGTCGAGTGTAAAACCTATATTTAATCTTGATTTTAATCATCTTACACGATTAAAAAATATTTGGCAAGCTTATGTGTAATCCCATGTGTCACCAGCTCATGGTGACACGTGTCACACTGTGAAATGACCAAAATGCCCCTGTGTCTTAATTTTGAGTTTTTAACCTAAAATAATTATTTTTCTTCTTCTAATTTATATCAAATATAAATTAATTAATTAATTTCTCATTAATTAAATTCATATTTAAACACTTTAAATATAAATTTAGCTTATACTATACATCCAATAATCTAGATTTGGTTTCAAGTCATGCTAGGGACTTTGCAATTTAATTGCAAACCAAACCTATTTAATTAATCAATTAAACTCTTTAATTAACTAATTAAATCATATTTAAATAGGTGATAACTTGTGTATGTGTGTGACTTACTAGGCTCATCACTAATTGGCAATGAGACATGATATCAACTCTTAATATCATCAGAACTCTTTCTTACCATAAATGATTTCTCTAAATCATTTTATGAACCTCATAGACCATGGTTAACACCTAGCATAGCATGCCATGGCCACCCAATTAGTAATAAGGTTTACCTTAAATGAACCTATAATCATATGTTACCATGCACTAGAATCTCTCTGTTACAAAATCCCAACTCAAGCTGGAGTCATGGTTTATGTCAAACTCCATTTGCTATGAATATTTTGTTTTTTTTTAATTCCAGTTCTTGATTAAAAAGATTTTCTCATCAGAAACTCTTTTCTGAATAAATCTATCTGTCCTGGCCAGGAACATAAAACATCAAGAACAATTAAATGAACATAGGATTTTATCTCTATTTACTTAGAGGAACAGATTCCATCTTGATCAACACCTACCTCCATCTATAACTAGTAGGAGCCAACAGATGCCCATATACCCATACACAGTACAAGTATGAAAGCAGTATCAAACTCAAACTACCTATATACAAGATAACTGTGCTATCTTAGGTCTAAAGATTATATGCACTGATATGATTTATGACAAAACATTGACAAGAGTAAACTCCATGTGCTTGTCATAAGTGTCACTAGTTCGAGCTACTTATTATGTATAAGTGCCTATCATGTTTTTTATATGGCATGAGACTCACCATTCCATCTTATTTATATCTCATATAAATAACTTGGGAACAAATATGAATACAATCTTTCTAGATAAGTCATGTCCTTATTATGAAGTATCCTCGATTGTGAACCTACTTATGATACTTTATGCTAGAAATATTGTCACTCATATTCTTAACAACTTAAGAATAATATTTCTAACAAAATATCAATGGACCTTTTCTATTACATATAAATATATTATGTAAACGGAAAAGTGGAAATGCCTTTTATTAATAAAAATATGTACAAGATACATACTAAATGATATGTTCTAGGACATACTACTAACAAAAATGTGGTATGTTGGGAGTATTAAAACCAATGTACCTATTATCTATGCAAAAGTCAACATTTTGGTTGACTAATGAAGTGAATAGTAATACCAAAACTTGAAATTCAAAAATTGTAAAACTCAAAAGTGTAAAATGCCCTAGTATACCTAACAAGATTGGTTTGGATAGCTTGGCATGCCAATAGGGTTCTATTAGCAATACTGCTTATGGCTTCATGCCATTCTGTGTTTCATGGCTTTCCCATGCCATTCTGTGAAATAATAGCCTTTGGCTATGTTATTTGAGTTGATATACTTGGGTTTTAACCCTGATCATTATTACAGCTTATTAGTTGTTCTGCTGTACATCGGGGGACACAATGTGACCGATGGTGTGATGGTCTGAGATACTTAGTACCCAGTGCCAGTTTACTCGTTTATCCAGTCTAGTCAACTAGTATGGGTTACTCGGGCAATGATAATAAACCTTACCAAAGTTTAATCAAATAATAATGAAATTAATATCAGAAGTTAAGTCTACCCAAAAATGTAAACACACATTCTGCATATTCATTTCATTTTATGTTATTTTATATTATTTTATATTGTCACCACTAAGTAGAATTGCTTAGCGCATCGCTTTTGCCACGCACAGGTACTGGAGACCTATCTGGGGAGCCCAATAAACATCAGACGGGGTGAGCCTTCAGAGCTGCATCCGAAGTCCAGAGTCACCTCACATCTGCACTGCATATGGTAGGATATTAGGACTATAGGTGGCCCTTTGTATTTTTGCATTTTGTATTAGTTTGGATTGTAACTATAAACTCCTGTAATTATGTATTGATGTAAATATATGAAATTTCATATTATTGAGATTTTTTGCATAATGTATGTTTATAAATGAAATATTGAGAATTATTTGTGAATATGCTTCAAGTGATGAAGTAAACAAAAAAAAGTTTTGAAAATAGTATTGTGTTTTGAGATTGAGATTTTGAGATTGACTTGAATGTGTATAATGGAGTTTGGATTTGGAAATTATTTTGGAAGTGTTTTTAAACACGTTCAAAAGAACTGTTTTTCCAATTTACAGCCGGCACTCTGCCGGATTTTCTATAAAATTTGCGGATAAATTCAGATTTATCAAAATTGAAAATCAATGAATTAAAAAGGATAAATTGTAATAGAAATATAAATTGGTTCTCCGGCACACTGAGTGGCATAACTTGCTCGGCTACACTATAGACGGGTAAGGGGTGTCACAGTAGCGATGGGTGACTGCACCAAGAAGTTACGGCGAAGGCAATTGCTGACCCCAAGACCATGGAGAACCCTCGGAAATAATTTTCGAGACATAATTAAAGGCCTATAGAGGTGTAATTGACATTAAAAATGTCAAAGAAAAATTAATAAATTAGTACAAAGAAAAACAAAAAATTATGAAACCGAAAAATTAGGGATTAAATCAGTGTTATCGAAAAATCAGAAATAGAACCAGAAGAGGGGAATTTTGGTCATTTGACACCTATAGTTGACTTTTGACCTCAATGTTCATTAAAAATAAGTGATATTAAACTTTGAAAATGTCATGAGAAATAAAAATGTGGTACATAAAGTAAATAGTGGAAGTATGGTGGAAAAATTACAAATTGTGAAACTTGGGAATTAATTAATTCATAAACTAAGGTAGTGCTCCACTAACCTTAAATTAAGGGACATATATAAGGCCTTTATGGACAGAATTCTTCATCTTCAGCCTTGCACAAAACCAGCCAAGTTTGTAACCTCCATTAAACTCCATGGCCACACCTCACTTAAGCTACTTGCACCTCCATTCAAGCCCTCTTTTCCACTAGTTTTCTTCATTAAAGCTTGCACACTCAACTTGAGGAAGCTTTTGGGAATAAGAAAGGAAGGATTTGGTGAGGTTTTGGGAAAGCTCTCAAGAGGTAAGTGTCCAATCTTTCCACCTTTCTTTAGTAATTTTCATGTTTAGGTTAAGAGAAGTTGATTGGTGATGAAATTTGAAAGAAATTGTTGAGTTAGTAAACTGTACAATTTTGGCAGCCATTAGAGGTGAAATTGCTTGAGTTTTTCTTACATTAAAACGATGGGAATTAGTGTTGATGAGGTGTGTGACACCCCTTACCCGTCTACAGTATATCCGAATAAGATATGTCACACAGTGTACCGGAACACTCTATTTTATCTCAATCATTTTTATTCTTCCTTAATTTATTTTTATCATAGTTTTGAATATAATTTGTGAAATATAATTCATTTAAGTCATTTGTTGAAATTATAATTTATTTGAGGTTCCGAAAATTTTATAGAAAATCCGGCAAAATACCGGCTAAAAATGGAGAAAACATTTCTTCGGAACCTATGAAAAACACTTCCAATATTTTCAATCAATCCCAAACTCCATCTCATCAACAAAATCTCAATATATATTTTTTTTAACAACATTTCCATTTCTCAATCATTCATTTCTTATGGTATTCATATATAAGAAATAAATAAATACTCAATTTTCCATTCATAAATACAATTTTCACTATTTACATTAACATCAAAATACATTACATAAGTCTCAATTACATAAGAGAAAATAAAAGTTAGTTACAAAATACCAAAATGAAACCTAGTGTCCTACCAATGCACTGAAGATGGTGAGGTGACACGGATACTATACAGACCTGCAGGAGGTCTCACCCAGTTTGTGGTCTACTGGGCTCTCGGTCAGTATCTCTAGAGCCTACGCGTGGCAAAAGTAACGCGCTAAGCAATAATGCTTAGTGGTGCCGATAATAAAATAAAAAGAAATAACAGAAAATAAATATGCAGTGAATGTATTGATGTCTCATTGCAAATAAATTTTCGATGAGTATTTGTAGTCTTACTTATTTTGTACTTATTATATTCATTATTTCATTAAATTTATTCACTTTCATTTTTGGTTGCCCAAGTAACTATACTGGATGACTGGACTGGATAAACGGGTAAGCTGGCACTAGGTATCAAGTACCTCGGGCCGTCACACCATCGGTCACATATGTGTCTCCCAGTGTGCAATAGAACAGCTAATAAACTGTAATAACATTAGGCACAAGGCCAAGTATCAACATAATGTCAGAATGACTAAAAGCCATGAAATCACAGAATGGCATAATGCCATGTGCAATACTGCTAACTAAACCCTTTTGGCATGCCAAGCTATCCAAACCTATCTTGTTAGGTATACTAGGGCATTTGACACTTTTGAGTTTTACAATTTTTGAATTTCAAGTTTTGGTGTTACTATTCACTTCATTAGTCAACCAAAATGTTGAATTTTGCATAGACAATAGGCACATTGGTTTTAATACTCCCAACATACCACATTTTGCATTCAAAATTTGTTGGTATTGGTTGCCAGTACCATTTCTAAGCTTAAAGTTAATTGAGCAGAATTTTCAGTTTTTATACCTTATTTTCACTGTTCTATTAGTCATTTTTGGAGTGGGAATTTGGCAAAATGATCAACACGAAAGTTGTTCCTTATTTTGTTTAGTTGAATTTCCTTTTTTGAATCACTCCATTTGGAGTTTTGTAGCTCAAGTTATGGTCCAAAAATCACAACTGGCGGGATTGGAATTTTTCTGGACTGACCATATCTATAGTGCAGTGAACAGTGATTGCAACTCACTTGTTGGATAGGTTCTGGCCATAATTTGGGTTAGATTTCTTCATGAAAGTTGTTGGTATATATCTTAACTTGTTTCTGGTAAAATTTCAGGTCAATTGGACCATTCTACACTGAGTTATGGCCAAATGAACAATCACTGTTCATTTGGTCATTCTGCAGAAATAGATTGCAGGTCACCCGGATTGGGGCAAGCTTTTGGTCTACTTGGTTTGGTCTTATGGGCATGGTTTCTTCACCAAATCTGTGCCATTATGTGTCTAGTTTCATATCCAATTGGCCTTATACCAATTGAACCTCTACAATTCAAGTTATGGCTGCTCAAACCTGCTGGACTCATGTCCAATTCTGCAGGTCACCTAGGGCAGCCACACTAAACCTAAATCCCATCACTAAACACACTTCATTTCTTGTTTACCAATAACCAAATGGTCACTAATTGATCATTAAAATTTTCCTACACCATTATAGGATTAAAACCTTAATTTGGTCAAAACCCTAAATTCTCAATTCCTCTATTCTTCCATTAACTTACAATATAAGGTGCTAAGTGTTAATTTCATATCAAAGGACAGCTTATATACTCTTTTAATCTAAAAAAATCATCAAAACTCTCATAAGTTTGTGGCTGCCAAAAATGGTAAAAATTAATCATGCAACTTTTGTTTAATTTCACTTAATTTTCACATTTAATTCCTACTCCACATATGATATACATAAAATTTCTAGAAGGAATTGACACTAACCTCACTTGTGACCTAACTTGGACTTGCCCAACTTCAAAATTTTCTCAAATTTCTGCTGCCTTATGCTTCCTCAAGGTTTAGGAATAATTTTTTGTGAAGGAAGTTCAGGGTTTTGGGGTGGAGAGCTTAGGGAAATCAAGCTTGAACAAGAGCTTTCATGGAGTTTTTTTTTCTTCTCTCTCTCTCTCTCTCTCTACGTTTCTGCAGCCCAAAGATTGAAGATGGCTGTCCACTTTTTCAGTTTTATCTCCTTTTATTCATGTTTAAGTAGTTTATAATGATGTGTCAAAATTTGGTTGGGTGAAAATATTTTAATTGCATCATGCTTATGTCATAAATATGACTTTTATTTCTTTTTTCTTTTCTTTTCTTTTCTACTCATTTTCAATTAAATTTTTAGCAATATTTATTCATATTTTAGATCATAGTAATTATTTAATTAACTGGACAAGTCGGCCAAAAATCATCTCTGAAGACAAAATGACCAAAATACCCTCCATTTGGCTTAACGGGCCAAAATTGTCTGTACCGATTGAAAAATTTTTCTAAGTATTTTCTTGGCATTCTAATGCCATAGAAACCTCAATAACCCTTCTCTGGAGTCTCAAAAATTATTTTATGAATTTTTCCCCAGGTCTAGGGCTCCTAGTTGCGAGAACCGCAACTTCCTACTAGGTTACCCCTCGCTTGGGCACTGGCTCATTTAACTTGGTTGTATTTTATTTCTAAATTTTTTCTAAATTTTTCTTATTAATATTTGAGTTAATTATGGTTCCTCACTTTAATTTAAATATTTTTTCTAGATGTTCTAGCTGTCGGACCGACATCGATCACCGAAACAGTAGAATGTACTGAATTGCTACAGGGAGGGTGTTACAACTCTTCCCCTCTAATTTAAATTTCGTCCTCGAAATTTACCTGATGCAAACAGTTGAGGGAACTGTTGCCTCTTTGTCTCTTCACTTTCCCAAGTTGCCTCCTCGGTGTTGTGGTGCCTCCAAAGCACTTTCACCAGTGGAATCTGCTTATTCCTCAACTCTTTCACTTCCCGAGCCAGGATCCTTATGGTTTCTTCTTCATATCTCAAATCCGGTTGTACTTCAATTTCTTCCATGGAGATGACATGTGAAGGATCTGAGTGGTATCTTCTTAGCATAGACACGTGGAACACATTATGGATCTTGTCCAGCTCTGGTGGTAAAGCTAGCCTATAGGCCATTGGACCCACACGTTCAATGACTTCATATGGGCCAATGAACCTAGGGCTTAACTTACCTTTTCTTCCAAACCTTAGTACCTTCTTCCACGGTGACACCTTAAGGAACACTTTATCGCCAACTGCATATTCTATTTCTTTTCTCTTCAAGTCGGCATAGGATTTTTGTCTGTCTGAGGCAACTTTTAGATTGGATTTGATTAGTTTTAACTTCTCCTCAGTCTGTTTCACTAGGTCTAGTCTTACCAGTTTATCTTCGCCCAATTCAGTCCAGCACACTGGAGTTCTACAATTCCTCCCATACAGTGCTTCATACGGGGCCATTTGGATACTAGCTTGGTAGCTATTGTTGTATGCAAATTCTGCTAGTGGAAGGTATCTATCCCAACTTCCCTCAAACTCAATGACACAACTCCTCAGCATATCCTCAAGGACCTGACATATATTTCACATTATTATTACCATTTCAGTTCAATATATGTATTAATTTAATTGGTTTCAATTGTTTACTTAGATTACTCTTTCTGATTGCCCATCCGTCTGAGAATGGAAAGCTGTGCTGAAGTGGAGTTGTGTACCCAAGGACTCATGCAACTTCTTCCAGAATCTCAATGTAAACCTTGGGTCTCGATCAGATATGATGGAAAGTGAAATTCCATGCAATCTAACTATCTCACTGATATACAATTCTGCTAATTTCTCTAGTGAGTAGTCAGTCCTAACTGGCAAAAAGTGTGCTGACTTCGTCAATCTATCTACTATCACCCATACTGCATCATGCTTCTTTTGGGTGAGAGGCATACCACTTACAAAATCCATGGTGAGCCGATCCCATTTCCATTCAGGTATGTGTATAGGCTGTAGCAAACTTGATGGAACTTAATGTTCTGCCTTGACTTGCTGACATGTCAAGCATTTAGTCACATAGTCAGCTATGTCCTTCTTCATACCAGGCCACCAATACTGAAGCTTCAGATCATGATACATTTTTGTACTTCCTGGGTGAATAGCATATACACTGGTGTGTGCCTCTTTTAGAATACTGGCCTTCAATTCCCATCATCTGGTACACACAGCCTTCCTTTGTAGTATAAACACCCATCTGTTTTTACTTCACAGTCAGTTTCTTTCCCTTCTAGGATTTTTCTCATAATAGCCTTTAGCTTCTCATCTATCTTCTGCCCATCTAAAATCTGCTGTAACAGGTTTGGCCTCACTAACCAAAATAGCTCCATCTCGAACCAAAGATAGACGGGCATTCAATGATCTCAAAGCTGTGATGGATTTTCTGCTCCTCACTAGCTTGTCTAGTGGGATGAATTGAATTCCCTCTCTGGCTGAAGTGTTGAGGTGTGTGCCTGTTGAGGACGAATCGAATGAGTACTCATATTTTTGTTAGCTAGCTATGTTATTCCTCATTAGTCACAGACTTTTGGGACGAATTGAACTTTGAAACATGATTAAGCTGTGTGTGATTTATTGATTTGTATTATGAGATTGTGAAATGGAGTTAAATCTTTATTGACATTTACTGTCTTTTGAAGTTAACTATGTTTTGATCTCTGAGATTTATTGTGATATTGTGTTAAATTCCTTTTGACATTCATTGTCTTGAATTTAACTATGATTTTACGTATCCATCATATAAATGATTTATGAATTGTGATTTAAAGTTGTATTTGGTTAATGTTGTGCACCACTGAGAAATTGTCTCAGCGATAGCTTTCTTTTTATTCTTATCGCAGTAGACAGTAGGCAGACAGAGCGGCTAGTACATCTAGCGAGAGATTATCGTGTATAACGAGTATACCACATTTTGCATTTTATACCGTAATGTATGACCACTGTATGTACATATTGTTCTTGGTTTTGAGCAGTTATAAATTAAAATTGTACATTGAAGTTGTAAAGTAAATTATGAGTTATTTTGACTTGTAAAAATTGTATTATATTTCTTTTATCTCAGTCTTTGAAAAATCACTGTGGATTTGAGTTGAGAAATATGTTGTGTTGAGAAATATGTTGGAGTTGAGATTTGGAAATATATTGAAGTGCTTTTTATAGGTTTTCTGAAGAACTGTGTTATCCAAAATACGGATGGCACTCTGCCAAAATTTTTACAGAAATTCCAAATAATTCAAATGTGTTAGTACTATCACTTCAGTTCAAAAAGGTTTTTAACACCTGTAAATAGTGCTCACCACTGTAAAAGAAGTAAGAAAAGTTTTTAAAATCCCTTGTAGTGTATTTAATGGGTTATCAGTAGACGAAGTTGGTAATTCATTAGGTATACTACGGGATCATGTCATGCCTTACAGAGGGGTAGGGTGTGACATGTTTTAGTGGTATCAGAGCAAAGTTTTTAAATTATGTTTTCACATGTTATTTGAATATTCTTTCTTTATAGTACAACTGCTCAATATCATTGTTTGATACATACAGTACATTACATTATAAATATGCACTAACGGGAGGAAATCTCCTTGTGTTATTTGTTTAGGAGATCTAAAATCCTCTCATTGACTATGGAAGAGGGTGATCATTCAGTCGATCAATCTATTGAGGCTGAGGTGCAAGGGGATGCCCCAGGCTTACACAATATCAGTGGTTCAGCAGCACCAGCCCCTGCAGTATCGTAGTTTCCTGCTTAGTTCGCTCAGCAGATGGCTGCAATGTTCCAACAAATGGCTAGTAATGTGCCTACTCAAGTCCCAATACAGACACCAGTGGTACAACCACAGTCTCCTACTAGGCAGTATGACAAATTGATGAAGTATGGGGCTACAAAGTTCAAGGGGACAGTAGATCCTCTAGAAGCTGAACAGTGGTTAGAGAGGATGGATAGGGTATTCAAGAAACTGCATTGCATGGAAGAGCTCAGATTTGAATACTCTGTATCTTTGTTACAGGGGGATGCTTATGACTGGTGGAAAACCATTCCCCATAGTCTGGTAGAACCTGCAGTGCTAACATGGAATGACTTTCTCAGGGAATTCAGACAGAAATATGTCTCCGATGCTTATGTAGACCAGAAATTACAAGATTTCCTAAGTGCAAACAGGAGCGGATCGGTGGTGAAGTCTGAAAGAATTTTCCGCTTTGAGCCATTATGCAGTAAGTTTACTTGCTACCAGTAGGGAGAGATGCAAGAGGTTTGAAACTGGCTTGAAGCCCAGTATCAAATTACAAGTGGTCGGCTTCAAAAACACTAACTTCTCTGAACTTGTTTCTCAAGCCCTAGAGTTGGAAAGAATTGAGTCTGAAGCTGCTCCTGAGAAAAAGAAATCAGAGAAGACAGAGAAAGAGGGAAAATCAGAGAAACGAGTTCGGTGGTCCCTCTTGGAAAGAGGAAAAACTATGGGGGACATGGCAGAGGTGGCAAGAGGTCTGGTAGGGGAAGATATTCAGGACAGAAGCCTCCTCTATCTGGTCAGCAGAGTACCAGAGGTTCCTACCCTCCCCACCAATGTGAAACCTGTGGAAGAAATCATGGTGGGATATGCTACAAGGCTATTGGAGCCTATTATAACTGTGGAGGCACAGGACACTTTGCTAAGGACTGCACTAGTAGTCGCAGAGTTGGACCACCTCCTACTACTGCAGAAGGGTTAGTTAAGAGCCCTGTCACCAGAAGTTCACAACCACCCAGCAGAGGTAGAGGCAGGGGTAGAGGTAGCCCAGCAGGCAGCCAAGGCACGGTGAAACATTCAGAGCAAGACAGCGCTCCGGTCAGAGTCTATGCAATGAGACAGAGGGAGGAGGCCGAGACATCTGATGTTGTGGCTGGTACCTTCTCAACTTTTAACCAAGATGTATTTGTATTATTTGATCCGGGTTCTACCCATTCTTATGTGAGTGCTAGCATCATTGATTGCATTGCTGTTCCATGTACAAAAATAGACTTTGAGGTGCTAGTAACAAGTCCACTAGGACAGGAAGTCAGGGTTAATAGAATGTATAGAGATTGTCCTTTGGTGATCCAAGGACACACTTTTCTGTCTGATTTCATTGAAATGCCCTTCAGAGATTATGATATCATTTTGGGCATGGATTGGTTAGCTAGGCATCATGCCATGATTGATTTGTAGGTGAAGACGATTACTTTTGGTCTCCTCGATGAGTGATGTGGTAATACATGGGGAGAGGCAGCTATTGCCATCAAACATCATTTCGGCTGCACTAGCCAGAAAAATGATCAGAAAGGGGTGTGAAGCATACTTGGCACATGTGGTAGACGCCCAAGTAGGGAGTCCAGCATTGAAGGACATCCCTACAGTGCATGACTTTCCAGATGTGTTTCCTGATGAATTGCCAGGATTACCTCTGGAAAGAAAAGTGCAATTTGAAATTAATGTTATGCCTGGTGTGGATCCAATCTCCATAATGCCATACAGAATGGCACCAGCAGAGTTGAAGGAGTTGAAGATACAATTGCAAGAATTACTTGAAAATGGCTTCATCCGCCCTAGTGTGTCACCTTGGGGAGCACCAGTGTTATTTGTTAAGAAGAAGGATGGTACTCTCCACTTATGCATTGACTACCGGCAGTTGAATAAGGTGACAATAAAGAATAGATATCCATTGCCTCGCATTGATGTTCTGTTTGATCAGTTGAAGGGTGCAGCTGTATTCTCCAAAATTGATTTGCGATCTGTTTATTATCAGTTGAAGGTGCAAGAGCAGAGTATTCCAAAAACTACTTTCAGAACTCAGTATGGCCACTATGAGTTTCTAGTAATGCCATTCAGGTTAACAAATGCTCCAGCTGCTTTTATGGATCTGATGAACACTATCTTCAGACCATATCTTGATCAATTTGTGGTGGTGTTTATTGATGTCATTTTGATATATTCGAGGAATGTAGAGGAGCATGATAGACATCTGCGGATTGTACTGCAGACTTTAAGGGAGAAACAGCTATACGCCAAATTGTCGAAGTGTGAATTTTGGCTGAAAGAAATCTCCTTTTTGGGACATGTTGTGTCAGCTGAAGGGATCAAGGTAGATTCCAGCAAGGTAGAAGCTATCCTTAATTGGAAGCCGCCCAGGAATATCACAGAAGTTTGCAGTTTTTCTGGGTTTAGCTGGATATTACCATCGGTTTGTGAAAGGTTTTTCTATGTTATCTTCTCTACAGACCAAATTGCTTCGGAAAGATGTAAAATTTCAGTGGACTGATAAATGCCAGCAGAGTTTTGATGAGTTAAAGAGGTGTTTAACTGAAGCTCCAGTTCTCACTTTACCTACTCCAGGTAAAGAATACACAGTTTATAGTGATGCTTCTCACAATGGGTTAGGCTGTGTACTGATGCAAGATCAGAATGTCATTGCTTATTCATCACGCCAGCTGAAACCGCATGAGAGGAACTACTCAACACATGATCTGGAGCTAGCAGCTATTGTTTTTGCTCTAAAGATCTGGAGACACTATTTGTATGGGGAGAAATGCTACATTTACACAAATCACAAGAGCTTGAAGTATTTGGGCACCCAGAAGGAATTGAATTTAAGGCAGAGGAGATGGTTAGAACTCATTAAAGATTATGATTGCTTAATAGACTATCAGCCAGGGAAAGCAAATGTGGTGGCTGACGCCTTAAGTCGCAAGACTATGGCAAGTCTCAGAGTTTCTCCTTTGTCCATGGTATATGAATTGAAAGCACAGCATGCCAGTTTAGAGATTGATGATGAGGGACAGACAGTAGTTGCATGGCATGTACAACCAGTGTTGATTGATCAGATCAGAATGGCTGCTCAAAGTGATGAAAAATATCAGAAGCTACTGAAAGAAGTCCAGCAGGGTAAGAAACCTGAATTTTCTGTGAGAGATGATGGTTTATTGCTACATCAGGGCAGAATGTGCGTTCCTAGTGATGTGAAATTGAGACAGATCATTATGAAGGAAGCACATGAGTCTCCATTTGCTATGCACTCTAGTGGAACTAAAATGTACAGAGGGCTGAAAGAGCATTACTGGTGGATGGGTATGAAGAGAGATATAGCTGAATTTGTTTCCAAATGCCTAACTTGTCAACAAGTAAAGGCAGAACATCAAGTTCCAGCTGGTTTGTTACATCCTTTACCAGTACCAGAGTGGAAATGGGAACGAATAACTATGGATTTTGTTACAGGACTTCCAAGGACACAGAGTAGTCATGATGCAGTATGGGTTATAGTTGACAAACTGACCAAGTCTGCTCACTTTTTGCCGGTGCGGATGGACTATAGCCTGGAAAGATTGGCCAAATTGTACATATATGAGATTGTAAAACTGCATGGAGTGCCAGTATCAATTGTGTCTGACAAAGATCCTAGGTTCACTTCTAGATTATAGGGTAGTCTTCAGAGAGCCCTAGGAACTAGATTGAACTTTAGCACAGCATTCCACCCACAGACAGATGGCCAGTCTGAGAGAGTTATTCAGATATTGGAGGATATGCTACGGGCTTGTGTGATTGAGTTTGAAGGTAGTTGGGATACACACTTGCCTTTGATTGAGTTTGCTTATAACAACAGCTACCAATCAAGCATTGGGATGCCTCCATATGAAGCTTTGTATGGCAGAAAGTGTAGAACTCCCTTATGTTGGGATGAAGTAGGTGAAAGGAAGATGATTGGGCCAGAAATTGTTCAGTAGACAGAGGAAAAGATTAGATTGATCAGAGATAGACTCAAGGCTGCATCAGACCGTCAGAAGTCCTATGTTGATCTGAAGAGAAGAGATATTGAATAAGCAGTGGGTGATAAAGTATTCCTCAAAGTTTCTCCTTGGAAGAGGATTATGTGATTTGGCAGAAAGGGGAAACTGAGTCCTCGTTTCATCGGACCATATGAGGTTCTGGAAAGAGTGGGTCCTTTGGCATATCGGTTGGCATTACCTCTAGAGCTAGCAAGGATACACACTGTCTTCCATGTGTCCATGTTAAGGAGGTACAGATCTGACCCATCTCATGTACTATCGGTTGAAGAGATTGAGGTAAATCCAAACCTCTCATATGAGGAAGAACCCATAAAAATTCTGGCTTATGAGGTGAAGCAGCTGAGGAATAAACAGATACAGCTGGTTAAAGTGCTATGGAACCATCATTCAGGCCAGGAAGCTACTTGGGAACGTGAAGAGGATATGAGGAGACAACACCCACAGCTGTTCAGAGACTAATGCCAGGTAAAATTTTGAGACGAAATTTATTTAAGGGGGGGAGAATTGTAACACCCCTATGTTCGGTAGTGCGTACTACTGTTCCGGTGACCAATGTTGTCCGGACAGGTAGGATGCCTAGAACTACACTTCGATATGAGTGAGGAGACATAAAATAATGAAATACAAGAAAAGAAAATATAAGAAAAATAAAGAAAAAATAATAGCAAAGAAATATAATCAAGTTAAGCGAGCCGAGAACCCTAGCGATGGGTTACCGCACCGGGAAGTCACGGCATGGATCGTTGACTAGCCCTGGACCGCGGGGAACCCTGGAAAATATTTTTAGGACTTAAATAGACCCCTATTCAAGTATAAATATCATTAGAAATATTAAATGAAAATTAAATAATTAGTACAAAGAAAAGTAAGAAATCGAAAAACGGACAAAACCCGGTGTTACCGAAAAATCGGGAATACAACCCGAACAGGGGCATTGTGGTCATTTGACATCCCGAGTTGTCTTTTGACCTAAATGTCCATTAAAAATAAATAATAGTACACTTGGAAAATATAATGAAAAATTAATTTAGGGGTACCTAATGTAAATAGTAAAAATGGAGGGCAAATTGACTAATTAACACATTTAAACATATAATATAGTTTATAATTGGTGAGTGGAGCACTAAGGATTATAATAACCATTAAATGGGCAGATTTCTCTACTAACTAACTCATTTTCTTCAAGCTTCCAACAATGGCCGATTGTCACTCCCAATTCTCCATGGAAAATTTTCCATGCAAAGCTTAATTCTCTCCCATTTTCAACATAAAACCATAAATTCTCTTCATTAAACTTGGTCCACACCTCTTGGGTAGATTATAGGGAACAAAAAGGAAGAAATTTGGTGAAGATTTAACAAGCCCTAACAATAGGTAAGTGTTTAAATTATGTTTTTCCTTAAGTAAAGTTTATGGGAAGCTTGAGATAAAATGATTGATGAAGAAATTTTGAGTTTTTGGTGAGTTATGATGGTGTGTACTTTTGGCAGCCTAGAAACACCTTGAAGGCAGTTTATTTTGTGCTTGTAAATGGTGAATTAAATGATTGATTAAATGTATATTGTGTAGGAAATTGTTTGGGTGATGTATACTTAGTATATGTAAATGTAAAATGAAATTTAAAGCTTGGAAAGTAATGGAATGTAAGTGTACCATTGTGGCAGTTTGCTAACTCTTGAAGAATGCTGGAATTCATGCTTGGTTTATGGAATAATGATGTTAAAATGTGTTGGTTGTTATGGCAGTTTGAGTGTGTGTAAGGTGGTGTGAAGTGGGACATGTAAATGAGCATAAAAAGGTGATTGAATTGTTGTAAATTGGATTGAAAAATTCTGCACTTGTTGCTGTATGTTGAATGTAACTGTAAGCTGCCAAAATGACCTATAATGTGTTGTGAATTATGTTTAGGTTGTGGTACAACCAGAATTGGTTTGAATGTTAAGTTTGGTGAGTGTTAAAAGTGATGCTTGATGTGTATGCAAGAAATGCAATAAGGCATTTTGAGTTTTAGGCCTATAACTTTAAGTGTGTGGCTCCAATTGGTATGAGAACAATTGGAGGTGAAACTTGGCACAAAATGTGCCAACTTTCATGAAGGAATCTTGCCAAAATTCTGCTTGCAAGATAGCTTGAAAAATGACCAAATCCGGATTAAGTGCAATTGAGGCCTGAAAACTGACCATTTGGGCAGCAGTTAATGTTTAGGACATAACTCACTCAAAACAGGTCCAATTGACCTGAAATTTTAACCATGAATAGTTAAGACCCATATCTACAAGTCTTATGAAGATACCAAAGCCCAGAAATGACCATAAGCAAGTCAAACAGCTTGTACAAGTGCGGGTCCAAAAACTGGCCGAACCTAAAATGACCTTAAATGACCTAAAGTGATCAATTTTGGTGCAATTTGATCAGCAATAGTAAAATGACCATAACTTGGTCTACATAACTCAGAATGACCTGAAATTTTTCCTCGTGTTCCATAAAACATAGATCTACAAGTTTGTAGTTTTGACCGAAACCCAAAAATTGAGGGAACTAGGTCGTCCGGCTAGGTCAAACTAGTATCTCAGAATCCAGCAAATTGCAAGAAAATGCAGTATATACGGAAATGAACTTGGTAACGTGTACCAACCCTAAAAGACTATCAAATGTGACATATTAGTAACACTAAAACCTAATTTACCTAAAACGCATCGAGGGTCGATATATTAGGTTGATTAAGCAAATAATAGCATTCAGTGAATTACTTATCAAACATTATCGTTAGAGACAGTTTAATTTAGTACTGGAACACTTCAAATTGTGTTTCTCAGTTAGCAAATACTCAGGAAAGGGAAGGAAACACTGAGTCAAGACCAGGAGACAGTTATCAGAGGTTTGTGCACAACAGCTAATTCTTTTGAATTTTTCAATTGAAATGAATTATGACTATTGGTACATTATTCTTTTAAATTGTGTAAATGTGTTTGAATGAATATTTATTACTTGAAAAGTATTGTAAATGGTTTGAAACTGTGAAAAATTGTTTGAATGATATTGATGGATACTTATTGATTGAAAAGCATTGGAATGATTTGAAACCACAGTTATCATGTATACTGATTGTATTTCTCACTAGCTTGTCTAGTGGGACGAATTGAATTCCCTCTCTGGCTGAAGTGTTGAGGTGTGTGCTTGTTGAGGACGAATCGAATGAGTACTCATATTTTTGCTAGCTAGCTATGTTATTCCTCATTAGTCATCAACTTTTGGGACGAATTGAACTTTGGAACATGATTAAGCTGTGTGTGATTTATTGATTTGTATTATGAGATTGTGAAATGGAGTTAAATCCTTATTGATATTTACTGTTTTTTGAAGTTAACTATGTTTTGATCTCTGAGATTTATTGTGATATTGTGTTAAATTCCTTCTGACATTCATTGTCTTGAATTTAACTATGATTTTACGTATCCATCATTTAAATGATTTATGAATTGTGATTTAAAGTTGTATTTGGTTAATGTTGTGCACCACTAAGACATTGTCTCAGCGATAGCTTTCTTTTTATTGCTGTCGTAGGTAGACAGACAGACAGGGCAGCAGATTAGGCTGCTAGTACATCCAGCGAGAGATTATTGGGTATAACGAGTATACCATATTTTGCATTTTGTACCGTAATGTATGACCACTGTATGTACATATTGTTCTTGGTTTTGAGCAGTTATAAATTAAAATTGTAAATTGAAGTTCTAAAGTAAATTATGAGTTATTTTGACTTGTAAAAATTGTATTATATTTCTTTTATCTTAGTCTTTGAAAAATCACTGTGGATTTGAGTTGAGAAATATGTTGTGTTGAGAAATATGTTGGAGTTGAGATTTGGAAATATATTGAAGTGCTTTTTATAGGTTTTCTGAAGAACTGTGTTATCCAAAATACAAATGGCACTCTGCCAAAATTTTTATAGAAATTCCAAATAATTTAAATGTGTTAGTTCTATCACTTCAGTTTAAAAAGGTTTTTAACACCTGTAAATAGTGCTCACCACTGTAAAAGAAGTAAGAAACATTTTTAAAATCCCTTGTAGTGTATTTAATGGGTTATCAGTAGACGGAGTTGGTAATTCATTAGGTATACTACGGGATCATGTCATGCCTTACAGAGGGGTAGGGTGTGACAAACCCCGAGCTCAGGGATATGACAGAGGCAGATCATCAGGGCAGAGAACACCAAGATCTAGTCTTCGAACAACTAGAAGTTCCTGTTCTGCTCGTTTCTGCCATGTTTGTGGTAAGCTACATGGAGGTATTTGTCATAAGGCCCTTGGAGCCTGCTACAATTGTGGAAAACTTGGACACTTTGTTAAAGATTATATTAGAGCACCTCGATCTACTCTCCAAAGTTCACAGACAGTCAGTAAAAGTCGAGATAGAAATAGAGTTGGTACTCCTCACAACCATAACATAGTGAATCAACCCAAACATAGTAGCGCATCAGTTAGAGCATCCACTATGCTCCAAGGGGAAAGAACAGAAACTTCAGATGTAGCTGCTGATAAGTTCTTAAAAAAAAAAATTATTATGTGATCCTAGCGCTACTTAGTTGTATGTTAGTGTTAGAACTATATGTTATGTGGTTATTCCTTTACATGGGAATAAATTTCGATGCAGTAGTGATTAGTCCTTTAAGATAAGGAATGTGATAATAAGTGAAATTAGTTCTGGAAGAGTTTATCAGCGAAAGGTATTTTCTAACACACCATAATTTATAAAGCTAAATGGCAAGCCTACTTAATGTAAGGCAAGAGGACGTAAAAGTAAATTGCAGTAATAGAATTGCTCTAGATGAGGGCAAAGATGTTACTGTTAGTAATTGTTAATGGATATTGTAAACAGAATAAGATTCGAATATTAGTAAATTCGAAAAGGATAAAATATAGGAAAGTTTGATCTATGGGAATGTATCGTAGTAACTATGTAATGTTCTTGATATTTATACTGTAAGCTACAGATTACAGTACTGACTTGAGATTATTGTGTAGAGCTACGTACTACCCAATAGTACACCAAGATGAGAATAGTTGCCAGGACAGAATTTTATTATTGGAAATGAGTTTGGAAATCCTACTTAGGGATTTCAAACTCAAAAGTTAGAATATCGAAAGGTTATAGTTTAGTACAAAAGAAAGTAAGCTATAGAATATTAATAGATAAAAAGAGTTGTGGAAATAAAAATTTGAATAGTTGGTTCAGAAATAACAAAGAAATGTTACAAATGTGAGTAAGATTGTTGACTAGAATGGTTAAAGGACCCATGATTAGATAAGTAATTCTAATACGACCATAATGGTCATTCAAGAAGGGAACATGAATCGAAATATTTAACAGAACAATAGTAAGAAAAGATTAGTGCTGTATAAACAAAGTAAATATTATATTAGATTGTTAAAAATCTTACACAAATTCAGAGGAAAGAAGATTATACGATCATATAGAAAGGAGGAAATAAACGTGTGAATATTGTAAGATGGCTATTGGGTAAAATTTTGAGGACGAAATTTATTTTAAGGGGGGGGGGGGGGGGGGAGAATTGAAACACCCCTATATTCGGTAGTGCGTTCTACTGTTCCGATGACCAGTGTCGGTCCAGACAGCTAGGATGCCTAGAACTACACTTAATTGACAGTGAGGAAGCATAAAATAATGAAATATGTAATGATAAAAACTAAAAAAATAAAATAAAAGAGATAAAATGTGACTAAGTTAAACCAGCCAACCCCTAGCGATGGGTGACCGCACTGGAAAGTTACGGCAAGGACCATTGACTAGCCCTGGATCACGGGAAACCCGGGAAAATATTTTTGGGACATAATTAAAGGTCTATTGAAGTATAAATGTCATTAGATATATCAAAGAAAAATTAATTAATTAGTACAAAGAAAAACGAGAAATCGAGAAAACGATAAAATCTGGTGTTACCGAAAAATCGGGAATGCAACCCGAATAGGGTCATTTTGGTCATTTGACACCTAGAGTTGACTTTTAACCTCAATGTTCATTAAAAATAAGTGGTATTACACTTTGAAAAAGCAATGAAAAATAAAAATGTGGTACATTATTTAAATAGTGAAAGAAATGAGGCAAATGTGCAAATTATGAAACTTTAACTAATTAAATCATTAATTTATGGTTAGTGCTCCAATAAGTGGGATTAGTGGACATATAAAACCAAGTAGGCAGCATGCAAATTCACTTTCTTCCTCATTTTTTTCACTTTGCTAAATTGCTTTCTCAAGTTCTTCCATGGCCAAATGTTCTTCCAAGCTTCCTCCATGGCCATTCGTGCATAAGCTCAAATCTACCATGATTCAAGCCATATTTCTTCAAACTCTCTTCATTAAAAGTGGTCTTCACACCATGGGCAGTATGTGGGCAGCAAAAAAGAGAGGAAATTCCATGGATATGTGAAGCTCAAGTTGAGGTTAGTGCTTAATCTTTCCATTTACCTTCACTAATCCTTGTGTTGAGCTTTGGGTAAGTTGAATTGCTAAGAAAAATTGAGGAAATAATGAGTATTGGTGAACCTTAGTTTTGGTAGCCATGAAAATGCATGGTTAGTGACTTATTCTTATATGTATTTGATAGGAATTAAGGTTGATTAACTCAAATCGAAGTGGTAGTAGGTTAATGTCCAAGTATGTGCATGTTAGTGCTTGAATTAAAGGTTTGAAATGGGACCTTGATGCTTTGGCAGCCTATAATATCATGAATTTGTGTGTGTGAATATGAAGTTTATTAATGAAATGTAATGGTGTTGAATTATGGGCAGTTTTTATAATTGCCATGGAAGTGTATGTGTAAAATAAGTGTTGATGTACATTGAATTTGGGTGGATGTGAATATTGGACTTTAATGGTGAATTGTGTGCATTGAGCACTTGAGTGTTCTACCCAATATGCTTGCTGGAATTGTGTTTAGTTTTTCTAGAAGTGCTATGAATAAATAATGATGTCATGAGGAGGAGGAGGAATGTCAAATTGGAAGTGTAATTGTCTTGTGCATGTTGTGTATGTTGGCAGCACATAAATTAGGTCATAAGTGTAAAACTGTGGACCCAATTGGTATGAGGCCAATGAGGGGTGAAACTAGACATCAAATAGGCCTAATTTCATGTAGAAATGTTGCCAAAACTCTGTCTAGAAACTGACCTTAAAAATAACCAAATTCGGATTAGTGACTTAAAAGCCTGAAAATTGACCATTTGGGCAGCAGTTAGTGTTTTGGCCATAACTCACTCAAAACAGGTCAAATTGACCTGAAATTTTTACCATGAATAGTTTAGACATAGATATACAATTCTTATGAAGACAGCAAAGCCCAGAAATGGCCAAAACCAAGCCAAATACCTTGCAAAAGTTCGGGTACCAAAACTGGCCGAAGTGAAAATGACCTAAAAATGACCTAAGCCTACCATTTTAGTGCATTCTATCTAGCATTGGTAAATTGACCATATCTTGGACTACACAACTCAAAATGACCTGAAATTTTACCCCGCCTGCAATAAGACATAGACCTATAAGTTTGTAGTTTGGACCAAAACCCGAAAACTGAGGAAACTAGGTCATCCGGCTAGGTCAAAATAGTGTACCGAAATCCAATAAATTGCAATAAAATGCAATGCACTTGAAAATGAATTTGGTAACATATACCAACACTAAAGGGCCATAAAATGTGACATATTGGTAACATTGGAATTGACTCACTTAGAGTGCATCAAGGGTCAACATTATAGGTTGACTAATGAAATGAATTGAAGGGAATAGTACCAAGAAAATTTAGATATTAGATTTTATGGTTGGAAAAAAATTCATTGAGTATTGAAAGACTTTAAATTGTGTGTTTCAGTTGATAAGGATATTGAGAAGCATAAAGAACATTGAGTCAAGGCCTAGGAGAGACTCAAATCAGGTTCGTGCACAACTAGTTTTTAACTGATTTTGTTCTGAATATTTCATATGATTAAATGACATATTTTTCTTATGTATTATGTTTAACAAGCATTGGATTTAATTCAATGATTATTGAAATTTTTATAGTAGGTATGAATTTAGCTTTGTGAAATGGTATTTCCACAAGTATTAAGCATTGTTGTGAATTGAATAAATTATGTTTTGGAAAATTGTGATAGAACATGTTTTTAATTGTGATGGGCAATTTGCATGGAAAAATGCAAATTTATGATTTGAATTGTGATGAGCATAAAAATTATTGGATATTGGAATTAACTTTGAATCGAATTGTATTGTGATTTCTGCTCACTAAAAGGATTGTGACATTGTTTTATATCTCACTATAGATGCTTGACTAGGTTATTATTCGTCTCTCTCATTTGTTGAGAAGACAATGGAGTTAGTTATGTTTTGATTACCATGGTACATGCACAGTCTTAGATTCTCCTCTTATTAGAGGTTAGATCTAAGTTTTTTATGTTATGGCCCTTTCGGAAGATTCATTATTGTGATGTGTACTGTGCAAGATAATTCGACCTTCCCGACCATAGGGAGTTAGAATCACCCCGAAAATGGCCCTTTCGGATTAGTCTTGCATATTTAGTGAGATAAAGAATGGTTTTCGAGATAAAGAATGGTTTTTGAGATAAAGAATGGCTTTTGAGATAAAGAATGGCTTTTGAGATAAAGAATGGTTTTTGAATAGTAAAGAATTGTGATTTCAATTATGATTTATGTATAATTGATTTTGTTGGAATTACCTTAAATGGTTAGTTATGATTTGATAAATTGAATTTCTTGATCAAAGTCATTTTATACAAATGATTTATATTATTGGCAATGAATATTTTGAGTTTTGGAATTTGATGAGTATCCAGATTTCCAAATTATTTGCTGTAATTTTTATTAAGGTATATTATACTGTGTTTTAAATTATAGTTATGCACCACTGAGTTCACCACTCGGCGATAGCTTTGTATGCTGTCGCAGGTGAAAAGAACATAGAGCAGTTGAGTAAGCTTCTTTGAAGACACATTCAGATCGACTCCGGGTTTATCATAGGTATACGCATGTACACAGGTTTTGATGTATGCATGTAATAATATGTATGTAAATTATTTAAGCAGTTGTATAAGGACTCTTGTAAAATATTTTGGTATGTAATTAAATGTAAATTATTGTAATATAAATTTTGAGTCTTGTAATCAATGAAATAATTCTTTTATAATGAGATTGATTTATGAGATGAAATGAAGTTTATTGGAGTTGTATTTGAGAAAACATATTGGGAGTGTTTTCCTTTTCAGGTTTGAAGATCTGTTTTCTCAAAACACAGTCGGACTTTGCCGAAATTTTGAAAAAATTTTATAACACCAGATTTTAATCGAGGATTTAAATTTCATGAAAATTGTTTCAAAATCCCTTGTAGTATATCTAATGGGTTATCGATAGGCGAAGTACGGTAATTCATTAGGTGTACTACGAGATCATGTTACATCTTACGGGGGAGTAGGTTGTGACAAATATGGATGAGATTATCATTGGAAAATATTATTGAAAATTTTTTAAACAGATTAATAGTGAAACATGCCAAACGGTAATAAAATAGGGGAAACTTCGTCAGTTTCTCCTTTGAATATAATTGATTTTAAAATATAATGAGATTAAAATTATTAAAGGAATAAAGTGAGATAAGATAAGGTGCTTCGGTACTGAATGTGATACGCCTTGCTCGACTACACTATAGACGGGTAAGGGGTGTTACAGAGAGACAGTTGAAGAAATTACAGACCATCTTAGTGCTTTGGGAATCAAAACAAATAGAGATCGATATAATGATGGAAGGCCAAGAGATGGCACAGGTTGGAAATTGATATTCCTAATTTCTATGGCGATTGTAATATATAAGAATTCTTAGATTGGATCGGAAAGGTGGATGGATTCTTCAGCTATATGGATATAGCACCTAAAAAATGAGTCAAATTGGTAGCTTGTTGGTTAAAACGTGGTGCTTCTACTTAGTCATACTTGGTATATGATAAAACATTTGTTAGAATAGAATTTTTGCCTCTATATTATGAGCATATTTTATTCCACTAGAAATAACATTGTCAACAAGAGGTCCAACCAAAGCCATTAGCGGTTCAAAAACAAGAAAGTAAATATCAAAGGGAGCTTTAGGATTTGACAATGCAACTTAAAGCAGAGAAGCCTAAGTTTGAAGAATTTGAATTATAAACTTTAATCGAATTTGATTTTGCTATGGTTGAAGATCAAGACTTTGAGGAATGTGTCCTAAGGAATGGAAAATACCATGTTTTAGAGATTCCATTAGAAGTCGAAGAAAAACCATTCATGGAGACAATATTGGAAGTTGGAGGAAAACATGTCATAAAGATAAAAAGTTTATTTAACCCTTTAATTCCTATTATTGGTTGATTTTATTTGTTTTGATGTTTCCATTGATGCAAAGGACAATATGAAGTTCTTCAAATTCAATTTTGTTCAAGTTGTTCTTGTGGATACCATTTAAGAAGGAGGTATAGTGTACTCTTCCAATAAAGTTTTTTATTCTTCAACACTTTAAAATATGAGAAAGAATTTATTTCAAGTGTCGGAGAATGGGATGGAAGAATTCTAACTTGAGGAGGAGTTGTTTTCAATTTTTGTGTACACGCCCAGGGCATGTTCTTCCATCCAGTAATGGGTAATAGGGATTTTTGGTCCAAGAAAATCCCCAACAATCCTATTTCACTTAGGGCTTTCAGTTATGTTGAGTGGCAGTTGTGGAAATCAATTAAGAATTAATTTAGGATCTTTCCAACTTTTAGTCGAATTTATTTTTTTTTTCTATTTTAGTTTTCGTATTTAAATTAGGACTTGTCTTAATTTCCTATTTCCATTGGGATTTGTTTCCAGTTTTCCCATTTAATTTGGGATTACTAATATATTTTAGTTTATCTAAATTTCTCAGGTGGTAAGCATGTATTCCTAGTTAGTTTAGGAAACTTAAAACTCTATAAATACCCTCAAATCTGTATATTTTTGTTTAAGAGTTTGATGAATTAAAATTCAATCTATTATTTTCTCTCAATCACTCTTTTTGTATGTGAGTGTGTGTTTCTTTGAACTTTATGCTTTTTTATCACTTTATCTTAATATTATTAAAATTTGTAAAGTTGGCGTTTGAATCTCAATTTAATCTTAATAAATAAAAAGAAATTTAAATTTGCCAATTATTAGTCCTTGTTAGAGGTTTTATTAGACAATGTTAATTATATAATTTTTCTTATATTTCACTCCTAAATTTTTTTAAAAAACTACTTTCCTCCTTTTATTTTTATTATTTTTCTTTTTGTTTTAAAAACTCAAATCACATAAAAAATGATTTTAAAATCTACAAAAAGATTAAGAAATTTTAATTCATAATAATACAATTTCTTTTCTTAAGTAATAAGCCAAAACATTTTAACAACTATTCTTCCATTATTTTAAATATCATAATTTTATTAAACTTTATGTTAGGATGATTTAAATTAAGGAAAAAAAAAAACAACCCTTCTTGTTAACTGCATTTTCAAAGAGAGTCATATGGTTTTTTATAATAAAATGATAGCAAATTGACGTTTTTTTATGTTAACATCGTGTGAAAATATCAATGTGGAAAAAATAATTAAATAATTTCTTTATTATGAAAGTGGACCTTGTAGAAAAATTTAAAAAAAAAAAAAAACCTTTTCCCTTCTCTACAGTGAATGATGTTGCTGATGGTGTGGCCCTCTCTTTATAGTGAACGATATTGCATTTATGGTATTCATGTCTTCTCTTTCAAAATCTTTTTAGTGCACTTTAGAATGATGGATCACTCATAGCAATTGGAGGCATTCATGGCTTCCTTTTTTCTCTTTGAAGTTAGGCCAAGGTTTGTGAACAGAGGAGTTAGAATAGTCTATTCGACTACTCCAAAAATGAAGGACAAACGATTGTATTTCTCACATACTCAAGTTTTTCAATTCTATGAGAGAAGTGCAAAATGGTTTTCAATTATTTCATTGCACATTTTCTGCATTGTCCTAAGTGAATTTTCTCATAATTAAGGGGATTGAGGGGTGTGCTCTTTTGCAAAAATAGCTGGATATTTATTTTTATATAAGAAGGGTTATATATGCTTATATACAAAAAGGCAAGATTGTACAGTTGGGTCATTACCGGTACTAGGGAATGGGTTAACTTAAGGCTGCCAGGACCACTCAAACTCTACCACCTTTAACTCTCTAGAGCTTTCTAGAAAAGCCCAATTGGTAAACTCTACCACAAACTAAGTTCAAGTCATACTGTCAACCCTACTAGTAACGTAGATCTTATACCACTCCTTAGCCTTCTTACACTTTAGTGTAAATCTAGCCATTTTAATGGCCTTACTATCACTGGCTTCCAACTCATTAACTATGGTCTTAACTGCCTTAGCATACTTAAAAGCTTTGAACATAGGCGCATCTAGTTTTAGGTAATCTATCATCTTTGCCTTACATTTGCTACCTAACCCTGTCCTTTGAGTCTAAACTGTTAGGGCTACCAGTGGTGGTGCTAGCTCTCCTATAACTACCTCCATGTGGTTCTGAGTTCCCATTGTGGTTGGAGGGTTTTGAGGGTATTGTTGAGGAGGATACATGGGGTAATGGCTATAAGGTGGGAAGGGCATGAAAGAGAGGTATTAAGGGTAGCCCATAAACCTAGGGTTTTCAAAACTTCTCTGCTATGGATAATTAAACCCAAACCCATGTTCCTAGCCTTATGGAGGTGAGGATATAAACTCTGACTCATCCCCTCCCTCTTCATATTTGTTTTCATCTTTTCTTCCCAAACTAGAAAAACTAGGCTGAAAGCCATGAAAACACCTTTATGCATCCACAGGCATTATGGGTGCACTTAAGGTCTCCGTACTAACCTCAAAAGACCTTCTGGGCCCATATGAGTATTCTCTCCTACCACTTCTGCTTGCTCTTTCCCTAACTATGGGGTTAGCAGATAGTGCTCCTTACCCTCATTTTCGGGTAATGCATCGATTAACCTTGCAGACTGTCTTTGACCTTGCATTTTTAAAAAGAAAACAAGAAGTGTTGAGCATACATAAAGTTCATGTGGATTTACATGAACACAAAACATATCATAATGCATGGCATGAAACATAAGCACATTATATAACATATAGGGACACAACCCTAATGGACATGTATTTTCCCTAACTTTGTTGGTTGACAAACCTTCTTTCTTTCTTTACTATTGTAACACCCCAAAGTTAGGTAGTGCGTTCTGCTGCTCCGGTGACCAGTGTTGTCCGGACAGCTAGGATGCCTAGAACCGTACCTCAATATGAGTGAGGAGACATAAAATAATGAAATACAAGAAAAGAAAAACAAAGGAAAAATCATAGTAAAGAAATGTAACCGAGTAAGTGAGCCAGGAAACCTAGCGATGGGTGACCGCACCGGGAAGTCACGGCGTGGACCGTTGACTAACCCTGGACTGCGGGGAACCCTGGAAAATATTTTTTGGACATAAATAGACCCTTATTGAAGTATAAATATCATTAGAAATATCAAAGAAAAATTAAATAATTAGTACAAAGAAAAGTGAGAAATCGAAAAACAGACAAAATACGGTGTTACCGAAAAATTGGGAATGCCACCCGAACAGGGGCATTATGGTCATTTGACATCCCGAAGTGTCTTTTGACCTAAATTTCCATTAAAAATAAATAGTATTACACTTAGAAAATGAAATGAAAAATTAATTTGGTGGTACCTAAAATAAATAGTGGAAATCATGGGTTAAATGTGGATTATGGGAAAGTTAACTTAATATATGATTTAATTCTTCTTAGTGGACCACTATAGGATTAATTAAACATTAAGTATGGCAGGTGTAAGTCCACTAAACCCACCAGATAGGTCATCTTCTCCATTCCATCAAATATGCCGAATTGATGGTGAGAGAAAACATCCATGGCCGTTTCACTTAAGCTCTCTTAACTCCCTTCATTCCAACTCAAATCACTTAGTGTTCTTCACTAAAATTTGTCTACACATCACAAGGAAGATATTGATACCAATTTTGGGAAGTTTGGTGAAGGTTTAGCAAGTTACAAATAAAGGTAAGTTTGCATTTTTGAGAAATCCTTTGTTAAAGTTTTTGTGCATGTTATGGGTATTAGTTTGGTGAAGGAAAATTTTGAGTTTGAAAGGTTATTGTTATTTTCATTTTGGACAGCCATGGGTCACGTTTATGATGAGGTATTTGTGCATATAATTGATGGGAAAGAATGTTAATAATGGTGATTTAGTAACATAGTGAGTTATTGCATGTTTATATGGTGAATTATGCACTTTGATGGGAATTGGCATATGGTACGGCAATGTGATGTTGATGAATGATTTGTGGCAGCTTGTGGACACTTGAGAAATGGTGTATATTGAAGGAAGAGTGGGCAGAATATTGACCTAGAAGGATTGATGATATGTATGTGAATGAATGTTGTAAAGTGTATGTAAAGTTTGTAATGTTTAGGTGTGGTTGTAATGGTATTTAGAAATTGTAATTGTGAATGATATTTGGTGTGTTGAGGGTGATTGGAATCTGCCCAAAATAATGCTAATGTAATGTAGAAAATGTTTTTGGTAATGTGCCAAAACAGTTTGGTAGGGTATGGAAGTAAACCTTGCAAGGTGAGTATGTGTTTGAAGTTGGGGTGTGAAATGCATATTGAGGTCAGTGTATATTTTAGCCTATAACCTTGAATGTGTAACCTCAATTGGTATGAGACCAATTTGGGGTAAAACTAGGCACAAAATGTGCCAACTTTCATTGAGAAACCATGCCAAAATTCTGCTTGCAAGGTGACCTAAAAATTTGACCAATTCGGATTAGGTGCAATTAGGACCTGAAAAATGACCAATTGGGCAGCAGTGAGTATTTAGGCCATAACTCACTCAAACCAGGTCCAATTGACCTGAAATTTTAACCATGAATAGTTAAGACCCATACCTACAAGTCTTATGAAGACACCAAAACCCAGAAATGACCATAAGCAAGTCAAACAACTTGCACAAGTTTGGGTCCAAAAACTGGCCGAACCAGAATTGACCAATTTGACCTAAAATTGACCTAAAATGGTACCACTTGACCAGCAATAGTGTAATGACCATAACTTGGTCTACTTAACTCGGATTGACCTGAAATTTTGCACCGCGTGCAATAAGACCTAGATCTACAAGTTTGTAGTTTCGACCGAGACCCGAAAACCGAGGGAACTAGATCGTCCGGTTAGGTCAAACCAGTGTTCCGGAATCCAGCAATTTGCATTAAAATGCACTAAGCGAGGAAATGACTTTGGTAAAACATACCAAACCTAAAACCCTATCGAGTGTGACATATTAACGACACTAAAACCTAATTTACCTAAAACACATCGAGGGTCGGTATATTAGGTGATTAAGCGAATAATTGAGTTCAGTGCATTATTTACCAAACCCCATCGATAGAGACAGTTTAATTTGGTACTGAAACACTTCAAATTGTGTTTCTCAGTTAACAAGGACTCAGCAAAAGGGAAAGAAATACTGAGTCAAGACCAGGAGACAAATATCAGAGGTTTGTGCACAACAACTGTTTCTTTTGAATTATTTTCAATGGAAATAAATATTGATTATTTGTTTATCATTATTTTAAATTGTGGAAATGTGTTTGAGGAATATTTATTGATTGAAAAATATTGTGAATAGTTTGAAACTGTGAAAAATGGTTTGAATGACATTGATGGATACTTATTGATTAAAAAGCATTAGAAATGGTTTGAAACCACAGCTATCATGTATATTGATTGTATTCCTCTCTAGCTTGTCTAGTGGGATGAATTGAATTCCCTCTCTTTCTGAAGTGTTGATGTGTGTGACTGTTGAGGACGAATAGAATGAGTACTCATATTTTTGCTAGCTAGCCATGTTATTCCTCATTAGTCATCGACTTTTGGGATGAATTGAATACCTCATTAGCCATCGGCTTTTGGGATGAATTGAATTATGGATCATGATTAAGCTGTGTGTGATTTACTGATGTGTATTGTGAGATTGTGAAATGGATTTTAAACTCTCATTGACATATACTGTCTTTTGAATTCAAACTTGATCTGACTTATGGAAAATTATTGTGATATTGAGAAATGGAGTTTAAATTCTTATTGACCTTTATTGTCTTAAATTTGACTATGGTTTTAAGTATCCACTATTTACATGATTTATGAATTGTGATTTAAATTGTATTTGGTTAATGTTGTGCACCACTGAGATATTGTCTCAGCGATAGCTTTATTCTTTATCGCAGGTAGAGAGACAGACAGGGCAGCAGACTAGGCTGCACATACCTCCAGCGAGAGATTTTTTGGGTATAACGAGTATACCGCTTTTTGCATTTTGTACTGTAATGTATGACACTGTATGTATATTTTCTTTTTGGTTTTGAGCAGTTGTAAATTAAATTGTACCTTGAAGTTGTAAATTAATTATGAGTGTTTTGGATTGTAAAAGTTGTATTATATTTCCTTATCTCGGACTTTGAAAAATTCCTATGGAATTGTGTTGATAAATTGTTGTGTTGAGAAATGTATTGGAGTTGAGATTTGGAAAATTATTGAAGTGTTTTTTTTTTTTTTACAGGTTTTCTGAAGAACTGTTTTATCCAAAATACAGATGGCACCTTGCCAAAATTTTTACAGAAATTCCAAATAAATCAAATGAGTTAGTTGTTTCACCTCAGTTCACCAAAGTTTTTAACACCTGTAAATAGTGCTCACCACTGTAAAAGAAGTAAGAAAAGTTTTGAAAATCCCTTGTAGTGTATTTAATGGGTTATCGATGAAGCGGAGTTGGTAATTCATTAGGTATACTACGGGATCATGTTATGCCTTACAGAGGGGTAAGGTGTGACATGTTTTAGTGGTATCATAGCAAAGTTTTTAAATTCTGTTTTCACCTGTTATTTGATTATTCTTTCTTCATAGTACAACTGCTCAATATCATTGTTTGATACATACAGTACATTACAGTATAAATATGCACTAACGAGAGTGAATATTCTTGTGTTATTATTCAGGAAAGCTAAGATCCTCGCATTGAATATGGAAGAGGGTGATCGTTCAGTCGATCAGTCTATTGAGGCTGAGGTGCAAGGGGATGCCCCAGCTGTACAAAATGTCGATGGTTCATGACTCCGGCCCTGCGATGCATGATTCCACTGCTCGATTCGCTCGTGAGATGGCTGCAATATTCCAACAAATGGCGTGTAATGCGCCTACTCAAGTCCCAATTCGGACACCCGTGGTACAACCACGATCTCCTACAAGGCAAGTATGATAAATTGATGAAGTATGGGGCTCTGAGTTTAAGGGACAGTAGATCCTATAGAAGTGAGCAGTGGTTAGAGAGGATGGATAGGGTGTTCAAGAAACTTCATTGTCAGAGGAGCTCGGACTTGAATACTCGGTATCCTTACTACAAGGGGATGCTTATGACTGGTGGAAAACCATTCCCCACGATGCAGTAGAACTGCTGATCTTGACTGGAATGACTTCCTCGGGAATTCAAGCGAAATACATCCTCGATGCTTATGTAGACCGAAGCTACAAGAATTCTTAAGTTTGAAACAGAGGCGGATCGGTGGTGAGTATGAAAGAGAATTCTCCCGCCTTAGCCACTATGCAGTAAGTTTGCTTGCTACCAGCAGGGAGAGATGCAAGAGGTTTGAAACTGGCTTGAAGCCCAGTATCAGAGTACAAGTGCTCGACTTCAAACACACTAACTTCTCGAACTTGTTTCTCAAGCCCTAGAGTTGGAAAGAGTTGAGTTTGAGACGCTCCGAGAAGAAGAGGTCGGAGAAGACAGAGAAAGAGGGAAAATCAGTAGATCGAGTTCCGGTGGTCATCTGGAAAGAGGAAGAACTATGGGGACATGGCGAGGCGGCAAGAAATCGGTAGGGGAAGACATTCGGGAGAGAGACCTCCCTATCACAGTCGTGATGCAGAAGTTCCTACCCTCCCGCCAATGTGAAACTTGTGGAAAGAATCATGGTGGAATCTGTTACAAGGCTATTGGAGCTGTTATAGCTGTGGAGGCACGGACACTTTGCCAAGGACGCACCGATGAGTCGCAGAGTTGGACCACCTCCTACTACTGCAGAAAGGGTCGATTCGAGCCACTGTCACGAAGCTCACAACCACCTAGCAGGTAGAGCGGGGGTAGAGGTAACCCAGTGACAGCCAAGGCACGATAAAGCAATCGAGAACAAGGCGGTGCTCTAGTCGAGTCTATGCCATGAGACAGAGAGAAGAGGCGAGACATCGATGTTGTGGCTGGTACCTTCTCAACTTTTAACCAGAATGTATTTGTGCTATTTGATCCGGGTTCTACCCATTCTTATGTGAGTGCTAGCATCATTGATTGCATTGCTGTTCCATGTACAAAAATGGATTTTGAGGTGCTAGTAACAAGTCCGCTAGGACAGGAGGTCAGGGTTAATAGATGTATAGAGATTGCCCTTTGGTGATCCAAGGACACACTTTCCTGTCTGATTTCATTGAAATGCCCTTCAGAGATTATGATATCATCTTGGGCATGGATTGGTTAGCTAGACATCATGCCATGATTGGTAGAGGTGAAGGCAGTCACTTTTGGTCTCCTCGATGCAGTGATGTGGTAATACAAGGGGAGAGGCAGTTATTGCCATCAACCATCATTTCGGCTGCACTAGCCAGAAAAATGATCAGGAAGGGGTGTGAAGCATACTTGGCATACGTAGTAGACACCCAAGTGGGGAGTCCAGCATTGAAGGACATCCCTACAGTATATGACTTTCCAGATGTGTTTCCTGATGAATTGCCAGGATTACCTCCGGAAAGAGAAGTGCAGTTTGAAATTAATGTTCTGCCTGGTGTGGATCCAATCTCCATAACGCCATACAGAATGGCACCAGCAGAGTTGAAGGAGTTGAAGATACAGTTACAAGAATTACTTGAAAAGGGCTTCATCCGCCCTAGTGTGTCACCTTAGGGAGCACCAGTGTTGTTTGTTAAGAAGAAGGATGGTACTCTCCGCTTATGCATTGACTACAGGCAGTTGAATAGGGTGACAATAAAGAACAGATATCCATTGCCTCGCATTGATGATCTGTTCGATCAGTTGAAGGGTGCAGCAGTATTCTCCAAAATTGATTTGCGATCTGGTTATCATCAGTTGAAGGTGCAAGAGCAGAGTATCCCAAAAACTGCTTTCAGAACTCGGTATGGCCACTATGAGTTTCTAGTAATGCCATTCGGGTTAACAAATGCTCCAGCTGCTTTTATGGATCTGATGAACACTATCTTCAGACCATATCTTGATCAATTTGTGGTGGTGTTTATTGATGACATTTTGATATACTCGAGGAGTGCAGAGGAGCATGATAGACATCTGCGGATTGTACTGCAGACTTTAAGGGAGAAACAGCTGTACGCCAAATTGTCGAAATGTGAATTTTGGCTGAAGGAAATCTCCTTTTTGGGACATGTTGTGTCAGCTGAAGGGATCAAGGTAGATTCCTGCATGGTAGAAGCTATCCTTAATTGGAATCCGCCCATGAACATCATAGAAATTCGCAGTTTTATGGGCTTAGCTGGATATTACCGTCGTTTTGTTAAGTGATTCTCTATGTTATCTTCTCCACTGACCAAGTGCCGGAAAAATGTAAAATTTCATGGGTGATAAATGTCGTGAGTTTTGATGAGTTGAAGAGGTGCTTAATCAAGCTCAGTTCTCACTTTACCTACTCCGGGTAAAGAATACACAGTTTATAGTGATGCTTCTCACAATGGGTTAGGCTGTGTACTGATGCAAGATCGGAATGTCATTGCTTATGCATCACGCCAGCTGAAACCGCATGAGAGGAACTACCCAACACATGATCTGGAGTTAGCAGCTATTGTTTTTGCTCTAAAGATCTGGAGACACTATCTGTATGGAGAGAAATGCTACATCTTCACAGATCACAAGAGCTTGAAGTACTTAGGCACCCAGAAGGAATTGAATTTGAGGCAGAGGAGATGGTTAGAACTCATTAAAGATTATGATTTCTTAATAGACTATCAGCCAGGGAAACCAAATGTGGTGGCTGACGCCTTAAGTCGCAAGACTATGGCAAATCTCAGAGTTTCTCCTTTGTCCATGGGGTATGAATTGAAAGCACAGCATGCCAGTTTAGAGGTTGATGATGAGGGACAGACAGTAGTTGCATGGCATGTACAGCCAGTGTTGATTGATCAGATCAGAATGGCGGCACAGAGTGATGAAAAATATGAAGGAACGGAAGCGTGAAAAACACAAGATTATACCATTGAATTCAAAAATTTTCACCTAGGGTCACATGCACCATGCAAGATTTATTTTTATCTATTTGATTTCAATGATAAACAACATATTAAAACTCTTTTAATATGTTTTTGGATCTGTATTTGCCATTTAAGATTTTAAAATTAATCAGATTAATTTTAGAACCCTAGATTAAATCAAGAACGATTACACTAACCTCTTGATGTCTTTGCAGCGTATGCGCCTTTGAGATTCATCTTGAGGACACGGATGTTGTCCCTCTAGCTTGTCCACACCAAGAACACCTATGGCAGCCCTTGAACAGCTTCTAAAGCCTTTTCTATTAATTAGAAATTCAAGTTCTGCCTTTTAAGATATTAGAGATGTAAACAGGACACTAGAAACAATTTCTAGTGTTCTTAATTCAAGAGATTGATGGCTAATCTCTTTGAATTGATGAGAGATGAAGAGAAATAGCTGGAGAGGCTCAAAGTGGCGTGACAATTGAGAGGAGAGGCTACTGGTTATGTTTTCTTTTCATAACCACACTTAAATAGCTAGGTTAACACATTAAACCCTTGCCACATGTCACCCTTTGATTAGCTCTAGGTTTAAGTGACCCAATCAAATTATGCCAAGTGTCAAACCTATATTTAATCTTGATTTTAATCATCTTATATGATTAAAAAACATTTGGCAAGCTTATGTGTAATCCCATGTGTCACCATCTCATGGTGCCACGTGTCACACTGTGAAATGACCAAAATGCCCCTGTGTCTTAATTTTGAGTTCTTAACCCAAAATAATTATTTTCTTCTTCTAATTAATTTATATCAAATATAAATTAATTAATTAATCTCTATTAATTAATTTCTCATCAATTAAATTCATATTTAAACACTTTAAATATAAATTTAATTTATACTACACATCCAATAATCTAGATTTGGTTTCAAGTCATGCTAGGGACTTTGCAATTTAATTGCAAACCAAATCTATTTAATTAATCAATTAAACTCTTTAATTAATTAATTAAATCATATTTAAATAGGTGATAACTTGTGTATGTGTGTGACTTACTAGGCTCATCACTAATTGGCAATGAGACATGATATCAACTCTTAATATCATCGAACTCTTTCTTACCATAAATGATTTCTCTAAATCATTTTATGAACCTCATAGACCATGGTTAACACCTAGCATAGCATGCCATGGCCACCCAATTAGTAATAAGGTTTACCTTAAATGAACCTATAATCATATGTTACCATGCACTAGAATCTCTCTCATACAAAATCCCAACTCAAGCCGGAGTCATGGTTTATGTCAAACTCCATTTGCTATGAATATTATGTTCTCTTTTAATTCCAGTTCTTGATTAAAAGATTTTTCTCATCGTAAACTCTTTCTCAATAAATCTATCTGTCTGCCAGAACTTGAAACATCAAGAACAATTAAATGAACATAGGATTTTAACTCTATTTACTTAGAGGAACAGATTCCATCTTGATCAACACCTACCTCTATATATAACTAGCAGAGCCAACACATGCCCATATACCCATACATAGTACAAGTATGAAAGCGATCAAACTCAAACTACCTATATACAAGATAATCGTGCTATCTCAGTCTAAAGATTATATGCACTGATATGATTTATGACAAAACATTGACAAGAGTAAACTCCATGTGCTTGTCATAAGTGTCACTGGTTCGGCCTACTTATCATTTATAAGTGCCTATCATGTTTGTTATATGGCATGAGACTCACCATTCCATCTTATTTATATCTCATATAAATAACTTGGGAACAAACATGAATACAATCTTTCCGATAAGTCATGTCCTTATTATGAAGTATCCTCGATTGTGAACCTATTTATGATACTTTGTGCTAGAAATATTGTCACTCATATTCTTAACAACTTAAGAATAATATTTCTAACAAAATATCAATGGACCTTTTCTATTACACATAAATATATTATGTAAACGGAAAAGTAGAAATGCCTTTTATTATTAAAATATGTACAAGATACATACTAAATGATATGCTCTAGGGCATACTACTAACAATCTCCCACTAGCACTAGAGCCATTCATTACAATACCTTAGACCTATCTTCTCAAGATGTCGGTCTAATCGAACTTGTGACAAAAGCTTAGTGAATGGATCACCTGAATTTTTAGTCGATGTTATTTTTCTGCATGGCTATATCGCCTTGCCCAACTATATCTCACGATAATGTGGTAGTGCCTTTCTATGTGTTTGGATTTTGGGTGAGACCTTGGTTCCTTAGCTCAGATGATCGCTCCATTGTTGTCACAAAGGTAATGGAACCGCTGACTCAATGGAAGGAACTACTGTAAGTTCTCACACGAACTTCTTCATCCAAACAGCTTCTTTGCAAAGATTCGATGCAAAGAATATACTCACCTCGTGAGTGGAATCTGCAATCGTGCTCGCTTGGAACTCTTCCAACCGATCGCACCTCCATTACAAATGAACACATATCCAGAGGTAGACTTTCTATCATCGATATCCGATTGGAAATCGAATCGGATAACCATCCAATTGCAAGTCTCCACCTCCATAAATCAAGAATAAATCCTTAGTTCTTCTCAAGTACTTAAGGATATTCTTGATACTATCCATGTTCCAAACCTGGATTGGATTGATACCGCTAGTCAAACTAAAAAGATATGCGATATCCGCCTAGTACACAACATTGCATACATTAAACTTCCAATAGCCAAGCATATGGAATCCTCGCCATCTTATCTCTTTCTTGGTGTCTTTGGAGACATCTCTTTAGAAAGGTGGATACCATGTCTCACTGGTAACAATCCTCTCTTGGAATCAAGCATGTTAAACCTCTTTAACACCTTTTCTAAGTATAGACTTTGGGATAAACCAATTATTCTTTCGCTCTATCTCTATAGATGCGAATCCCAAGAATATAGGTTGCCTCCCTAAGTCTTTCATGGAGAATGTATTTGACAACCATACCTTTATAGTTGTCAACATACCGTATCATTACCCATCAACAAGATGTCATCCACATATAAGACAAGGAAAGTGATAGCAATCACTAACCTTCTTATATACACATGGCTCATCCTTATTTTTGATACAACCAAAAGATTTAATGGCTTCATCAAAACGGATGTTCCAACTCATCCAAGCTAGTTTTAACCCATAAATGGATCGCTTTAGCTTGCATACCTTGGAACCATCATGGGATTCAAATCACTTAGGTTGTTCCATGAAAATGTTTTCTTCAATGTATCCATTGAGAAAAGTCGCTTTGACATCCATCCGCCAAATCTCATAATCATAGTATGCACTATTGCTAATAAAATCCTAATTGATTTAAGTATGGCAACAAAGCAGAAAGTCTCCTCATAGTCTATTCCTTGCCTTTGGCGAAACCCTTTCGCTACTAGCCTTGCCTTATAGGTCTCTACCTTTCCATCGTAACCAATTTTCTTCTTGAAAACCCATTTGTTCCCTATAGGTACAATACCTTCAGTGGGTCAACAAGATCCCAAACTTGATTCTTATACATGGAATCAATCTCGATTTCATAGCATCAATCCATTTTGAAGAGTCTATATCCGATATAGCTTCTTCATAGGTAAGTGGATCATCTCCATGATCTACTTCTTCATGAGTAGACAACTCTTGTTCTTCTTCATGAAGAAAACCATATCTCACCGTGGGGTGAGATACCACAGTTGTTCTACGAGGAACAGTGTAGATGTTTCATCAATGGGTATAGGTTGACTAGATGGATCTATATCCATCGATGCATTGGTTGGTCGAATTCTCCAATTCTAACTCTATTTGCCTTCCTTTGCCTCCTTCTTGAACAAACTGTTGTTCAAGAAATGTGGCATCTCTACTTATCACAACCTTTTGTGAAGTAGGCAAATAAAAATAATATCCAAAACTATCTTTTGGATATCCAACAAATTGACCTCTTTCTGATCTGGTCTCCAATTTATCAGTGTTCAGGTTTTTGATATAAGCTGGACAACCCCAAATCTTAACATGCTTAAGACTTGGTTTTCTTCCATGCCATATCTCATAAGGTGTGGAAGAAACTGATTTTGATGGAATCCTATTCAGAATATATAAAGCTGATTCTAATGCAAATCCCCAAAAGGAGATTGGCATATCAGTATAGCTCATCATACTACGTACCATATCCAATAAGGTACGATTTCTCCTTTCAGATACACCATTCAGCTGTGGCGTTCCTAGAAGAGTCAGCTGAGAAACAATGCCATGCTCTCTCAAGTATTCATCAAATTCAGTACTCAAATATTCACCTCCACGATCTGATCGAAGAGCTTTAATATTTTTTCCTGTTTGATTTTCTACTTCAGATTTAAATTCCTTAAACTTTTCAAAGGATTCATGTTTGTATTTCATCAAATACAAATACCCAAACCTTGATTTATCATCAGTAAAGGTAATAAAATAATGAAAGCCCCCTCTAACCATTTCTTTAAACGGACCACATACATCACTATGTATTAGTTCCAAAATATTTTCAGCTCTTAGCCCTTGTCCAACAAAGGGTGATCTAGTCATTTTGCCTTGAAGGCAAGATTCACAAGTTGGAGTAGGCTCAGAGCCCAATGAGGATAGAATCCCCATTTTCTCCAATTTTGCAATCCTATCTTCTGCAACATGACATAACCTTAAGTGCCAAATATATTTTGAACTTGAGTTGGTTTTCATCATGGCATTGCATTCATTTAGATTACTATACTCTGGCCAGTGGAAACACTTTCTTACTGACAATTGAAACAATTTCTGTTGGCAATGGAAACACTTTCCTGCTGGCGGTGGAAACACTTTCCTGTGCCTTTATCAGCTTTAGTCTTCCTTTTCTGCTTAGCTATTTTCTTGGAAGGACCAGGAATCTGAGATTTCTTTTTCTTATTGCGCTTCTTCTTATTGGACTTTCCAGTAGAAGAAGATGCAATCAAAGCTACCTCTTTTCCTTTATTGCCCGACATATTCTTTTGGGCAATAACCAGCATGTTGAGTAATTCAGCTAAGGTGCATTCCTGTTTAGTCATATGGAAATTTGTCACAAAATTCCCAAAAGACTCGTGAAGGATCAAGGATCAAATCCGTTTGTAGTTGGAAATCCATGTTGAAGTCAAGATGTTCCAACTGCTCAATCAGCCGAATCATCTTGTGGACATGATCCCCAACATTCTGTCCCTCAGACATCCTCATACGGAATAACTGTTTAGATATCTCATACCTAGCATTCCTGCTGTGCTCACCATACAACTCTTGTAGGTGAAGGAGGATCTCACTCGCACTCTGCATGTTCTCATGTTGCTTCTGTAACTCATCACTCATAGAAGCAAGCATGTAACACTTAGCTCTCATATCATGCTCCTTCCACTTGTCCAAAGTTTCATGTTCCTCTTGTGTGGCCTCTGGAGGTAAGGGACCAGGAACATTTGAATCTAGAACATATCCTATATGTTCAAGGTTCAAGACAAGTTTCAAATTTCTTAGCCAATCGCATGATTAGGTCCTGTCAACTGTTGTGATCAAGTATGCTTGCAAGGATATTGGATGGTGGTGGTTGTTTTGTGCTCATTTTTATCGTAAAATTAATTGCAGAAAATAACCAGATTAATTAGTAAATGTATCATGTAATTAACCAAAATGATTATGGTCTTTTAATCAAATTGGTCCTCCCACTAACTTAGCGAATCCTACACTTCCAAAGTAGAAAACGGAAATCCTAGTTGGATGGATTTCTAGTGGGTGATTGAATTCTTATAATTCTATTGATCATCCTCGTACATCCATTATTGGAATTACAATAAACTATAAGTGAGCAACTCCTTGCCCATCACATCTCATGTGAGGTTCAATCCTTTACCTAGCCCCTAATGCTCAAAATCTCAGGTACATCCATTATTGACTTATCTTGCATTAGTTAAGTTGATCCCATTGAGCCAGTAATTATGCAAATAATTTTAATGTCCTCAGGTACATCCAATATTGGCCACCAAACCATTTACATATTTACAACATCTCATGCTTAACAATTATTCTTAAGAAAATCTCTTAAATTAATTGTATCTCATGCAACTATTTAAAATTTCTTAAAATAATTGCCCCAATGGAGGGCTTATGTTATAATTACTTTAATTATAGCATTTCCAACTTAATCATTTGTTTGGAAGATTTTATAGCCATCCTAATTACTATTAAGGTCTCACTTTGCACATTATCCATTTAGCATGCATATATCATATAATTGCATACATTCCCATACATCTCATGCATTCATGGATAAGCAGAAAATATGGTATGATCATGGACTTTCTAAGGGATTCAATTCTGAGCCACCAAGAATTGAATCAGGGCATTCCTAGGTGCATTTCATTCATTCATTTTACAAGAGTTGCTGAAGGAGTACATAATCAACACTTGATATTGAATTCCTCCCACTGGTCCCACCAATGCTCTTGACCTCCTTGAACTTCTTGCAATCCAATATTACATAGTAATCCTTGGCATACCAAGGCGAATTTACAAGAACTTAAATAAATGAAATTACAACCCAAAAAATATTACAAACTTAATAATACATGCCCAAAATAAATTAAAATAAATTAATTAATTTACAATCCCAAAGAAACATAAAAGAAATAAATCCAATCACATTGGTCTTTTATAGTCCATGATCATCCATCATGCATATCACTATTTAACAATTAAATAAAACATACATACTTAAATTAAATTGAATATCTCATATTCAACTTAAAAATCCAGATTTGAATATGATTCAAATAAATTTAAAAATTCAGATTTGAATCTCATTCAAACAAATTTAAAAATTCAGATTTGAATCACATTCAAACAACTTCAAAAATTCAGATTTGAATCACATTCAAACATTTTTTAAAAAATCAGATTTGAATCACATTCAAATATTTCTTAAAAAATCAGATCTGAATTTTATTGAATCAATTTTAAAAAATCAGATTTAAATATGATTCAAACAACTTTAAAAATTCAGATTTGAATCACATTCAAACAACTTTTAAAATTCAGATTTGAATCACATTCAAACAATTTTTAAAATTTTGATTTGAATCATAATTTAATTGTGTGATTAAAACAACTAATTAAACACTTTAATTAGTCAAAGAATAGGCCTTAGATCATACAACAATTGCAGAATTAAAAGCCAAATCTTGAACCACCCAAGGAACCATTATTGCCGCCACCAATGGTGGCTTCACCATGTGTGACGCCACATCTCATGATCCAACCAGCAATGAATCTCTTGATCTCATGATCAAACACACAATTAAATTATATAATCAACAATCTAAATGGCAAATATAGTGGCTCTGATACCAATTGAAGGAACGGAAGCGTGAAAAACACAAGATTATACCATTGAATTCAAAAATTTTCACCTAGGGTCACATGCACCATGCAAGATTTATTTTTATCTTTTTGATTTCAATGATAAACAACATATTAAAACTCTTTTAATATGTTTTTGGATCTGTATTTGCCATTTAAGATTTTAAAATTAATCAGATTAATTTTAGAACCCTAGATTAAATCAAGAACGATTACACTAACCTCTTGATGTGCCGCAATGTCTGCGCTTTGAGATTCGTCTTGAGGACACGGATGTTGTCCCTCTAGCTTGTCCACACCAACAACAACTATGGAAGCCCTTGAACAGCTTCTAAAGCCTTTTCTATTAATTAGAAATTCAAGTTCTGCCTTTTAAGATATTAGAGTTTTATACAGTACACTAGAAACAATTTCTAGTGTTCTTAATTCAAGAGATTGATGGCTAATCTCTTTGAATTGATGAGAGATGAAGAGAAATAGCTGGAGAGGCTCAAAGTGGCGTGACAATTGAGAGGAGAGGCTGCTGGTTATGTTTTCTTTTCATAACCACACTTAAATAGCTAGGTTAACACATTAAACCCTTGCCACATGTCACCCTTTGATTAGCTCTAGGTTTAAGTGACCCAATCAAATTGTGCCAAGTGTCAAACCTATATTTAATCTTGATTTTAATCATCTTATATGATTAAAAAACATTTGGCAAGCTTATGTGTAATCCCATGTGTCACCATCTCATGGTGCCACGTGTCACACTGTGAAATGACCAAAATGCCCTCGTTTCTTAATTTTGAGTTCTTAACCCAAAATAATTATTTTCTTCTTCTAATTAATTTATATCAAATATAAATTAATTAATTAATCTCTATTAATTAATTTTCGTCAATTAAATTCATATTTAAACACTTTAAATATAAATTTAATTTATACTACACATCCAATAATCTAGATTTGGTTTCAAGTTATGCTAGGGACTTTGCAATTTAATTGCAAACCAAATCTATTTAATTAATCAATTAAACTCTTTAATTAATTAATTAAATCATATTTAAATAGGTGATAACTTGTGTATGTGTGTGACTTACTAGGCTCATCACTAATTGGCAATGAGACATGATATCAACTCTTAATATCATCAGAACTCTTTCTTACCATAAATGATTTCTCTAAATCATTTTATGAACCTCATAGACCATGGTTAACACCTAGCATAGCATGCCATGGCCACCCAATTAGTAATAAGGTTTACCTTAAATGAACCTATAATCATATGTTACCATGCACTAGAATCTCTCTGTTACAAAATCCCAACTCAAGCTGGAGTCATGGTTTATGTCAAACTCCATTTGCTATGAATATTATGTTCTCTTTTAATTACAGTTCTTGATTAAAAGATTTTTCTCATCAGAAACTCTTTTCTGAATAAATCTATCTGTCCTGGCGAGGAACTTGAAACATCAAGAACAATTAAATGAACATAGGATTTTAACTCTATTTACTTAGAGGAACAGATTCCATCTTGATCAACACCTACCTCCATATATAACTAGCAGGAGCCAACACATGCCCATATACCCATACATAGTACAAGTATGAAAGCAGTATCAAACTCAAACTACCTATATACAAGATAACTGTGCTATCTCAGGTCTAAAGATTATATGCACTGATATGATTTATGACAAAACATTGACAAGAGTAAACTCCATGTGCTTGTCATAAGTGTCACTGGTTCGGCCTACTTATCATTTATAAGTGCCTATCAAGTTTGTTATATGGCATGAGACTCACCATTCCATCTTATTTATATCTCATATAAATAACTTGGGAACAAATATGAATACAATCTTTCTGGATAAGTCATGTCCTTATTATGAAGTATCCTCGATTGTGAACCTATTTATGATACTTTGTGCTAGAAATATTGTCACTCATATTCTTAACAACTTAAGAATAATATTTCTAACAAAATATCAATGGACCTTTTCTATTACACATAAATATATTATGTAAACGGAAAAGTAGAAATGCCTTTTATTATTAAAATATGTACAAGATACATACTAAATGATATGCTCTAGGGCATACTACTAACAAAATATCAGAAGCTACTGAAAGAAGTCCAGCAGGGCAAGAAACCTGAATTCTCTGTGAGAGATGATGGTTTATTGCTACATCAGGGCAGAGTGTGCATTCCTAGTGATGTGGAATTGAGACAAACCATTTTGAAGGAGCACATGAGTCTCCATTTGCTATGCACCCTGGTGGAACTAAAATGTACAGAGGGCTGAAAGAGCATTACTGGTGGATGGGCATGAAAAGAGATATAGCTGAATTCGTTTCCAAATGCCTAACTTGTCAGCAAGTAAAGGCAGAACATCAAGTTCCAGCTGGTTTGTTACATCCTTTGTCAGTACCAGAGTGGAAATGGGAACGAATAACTATGGATTTTGTTACAGGACTTCCAAGGACACAGAGTAGTCATGATGCAGTATGGGTTATAGTTGACAGATTGACCAAGTCTGCTCACTTTTTGCCAGTTTGGATGGACTATAGCCTAGAAAGATTGGCCAGATTGTACATATATGAGATTGTAAAATTGCATGGAGTGCCAGTATCAATTGTGTCTGACAGAGATCCTAGGTTCACTTCTAGATTCTGGGGTAGTCTTCAGAGAGCCCTAGGAACTAGATTGAACTTCAAAGACAAAGATTCCACCCATGCATGCATGGCCACCCGAGAGGGTTATTCAGATATTGGAGGATATGCTACGGGCTTGTGTGATTGAATTTGAAGGTAGTTGGGATACACACTTGCCTTTGATTGAGTTTGCTTATAACAACAGCTACCAATCAAGCATTGGGATGCCTCCATATGAAGCTTTGTATGGCAGAAAGTGTAGAACTCCCTTATGTTGGGATGAAGTAGGTGAGAGGAAGATGATTGGACCAGAAATTGTCCAGCAGACAGAGGAAAAGATCAGATTGATCAGAGATAGACTCAAGGTCGCATCGCATCGCCGTAAGTCCTATGTTGATCTGAAGAGAAGAGATATTGAGTATGCAGTGGGTGATAAGGTATTCCTCAAAGTTTCTCCTTGGAAGAGGATTATGAGATTTGGCAGAAAGGGGAAACTAAGTCCTCGTTTCATCGGACCATATGAAGTTCTGGAAAGAGTGGGTCCTTTAGCATACCGGTTGGCATTACCTCCAGAGCTAGCAAGGATACACAGTGTCTTCCATGTGTCCATGTTAAGGAGGTACAGGTCAGACCCATCTCATGTACTAACAGTTGAAGAGATTGAAGTAAATCCAGACCTTTCATATGAGGAAGAACCCATAAAAATTCTGGCATATGAGGTGAAGCAGCTGAGGAACAAACAGATACACCTGGTTAAAGTGCTGTGGAACCATCATTCAGGCCAGGAAGCTACTTGGGAACGTGAAGAGGATATGAGGAGACAACACCCACAGCTATTCAGAGACTAATGCCAGGTAAAATTTCGAGACGAAATTTATTTAAGGGGGGGAGAATTGTAACACCCCAAAGTTCGGTAGTGCGTTCTGCTGCTCCGGTGACCAGTGTTGTCCGGACAGCTAGGATGCCTAGAACCGTACCTCAATATGAGTGAGGAGACATAAAATAATGAAATACAAGAAAAGAAAAACAAAGGAAAAATCATAGTAAAGAAATGTAACCGAGTAAGTGAGCCGGGAAACCTAGCGATGGGTGACCGCACCGGGAAGTCACGGCGTGGACCGTTGACTAACCCTGGACTGCGGGGAACCCTGGAAAACATTTTTTGGACATAAATAGACCCTTATTGAAGTATAAATATCATTAGAAAGATCAAAGAAAAATTAAATAATTAGTACAAAGAAAAGTGAGAAATCGAAAAACAGACAAAATACGGTGTTACCGAAAAATCGGGAATGCCACCCGAACAGGGGCATTATGGTCATTTGACATCCCGAAGTGTCTTTTGACCTAAATTTCCATTAAAAATAAATAGTATTACACTTAGAAAATGAAATGAAAAATTAATTTGGTGGTACCTAAAATAAATAGTGGAAATCATGGGTTAAATGTGGATTATGGGAAAGTTAACTTAATATATGATTTAATTCTTCTTAGTGGACCACTATAGGATTAATTAAACATTAAGTATGGCAGGTGTAAGTCCACTAAACCCACCAGATAGTTCATCTTCTCCATTCCATCAAATATGCCGAATTGATGGTGAGAGAAAACATCCATGGCCGTTTCACTTAAGCTCTCTTAACTCCCTTCATTCCAACTCAAATCAATTAGTGTTCTTCACTAAAATTTGTCTACACATCACAAGGAAGATATTGATACCAATTTTGGGAAGTTTGGTGAAGGTTTAGCAAGTTACAAATAAAGGTAAGTTTGCATTTTTGAGAAATCCTTTGTTAAAGTTTTTGTGCATGTTATGGGTATTAGTTTGGTGAAGGAAAATTTTGAGTTTGAAAGGTTATTGTTATTTTCATTTTGGACAGCCATGGGTCACGTTTATGATGAGGTATTTGTGCATATAATTGATGGGAAAGAATGTTAATAATGGTGATTTAGTAACATAGTGAGTTATTGCATGTTTATATGGTGAATTATGCACTTTGATGGGAATTGGCATATGGTACAGCAATGTGATGTTGATGAATGATTTGTGGCAGCTTGTGGAAACTTGAGAAATTGTGTATATTGAAGGAAGAGTGGGCAGAATATTGACCTAGAAGGATTGATGATATGTATGTGAATGAATGTTGTAAAGTGTATGTAAAGTTTGTAATGTTTAGGTGTGGTTGTAATGGTATTTAGAAATTGTAATTGTGAATGATATTTGGTGTGTTGAGGGTGATTAGAATCTGCCCAAAATAATGCTAATGTAATGTAGAAAATGTTTTTGGTAATGTGCCAAAACAGTTTGGTAGGGTATGGAAGTAAACCTTGCAAGGTGAGTATGTGTTTGAAGTTGGGGTGTGAAATGCATATTGAGGGCAGTGTATATTTTAGCCTATAACCTTGAATGTGTAACCTCAATTGGTATGAGACCAATTTGGAGTAAAACTAGGCACAAAATGTGCCAACTTTCATTGAGAAACCATGCCAAAATTCTGCTTGCAAGGTGACCTAAAAATTTGACCAATTCGGATTAGGTGCAATTAGGACCTGAAAAATGACCAATTGGGCAGCAGTGAGTATTTAGGCCATAACTCACTCAAACCAGGTCCAATTGACCTGAAATTTTAACCATGAATAGTTAAGACCCATACCTACAAGTCTTATGAAGACACCAAAACCCAGAAATGACCATAAGCAAGTCAAACAACTTGCACAATTTCGGGTCCAAAAACTGGCCGAACCAGAATTGACCAATTTGACCTAAAATTGACCTAAAATGGTACCACTTGACCAGCAATAGTGTAATGACCATAACTTGGTCTACTTAACTCGGATTGACCTGAAATTTTGCACCGCGTGCAATAAGACCTAGATCTACAAGTTTGTAGTTTCGACCGAGACCCAAAAACCTAGGTAACTAGATCGTCCGTTTAGGTCAAACCAGTGTTCCGGAATCCAGAAATTTGCATTAAAATGCACTAAGCGAGGAAATGACTTTGGTAAAACATACCAAACCTAAAACCCTATCGAGTGTGACATATTAACGACACTAAAACCTAATTTACCTAAAACACATCGAGGGTCAGTATATTAGGTGATTAAGCGAATAATTGAGTTCAGTGCATTATTTACCAAACCCCATCGATAGAGACAGTTTAATTTGGTACTGAAACACTTCAAATTGTGTTTCTCAGTTAATAAGGACTCAAAGAAAAGGGAAAGAAATACTGAGTCAAGACCAGGAGACAAATATCAGAGGTTTGTGCACAACAACTGTTTCTTTTGAATTATTTTCAATGGAAATAAATATTGATTATTTGTATATCATTATTTTAAATTGTGGAAATGTGTTTGAGGAATATTTATTGATTGAAAAATATTATGAATAGTTTGAAATCGTGAAAATGGTTTGAATGACATTGATGGATACTTATTGATTAAAAAGCATTAGAAATGGTTTGAAACCACGCTATCATGTATATTGATTGTATTCCTCTCTAGCTTGTCTAGTGGGATGAATTGAATTCTCTCCGGTCAAGTGTTGAGGTGTGTGCCTGTTGAGGACGAATAGAATGAGTACTCATATTTTTGCTAGCTAGCCATGTTATTCCTCATTAGTCATCGACTTTTGGGATGAATTGAATACCTCATTAGCCATCGGCTTTTGGGATGAATTGAATTATGGATCATGATTAATCTGTGTGTGATTTATTGATGTGTATTGTGAGATTGTGAAATGGATTTTAAACTCTCATTGACATATACTGTCTTTTGAATTCAAACCTGATCTGACTTATGGAAAATTATTGTGATATTGAGAAATGGAGTTTAAATTCTTATTGACCTTTATTGTCTTAAATTTGACTATGGTTTTAAGTATCCACTATTTACATGATTTATGAATTGTGATTTAAATTGTATTTGGTTAATGTTGGGCACCATCGAGATATTGTCTCAAATGATAGCTTTTATTCTTTGTCGCAGTAGAGAGACAGCAGGCATACAGACTAGGCCGCACATACCTCCAAATGAGAGATTTTTCTGTATAACGAGTATACCGCTTTTTGCATTTTGTAATCAGAATGTATGACATCGTATGTATATTTTCTTTTTGGTTTTGAGTAGTTGTAAATTAAATTGTACCTTGAAGTTGTAAATTAATTATGAGTGTTTTGGATTGTAAAAGTTGTATTATATTTCCTTATCTCGGACTTTGAAAAATTCCTATGGAATTGTGTTGATAAATTGTTGTGTTGAGAAATGTATTGGAGTTGAGATTTGGAAAATTATTGAAGTGTTTTTTTTTTTTTACAGGTTTTCTGAAGAACTGTTTTATCCAAAATACAGATGGCACCTTGCCAAAATTTTTACAGAAATTCCAAATAAATCAAATGAGTTAGTTGTTTCACCTCAGTTCACCAAAGTTTTTAACACCTGTAAATAGTGCTCACCACTGTAAAAGAAGTAAGAAAAGTTTTGAAAATCCCTTGTAGTGTATTTAATGGGTTATCAGTAGACGGAGTTGGTAATTCATTAGGTATACTACGGGATCATGTTATGCCTTACAGAGGGGTAAGGTGTGACAACTATAACTTTTACTAGCATTTAGGTCCACTTGTCTAACCTAGAGCTCTAATACTAACTTTGTAATGACCCAACTAGGGGCCATTATTAGTGCTTAGGAATGGGTCAACTTGAGGTTGTCAGAACTCGTAGGAAGCCTAAAACCTATTAAAAATAACTAATTCCACATAAACCCAAAACCTAAGCAACTCATAAACAATCACGCTTTAGCATTTACATTGGAACATAAATCATTTCCCTTTAAAACAGTTCAAAATTTGAACCTTTTCATTTCATTCATAAACATTAAAGTGTAATTATTTCATACATTCATAAATACTCAATAAATGCACTTTCAAGGTTAAGGTAAACACGCATACATATCTTAAACTTAAACAATACATGTTACAACTTTTCTGAAACCAAACACAGTGTCTAATCCTTTATCAATTACATATCTATTCTAAAACTCAACCATACATAGGAGCTTACTAAAACTCTCCCTCCTAATAACTCTTCCAAAAGACAACTCTAGTCCTACAACTCTGCACCTGGGGGTTAGGGAAAAGGAGTAAGCTTTAAAAAAGCTTAGTGAGTAAATCAACCATTATATTTATCATATTAATCATCTCATACATATGCAATGCATTAATCACATGAGTTTTTCACATCATAAACAATTCACATAAGATGGACTTGTCACTAGTGATTTCCCATAACCAATTTCCCTTATTCATATAGATTCTTTTTAGGACTTCCTCTTAAATACATAACATAACCAAAGTGCTCGACTCATAAAGAAGCTTCTTAGGTCTTCCTCTTTTATAATCGTGAGCTAGGAGCTTTTTAAGCCTCTCCTGGTCTTACCACTTTATATCATGCATGATCATAACATATAACATATCATATCCATATCATGGGGAAAATCAGTGGGTCATCCAAAATCCATTGTGCATTAACAATAAATATGCAATAATACAACATATTCATGTTATAGATACATATAACCTAATAAGTAATGAAGTGATGCATGAGAATGAATTTGAGTTTTTAATTAAATAAGTTTCCATTCATTAAGGTTAGTGTTACTCACCTCTTGTAGCCCATCAACTACTAGACACAAATAGTTGCTATGCTCTTAACCTTGGCTTCTTAGGTCCCTCAAATCCGATCCTATAAAAATCAACTTTCTTACCAGTGGGCAAAGGCAACAATTCCCATGTACCATTAGCATCTAAAGGCTCCATTTCCTTTTTTATAGCAGCACACCAGCCAAGATGAGACAGTACCTCACCAACAGTATTAGGGATAAGAACAGAGTCTAAAGAATTAACAAAATACCAAAAATAAGAAGACAATTGATTATAAGAAATTAAAGAAGAGATAGGGTAAATACATGAACGTTTACCTTTACGAAGAGCAATGGGTAAGTCTAGATCAAAATCATGATCAGTATGATGTATAGGATCTCCCAACGAAATAGCTAGTGGAGGATCTGAGTCAGGAATCTCTAATCTCTTGGAATAAACATGAATAATGAGAGGTCGAGTAGGTCTATAGACAGAAGGAACAGGCTGTGGGAGAGGACTAGACATTGGTTGGACAGTATACATTAAGAGATTATCCTCTTCCCTCTGACTCTCATACATAGATGATTTAGGAAAAAATGAAGTGGACTAAAAAAATATAACATATACAGAAACAAGATAACAATTAAGAGTAGGAGAGAAATAGCGGTACCCTTTTTGGAGCTGGGAGTATCCAAGGAAGACACATTTGAGAGACTTTGGATCCAATTTAGTAACCTGTGGATGAACATCATGCACAAAATAGGTACAACCAAAAATACGGGTTCAACAGGGAATAAATATTTTGTAGGAAACAAAATAGTATAAGGAATATCCCCATTAAGGACAGAAGACGGCATACAATTGATCAAAAAACATGCCGTAGAAACTGCATCCGCCCAAAAGTGTTTAGGAACTTTCATCTGAAAAAGAAGAGCACAAGTTACCTCAAGAAGATGCTGATTTTTTCTTTCGACCAAGCCATTTTGGGATGGGGTATCCACACAGGAAGACTGATGAAGAATGCCATTTTGTGTCATATAAGACTGAAATTGTGCTGAAAAGTATTCTTTCGCATTGTCACTTCTTAATATGCGCACAGAAATATTAAACGGAGTTTTGATTTCATTACAAAAGGCATAAAAGATAGAAAACAACTCAGAATGATTCTTCATTAAATATAACCAGGTAACACGAGAGCAATCATCAACAAAAGTAATAAAATAACGAAATCCAGTTTTAGAAGTAACAGAACAAGGACCCCAAACATCAGAATGAACTAACTCAAAAGGGGATGAAGCCAGTTTATTGATTTTAGACACAGAAGGCAAACGATGATATTTTGCAAACTGACACAACTCACATTCTAGTACTGATAAAGATTGAAACTGAGGACACAGCTTCTTCATGGCAGATAAAGAAGGATGGTCCAATCTACAATGAGCTTCAAGAGGTGTTAAGGTACTGGAGCAAACAAGCGATCGCGATACATGATTTTCCAAAATGTAGAGACCACACAACTCACATCTCTACCAATAATCTACTTCGTCATAAGATCCTGAAACAAACACTGGTCAGGAAAAAAAAAAAAGAAACAGGACAATTTAAGGTACGAGTAAGTTTACTAACAAAAAGTAAATTAAAAGAGAATTTTGGTAGACACAAAATAGATGATAAAGAAATTGAAGAAGTCAGGTTCGTAGTTCCAAAACCCATGACGCAAGAAGTAGAACCATCAGCTAAAGTAACAGTAGAGGAAGTGAGATTAGACTGAAAAGTAGATAGAAGACTAGAATTATCTATCATGTGATCTGTCGCACCACAATCAATAACCCATTTAGATGAGGAAGACACAAGACATGTAGTGGATTTGCCTGACTCAGCGATCGCAGTGATAGGGGAACTGGTAGGCTTTAGAGATGCCTGATACTGGGAAAACTGTGCAAAATCCTCTGCAGATACCAAAACAGTTTTCTCAGAGGAAGATACTATAAAATCCTTTGCTGCCATATTTGCCATCTATGATCGCTGATTTTTCCTCTGAAGTTGTGGACAATTATATTTTGTATGGCCAGGCTCATGGCAATAATAACAAATGACTCCTCTTGAGTCCTAATTAAAACTAGCCTCTTCATTGTGCTGATTACTTCTGTTGCCTGTAATTCCTCCTCTACTTCCTCTTCTATTACCCTGTTGTCCATTTGGATTATGGCTAATAAGAGCACTACACGCAGGCTGTGAAGATTGGGTACTCTCTGTACGAAGGACCCTTATGAACGTTTCATGCAATGAGGAAATCTCAAAACTGGAGAGAATCTAAGATTTAGCAGTCTCATACTCTGAAGGAAGGCCTGCAAGAAAACTCAAAACAGCCAGTTGCTCCCGTTGGGCCTGCTGAACTTTCACATCAGGACTAAAAGGCAACAATACATTAAGTTCCTCATATACCCGTTTAAAATCTATAAAATAAGCCGTGAGAGACTTATCCTCTTTCTCAGCACGGTAGAACACCTTACAAACATCATAAATACGGGAGATATTCCCTTTACCAGAATACAGAAAATCTAAGTAATCCATCAATTCCTTAACAAATTCACAGTAATTAATTAAAATAATTACCTCACTGTGAATCGAGTTCCGAAGCTGCAAAAACAACCGAGCATCCTCCCTTAGCCAAATTTGTAGTGTATCATCAATAGGTGGATCTTTAGTGAGGTGATCATCCTTATCAATGCTACACAAATAGACCCTAACAGTCTTACTTCACTCTAGGTATTTCAAACCATTAAGTTTGTGTTTCGTGATCTTAGTTGTCACACCTTACCCCTCTATAAGGAATAACATGATCTCGTAGAATACCTAATGAACTACCGAACTTCACCTATCGATAGCTCATTAAGTACCCTACAAGGGATTTTAAAACAACTTTCTTACTTTCTATAAGTAGCGAGCATTTTCTAATAGGTATCAAAATATTTAATTAGAGTTTGAAAACTAGTTAAGATTTTTGTCCCATTTTATTTTTCCGTAAATTTTATAAAAATTTCGGCAGAGTGTCATCTATATTTTGAGAAAATAGTTCTTCAAATACCTGAAAAAGCACTTCCAAAGATTTATCTCAACAACTTCATCAATTCAACATCCATCCCAACCAATTTTAACATCATTTCTCAATTTCCAAAATTCAACATCATCAAATAATATAATTCAATTTCATTCAAATTAAAACAAAATATTTCCATTCATATTTCAATAAAGATAAAACAACTTAGATACATCATTCTAAATATTTATATTAGGAAAAATCCAAACCAAAATTTATTACAAGCTTTATATAACTGCTCATGACCATTTCCTACATTTATATACATTACATACATCAAAATAATTTTTACAATCAGGGTATAAAATATACCCGATGAACTTCAGAGTAGGTAGCTCCTCAATCCTCGTGACTCACTCACTTTGCTTCTCTAGTCTTTATATCTGCATAAAGAATAATAAACATCACGAGTACTAGGACTCAGTGGTGCACAACATACTAAAATAACCTTTATGTTAAATTTAAATCATACTTATTCAAAAATTAAACTGAACATGAAATATAAATTCAAAACATGATTTATAAGATTTTAATCCAACAATTTCATTTTGAAAGCCTCAAAACAAATTTCATAAAAACACACAGTTATATCATGCCATTCGAAACAAATATCATCTCAGTAGCCAGAGGCTAAGGAGAAGTCACAACACAAGGCTAGCTAGCTCAAATATATGGGAACCCATTCTTTTTCTTCTTCTACTGGCACACACCTCAACACTTCAGCCAGAGAAGGAATCAAAATTCGAAACTGATTTCCCCCACTAGTCACGCTAGTGAGGTATTCAAATATATGGTCATGACACTGTGGTTTCAAAACTATATTAACAATTTACTAAACATTTGATGTCATTTCAAATATATACAATTAAACTTTCAACAATTTAAATTAAAAGCATAATAAATATTTTAAGACAATGATATCACAATTCAATATTTCAATTCATTCAAAATGATGTGCAGGAGAAAATTTACAGAAATTCTATGTTATGCACAAACCTTATATGAGTGGCCTCTTGGCCTTGACTCGATCCCTCGGGTTCTTTCCCAATATTCTTTTCCACTGAAACACACAATTTCACAGTGTTTCAGTATCATAACTTATCACAAATCCAAAAATAATTTCAAATTTACCTTTACCTAGCTTTGATACGCTAAATTTGGCATTCGTTAAAATTTGTGTTTCGAGGTTACTATTCACTACACTATTCAAGTCAATTTATTGACTTTCTAATGCTTAATAGGTATGCGAATTCTAATTTCACCCACATACCACATTTTAGTTACCTAACTTGTTGGTTTTGGCTGTTTTCTCAAATTTTAAGTCCTTTAGGCAAAATTGCAAATTTTCACTTTTGGTATCCTATGTTGCACTATTCCATTAGTCATGTTGCTATTAGAATTTGGCTAAGTTTTCTTCATAGAAATTGTTCCTCATTGTCTTAAATTTATTCTCCTTTTTGAATCACTCCAATTGGAGTTTTGTAGCTCAAGTTATAGCCATTTGAATCATGGCTGTCGGATTGGCCTAACCTAGATTTTCTGGGCACCAAAACTGGTTCTGGCAGTTTTAGGTCACCAAATTTGGGTGGTTAAATGACTTGGTTAAGGGCATAATTTGGGTTTGTATTCTTCATGAAAGTTTGAGGTCTATATCTCAGCTTTCTACTGGTAACATTTCAGGTCATTTAGACCCGCCTAGCCCAAGTTATGGCCAAATGAATCATTTGGTCATTTTTGTAAAGGGCAGAACACTCAATTCCGGATTTGGCCAATTTGTTCACTATGCTATGGTCACTTTTTGGGAATGATTCCTGAATGAAAAATGTGTCATTTTGTGTCTAGTTTCATTCCCAATTGGCCTCACACCAATTGGGTTGGTAAATTTTCAGTTTTGGTCCCTGAAAGGGACCTTGGTCCTACTGCCTGCAGCATGTCCCTAATCAATCCGAATTTAAACCTAATTCTAACACTTCCAACATACTACAATTGGTCACAAATGACCATTTTTCAGCTCAAACAAGGTCAAACACACCATTTGACCAATTCTCCAATTTTTGTCCTCCAAAACCCTAGGTCCAAACCCTAATTCACATTTTTGTTACATTTAACTAATTCAAAGCATACTAACATCACTTCACCACTCATACAAGCTTACTAACATATTTAATTCAATCAATTTCATACATTCCCATCTCAAACCCTAGCTGGCCGAAATCCATGCCTAGTCCTCCACACTTGTTTTCATTAAGCATATTTTTTAAGTTCATTAAGCTATAAATACAATAATTAAACTAAAAGTTTGAAGTTTGAATTACTAACCTTATGCAGAATTTTCAATCACTAAGTTTCTTCTCTTTTTCTTCTTTCTTGCTTCTTCAATCTCCTCATCTAGTTGTCAAAACAAGTTTTAAACATGGTAGGACAATTTTTTATGGTGAGGTTTTTGGTTCTTCAAGCTCAAAAGTGAGCTTCAATGGAGTTTGGTGAGGGAGGGAGGAAAGAGAGGGCTCACAGCTTGGTTGAAGAAGATGGACTTTTTTGTTTGTTTTTTTTTATTTTTATGTTTTTTTAATCCTTATGAAAGACCAATAATTATCCAAATTTTATTTTTTTTTAATTATAATGTTTATTGCATCAAGCATGATGTCATGCATGATGTCATCACTTTTCACTTTTTCTTTTTCTTTTCTTTTTTTTTATTTATTTTTTCATTAGTTCTTTAATTTAATTCCCGATTCCGAAATCTTCTTTTCTCTGATTTTATTTGACAGTTAGGTCAGGAGTCAGCTCTAAGGGTCAATTGATCAAATTGCCCCTCGCCGGTTCGACCCAAATTGCAAATAATTCAATATTTCTTCCGGATCTCTGACCTAATTATTTAAAAGGCTTGACAATTCTTTTTCGTGATTTTCTCTTTTTCACTGTGTTTGCAATAGTCCTAAGGACTGCGGCGTCACATTTTACGATTCGAAATTTGAGTTTAAATTGACTTCGCAGTCCTTCCCGAGAAGGTCACCCATCGCTGTGACTCTCAGCTCATTTAACTTCTTATGTTCTGTTTTTCTTATTTATACTTAACTAATTGACAATTACTAATTATTTGTATTTATGGCTTATCTAGTTGTCTCAAGTATGGTTCTAATCCTCTTACTTGTCTGGACCGACACGGGCACCGAAATAGTGAAATATACCAACCTATACAAATAGGGGTATTACAATTCTTCCTCTCCCCCCCCCCCTTAAAATAAATTTTGTTTCGAAATTTACCTGGTATCAGCCTCTAAATAATTGTGGGTGCTGTCTCCTCATGTCCTCCTCTCGTTCCCAAGTAGCCTCTTGGCCTGAATGATGGTTCCACAACACTTTCACTAATGGTATTTACTTGTTCCGTAGCTGCTTCACCTCATAAGACATAATCTCTATGGGTTCTTCCTCATATGTGAGGTCTGGATTCACTTTAATTTCTTCGACTGGTAGTACATGAGATGGGTCTGATCAATATCTCCTCAACATAGACACATGGAAGACATTATGTATCTTCTCCAACTCTGGAGGTAGTGCCAAATGATATGCCAAAGGACCCACTCTTTCCAGCACCTCATATGGCCCAATAAAATAAGGAATCAATTTCCCATTTCTGTCGAATCTCATAATTTTCTTCCAAAGGGAAACCTTGACCAATACTTTCTCACTCACAGCATACTCAAAATCTCTTCTCTTCATATCAATATAGGACTTCTGACGGTCTGATGCAGTCTTAATTCGATCTCTGATCACCCTAATCTTCTCCTCAGTCTGCTGAATAATTTTAGGCCCAATCATCTTCCTTTCACCTACTTCATCCCAACACAGGGGAGTTCTGTATTTTCTGCCATACAAAGCTTCATATGGAGGCATCCCAACACTTGATTGGTAGCTATTGTTGTAAACAAACTCAATCAAAGGCAAGTGTATGTCCCAACTGCCCTCAAACTCAATCACACAAGCCCGTAGCATGTCCTCCAAGATTTGAATTACCCTCTCAGACTGGCCATCTGTCTATGGGTGGAATTTCATACTGAAGTTCAATCTAGTTCCTAGGGCTCTCTAAAGACTACCCCAGAATCTAGAAGTGAACCTATGATCTCTGTCTGATAAGATGGATACTGGCACTCCATGCAGCCTTACTATCTCATCGATGTACAACTTGGCCAATCTTTCTAAACTATAGTCCATCCGTACAAGCAGAAAATGAGAAGACTTGGTAAGTCTGTCAACAATGACCCAAACTGCATCATTACTCTTCTGTGTCCTCGGAAGTCCCATCACAAAATCCATCGCTATTCTCTCCCATTTCTATTCTGGTACTGGTAGTGGATGTAATAACCCCACGGGTACTTGATGCTCTGCCTTCACTTGCTGACAAGTTAGGCATTTGGAAACAAATTCTGCCACATCTCTTTTCATACCCATCCACTAGTAATGCTCCTTTAGCCCTCTATACATTTTTGTGCCACCAGGGTGCATGGAAAAAGGAGACTCATGTGCTTCCTTCAAAATGATCTTCCTCAAATTAACATCATTAGGAACACACATTCTGCCCTGGTGTAACAGTAGGCCATCATCTCTTATTGAGAATTCTGGTTTCTTGCCCTGTTTGACTTCTTCCAATAGCTTTTGATACTTTTCATTATTCTAAGCAGCCATTCTGATATGATCAATCAATACTAGCTATACATGCCATGCAACTGCTGTTTGCCCCTCATCATTAATCTCTAAGTTGGCATGTAATAATCTCAACTCATGTACCATAGACAAAAGAGTAACCCATAGACTTGCCATAGTCTTGCGACTTAAGGCATCAGCCACAACATTAGCTTTCCCTGGCTAATAGTCTATCAAACAATCATAGTCTTTTATCAACTCTAACTATCTCCTCTGTCTCAGATTCAACTCCTTCTGAGTGCCCAAATACTTCAAACTCTTATGATCTATATAGATATAGCACTTCTCCCCATACAAATAGTGTCTCCAGATCTTAAGAGTGAACACAATAGCTGCAAGCTCTAAGTCATGTGTTGGATAATTCCTCTCATGCGGTTTCAGCTGGCGTGATGCATAGGCAATGACATTTCAATCTTGCATCAATACACATCCTAACCCATTATCAGAAACATAACTGTAAACTGTGTATTCTTTACCCGGAGTAGGTAAAGTCAGGATTGGAGCTTTAGTCAAACATCTCTTTAATTTATCAAAAATCTGTTGACATTTATCCGTCCACTGAAATTTTACATCTTTTTGAAGTAGCTTAGTCAATGAAGATGCCAACATGGAGAATCCTTTTATAAATCGACGATAATATCTAGCTAAACCCAGAAAACTGCGAATCTCTGTGATATTTCTGGGTGGCCTCCAATTAAGGACAGCTTCTATCTTACTTGGATTTACCTTAATGCCCTCTACTGATACTACATGCCCCAAGAAGGATATTTTCTTCAGCCAAAATTCACACTTCGATAATTTGGCGTATAGCTGTTTCTCCCTCAAAGTCTGCAGTACAATCTGCAGATGTCTATCATGCTTTTCTGCACTCCTCGAATAGACCAATATATCATCTATGAATACCACAACAAAGCCATGGTCTGAAGATAGTGTTCATCAGATCCATAAAAGCAGCCGGAGCATTAGTTAACCCGAATGGCATGACGAAGAACTTATAATGGCCATAGAGGGTTCTGAAGGCAGCTTTAGGAATACTCTGCTCTTGTACTTTCAGCTGATAATAACCTGATCTCAAGTCAATTTTGGAGAACACAGCTGCACCCCTCAACTGAGCAAACAAGTCATCAATGCGGGGCAATGGATATCTATTCTTTATTGTCACCTTATTCAACTGCCAATAGTCAATACATAAGCGGAGAGTGCCATCCTTTTTCTTAACAAACAACACTGGCGCTCCCCAAGGTGACACACTAGGGCGGATAAAGCCCTTATCAAGCAGCTCTTGCAACTGCACTTTCAACTCTTTCAATTCTGCAGGTGCCATTCTATATGGTGTTATGGAGATTGGGTCCACACCAGGCATAACATCAATCTCAAACTGCACCTCGCTTTCTTGAGGTAATCCTGGCAATTCATTAGGAAACACATCCGGAAAGTCACATACTGTAGGAATGTCCCTTAGTGTTAGACTCCCCACCTGGGTGTCTATCATATGTGCCAAGTATGCTTCACACCCCTTTCTGATCATCCTTCTGGCTAGTGCAGCCGAAATGATGTTTGATGGCAGTAAATGCCTCTCCCCATGTATTACCACATTACCGTATAGAGGGAGACCAAAAGTGACTGTCTTCAGTCTACAGTCAATCATGGCGTGATGCCTGGCTAACCAATTCATGCCCAAGATGATATCATAATCTCTGAAGGGCATTTCAATCAAATCTGACAGAAAAACATGTCCTTGGATCACCAAAGGACAGTCTCTATAGATTCTGTTGACCAGAACCTCTTGTCCTAATGGACTAGTTACTAGCACTTCAAAACCCATCTTGACACACGAAACAACAAGTGAACTGACTATGCTAGCACTAACATATGAGTGGGTTGAACCCGGATCAAACAACATAAATACTTCTTGATCAGAGATAGAGAATGTATCGGCTATCACATCAGAAGTCTCAGCCTCTTCTCGCTGTCTCATCGTATAAACTCTGGCTGAAGCACTTCCTTGTGCTGACCAATAGTACCCTGACTGCCAGAAGTAGTGCCTCTACCTCTGCCTCTTCCTATGCCAACTGGTTATGAACCTCTGAGAGTAGGACTCTGAATAGATCTTTCTGCAGTCGTAGGAGCTGGACCGATTCTAGGAGCACTAGTGCAATCTTTTGCAACATGACGCTTGCCTCCATAGTTAAAACAAGCTCCTGTTGCCCAATAGCATTCTGCCCAATGAATCTTGCCATAAGTCTCACAGGGGCAGGGAGGTTGTGAACCCCTACTCGACTGTTGACCAGACATAGGGGGTCTCTGTCTAGAGAATTTGCCCCTTCCAAACCTTCCACCTCGACCTCTGCTAGGTCTACCAAATTTCTTCTTCTTTCCAGAGGTACCACTAGGACTTTGCTCTACTAACTTTTCTCCCTTATCTTTCTCTGATTTCTCAGCTTTCTCTGATTTTTCTTTTCCTGGTGTCGCTTCTGATTCAATTCTTTCCAACTCAAGTGCTTGAGAAATGAGCTCTGAAAAATTACTATGTCTGTGTTAGTAGTATGCCCTAGAGCATATCATTTAGTATGTATCTTGTACATATTTTTGTTAATAAAAGGCATTTCTACTTTTCCGTTTACATAATATATTTATGTGTAACAGAAAAGGTCCATTGATATTTTGTTAGAAATATTATTCTTAAGTTGTTAAGAATATGAGTGACAATATTTTTAGCACAAAGTATCATAAATAGGTTCACAATCGAAGATACTTCATAATAAGGACATGACTTATCCAGAAAGATTGTATTCATGTTTGTTCCCAAGTTATTTATATGAGATATAAATGAGATGGAATGGTGAGTCTCATGCCATATAACAAAAATGGTAGGCACTTATAAATGATAAGTAGGCCGAACCAGTGACACTTATGACAAGCACATGGAGTTTACTCTTGTCAATGTTTTGCCATAAATCATATCAGTGCATATAATCTTTAGACCTGAGATAGCACAGTTATCTTGTATATAGGTAGTTTGAGTTTGATACTACTTTCATACTTGTACTATGTATGGGTATATGGGCATGTGTTGGCTCCTACTAGTTATATATGGAGGTAGGTGTTGATCAAGATGGAATCTGTTCCTCTAAGTAAATAGAGATAAAATCCTATGTTCATTTAATTGTTCTTGATGTTTCAAGTTCCTGGCCAGGACAGATAGATTTATTTAGAAAAGAGTTTCTGATGAGAAAATCTTTTAATCAAGAACTAGAATTAAAAGAGAACATAATATTCATAGCAAATGGAGTTTGACATAAACCATGACTCCAGCTTGAGTTGGGATTTTGTAATGCATGATTCTAGTGCATGGTAACATATGATTATAGGTTCATTTAAGGTAAATCTTATTACTAATTGGGTGGCCATGGCATGCTATGCTAGGTGTTAACCATGGTCTATGAGGTGCATAAAATGATTTAGAGAAATCATTTATGGTAAGAAAGAGTTCTGATGATATTAAGAGTTGATATCATGTCTCATTGCCAATTAGTGATGAGCCTAGTAAGTCACACACATACACAAGTTATCACCTATTTAAATATGATTTAATTAATTAATTAAAGAGTTTAATTGATTAATTAAATAGGTTTGGTTTGCAATTAAATTGCAAAGTCCCTAGCATGACTTGAAACCAAATCTAGATTATTGAATGTGTAGTATAAATTAAATTTATATGAATTTAATTAATGAGAAATTAGATAATAGAGATTAATTAATTTATTTATATTTGATATAAATTAATTAGAAGAAGAAAAATAATTATTTTGGATTAAGAACTCAAAATTAAGACACAGGGGCATTTTGGTCATTTCACAGTGTGACACGTGGCACCATGAGATGGTGACACATGGGATTACACATAAACTTGCCAAATGTTTTTTATTCATGTAAGATGATTAAAATCAAGATTAAATATAGGTTTGACACTTGACACAATGTGATTGGGTCACTTAAACCTAGAGCTAATCAAAGGGTGACATGTGGCAAGGGTTTAATGTGTTAACCTAGCTATTTAAGTGTGGTTGTGAAAAGAAAAATAACTAGCAGCCACTCCTCTCCTTTGTCACGCCACTTTGAGGCTTTTTATCTATTCTTCTTCATCTCTCATCAATTCAAAGAGATTAGCCATCAATCTCTTGGATTAAGAACACTAGAAATTATCTCTAGTGTCCTGTTTACATCTCTAATCTCTTAAAAGGTAGAACTTGAATTTATAATTAATAGAAAAGGCTTTAGAAGCTATTCAAGGGCTTCCATAGGTGTTCTTGGTGTGGACAAGCTAGAGGGACAACATCTGGTGTCCTGAAGACGAATCTCAAAGGTGCAGACATGCTGCAGTGCATCAAGAGGTTAGTGTAATCGTTCTTGATTTAATCTAGGGTTCTAAAATTAATCTGATTAATTTTAAAATATTAAATGGCAATTATAGATCCAAAAACATATTAAAAGAGTTTTAATATATTGGTTATCATTGAAATTAAATAGATAAAAATAAATCTTGCATGATGCATGTGACCCTAGGTGAAAATTTTTGAATTCAATGGTATAAACTTGTGTTTTTCACGCTTCCGTTCCTTCAATTGGTGTCAGAGCCACTATATTTGCCATTTAGATTGTTGATTATATGATTTAATTGTGTGTTTGATCATGAGATCAAAAGATCATTGCTGGTTGCAAAGCAAGGTGGCGGCATACTTTAAAAAAACACCATCAATGGGGCGCATGGTTTGGCTACCATGGGTGGTTCAAGGTTTGGCTTTTAATTCTGCAATTGTTGTATGATCTAAGGCCTATTCTTTGACCAGTTAAAGTGTTTAATTAGTAATTTTAATCACATAATTAAATTATGATTCAAATCAAAATTTTAAAAATTGTTTGAATGTGATTCAAATTTGAATTTTAAAAGTTGTTTGAATGTGATTCCAATCTGAATTTTTAAAGTTGTTTGAATCATATTTAAATCTGATTTTTTAAAATTGATTGAATAAAATTCAGATCTGATTTTTTAAAAAATGTTTGAATGTGATTCAAATCTGATTTTTTAAAAAATGTTTGAATGTGATTCAAATCTGATTTTTTAAAAAATGTTTGAATGTGATTCAGATATGAATTTTTAAAGTTGTTTGAATGTGATTCAAATCTAAATTTTTAAATTTGTTTGAATGAGATTCAAATATGAATTTTTAAATTTATTTGAATCATATTCAAATCTGGATTTTTAAGTTGAATATGAGATATTCAATTTAATTTAAGTATGTATGTTTTATTTAATTGTTAAATAGTGATATGCATCATGGATGATCATGGACTATAAAAGACCAATGTGATTGGATTTATTTCTTTTATGTTTCTTTGGGATTGTAAATTAATTAATTTATTTTAATTTATTTTGGGCATGTATTATTAAGTTTGTAATAATTTTTGGGTTGTAATTTCATTTATTTAAGTTCTTGTAAATTCGCATTGGTATGCCAAGGATTACCATGTAATATTGGACTGCAAGAAGTTCAAGGAGGTCAAGAGCATTGGTAGGACCAGTGGGAGGAATTCAAGATCAAGTGTTGATTATGTACTCCTTCAGCAACTCTTGTAAAATGAATGAATGAATGAAATGCACCTAGGAATGCCCTGATTCAATTCTTGGTGGCTCAGAATTGAATCCCTTAGAAAGTCCATGATCATACCATATTTATTGCTTATCCATGAATGCATGAGATGTATGGAATGTATGCTATTATATGATATATGCATGCTAATTGGATAATGTGCAAAGTGAGACCTTAATAGTAATTAGAATGACCATGAAATCTTCCAAACAAATGATTAAGTTGGAAATGCTATAATTAAAGTAATTATAGCATAGGCCCTCCATTAGGGCAATTATTTTAAGAAATTTTAAATAGTTGCATAAGATGCAATTAATTTAAGAGATTTTCTTAAGAATAATTGTTAGGCATGAGATGTTGTAACTATGTAAATGGTTTAGTGGCCAATATTCGATGTACCTGAGGACATTAAAATTATTTGCATAATTATTGGCTCAATGGGATCAACTTAACTAATGCAAGATAAGTCAATAATGGATGTACCTGAGATTTTGAGCATTAGGGGCTAGGTAAAGGATTGAACCTCACATGAGATGTGATGGGCAAGGAGTTGCTCACTTATAATTTATTGTAATTTCGATAATAGATGTACCTGAGGATGATAAATAGAATTATAAGAATTCAATTACCCACTAGAAATCCATCCAACTAGGATTTCCGTTTTCTACTTTGGAAGTGTAGGATTCGCTAAGTTAGTGGGAGGACCAATTTGATTAAAAGACCATAATCATTTTGGTTAATTACATGATACATTTACTAATTAATATGGTTATTTTCTGCAGTTAATTTTCTGATAAAAATGAGCACAAAACAACCACCACCATCCAATATCCTTGCAAGCATACTTGATCACAATAGGTTGACAGGACCTAATCTGTCTGATTGGCTAAGAAATTTGAAACTTGTCCTGAACCTTGAACATATAGGATATGTTCTAGATTCAAATGTTCCTGGTCCATTACCTCCAGAGGCCACACAAGAGGAACATAAAACTTTGGACAAGTGGAAGGAGCATGATATGAGAGCTAAGTGTTACATGCTTGCTTCCATGAGTAATGAGTTACAGAAGCAACATGAGAACATGCAGAGTGCGAGTGAGATCCTCCTTCACCTACAAGAGTTGTATGGTGAGCACAGTAGGAATGCTAGGTATGAGATATCTAGACAGCTATTTCGTATGAGGATGTCTGAGGGATAATATGTTGGGGATCATGTCCACAAGATGATTTGGCTGATTGAGCAGTTGGAAAATCTTGACTTCAACATGGATTTCCAACTACAGACAGATTTGATCCTTCAGTTCCTTCCTAAGTCTTTTGGGAATTTTGTGACAAATTTCCATATGACTAAACAGGAATGCACCTTAGCTGGTTTACTCAACATGCTGGTTATTGCCCAAAAGAATATGCCAGGCAATAAAGGAAAGAGGTAGCTTTGGTTGCATCTTCTTCTGCTGGAAAGTCCAACAAGAAGAAGGGCAATAAGAAAAAGAAACCTCAGATTCCTGGTCCTTCCAAGAAAATAGCTAAACAGAAAAGGAAGACTAAAGCTGATGGAGGCAAAGGAAAGTGTTTCCACTGCCAAAAGGATGGGCACTAGAAAAGGAACTGCCCAGAGTATCTTGCTTCTCTGAAGGACAAGAAGGATACACCTTTGGAAGGTATGTCCATATCTTGTTATTTAGATTCTGATGATACTCATAGTTCATCTACAGCTTGGGTTTTAGACACTGGTGCCAGTCCTAACATTTCTAATGATATGCAGGAACTAGCAAACAGTAGCAGCTTGCGTTCTCAAGATATTAGAGTCCGAATTGGCAATGGCTCAACTGTTGAAGCTTTAGCCATAGGATCTAAATCTTTTTACATGTTTGGACATGTTTTGTGTTTGGATAATATTTTATATGTACCTGATGCTTTTAAGAACATCATTTCTATATCTAGTTTGACTAGAAATGGCTATGAATTTCAGTTCACAGATGATGTTTGCAATATTTATTTTAGAAATAAATATGTTGGTTTGGGTTATGTGAATGATGGTCTTTATTATTTGGATAATAATGACAAACACAAATTGAATGCAAGTGATCTAAAAGAATGCAATGCCATGGTGAAAACCAACTCAAGTTCAAAATATATTTGGCACTTAAGGTTATGTCATGTTGCAGAAGATAGGATTGCAAAACTGGAGAAAATGGGGATTCTATCCTCATTGGGCTCTGAGCCTACTCCAACTTGTGAATCTTGCCTTCAGGGCAAAATGACTAGATCACCCTTTGTTGGACAAGGGCTAAGAGCTGAAAATATTTTGGAGCTAATGCATAGTGATGTATGTGGTCCATTTAAAGAAATGGTTAGAGGGGGTTTTCATTATTTTATTACCTTTACTGATGATAAATCCAGGTTTGGGTATTTGTATTTGATGAAATACAAACATGAATCTTTTGAAAAGTTCAAAGAATTTAAATCTGAAGCAGAAAATCAAACAGGAAAGAGTATTAAAGCTTTTCGATCAGATCGTGGAGGTGAATATTTGAGTACTGAATTTGATGAATACTTGAGAGAGCATGGCATTGTTTCTCAGCTAACTCCTCCAGGAACGCCACAACTGAATGGTGTATCTGAAAGGAGAAATCGTACCCTATTGGATATGGTACATAGTATGATGAGCTATACTGATATGCCAATCTTCTTTTGGGGATTTGCATTAGAATTAGCTTTGTATATTCTGAATAGGATTCCATCAAAATTAGTTTCTTCCACACCTTATGAGATATGGCATGGAAGAAAACCAAGTCTTAAGCATGTTAAGATTTGGGGTTGTTCAGCTTATATCAAAAAGCTTAACACTGATAAATTGGAGACCAGATCAGAAAAAGGTCGATTTGTTGGATATCCAAAAGATAGTTTTGGATATTATTTTTATTTGCCTACTTCACAAAAGGTTGTGATAAGTAGAGATGCCACATTTCTTGAACAACAGTTTGTTCAAGAAGGAGGCAAAGGAAGGCAAATAGAGTTAGAATTGGAGAATTCTGACCAACCAACAGATCAAATGGATATAGATCCATCTAGTCAACCTATACCCGTTGATGAAACATCTATAGCTGTTCCTCGTAGAACAACCAGGGTATCTCACCCACCAGTGAGATATGGTTTTCTTCATGAAGAAGAACAAGAGTTGTCTACTCATGAAGAAGTAGATCATGGAGATGATCCACTTACTTATGAAGAAGCTATATCAGATATAGACTCTTCAAAATGGATTGATGCTATGAAATCCGAGATTGATTCCATGTATAAGAATCAAGTTTGGGATCTTGTTGATCCACCTGAAGGTATTGTACCTATAGGGAACAAATGGGTTTTCAAGAAGAAAATTGGTTCTGATGGAAAGGTAGAGACCTATAAGGCAAGGCTAATAGTGAAAGGGTTTCGCCAAAGGCAAGGAATTGACTATGAGGAGACTTTCTCGCCTGTTGCCTTGCTTAAATCAATTAAGATTTTATTAGCAATAGTTGCATACTATGATTATGAGATTTGGCAGATGGATGTCAAAACAGCATTTCTCAATGGATACATTGAAGAAAACATTTTCATGGAACAACCTAGGGGTTTTGAATCCCAAGATGGTTACAAGGTATGCAAGCTAAAGCGATCCATTTATGGGTTGAAACAAGCTTCGAGGAGTTGGAACATCCGTTTTGATGAAGCCATTAAATCCTTTGGTTTTATCAAAAATGAGGATGAGCCATGTGTATATAAGAAGGTTAGTGACAGTGCTATCACTTTCCTTGTCTTATATGTGGATGACATACTGTTGATGGGTAATGACACAGGTATGTTGACGACTATAAAGGTATGGTTGTCAAATACATTCTCCATGAAAGACTTAGGGGAGGCAACCTATATTCTTGGGATTCGCATCTATAGAGATAGAGCGAAAAGAATAATTGGTTTATCACAAAGTCTATACTTGGAAAAGGTGTTAAAGAGGTTTAACATGCTTGATTCCAAGAGAGGATTGTTACCAGTGAGACATGGTATCCACCTTTCTAAAGAGATGTCTCCAAAGACACCTAAAGAAAGAGATAAGATAGCCAGGATTCCATATGCTTTGGCTATTGGAAGTTTAATGTATGCAATGTTGTGTACTAGGCCGGATATCGCATATGCTGTTAGTTTGACTAGCAGGTATCAATCCAATCCAGGTTTGGAACACTGGATAGCTGTCAAGAATATCCTTAAGTACTTGAGAAGAACTAAGGATTTATTCTTGATTTATGGAGGTGGAGACTTGCAATTGGATGGTTATACTGATTCTGATTTCCAATCAGATATCGATGATAGAAAGTCTACCTCTGGATAAGTGTTCATTTGTAATGGAGGTGCAGTCAGTTGGAAGAGTTCCAAACAGAGCACGACTACAGATTCCACTACAGAGGCTGAGTATATTGCTGCATCAGATGCTGCAAAGGAAGCTGTTTGGATAAAGAAGTTCATGACAGAACTTACAGTAGTTCCTTCCATTGAGTCAGCAGTTCCACTACACTGTGAAAATAATGGAGCAGTCATACAGGCTAAGGAACCAAGGTCTCACTAGAAATCCAAACACATAGAAAAGCGCTACCACATTATCAGAGAAATAGTTGGGCGAGGCGATGTAGCCATGCAGAAAATAGCATCAGCTGAAAATCCAGCAGATCCATTCACTAAGCCTATGTCACAGACTCAGCTAGACCGACATCTTGAGAAGATAGGTCTAAGATATTGTAATGAATGGCTCTAGTGCTAGTGGGAGATTGTTAGTAGTATGCCCTAGAGCATATCATTTAGTATGTATCTTGTATATATTTTTATTAATAAAAGGCATTTCCACTTTTCCGTTTACATAATATATTTATGTGTAATAGAAAAGGTCCATTGATATTTTGTTAGAAATATTATTCTTAAGTTGTTAAGAATATGAGTGACAATATTTTTAGCACAAAGTATCATAAATAGGTTCACAATCGAGGATACTTCATAATAAGGACATGACTTATCCAGAAAGATTGTATTCATGTTTGTTCCCAAGTTATTTATATGAGATATAAATGAGATGGAATGGTGAGTCTCATGCCATATAACAAACATGATAGGCACTTATAAATGATAAGTAGGCCGAACCAGTGACACTTATGATAAGCACATGGAGTTTACTTTTGTCAATGTTTTGTCATAAATCATATCAGTGCATATAATCTTTAGACCTGAGATAGCACAGTTATCTTGTATATAGGTAGTTTGAGTTTCATACTGCTTTCATACTTGTACTATGTATGGGTATATGGGCATGTGTTGGCTCCTACTAGTTATATATAGAGGTAGGTGTTGATCAAGATGGAATCTGTTCCTCTAAGTAAATAGAGACAAAATCCTATGTTCATTTAATTGTTCTTGATGTTTCAAGTTCCTGGCCAGCATAGATAAATTTATTCAGAAAAGAGTTTCTAATGAGAAAATCTTTTAATCAAGAAATGGAATTAAAAGAGAACATAATATTCATAGCAAATGGAGTTGGACATAAACCAGGACTCCAGCTTGAGTTGGGATTTTGTAACAGAGAGATTCTAGTGCATGGTAACATATGATTATAGGTTCATTTAAGGTAAACCTTATTACTAATTGGGTGGCCATGGCATGCTATGCTAGGTGTTAACCATGGTCTATGAGGTGCATAAAATGATTTAGAGAAATCATTTATGGTAAGAAAGAGTTCTGATGATATTAAGAGTTGATATCATGTCTCATTGCCAATTAGTGATAAGCCTAGTAAGTCACACACATACACAAGTTATCACCTATTTAAATATGATTTAATTAATTAATTAAAGATTTTAATTGATTAATTAAATATGTTTGGTTTGCAATTAAATTGCAAAGTCCCTAGCATGACTTGAAACCAAATCTAGATTATTGGATGTGTAGTATAAATTAAATTTATATTTAAAGTGTTTAAATATGAATTTAATTAATGAGAAATTAATTAATAGAGATTAATTAATTATTTTATATTTGATATAAATTAATTAGAAGAAGAAAAATAATTATTTTGGGTTAAGAACTCAAAATTAAGACACAGGGGCATTTTGGTCATTTCACAGTGTGACACGTGGCACCATGAGATGGTGACACATAGGATTACACATAAACTTGTCAAATGTTTTTTAATCATGTACGATGATTAAAATCAAGATTAAATATAAGTTTGACACTTGGCACAATGTGATTGGGTCACTTAAACCTAGAGCTAATCAAAGGGTGACATGTGGCAAGGGTTTAATGTCTTAACCTAGCTATTTAAGTGTGGTTATGAAAAGAAAAATAACCAGCAACCACTCCTCTCCTTTGTCACACCACTTTGAGGCTTTTCATCTTTTCTTCTTCATCTCTTATCAATTCAAAGAGATTAGCCATCAATCTCTTGAATTAAGAACACTAGAAATTGTTTCTAGTGTCCTGTTTACATCTCTAATCTCTTAAAAGGTAGAAATTGAATTTCTAATTAATAGAAAAGGCTTTAGAAGCTGTTCAAGGGCTGCCATAGGTGTTCTTGGTGTGGACAAGCTAGAGGGACAACATCTGGTGTCCTGAAGATGAATCTCAAAGGCGCAGACACGCTGCCGTGCATCAAGAGGTTAGTGTAATCGTTCTTGATTTAATATAGGGTTCAAAAATTAATATGATTAATTTTAAACTCTTAAATGGCAAATACAGATCCAAAAACATATTAAAAGAGTTTTAATATGTTGTTTATCATTGAAATCAAATAGATAAAAATAAATCTTGCATGATGCATGTGACCCTAGGTGAAAGTTTTTGAATTCAATGGTATAAACTTGTGTTTTTCACGCTTTCGTTCCTTCAGTCTGAATCCCACAACTTGCATCCGTAGGCTGGGCTTCAAACCCGTCTCAAATCTCTTGCACCTTTCCTTGCTAGTAGAAAAGAGACTCCTAGCATAGTGGCTTAAGCGGGAGAACTCCCTCTCATATTCTGCCACTGTTCTATTGCCTTGCTTCAAACTTAGAAATTCTTGTAGTTTCTGATCCACATATGCATTTGGGACGTATTTCTATCTGAACTCTCTGATGAAGTCATCCCAGGTTAGTACTGGTGGTTCCGCCAAGCTATGGGGGATGGTCTTCCACCAAGCATAAGCATCCCCTTGTAGTAGCGATACTGAGTATTAAAATTTCAGCTCATCTTGGTAGTGCAACTTCTTGAATACTCTGTCCATTCTTTTCAGCCATTACTCTGCCTCTAGTGGGTCTACTTAATCTGATTAATTTTAAACTCTTAAATGGCAAATACAGATCCAAAAACATATTAAAAGAGTTTTAATATGTTGTTTATCATTGAAATCAAATAGATAAAAATAAATCTTGCATGATGCATGTGACCCTAGGTGAAAGTTTTTGAATTCAATGGTATAAACTTGTGTTTTTCACGCTTCCGTTCCTTCAGTCTGAATCCCACAACTTGCATCCGTAGGCTGGGCTTCAAACCCGTCTCAAATCTCTTGCACCTTTCCTTGCTAGTAGAAAAGAGACTCTTAGCATAGTGGCTTAAGCGGGAGAACTCCCTCTCATATTCTGCCACTGTTCTATTGCCTTGCTTCAAACTTAGAAATTCTTGTGGTTTCTGATCCACATATGCATTTGGGACGTATTTCTATCTGAACTCTCTGATGAAGTCATCCCAGGTTAGTACTGGTGGTTCCGCCAAGCTATGGGGGATGGTCTTCCACCAATCATAAGCATCCCCTTGTAGTAGCGATACTGAGTATTCAAATTTCAGCTCATCTTGGTAGTGCAACTTCTTGAATACTCTGTCCATTCTTTTCAGCCATTACTCTACCTCTAGTGGGTCTACTGTACCCTTAAATTCTGTAGCCCCATACTTCAACAGCTTGTCATACTGTCTGGCTGAAGGCTGTAGTTGTATCACAAATGTCTGAGGTAGAGCTTGAGCAGGCATACCCCAGCCATTTGTTGAAACATCACAGCCATCTGTTGTGCGAACTGTACAGGAAACTGCGGCATTTGCGGGGCTGGTGCCGTTGACCCACTAACATTCTGTAGAGTTGGGGTTTCCCTTTGTGCCTTAGCTTCAACAGATTGCTTAACAGAGCGATCCCCTTCTTCCATTTTACTCTAAAGTCAGGATATCTCCTGAACAAATAACATAAGGAGATTCCCTCTGTTAGTTCATATTTATGATGTAATGCACTGTATGTAACAAATAGGGACATTAAGCAGTTGTAATTAGCAAGAAAAGACACAAATTCACAAGTTAAAACATACTTTAAAAATTCGTTGTGATACCACTAAAACATGTCACACCTTACCCCTCTGTAAGGCATAACATGATCCCGTAGAATACCTAATGAACTACCGAATTTCACCTATCGATAACTCATTAAGTACCCTACAAGGGATTTTAAAATAATTTTCTTACTTTTTATAACATGATGTCATCACTTTTCACTTTTTCTTTTTGTTTTCTTTTTTTTTCTATTTATTTTTCCATTAGTTCTTTAATTTAATTGCCGATTCCGAAATCTTCTTTTCTCCGATTTTATTTGACAGTTAGGTCAGGAGTCAGCTCTAAGGGTAAATTGACCAAATTACCTCTCGCTGGTTAGACTCGGTTTGCAAATAATTTAATATTTCTTCTAGATCCCTGACCTAATTATTTGACAGGATTGACAATTCTTTTTCGTGATTTTCTCTTTTCCACTTTGTTCGCAATAGTCCTAAGGACCGCGGTGTCACATTTTATGATTCGAAATTTGAGTTTAAATCCACTTCGTAGTCCTTCCCGAGAAGGTCACCCATTGCTGTGACTCTCGGCTCATTTAACCTCTTATGTTCTGTTTTTCTTATCTATACTTAACTAATTGACAATTACAAATTACTTATGTTTAGGGCTTATCTAGTTGTCTCAAGTGTGATTCTAATCCTCTTACTTGTCTGGACCGACACCGGTCACTGAAGCAGTGAAATATACCAAGCTATACAAATAGGGGTATTACATTAGTCATCACCAGAATCACATCAGAAATAACATTGTTATTGTCTGCCATTTGTTGAGACAAAGAAAACTAACAGAAACGCTAATCCAAAGTGCTTACAGCAGTAAAATAACCCAAAATCACAAATCAAGCAAATACCAAAATAGGATCTGAGAGCCAAACCTCAGAATTCCTTTAATGGTGTACTGGATCTGGCAACTGCACACAGTGGTGGAACAAGGGGGTTGATGTCGCACCCTAATTCATCGTAAGATGTAACATGATCCCGTAGTACACCTAATGAATTACCGTACTTCGCCTATCGATAACCCATTAAATATACTACAAGGAATTTTAAAATAATTTTCGTGAAATTTAAATCATCGATTAAAATCTAGTGTTATAAAAATTTTTTTTCAAATTTCGGCAAAGTACCGGCTGTATTTTGAGAAAACAGTTCTTCAATCTTGCAAAAGAAAATACTCCCAATATGTTTTTGTAACACCCCTATTTGTATAGCCTGGTATATTTCACTGTTCCGGTGACCGGTGTCGGTCCGGATAATTAAGGAGAATAGAACCATACTTAAGACAACTAGATAAGCCATAAACACAAATAATTAGTAATTGCCAATTAGTTAACTATAAATAAGAAAAACAGAACATAAGAAGTGAAACGAGCCAAGAGTCACAGCGATGGGTGACCTTCTCGGGAATGACTGCGAAGTTGTTTTAAACTCAAATTTGGAACCGTAAAATGTGACGCCACGGTCCTTAGGACCCTTATGAACACAGTGGAAAAGAGAAAATCATGAAAAAGAACTGTTAAGCCAGTCAAATAATTAGGTCAGGGAGCCGGAAGAAATATTAAATTATTTACAAACCGGGATAAACCGGCGAGAGCCAATTTGGTCAATTGACCCCGAGAGCTGACTCCTGACCTAACTGTCAAATAAAATCGGAGAAAAAAAAATTTCGGAATCGAGAATTAAATTAAAGAACTAATAGAAAAAAAAAATGAAAAAGTCAAAAAGGTGATGACATCATGCATGATGCCATAAAGAATATAATTAAATTATTTACTTATTTGGATTTTTGGTCTTCCTAAAAAGATAAAAGACAAAAGAAAAGAAAAAAAAATAATATTGGTCTTCTTCCTCACCTTGTCTGCTGCCCCACTTCCCTCTCCCTTAGCTCTCTCTCTCAAACTCCATTAAAGCTTGCACTCAAGCTTACAATCCTTCATTAAACCTCAATAGCTTCCATAGAAACTTCATAAAAACTTTTTCTAGTCACTTGGGAAGGAGATTGGTCATCAAAGAAAAGGGAAAAAAAAAAGAAAAAAGAAAGCTCAAGGACACCTAACAAGGTTAGTGATTTAAGATGTGAAGTTAGTTTAATTATTGCATTTTTTAGCTTGAATTACTTGTAGATAAACTTAAAATGGAAAGAAAACTTATTGAGGGATTATATAGAATTTTGGACAGCTAGGGTTTGGTTGGACAAAGTATAAATTTGTTTGAGCTAAACATGTTTGGAAGCTTAATTGAGTTAAGGGAGCATGTTTATAAGTGTTTAATTAGCTAAATGCAACAAATGACATGAATTAGGATTTTGAACATTAGGGTTTAGATACCAAAAATGTGAAGAAGTGCTAAATGATGTCTTTGACATATTTTAAGGGAAGAAATGGTCATTTGTGACCTAATTAAGTGTGTTAGAAGTGTTTAAATCAAAGCCAACTTCGGATTGGGTATGAAGCATGACCAAAAGTCAACTTTGAGGGACCAAAAATGGAATTTTACAAGTCCGATTGGTATGAGACCAATTGGGAATGAAAATAGGCACTAAATGATACAATTTTTATTTAGGAAGCATGCCCAAAAAGTGACTAAAACCTAGTAAACAAATTGACTAAAGTTGAAAAATTGCAGGCTGCCCTGCACAAACTGACCAAAAAAACAGTGTTTGTTCATTTGGTCATAACACGAGCTAGGCACATGAAAATAACCTGAAATTTTACCAGTGGGTAGATGAGATATAGACCTAAAACTTTCATGAAGAACACAAACCCAAATTATGTCATTAACCCAATCAAATTATTGAGAAAATTTGAGTCACTGAATCTGCAGAACTACAAAATTGCCATATGAACAGTAAAGTTCAATGGCTATAACTCTCTTTAGAAAACTCCGATTTAGGTGATTCTTGAACTGATGGAAACCTAAGACATAGTAGAACATTTCATATGAAGAAAATTAGACCAAATTATGGACTTAACTTGATCAAATTACTGAATAAAGTTGGAGCAATAAATCTGCAGAACTAAATTCTGCAGCATGAACAGTAAATGTAAATTGCATATAACTTGAGCTACAAAACTCCAATTGGAGTGATTCAAAAAGGAGAATAAACTTAAGACAACAAGGAACATTTTATATGAAGGAAGTTTTGCCAAATTCTAATAGTAAAATGACTAATGGAATAGTGCAATCGAGACACCAAAAACTGAAAATTGACAATTTTGCCTAAAAGACTTAAGTGTTGAGAAAATGACCAAAACCAACAAGTTTGGTGACCAAAATGTGGTATGTGGGTGAAGTTGGAATTCCCATACCTATTAAGCCTTAGTGTAGTCAATAATTTGACTTGAATAGTGTAGTGAATAATAACCCGAAACACAAAAATTTCGAGAATGTCGAATTTAACACGTTAGAGCTAGGTAAAAGTGAAGTTAAATTTATTTTTGGATTTATGCTAAGTTATGGTACTGAAACACTGTGAAACTGTGTGTTTCAGCTGAAAAAGACTTGGAAGCTCTGAGAGACTGAGTCAAGGCCTAAAGGCGACTCACGTCAAGTTTGTGCACAATAAACCTTATTTGAGCCTTTTGTCATTGAAAAATTGATTTAGTGTGATTTATGAAAATTTGAAGTCAATTATGAATTGTGTTGCCATCTTGTGAATGAAATTACTACTTTGGAAATTTATTGGATTTCTCACGAATCATTTGAATAAAATGTTTGAAATTGATTTTTGATTCACACTTAGCATGACAGTGCCTTATTATTCCTCCTCCATTTATGGGGTGAGATCGATTATTTTTCCTCTCTCTCAGGTTTACCAGTTGAGGTTGTAGATCGGATGGGTACTCATTAGCTAGCTAGCCACCTCCCTCATTGATTTCGATTAGTGAGGTTGTAGATTGCTTTATCGTGGTGTACAACACGGCATTGATCGAAAATTTTGTGTCATGGCTTAAGTTGTATATGAATTGGCAACACTGTGTTTCTTAAATTATTTGACTAAATTGTGTTATTATGAGCTTTGATAATTTGTAAAATGAGATTGAGAAATATTTAAACTATGTTTTGATAATGAATGATTTATGAATTGTATTTCAAATTTTTATTATGCACCACTGAGTATTTTTATACTCAGTGATAGCTTGTTTTGCTGTCGCAGATAAGAGCAAAGAGAAAGTAGCAGAGTGAGCTGCGGGATTGACAAGAACTCTTGAACACTTTTGTACGGGTATTGTTTTATACCCTTATAGTTATTTTGATGTAAATACTATAATGTCATAAGTATCAATGTAAAGTGAGCAGTTGTATAATAAATTGTAATAATATTATTTTTGGAACTTCTTTTTATAAATTAACATTTGTAGTTTGTGAATTTCATACTTTATGCAATGTGAATGAAGTTATTAAATATTTTGAGATGATAAACTTTGATTGGATTATGGAATTATTTTTGAAGTGGATTAAATTGAGTTGACTCTTAAATTATTTGGTGGTTGGGAGTTGTGTAAAATTATTGGAAGTATTTTTCAAAGTTATTTGAAGAACTGTTTTCTCAAAATACAGACAGAACTCTGTCAAAATTTTTATAAAATTTGCGGTAAAATTTAAAATGGACAAAAATTCTTACTAGTTTATAAGCTTTGAATAAATGATTTTAATTCCTACCAAAATGCTCACTACTTCCAAAATACAAGAAAATAGTTTTAAAATTCCTTGTAGTGTACTTAATGAATTATCGTTAGGTGAAGTTCGGTAGTTCATTAGGTATTCTACGGGATCATGTTATGCCTTACAGAGGGGTAAGATGTGACATGTTTTAGTGGTATCAGAGCATGGTTTTGCAATAAATTTTGACTATGCATGCGAATATTTCTTTGATAAGTACAACTGCTTAAGTGTCTTTAATTGATACATATGACATATTTACATCATGAATATGCACTAACGGAGGTCAACCTCTTTGTGTTTGATCTCAAGAAGTAGAAAATTTGGGAAAACGGAATGGAAGGAGGAGATCATTCCAAAGAACAATCTGTTGAGGCTGAGGTTCAAGGGGAAGCCCCAGCACTCTAGAATGTGAGTGGGTCAGCTACTCCAGCTCCTACTCCAGCACCGCAGTTCCCTGCTCAGTTTGTATAGTAAATGGCTGCGTTTTTCAAGTAAATGGCAGGAAATGTACCACCCCAAACTTAGATGCAAGTACCTGTAGCGCAACCAAGTTATCTTGTATATAGGTAGTTTGAGTTTGATACTGCTTTCATACTTGTACTGTGTATGGGTATATGGGCATGTGTTGGCTCCTACTAGTTATATATGAAGGTAAGTGTTGATCAAGATGGAACCTGTTCCTCTAAGTAAATAGAGATAAAATCCTATGTTCATTTAATTGTTCTTGATGTTTCAAGTTCCTGGCCAGTACAGATAGATTTATTCAGAAAAGAGTTTCTAATGAGAAAATCTTTTTAATCAAGAACTGGAATTAAAAGAGAACATAATATTCCTAGCAAATGGAGTTGGACATAAACCATGACTCCAGCTTGAGATGGGATTTTGTAACAGAGAGATTCTAGTGCATGGTAACATATGATTATAGGTTCATTTAAGGTAAACCTTATTATTAATTGGGTGGCCATGGCATGCTATGCTAGGTGTTAACCATGGTCTATGAGGTGCATAAAATGATTTAGAGAAATCATTTATGGTAAGAAAGAGTTCTGATGATATTAAGAGTTGATATCATGTCTCATTGCCAATTAGTGATGAGCCTAGTAAGTCACACACATACACAAGTTATCACCTATTTAAATATGATTTAATTAATTAATTAAAGAGTTTAATTGATTAATTAAATAGGTTTGGTTTGCAATTAAATTGCAAAGTCCTTAGCATGACTTGAAACCAAATCTAGATTATTGAATGTATAGTATAAGTTAAATTTATATTTAAAGTGTTTAAATATGAATTTAATTGATGAAAAATTAATTAATAGAGATTAATTAATTAATTTATATTTGATATAAATTAGAAGAAGAAAAATAATTAATTTAGGTTAAGAACTCAAAATTAAGACACAGGGGCATTTTGGTCATTTCATAGTGTGACATGTGGCACCATGAGATGGTGACACATGGGATTACACATAAGCTTGCCAAATGATTTTTAATCATGTAAGATGATTAAAATTAATATTAAATATAGGTTTGACACTTGGCACAATGTGATTGGGTCACTTAAAACTAGAGCTAATCAAAGGGTGACATGTGGCAAGGGTTTAATGTGTTAACATAGCTATCTAAGTGTTGTTATGAAAAAGAAAAACAACTAGCAGCCACTCCTCTCCTTTGTCACGCCATTTTGAGGCTCTCCATCTATTCTTCTTCATCTCTCATCAATTCAAAGAGATTAGCCATCAATCTTTTGAATTAAGAACACTAAAAATTGTTTCTAGTGTCCTGTTTACATGTCTAATCTCTTAAAAGGTAGAACTTGAATTTATAATTAATAGAAAAAGCTTTAGAAGCTGTTCAAGGGCTGCCATAGGTGTTCTTGGTGTGGACAAACTAGAGGGACAACATCTGGTGTCCTGAAGACAAATCTCAAAGACGCAGACACGCTGCAGTGCATCAAGAGGTTAGGGTAATCGTTCTTGATTTAATCTAGGGTTCTAAAATTAATCTGATTAATTTTAAAATCTTAAATGGCAAATACAGATCCAAAAAAATATTAAAAGAGTTTTAATATGTTGTTTATCATTGAAATCAAATAGATAAAAATAAATCTTGCATGATGCATGTGACCCTAGGTGAAAATTTTTGAATTCAATGGTATAAACTTGTGGTTTTCACGCTTCCGTTCTTTCAAACCACAGCCTTCAGCTCGGCAATATGAAAAATTGATGAAATTTAGAGCCACCGAGTTTAAAGGCACTGTGGATCCACTGGAGGCAGAACAGTGGTTGGAAAGAATGGAACGGGTTTTTAGAAAGCTGCAGTGTACAGAAAAGCTGAAGTTCAAGTATTCTGTTTCCTTGTTGCAAGGGGATGCGTATGAATGGTGGAAGACCATCCCCCACAGCCTGGTTGAGCCACCCGTGTTAACCTGGTCAGACTTTTTGAGGGAGTTTCGACAGAAGTGGGTCCCCGATGCATATGTGGATATGAAGTTACAAGAATTCTTGAGTTTGAAACAAGGGGATAGAACCATAGCAGAGTATGAGAGAGACTTCTCAAGGTTAAGCCACTATGCTGGAAGCTTAGTCTCCACCCCTAGAGATAGATGTAAGAGGTTTGAGTCAGGGTTAAGGCCGAATCTGAGAATGCAAGTTGTGGGTTTCCGACATTAGAAAAGAAAAAAATAATAATATTGGTCTTCTTCCTCACCTTGTTTGCCCCCCCCCCCCCACTTCCCTCTCCCTTAGCTCTCTCTCTCAAACTCCATTAAAGCTTGCACTCAAGCTTACAATCCTTCATTAAACCTCAATAGCTTCCATAGAAACTTCATAAAAACTTGTTCTAGTCACTTGGGAAGGAGATTGGTCATCAAAGAAAAGGAAAAAAAAAAAAAAAAAAGAAAGCTCAAAGACACCTAACAAGGTTAGTGATTTAAGATGTGAAGTTAGTTTAATTGTTGCATTTTTTAGCTTGAATTACTTGTAGATAAACTTAAAATGGAAAGAAAACTTATTGAGGGATTATATAGAATTTTGGACAGCTAGGGTTTGGATGGACAAAGTATAAATTTGTTTGAGCTAAACATGTTTGAAAGCTTAATTGAGTTAAGGGAGCATGTTTATAAGTGTTTAATTAGCTAAATGCAACAAATGACACGAATTAGGGTTTTGAACATTAGGGTTTAGAGACCAAAAATGTGAAGAAGTGCTAAATGATGTCTTTGACATAGTTTAATGGAAGAAATAGTCATTTGTGACCTAATTAAGTGTGTTAGAAGTGTTTAAATCAAAGCCAAATTCGGATTGGGTATGAAGTTTGACCAAAAGTCAACTTTGAGGGACCAAAAATGGAATTTTACAAGTCCAATTGGGAATGAAAATAAGCACTAAATGACACAATTTTCATTTAGGAAGCATGCCCAAAAAGTGACTAAAACCTAGTAAACAAATTGACTAAAGTTGAAAAATTGCAGGCTGCCCTGCACAAACTGACCAAATAAATAGTGTTTGTTCATTTAGTCATAACTCGAGCTAGCCAGGTCAAAATGACCTGAAATTTTACCAGTGGGTATATGAGATATAGAGCTAAAACTTTCATAAGAACACAAACCCAAATTATGCCATTAACCCAATCAAATTATTGAGCAAAGTTGAGTTACTGAATCTGCAGAACTGCATAATTGCCATATGAATAGTAAAGTTTCAATGGCTATAACTCTCTCTAGAAAACTCCTATTTAGGTGATTCTTGAACTGATGGAAACCTAAAACATAGTAGAACATTTCATATGAAGAAAATTAGACCAAATTATAGACTTAGCTTGATCAAATTGCTGAACAAATTGAAGCAATAAATCTGCAGAACTAAATTCTGCAGCATGAACAGTAAATGTAAATTGCATATAACTTGAGCTACAAAACTCCAATTGGAGTGATTCAAAAAGGAGAATAAACTTAAGGCAATAAGGAACATTTTATATGAAGGAAGTTTTGCTAAATTCTAGCAGTTAAATGACCAATGGAACAGTGCAACCGAGACACCAAAAATTGAAAATTGACAAGTTTGCCTAAAAGACTTAAGTGTTGAGAAAATGACCAAAATATGGTATGTGGGTGAAGTTGGAATTCCCATACCTATTAAGCCTTAGAAAGTCAACAATTTGACTTGAATAGTGTAGTGAATAGTAACCCAAAACACAAAAATTTCGAGAACGTCGAATTTAGCAAGTTAGAGCTAAGTAAAAGTGAAGTAAATTTATTTTTGGATTTATGCTAAGTTATGGTACTGAAACACTGTGAAACTGTGTGTTTCAGCTGAAAAGGACTTGGAAGCTCTAAGAAACTGAGTCAAGGCCTAGAGGCAACTCACGTCAGGTTTGTGCACAATAAACCTTATTTGAGCCTTTTGTCATTGAAAAATTGATTTAGTGTGATTTATGGAAATTTGAAGTCAATTTTGAATTGTGTTGCCATCTTGTGAATGAAATTATTACTTTGGAAATTTATTGGATTTCTCACGAATCATTTGAATAAAATATTTGAAATTAATTTTTGATTCACACTTAGCATGACAGTGCCTTATTATTCCTCCTCCATTTATGGGGTGAGATCGATTATTTTTCCTCCCTCTCTGGTTTACCAGTTGAGGTTGTAGATCGGATGAGTACTCATTAGCTAGCTAGCCGCAGAGTGAGCTGCGGGATTGACAAGAACTCTTGAACACTTTTGTACGAGTATTGTTTATACCCTTGTAGTTATTTTGATGTAAATACTGTAATGTCATAAGTATCAATGTAAAGTGTGCAGTTGTATAATAAAATGTAATAATATTATTTTTTAAACTTCTTTTTGTAAATTAACATTTGTAGTTTGTGAATTTTATACTTTATGCAATGTGAATAAAGTTATTAAATATTTTGAGATGATAAACTTTGATTGGATTGTGGAATTATTTTTGAAGTGGATTAAATTGAGTTGACTCTTAAATTATTTGGTGGTTGGGAGTTGTGTAAAATTATTGGAAGTGTTTTTCACAGGTATTTGAAGAACTGTTTTCTCAAAATACAAACAGAACTCTGTCAAAATTTTTATAAAATTTGCGGTAAAATTTAAAATGGACAAAAATTCTTACTAGTTTATAAGCTTTGAATAAATGATTTTAATTTCTACCAAAATGCTCACCACTTCCAAAATGCAAGAAAATAGTTTTAAAATCCCTTGTAGTGTACTTAATGAATTATCGGTAGGCGAAGTTCGGTAGTTCATTATGTATTCTACGGGATCATGTTATGCCTTACAGAGGGGTAAGGAGTGACAGTTTTCTCAAATACAACTCCAATAACTTCATTTCTATTCACAATTCAAATCTCGATAAACAATCAATTCATTTTCAAACCAATCTCATCATAAAGAAACATTTCATTAATTACAATACTCAAAATTTATATTACAAAACTTATTCAAGTAAATGAAATCTCAAATTTATATTTACAATAATTTACATTTAATTATATACCAAAATATTTTACAAGAGTTTTTATACAGCTGCTCAAATAATTTACATACATAATATTACATACATACATCAAAACCTGTGTACATGGGTATACCTGGAGCTAATCTGAATGTCTCTTCAAAGAAGCTTACTCAATTGCTCTATGCTCTTTTCACCAGCGACAGCATACAAAGCTATCGCTGAGTGGTGAACTCAGTGGTGTACAACTATAATTTAAAACATAATGCAATATAAATTGACAAAATTTACAATAAATAATTTGGAAATCTGAATGCTCATTAAATTCCAAAACTCAAAATATTCATTGCCAATAATGTAAATCATTTGTATAAAATGACTTTGATCACAAAATTTAATTTATCAAATCATAACTACCCATTTAAGGTAATTCCAACAAAATCAATTATACATAAATCATAATTGAAATCACAATTCTTCACTATTCAAAAACATTATGTATCTCAAAAACCATTCTGTACCTCAAAAACCATTTTATATCTCACTAACTACGCAAGACTAATCTGAAAGGGCCATCTTCGGGGTGATTCTAACTCCCTATAGTCGGGGAGTTCGAATCATCGTGCACAATACACATCACAATAATGAAACTTTCAAAAGGGCCATAACATAAAACTTAGATCTAACCTCTAATAAGAGGAGAATCTAAGCCTGTGCACGTACCATGGTAATCAAAACACAACCAACTCCATTGTCTTCTCAACAAATGAGAGAGACGGGTAATAACCTAGTCAAGCATCTATAGCGAGATATAAAACAATATCACAATCCTTTTAGTGAGCATAAATCACAATACAATTCGACTCAAAGTCAATTCCAATATCTAATAATTTTTATGCTCATCACAATTCAAATCATAAATTTGCATTTTCCATGCAAATTGCCCATCACAATTCAAAACATGTTCTATCACAATTTTCCAAAACATAATTTATTCAACTCACAACAATGCTTAATACTTGTAGAAATACCATTTCACAAAGCTAAATTTATACATACTATAACAATTTCAATAATCATTGAATTAAATCAAATGCTTGTTAAACATAATACATAAGAAAAATATGTTATTTAATCATATGAAATATTCATAACAAAATCAGTTAAAAACTAGTTGTGCACAAACCTCTGATAAATGTCTCTTGGCCCTGACTCAGTGTTTCCTTCCCCTTCCCAATCTCAAGGTTCCATTCTTCTTCTTCACAAATAGCACCAGAGCTCCCCATGGTGACACACTGGGGCGTATGAACCCCTTATCAAGCAACTCTTGCAACTGAGTTTTCAACTCCCTCAATTCAGTGGGTGCCATCCTATAAGGAGCAATAGAAATGGGTGCTGTACCCGGCATTACCTCAATAGAAAACTCGACTTCCCTTTCTGGTGGTAAACCAGGCAACTCTTTAGGAAACACATCTGGGAAATCTTTCACTGTGGGTATATCACCCAAGTTTGGTTTAGCCCACCTAGTATCAACCACGTGTGCTAGGTAAGCTTCACATCCTTTTCTCATTAATTTTCTTGCAACTGTGGCTAAGATAACATTGGACAGGAAATCTGTCCTTTCTGCCACAACAGTGATCTCATTACCCTCACAAGTTTTCAAAGAAATCCTCTTCCATTTGCAATCAACTATTTCCTGATGACATGATAATCAGTCCATTCCCAAAATCACGTCAAACTCGTGGAAGGGCAATTCAATTAGGTCTGCCGAGAATTCATATCCCTGAATCCCCAACGGGCAACCTTTATACACCTTATTCACTACCACACTGTGGCCTAGTGGATTTGTGACCAGAATGTCTTGATCACTCTCCTCTATTGGAACTCCCCTCTCTATGGGTAGTTTGATGCAAATGTAGGAATGAGTGGATCCTGGATCCACCAATGCATGCATAGAAGTGTTGTAGAGGGAAAACGAAATCTTGATGACATCCGGGGCATCTTGCTCCTCCTGAGCTCTAATAGCATAGGCCTTGGCAGGTACTCTAGTATCTGGCCTCTCAGTTGACTCGAATGCAGGCCTCAGTGATAGACCAGCTGCCTCAGGTTTACCGGGCTTCCTACCCCTTTGTGGTGCAGGAGCAGGTCTGTCAGTTTGTGTTGGAGCAACAGTAGTAGTCCTCTTCGGACAATTCTTAATCTGATGTTCTGTAGATCCACACCGTAAGCATGCGCCGATCACTCGCCAACAGTCTCTCTTATGCCACTTAGCGATCTTGTGAGCGAGAAGATGCAGGGCTAGTCCCTAAACACCGTCCACTGGAGCTGCCCACCGATGGTGTGGGTGGCCTCTCTAGGTGTGAGCGTGGTGCAGGCCCCAGATCGACCCTGACCTTGTGGTGGTCCTGAACTCTGAGTAGGAGGACCCTTACACTTCTTACTGGGAGCAGAAAATGTATTGGACTGACCCGAACCCCTTTTCTGCTGTCTTTCCCTTCAATTTTGTTCATTGATTCTCTCCCTTTCCACTTTTGATGCAGCATCTACTAGCTTAGCAAAATCAGTGATCTCTAATGCTGTGATCATGACTTTGATGTTGTCATTGAGCCCTTCTTCAAACCTTCTACACCTCTCTGCCTCTGTAGGGACTATCTCCCTCTCATATCTGCTCAGTCTGACAAACTCACGCTCATATTCCACCACTGATAATTGCCTTTGTCTCAGACTGATAAACTCTCTTCTTCGCTCTTCCAAATACACTTTGCTAACATATTTCTTCCTGAACTCTGTGAGGAAGAATTCCCAGGTGACCCGTTCAGGTTGCACCTCACTGGTTACTGTGTCTCACCACTGATATGCATCATCCTGAAGTAGGGACACAGTACCCTCCAGGTTCTGCTCAGGGGTGCAGTTAAGCTGTTTCAGCACTCTGATGGTTCTATCCAACCAGTTTTTTGCGGCCATGGGATCATCCTCCCACTTCCCAAAGAAGTCCATAGCCCCATGCTTTCTCAATTTCTCCAAATGAGATTTCTGTGGTGCTGGTGGTGGTTGTGGCTGTGGTTGTGGTGGTAGAATTGCCCCCATCATTCTGGGTAGAATTCGGTCATTTCTTTGAAATAGAGCAACTGAGGTTGGCAGTGCCTCATTCTTTGGTGGAGCAGATTCTCCCCTGCCCCAAGATTCAGCCCTGGGTGGAGCACGACTCTCCACCTCTTCTTCAACTGCTCTTTGCGAAGCAGGATCCATATCCTATTCAAAATAAGAAAAAAAATAGACCTGCATCAGTGTCACCTCAATTCTTACAAATGCAATGCAATGGTATGCATTCTATCTAAGCCCAGAAATGCCTAAACCAATGCTCTGATACCACTAAATGTGACGCTCCTTACCCGTCTACAGTGTAGCCGAGCAAGTTATGCCACTCAGTGTGCCTGAGCACCAATTTATGTTTCTATTTACAATTTATCCCTTTTTAATTCATTTATTTACAATTTTGATAAATCTGAATTTTTTCGCAAATTTTATAGAAAATTCGGCAGAGTGCCAACTGTAAATTGGAAAAACAGTTCTTCTAAACCTATTTAAAAACACTTCCAATATGATATGAACCTGCCTAACTCCGCCTCAAAAGCTTGCTCACAAGGGGAGGTTTGCAAACTCAAATATATAACACCCAAGACCTCCCTGCAGAATCGATGTGGGACGCATCATTCCCGACCCCTTTAGACTGAACGTCCTTGTGAAGTAACTAGGGTCATGACTCGTTCACCCCGACCTCTCCTGAATAATGTCAGGGAACCTTTGTACATGGCCCACTGACCCATACAGAGTGAGGCTCTGATACCAAATGATATGAACCTGCCTAACTCTGCCTCAAAAGCTAGCTCACAAGGGGAGGTTTGCAAACTCATATATATAACACCCAAGACCTCCCTGCAGAATCGATGTGGGACGCATTATAATATAATTCCCAAATCCAAACTCCATTATACACATTTCAAGCCAATCTCAAAATCTGAATCTCAAATCACAATACTATTTTCAAAACTTTTCTGTTCACTTCATCACTTGAAGCATATTCATAAATATTTCTCAACATACATTATGCAGAAAATTTCAATAATATGAAATTTCATATATTTACATTAATACATAATTACAAGAGTTTATAGTTACAATCCAAACTAATACAAAATGCCAAAATACCAAATGCTCCCCAAATCCTATGTCCTACCATATGCACTGCAGGTGTGAGGTGACTCGGGACTCAGGATGCAAATCTGAAGCCTCACCCGGTCTAATGTCTGCTGGGCTCACCAGTTAGGTCTCCAGTACCTGCGCATGGCAAAAGCAACAATCTGCTTAGTGGTGACAATGTAAAATAAAATAAAATAAAATAAAACAAAACAAATATGCAGAATGTGTGTTTACATTTTTGGTAGACTTAACTTCTGATATTATTTGCATTATTATTCGATTAAAATTTGGTAAGGTTTATTATCATTGCCCGAGTAACCCATACTAATTGGATTTGGATAAGCAGTAAACCGCACTGGGTACTAAGTACATCGGACCATCACACCATCGGTCACATTGTGTCTCCCGGTGTGCAACAGAACAACTAATAAGCTGTAATAATTATCGGGGTTAAAACCCAAGTGTAATAATTCAAATGACATAGCCAAAGGCTATTATGTCACAGAATGGCATGGGAAGCCATGAAACACAAAATGGCATGAAGCCATATGCAGTACTACTAATAGAACCCTATTGGCATGCCAAGCTATCCAAACCATTCTTGTTAGGTATACTAGGGCATTTTACACTTTTAAGTTTCATAATTTTTGAAATTTAAGTTTTAGTGTTACTATTCCATTCATTGGTCAACAAAAATGTTGACTTTGCATAGGCAATAGGTATATTGGTTCCAATATCATCAACATACAATATTTTGCATTCAAAATTTATTGGTATTGGTTGCCAATACCATTTCTAAGCTTAATGTTAGTTAGGCAGAATTTTCAGTTTTTATTTTTTGTCTTTACTATTCCATTAGTCAATTTTGCAGTGGGAATTTGGCAAACTGATCAACATGAAAGTTGTTCCTTATTTTGTCTAGTTGCATTCCTTTTTTGAATCACTCCATTTGGAGTTTTGTAGCTCAAGTTATGATCCAAAAACCACAATTGGCCGGATTGAAATTTTATCCAGAATTTCTGGACTGACCATATCTACAGTGTAATAAATAGTGACTGCAACTCACTCGTTGAATATGTTCTGGTCATAATTTGGCTTAGGTTTCTTCATAAAAGTTGTTGGTCTATATCTCAGCTTGTTTCTGGTAAACTTTCAGGTCAATTGGACCTTTCTACACTGATTTATGGCCAAATGACCAAACATTGTTCATTTGGTCATTTTACCCAGGCAGACTGCAAATCGCCGAGATTAGGGCAAGCTTTTGGTCGACTTGGTTTGGTTTTATGAGCATAATTTCTTCACCAAAGTTGTGCCATTAAGTGTTTAGTTTCATGTCCAATTGGCCTTGCACCAGTTGAACCTCTACAATTCAAGTTATGGCTGTCCAAACTTGCTGGAGTCATGTCCAATTCTGCTGGTCACCATGGGCAGCCACACCAAACCCAAACTCCACTGCTCAACACACTTCATTTTTTATTTAACTAGAACCAAATGGTCACTAATTGACCATTAAAACCTATTTTCATCATCACATGGTCAAAGTCCCATTTCTCCACCCCAAACCCTAACTCAAACATTACCACACATGCATTTTCACTTCATTTCATCAATCCACTTAGTAGATACATATTGTGGGCAGCCATAACAACCTTTTAACTTCATTAAACTCAACACAATCAAACCCTAACCATGGCTGCCGAAAATAAGGGATGGCATACAAGTGATATTTAGCAATTTTCTTTTGTAATTCTTACTCATACATTATCCTTAAACATGCATTCAAAGTAAAAATTAAGGTTAGGTCACTAACCTCTAAGGAGTAAGCTTTCCAACTTGCTAAAGTTCTTCCTTTCCTTTTCTTTTTGCTCCCAAAAGGCTCTCCAAGATGCAAGAACAACTTTTTGTGTTGCTAGGTTAGGGTTTAGTTGGGTAAAAGTGGGGGAAATCAAGCTTTCAAAAGCTTGCTAATGGTTGACAATGGTGGGAGAGTGATGGCAAGAAGAAGAAGGAGAGAGGAGGTTTTGATTTCCTTTTGTTTTCCAGCCCATTTGGTCTCTTTTAAACAAAGTTATGCCATGTGTCAACTTTGGATTGGGTAGGAGAACTTTAATGACATCATTATGATGTCATAAGTCCATTTTCCTTCATTTTCTCTTTATTTCTTGTCTATTTAATTGCAATTAAATTTTTAACATTTATTCATATTTTATGTTATATAAATTATTAATTTAACTGGACAAGTTGGCCAAAAATCATCTTTGAAGACGAAATGACCAAAATGCCCTCTGTGTGGCTTAACAGGCCAAAATTGTCTGTACCGATTGAAAAATTTTTCTAAGCATTTTCTTGGCATTCTAATGCCATAAGAACCTCAATAACCCTTCCCTGGAGTCCTAATAATTATTTTATAATTTTTTCCCCGGGTCTAGGGTTCTTAGTTGCGAGAACCGTAACTTCTCACTAGGTTACCCATCGCTAGGGCACCGGCTCATTTAACTTGGTTGTATTTTATTTCTAAAATTTTGTTGTATTTTATTTCTAAAATTTTTCCTAAATTTTTCTTATTAATATTTGAGTTAATTATGGTTCCTCACTTTAGTTTAAATATTTTTCCATACCTTCTAGCTATCCGGACCGACACTGGTCGCCGGAACAGTAGACTGTATGGACTAGCTAAAGTGAGGATGTTACACGTTCTCCCTCTACAATATATCTGTGCATGCATTGGTGGATCCAAGATCCACTCATTCATACATCTGCATCAACCTACCCGTAGAAAGGGGATTACTAGTAGAGGAGAGTGACCAAGACGTCCTGGTCACTAATCCATTGAGCCACAGTGCAATGGTGAACAAAGTGTACAAAGGTTGCCCGTTAAGAATTCAGGGGTATGAATTCTTGGCAGACCTGATTGAGTTGCCTTTCCATGAGTTTGACGTGATTTTGGGAATGGACTGGTTGTCACGTCATCAGGCAATGGTTGATTGTAAATTGAAGAGAATTTTCTTGAAAACTCCTGAGGGTAATGAGATCACAGTTGTGGGGGAAAGGACAGATTTCTTGTCCAATGTTATCTCAGCCACAGTTGTAAGAAAACTGATGAGAAAAGGCTGTTAAGCCTACCTAGCGCATGTGGTGGATACTAGGCAGGCTAAGCTAGATCTGTGTGACATACCCACAGTAAAAGACTTCCTAGATGTGTTCCCTTAAGAATTGCCTAGCTTGCCACCAGAAAGGAAAGTCGAATTTACTATTGAGATACTACCGGGTACAACACCAATCTCTATTGCTCCTTATAGGATGGCACCCACAGAATTGAAAGAACTGAAAATTCAGTTACAGGAGTTACTGGATAAGGGGTTCATACGCCCCAGTGTGTCACCATGGGGAGCTTTAGTGCTGTTTGTAAAGAAGAAGGATGGGACTTTGAGGTTATGTATCGATTACCTACAGTTAAATAAAGTGACAGTGAAGAACAAATATCCGTTGCCTAGAATTGATTATCTGTTTGATCAGTTGAAGGGAGCAGGAGTATTTTCAAAAATTGATCTCAAATCAAGGTATCATCAGTTGAGGGTGAAGGATGCAGATGTGCCAAAGACTACATTTAGGACCCGGTATGGGCATTATGAATTTCTAGTGATGCCCTTTGGCATAACAAATGCACCAGCAGCATTCATGAATCTTATGAACCGTATCTTCCATCCATACCTAGATCGGTTCGTAGTGGTCTTTATTAATGATATTTTGGTGTATTCCAAGACCAGGGAAGAACGTGATGAGCATTTGAGAATTGTTCTGCAAACCCTGATAAAAAAGAAGCTGTATGCTAAGTTGTCCAAGTGTGACTTCTGGTTTAATGAGATTGCATTCCTTGGACACATAGTGTCAGCTAATGGGATTAGGGTGGATCCCAAGCAAATAGAAGCAGTGATGGAATGAAAGCCTCCCAAAAATACAACTGAGGTCAGAAGTTTCTTGGGGCTAACTGGGTATTACAGAAGATTTGTGAAGAGATTTTCATTAATAGCTGCTCTAATGACCAAGTTGTTACACAAGAATATCAGATTTGACTGAAATGACAAGTGTCTGGCTAGTTTTGAGAAGTTAAAGGCTATGTTGACAGAGGTTCCAGTGTTAACACAACCAGTGTCGAGAAAGGACTTTGTGGTATACAGTGATGCCTCGCATAATGGGTTAGGGTGTGTATTGATGCAAGAGGAAAAGGTGGTCGCCTATGCTTCCAGGCAGCTAAGGCCACATGAATAGAATTACCCTACCCATGATTTAGAACTTGCAACAATTATCTTCGCACTGAAGATATGGAGGCACTACTTGTATGGTGAAAAGTGCTATATTTACATAGACCACAAAAGCCTAAAATATTTGCCAACCCAGAAGGAACTCAACCTTTGACAGAGGCGATGGATTGAATTCCTGAAGGACTATGATTGCGTGATTGATTACCATCCTAGGAAGGCAAATGTAGTTGTTGATGCTTTGAGCAGAAAATCCATCACAGCTTTGAGATCATTGAATGCTCGTCTATCCTTGGCTCGAGATGGAGCTATTTTGGCTGAGTTGCAAGTGAGGCCAAACCTGCTACAACAAATTTTAAATGGGCAGAAGGTAGATGAGAAATTAATGACTACTGTGAGTAAAATCTTAGAAGAGAAAGCAACTGACTATGAGGTAAAAGTAGATGGGTGCCTGTACTACAAAGGAAGACTGTGCATACCAGATGATGGGGAATTGAAAGCCAATATCCTGAAAGAGGCACATACCAGTATTTATGCTATGCACCCAGGAAGTACAAAAATGTATCATGAACTAAAGCTTCAGTATTGGTGGCCTGGTATGAAGAAGGACATAGCTAACTATGTGACTAGATGCTTGACATGTCAGCAAGTCAAGGCAGAACATCAAGTTTCATCGGGTTTGCTACAGCCTATAGCATACCTAAATGGAAATGGGATCGGGTCACCATGGATTTTGTAACTGGTCTATCTCTCACCCAGAAGAAGCATGATGCAGTATGGGTGATAGTAGATAGATTGATGAAGTCAGCACACTTTCTGCCAGTTAGGACTGACTACTCGCTGGAGAAGTTAGCAGAATTGTATATCAGTGAGATAGTTAGACTGCATGGAATTCCACTTTCTATCATATTTGATCGAGACCCAAGGTTTACATCGAGATTTTGGAAGAAGTTGCATGAATCCTTGGGTACACAACTCCACTTCAGCACAGCTTTCCATCCTCAGATGGATGGGCAATTAGAAAGAGTAATCCAGGTCCTTGAGGATATGCAGAGGAGTTGTGTCATTGAATTTGAGGGAAGTTGGGATAGATACCTCCCACTGGCAAAATTTGCATACAACAATAGCTACCAAGCTAGCATCCAAATGGCCCCGTATGAAGCGCTGTATAGGAGGAAATGTAGAACTCCAGTGTGCTGGACTGAATTAGGCGAAGATAAATTGGTAGGGCCAAACCTGGTGAAACAGACTGAGGAGAAGGTAAAACTAATCAAAGCCAATTTGAAGGTTGTCTCAGACAGACAAAAATCTTATGCCGACCTGAAGAGAAAAGAAATAGAATATGCAATTGGTGACAAAGTGTTCCTCAAGGTGTCACCGTGGAAGAAGGTACTGAGGTTTGGAAGAAAAGGTAGGTTAAGCCCTAGGTTTATTGGCCCATATGAAGTCATTGAACGTATGGGTCTAATGGCCTACAGGCTAGCTTTACCACCTGTTATGGAAAGTCAATCATTATATTATTTCTCTGTATATTTTGTATTCTGTATTCCTATTTAGGAATTCTTATTTAGGATTTCTTCCTAATTAGTAGAACACAATTATAGGAATCAATTGTATATATATACCCATGTACAGATTAATTGATATTTAGGAGAATCATCTCTTTCTACATGGTATCAGAGCAGGTCATCTATCTAGGGTGACTATTTGTTCTCACCACCCAGCTCAGGAGAGACCTTGGCCGCCGACTGGCCTTTTCGACTCCGATCAACATCGCCAGTGTCGCCTCAATCCCCTTATTCCACCACTGCGTGTCGTTGTTCGATCCAAGATAATCGTTAAAGGACTTCTGAGGTTTGGCTCTCAGATCCTATTTCGGTATTTGCTTGATTTGTGATTTTGGGTTATTTTGCTACTGTAAGCACTTTGGATTATCGTTTCGGTTAGTTTTCTGTCTCAACAAATGGCAGACAATAAGAATGTTATTTCTGATGTGATTATGGTGATGACTAAGATCACGGAACACAAACTTAATGGTTCGAATTACCTAGAGTGGAGTAAGACTGTTAGGGTCTATTTGCGTAGCATTGATAAGGATGATCACCTTACTAAAGATCCACCTACTGATGATACATAACAAACTTGGCTAAGGGAGGATGCTCGGTTGTTTTTGCAGCTTCGGAACTCGATTCACAGTGAGGTAATTAGTTTAATTAATCACTGTGAATTTGTTAAGGAATTGATGGATTACTTAGATTTTCTATATTCTGGTAAAGGGAATATCTCCCGTATTTATGATGTTTGTAAGGCATTCTACCGTGCTGAGAAAGAGAATAAGTCTCTCACGGCTTATTTTATGGATTTTAAACGGGTATATGAGGAACTTAATGTATTGTTGCCTTTTAGTTCTGATGTGAAAGTTCAGCAGGCCCAACGGGAGCAACTAGCTGTTATGAGTTTTCTTGCAGACCTTCCTTCAGAGTATGGGACTGCTAAATCTCAGAATCAGATTCTCTCCAGTTCTGAGATTTCCTCTTTGCATGAAACGTTCACACGGGTCCTTCGCACAGAGAGTACCCAATCATCACAGCCTGCCAGTAGTGTGACACCCCTTACCCGACTACAGTGTAGCCGAGCAAGTTATGCCACTCAGTGTGCCGGAGCACTCTATTTTATCTTAATTCATTTTTATCATAGTTTTGAAAATAATTTGTGAAATATAATTCATTTATTGAAATTGTAATTTATTTGAGGTTCCGAAAATTTTTAAAGAAAATCCGGCAGAGTACCGGCTAAAAATGGAGAAAACCGTTCTTCGGAATCTGTGAAAAACACTTCCTATATTCTTATTCATTCATCTCAACTCCATTTATCAAAATCTCAATATTTTTCAGTTCACATTCATTTCTTAATCATTCATTTCATGTGATAATCATATATATATATCACAGATAAACATTCACTTTTTCATTTACAAACACAATTCTCATTATTTACATGAGCATCAAATTACATTTCATAAGTTCATTTACACATGAGAAAATAAGATCAATTACAAAATACCAAAATGACACCTAGTGTCCTACCAATGCACTGTAGCCTGTGAGGTGACACGGACACTATGCAGAACTGCAGGATGGACTTACCCAATCTGTGGTCTACTGGCTCTCGATCAGTATCTTCAGTACCTACGCGCTAAGCATAAAGCGACGCGCTAAGCATAAAGCTTAGTGGTGCAAATAATAAAATAGAAAGAAATAATATGCAAATAAAAATCATAATTTCTTAGCCATTGTGTTCACAAGAACTGAATAATTACCAACTTAATGTTTAGTCGAGGGCTAATTACGTTTTATGATATTAACTTCTTCATGCATTTTGTTTATTTATTTTCTTCATGATCTTGAGTTTCTTTGTATTCTATCGTAATCATTTCTGATATTTAATTTTCGTATTTTCTTTAACAATCAGTTCAATTACAGTTATACTTTTCCATGCCCAAGTAACCTATACAAATTGACCGGACTGGATAAACGGGTAAACTAGCACTGGGTACCAGGTACCTCGGGCCGTCACACCATCGGTCACAATGTGTCTCCCGATGTGCAAACAGAATGGCTAATAAGCCATATAAGCAATAAGGCATAAAGTCAAGTAAAACATCATAATCAGTATAGCCATAGGCTATCACATCACAGAATGGCAATGAAGCCATACATCATACGCAGTACTGCTATCAGAACCCTATTGCCATGCCAACCTATCCAAACCAATCACATTAGGCCTACTAGGGCATTTGATACTTTTGAATTCTTCAATTTTTGAATTTCAAGTTTTTATGTCACTATTCACTTCAATAGTCAACAAAAAGTTGACTTTTGCATAGATCATAGGTGCATTGGTTTTAACACTCCCAATGTACCACCTTTTGCATTTAAAACTTGTTGGTTTTGGTCACTTTATCAAAGCTTAGGTCATTTTGGCAAAATTGCCAATTTTCGGTTTTGGTGCTCCGAAGTTGCACTGTTCTATTGGTCGATCTACTGTTGGAATTTGACAAAACTTCCTTCATAGAAAATGTTCCTTATTTTGTCTAGTTGAATTTCTTTTTTTGAATCACTCCATTTGGAGTTTTGTAGCTCAAGTTATGGCCAAAATAAGTTTACTGTTCACGTGCAATCGCTCATGCTGAGATTTTGGGTCTGGCAGATTTTTGGTCCAACTTTGGTCAGTAATTTGATCAAGTTAAGTTCATAATTTGGTCTAACTTTCTTCATATGAAATGTTCTACTATGCCTTAGGTTTCCATCGGTTCAAGAATTGCCTAAATCCGAGTTTTCTAGAGAGAGTTATAGTCCTCCAAACATTACTGCTCAAATCAAAATCTGCAGAGTTGCAAGTTTGAATAGTGACTGTGACTGCCATTTGGGTTAGGTTCTGGTCATAATTTGGGGTAGGTTTCTTCATGAAAGTTGTTTTTCTATGTCTTAACTTGTTGCTGTAAAAATTTCAGGTCAATTGACCAAATCTACAGTGAGTTATGGCCAAATGAACAGTTACTATTTATTTGGTCATTCTGCAGGGGCTGTTTGCAGGGTATCCGGATTGGGGCCAACTTTTGGTCCACTTGCTTTGGTCTTTTGGGCATGTTTTCTTCAGCAAAAATGTGCCATTATAAGCCTAGTTTCATGTCCAATTGGCCAAACATCAATTGGACTAACACAGCCAAAGTTATGGCTGTGTAATTGGGCTGAATTTTAGGTCCTATCTTTCTTGTCCTAGGGCAGCCTGCAACATCACTTTGCAATCCTATTTTTCAGTCCATTTAATGGTCAACTTACCTAAAATGGTCACTAATTGACCATTAAAATGTGCTCTAACAATTTCCTAAGCCAAGTCAATTTTTCACTCTTCAAAACCCTAGTTCCATTATAGGTTTTCACAACACCTTAAATACTAGCTCCTTTCAATAATCACATGCACACATGGTTTAAACTTGATCTATAGCCCACTTTAAGTCCATCAAAACAATCAAAATAATTCCTTCACAAGGGCTGCCAAAAGTTCATAGTATGTATACACATAATTCTTGTTCATTTTAGTTGCAATTCTCACTCAATACAAGTTACAATTCATGAAAATAAGAAGTTTTAAATGTCTAATGCACTAACCTTGATTAGGGCAGATTTTCCCCACTCAAAACTTCACTTTCCTTCACTTTCTAGGCTGCCAAACACTTCCCCAAGAGGTGTGGACAAATTTTAATGAAAAGAAGAAGAGATTTTATGGTGGGAAGTGAAGGGAATCAAGCTTGAAACAAGAGCTTCAATGGAGGGAGAGGGGAAGATGGGTTTCATGTCTTGAGGAAGAAGAAGAAGAAAAAAGATGACCAGAATTTTTGGTCTTCTTTGACTCTTTTAAGTGTTTTAATAAAGCTTATTAACTTGTGATTGGTTGGGAGTGAGTGAGTGACATCATGTGATGTCATTATTTGCATTATTTTGATTTTTCTTTGCTTTTCTTTTCTATCACATTTCAATTTAATTTTTAGCAATATTTATTCATATTTTGAGTCATAATAATTATTTACTTAACTGGACAAGTCGACCAAAAATCACCTCTGAAGGCGAAATGACTGAAATGCCCTCCGTTTAGCTTAACGGGTCAAAATTGTCTGTACCGATTGAAAAATTTTTCTAGGTATTTTCTTGGCATTCTAATGCCATGAGAACCTCAATAACCCTTCTCTGGAGTCCCAAAAATTATTTTATAATTTTTTTCCCCGAGTCTAGGGCTCCTCGTTGCGAGAACCGCAACTTCCCTCTGGTTACCCTTCGCTTGGGCACCGGCTCATTTAACTTGGTTGTATTTTATTTCTAAAATTTTTTACTAAATTTTTCTTATTAATTTTTGAGTTATTTATGGTTCCTAACTTTACTTTAAATATTTTTCCGGACGTTCTAGCTGTCCGGACCTACACCGGTCACCGGAACAGTAGAATGTACGGAGTTGCTACCGGGAGGATGTTATAAGTAGTGCTCTTATTAGCCGTAATCCAAATGGACAACAGGGTAATAGAAGAGGAAGTAGAGGAGGAATTACAGCAATGTATAATCACAGAATGGAGAGGCTAGTTCTAATCAGGACTCAAGAGGAGTCATTTGTTATTATTGCCATGAGCCTGGCCATACAAAATATAATTGTCCTCAACTTCAAAGAAAAAATCAGCGATCACAGATGGCAAATATGGCAGCAGAGAATTCTACAGTATCTTCCTTTAAGAAAACTTTTTTGGTATCTGCAGAGGATTTTGCATGCTTTTCCCAAAGATCGTGCATCTCTAAAGCCTACGGTTCCTCACATCGCGATCGTTGAGTCAGGTAAACCCACTACATGCCTTGTGTCTTCCTCATCCAAATGGGTTATTGATTCTGGTGCGACAGATCACATGATAGGTAATTCTAGTCTTCTATCTGCTTTTCAGTCTAATCTCACTTCCTCTACTGTTACTTTAGCTGATGGTTCTACTTCTTGTGTCATGGGTTCTGGAACTGCGAATCTGACTTCGTCAATTTCTTTGTCATCTGTATTGTGTCTACCAAATTTCTCTTTTAATCTACTTTCTGTTAGTAAACTTACTCATACCTTAAATTGTTCTGTTTCCTTTTTTCCTGACCAGTGTTTATTTCAGGATCTTACGATGAAGCAGATTATTGGTAGAGGACGTGAGTCATGTGGTCTCTACATTCTGGAAAATCATGTACCGCAGTCGCTTGTTTGCTCCAGTACCTTAACACCTATTGAAGCTCATTATAGATTGGGCCATCCTTCTTTGTCTACCATGAAGAAGTTGTGTCCTCAGTTTCAGTCTTTATCAGTACTAGAATGTGAGTCGTGTTAGTTTGCAAAACATCATCGTTTGCCTTCTGTGTCTAGAGTCAATAAACGGGCTTCATCCCCTTTTGAGTTAGTTCATTCTGATGTTTGGGGTCCTTGTTCTGTTACTTCTAAAACTGGATTTCGTTATTTTGTTACTTTTGTTGATGATTACTCTCGTGTTACCTGGTTATATTTAATGAAGAATCGTTCTGAGTTGTTTTCTATCTTTTGTGCCTTTTGTAATGAAATCAAAACTCAATTTAATACTTCTGTGCGCATATTAAGAAGTGACAATGCCAAAGAATACTTTTCAGCACAATTTCAGTCTTATATGACACAAAATGGCATTCTTCATCAGTCTTCCTGTGTGGATACCCCATCCCAAAATGGCGTGGCCGAAAGAAAAAATCGGCATCTTCTTGAGGTAACTCGTGCTCTTCTTTTTCAGATGAAAGTTCCTAAACACTTTTGGGCGGATGCAGTTTCTACGACATGTTTTTTGATCAATCGTATGCCGTCTTCTGTCCTTAATGGGGATATTCCTTATGCTGCTTTGTTCCCTACAAAATCTTTGTTCCCTGTTGAACCCCGTATTTTTGGTTGTACCTGTTTTGTGCGTGATGTTCGTCCGCAAGTTACTAAATTGGATCCAAAGTCTCTCAAATGTGTTTTCCTTAGGTACTCCCGGATCCAAAAAGGGTACCGTTGTTTCTCTCCTACTCTTAATCGTTATCTTGTTTCTGCAGATGTCACATTTTTTGAGTCCACTCCATTTTTTCCTTAATCATCTGTGTATGAGAGTCAGGGGGAGGAGGATGATCTCTTAATATATACTGTCCAACCAATGTCTAGTCCTCTCTCACAGCCTGTTTCTTCTGTCTCTAGACCTACTCGACCTCCTGTTGTTCATGTTTATTCCAGGAGATTGGAGATTCCTGACTCAGATCCTCTACCAACTACTTCGTTAGGAGATCCTGTACCTCATACTGATCATGATTCTGATCTAGACTTACCCATTGCTCTTCGTAAAGGTAAACGTTCATGTACTTACCCTATCTCTTCTTTTGTTTCTTATAATCAATTGTCTTCTTGTTCTCGGTGTTTTGTTACTTCTTTAGACTCTGTTCCTATTCCTAATACTGTTGGTGAGGCCTTTGTCTCATCCTGGCTGGTGTGCTGCTATGAAAGAGGAAATGGAGGCTTTAGATGCTAATGGTACATGGGAACTGTTGCCTTTGCCTACTGGTAAGAAAGCTATTGGTTGCAAATGGGTATTTACAGTAAAGGTAAATCCTGATGGTTCTGTGGCTAGGTTAAAAGCACGCCTTGTAGCAAAAGGATATGCTCAGACATATGGGGTTGATTATTCTGACACTTTTTCTCCTGTAGCTAAACTTACTTCTGTTCGCTTGTTTATCTCTTTAGCAGCTACATATGATTGGCCCTTGCACCAATTGGATATTAAGAATGCTTTCCTTCATGGTGATCTTCAGGAGGAGGTGTATATGGAGCAACCACCTGGGTTTGTTGCTCAGGGGGAGTTGGGTAAAGTTTGTAGGCTTCAGAAGTCTCTTTATGGCTTGAAACAAAGTCCGAGGGCCTGGTTTGGGAGATTCAGTGAAGCAGTACAGGAATTTGGTATGCAAAAGAGTAAGTTTGATCACTTAGTATTTTATAGGCAATCTGAGGGTGGTTTAATTCTCCTGGTAGTCTATGTGGATGACATTATCATCACTGGGAGTGACTCTGTAGGTATTTCATCTCTTAAAACCTTCCTCCAAACCCAGTTTCAGACCAAAGACTTGGGATTATTAAAGTATTTCTTAGGTATTGAAGTTATGAGAAGTAAGAAGGGTATTTTCTTGTCTCAAAGAAAATATGTCCTCGATCTATTGGCAGAAACAGGAAAATTAGGTGCTAAGCCTTGTAGTGCACCAATGACTCCAAATTTACAACTGTTAGCAGGGGATAGTGAGTTGTTTGAAGATCCAGAGAGATACAGGAGATTGGTAGGAAAATTGAACTACCTTACAGTCACTCGTCCTGACATTGCTTATGCCGTTAGTGTGGTAAGTCAGTTTATGTCTTCCCCAACTGTTGCTCATTGGGAAGCCTTGAGACAAATCTTGTGTTATCTAAAGGGAGCTCCAGGAAGAGGTTTGTTATATGGTAATCATGGGCATTTGAATGTTGAATGTTTTTCAGATGCCGACTGGGCTGGATCTAAGGTTGACAGGAGATCAACTACTGGATATTGCGTTTTTGTTGGAGGAAATTTGGTGTCTTGGAGAAGCAAGAAGCAGAGTGTAGTTTCTCGATCTAGTGCTAAATCTGAATATAGAGCCATGGCACAATCAGTATGTGAGGCAATGTGGATACTTCAATTACTAGATGAGACAGGTTTTAAGACCCCCCTGCCTGCGAAATTATGGTGTGATAATCAAGCTGCTCTCCATATTGCTTCTAATCCGGTATTTCATGAGCGGACTAAACATATTGAGATTGATTGTCACTTTATTCGTGAAAAGATTCAACAACAGATCGTCTCAACAGGATATATCAAAACTGGAGAGCAATTAGGAGATATTTTCACAAAAGCTCTGAATGGAGCTAGGATTGACTACATTTGTAACAAGTTGGGCATGATTAACATCTATGCTCCAACTTGAGGGGGAGTGTTATGGAAAGTCAATCATTATATTATTTCTCTGTATATTTTGTATTCTGTATTCCTATTTAGGAATTCTTATTTAGGATTTCTTCCTAATTAGTAGAACACAATTATAGGAATCAATTGTATATATATACCCATGTACAGATTAATTGATATTAAGGAGAATCATCTCTTTCTACACCACCAAAGCTGGACAAGTCCACAATCTGTTCCACGTGTCTATGCTAAGAAGATACCGCTCAGATCCTTCACATGTCATCTCCATTGAAGAAATTGAAGTACAACCAGATTTGACATATGAAGAAGAACCCATACGATCATGGCTCGGGAAGTGAAAGAGTTGAGGAATAAGCAGATTCCACTGGTGAATGTGCTTTGGAGGCACCACAACACCGAGTAGGCAACTTGGGAAAGTGAAGAGACGATGAAGCAACAGTTCCCTCAACTGTTTGCATTAGGTAAATTTTGAGGACGAAATTTAAATTAGAGGGGAAGAGTTGTAACACCCTCCCTGTAGTAAATCCGTACATTCTACTCTTCCGGTGACCGGTGTCTGTCTGGACAACTAGAACATCTGGAAAAATATTTAAACTAAAGTGAGGAACCATAATTAACTCAAATATTAATAAGAAAAATTTAGGAAAAATTTTAGAAATAAAATACAACCAAGTTAAATGAGTCGGTGCCCTAGTGATGGGTAACCTAGTGGAAAGTTGCGATCCTCGCAACTAGGAGCCCTAGACCCAGGGGAAAATTCATAAAATAATTTTTGAGACTCCAGAGAATGGTCATTGAGGTTTCTATGGCATTAGAAAGCCAAAGAAATGCTTAGAAAAAATTTTCAATTGGTACAGAAAATTTTGGTCTGTTAAGCTAAACGGAGGGCATTTTGGTCATTTCGCTTTTGGAGGTGATTTTTGGCCGACTTGTCCAGTTAAGTAAATAATTATTATGACATAAAATGTGAATAAATATTGCTAAAAAATTAAATTGAAATTGAGTAGAAAAGAAAAGAAAAAGAAAATGGAATTAAATTCGATTTATGACATAGGATGATATCATTAAAAAGCTTCCCACCAATTAGAAATTGATAAGCCAATTAAAATGAGATAAATACAACTAAAATTAAGTAAAAAAACAAACACAATTTCTGCAATTCTCTTCCCATTTCAATCTTCCACCATTGTTGATCAAACTTCTCACTAGAATTCCTTGATAAATCACCATAAGATTTTAATCTTGCTTCACAAAATCTCTTCCTCACACCTTAAACAACATCTAGCTAGCAAAAAGAAGAAGGAAAAAGGGAGATTTGGGAACTTGGAAGAGAGATCAATTGAGGTTAGGAAAAATATTATGTCATTCTGTGATTTCATTGCTTTTAGCCATGCTGACATTGTGTTGATACTTAGCCTTGTGCCTAATGTTATTACAGCTTATTAGCTGTTCTGTTGCACACCGGGAGATACATATGTGACCGATGGTGTGACGGCCTGAGGTACTTGATACCCAGTGCCAGTTTACCCGTTTATCCAGTCCAGTCATCCAGTATAGGTTACTTGGGTAGTCAAAAATGAAAGTGAATAAATTTAATGAAATTATGAGTATAAAAAGTACAAAATAAATAAGATTACCAATAATGATCGAAAAATTATCTGCATAAGACATCAGGACATGCACTGCATATTTATTTTCTGTTATTTCTCTTTATTTTATTATTGGCACCACTAAGCAATAATACTTAGCGCGTTGCTTTTGTCACGCGTAGGTTCTGGAAAGACCGACCGAGAGCCCAGTAGACCACAGACTGGGTAAGACCTTCTGTAGCTCTGCATAGTATCCGTGTCACCACACCGACATCAGTGCATTGGTAGGACACTATGTTTCATTTTGGGTATTTTGTAATTAACTTTTATTTTCTCATATGAAATTGAGACTCATGTAATGTATTTTGTTATCAATATAAATAGTGGAAATTATGTTTATGAATGAAAAAGTGAATATTTATTTATGACTTGTACATGAATATCCTATGAAATGAAATGATGAGAAATTGGAGTATATTTGAGAAATATTGAGATTTTGTTGATGAAATGGAGTTTGGGATTAATTGAAAATTTTGGAAGTGTTTTTCATAGGTTCCGAAGAACTGTTTTATCCATTTTTAGCCGGCACTCTGTCGGATTTTCTATAAAATTTGCGAAACCTTAAATAAAATTATGAATTCAATAAATGACTTCAATGAATGATATTTCACGAATTATATTTTATAACTATGAAAGAAATAGATTAGGAAGGATAAAAATGATTGAACTAAATTAGAGTGTTCCGATACACTATGTAACATATCTTACTCGGCTATACTGTAGACGAGTAAGGGGTGTCACATTTTTTCTCCCAAAAAATTGCTACCCATTTTTATTTTATTTTATTTTGAATTACAATCGATTTGCAAATTGATTGCTAGCAACAACCGATTTCTGTAACCGATTAAAGTCGATTGCCATTAGTAACTGATGTTGCAACTTGTTACGAAATCGTTTGCAAAATTTTTTTCTAAAAAATTTTCACCCAATTTTTAAAAGAAATTAGCAACCGTTAATCGGTTACTAATTCCCTTATATAAACTATTACTTATTTTTTCTCTTTCTTCTCTTCTTTCAATTTCTTCATATTTTTCATTCTCATTCATTTTACTCATTCTTTTCTTTTCTAACATATTTTCTTCATCATTTTTCTTTCTCATCTATTTCCTTTATCATTTTTTTTAATCTATTTTCTTCTTCATTTTTTCCTCTCTTATATTTTATTCATCTTTTTCTTTTTCATATATTTTCTTTATGCTTTTTCTTTTTTATCTATTTTCTTTATCATTTTTTTCCCATCTTTTTTCTTCTTCACCTTCTTTTTATTTCCCATCTTTTTAATTTAATTTATTTTTTTAGTATAAAATAAAAATTATCGTACAAATATATTTTTTATTAATAAATTATTTGTAGTATTAATTTTTAGTAACTTTTTTGTTATAATGTGTGTGAAATAATGTCTTATAAATATTTTTTATATTTAATTTTTTTTGTTAATATTTTTTATAATAATTATTATTAGTAATTTTTATAACATTTTTATATTGATTTTTAGTACTAATTTTCATTAATAATTTATTATTTTAATAATTTTTAAGACTTATTTATTTGAATTTTTTATTTCTTATTTTAATATTTATTTTTTGATAATTTTTTTTTTAAATTAGCAACCAACTTTTCTGTTATTAAATTAATTACAAATAGCAACCGATTTACTAAATTGTTAAAAAAATACACAATTAAAGACATTAAATTTTTTTACAACTGATTATGTTTTATTTACTATTCACAATTAATTTCGGTTGCTAAATCAGTTGCTACTAACAACAAATACTTTTTACCATAATTTTTTTTTGTTTAATTAATTTAGCAACTAATTTAATTATCAGTTACTATTTATAACTGATTTGATTATCAATTACTATTTATAACCAAACCCATTGCAACCGACTGAATCGGTTGCTAAATCGATTAGCAACCAATAATTTGGTTGCTATTTTTTTTTTTTTGTTAGTGCATTCTCTCCGTCCAAGTGCACTAATGGCTCCAGATCTACCACTCACAACAGGGAATGATGAGTTATTTGAAGACACCTAGATGTATACACGATTAATTGGCCAACTGAACCATCTTACAATTTAGCGTTATAAGCCAACTTATGGCCTGAGATATATTTTATGTTACTTGAAACGTAGCCTACGCTAGAAATCATCGACTTTCAGAGGTTGACAAAAGATTGACAACAGTATATGTTTCTTTGAAAGAATTTGGCACCATGAAGAAGCATGGTATAGCTCGTCAATCTAGTATTGAATCAAAATAGAGTTACAACACTATTCATATATGATGTAATGCGGATATATCAGTTATTAGATAAAGTTGATCAAAATAAGCATTATTAACATCTAAGGTCCAGCTTGAGAACGATTCAACAAAAAAATCATCTCAACATAACACATGAAGACTAAAAAAAAAAAGTCAATAAATACCTTTAAAAAAGCTCTGAATCACTCTATAATCACTAAATTTGTGACAAAATAAACATTATTAACATCTATGGTCCAGCTTGAGAGGGAATATTATGAAAAGTCTAAACGTGTGCGTGTGTGTACACACACCTATTTAGTTAGCATAGAGCATAATTGTAGGAATTTATATCCTAATTAACTGCATAATTATAGGAACAATTATATATAAATTTGCACCCTATCATTATTGGAATATAAGAAAATTCTTCTCAAATCTCTTCAGCTATGTCTACCTCCACAACGACTAACTTGTAACTTGATGAAACAAGTAGTAAATATTTGAAAAGCAAGAAAAAAGATTCATCAAAATCTATTGTTGTAATTTAGTTTTGTCGCAATAATGTATATTAAGTTGCACAACACAGAAGGGAAACGAAGGTAAGGGATTTGGCAAAATATTCATCAGACATTGAAAACATGTGCGGCTTTGTTCTTTGTTTAAATAAGCCTATAATATTGGAAAAAGGGGAGAGAAAGAGGTTACTCCATTTCTTCCCTAACAATAATGTTAACATAACAAGGCTATAGAACTGCACCAATCAGCTCAGTTGTGATGAAGCAGATGCCTCATCTTCTTGTCTCTCCATTACTATACGTCTCGATGGTGGCCCGACAATACTCAGTATCACCTGCAAAACCAAAATGAGAAAATATACGTTATTGGTTCTAGGAATATTCTTCAACCTTTTTTTTTTTTAATCTTATGGTATAGCACAGTTCCTCTATGTTTCTCTCTGTACCCATCAGGGAAATGACAATTGTATAATAGCATAACAAAGAGCACAGCGCCTTCTTTTTCTTAATAACAAAGAAGCACCAATACAGGAAAGAAATCCCCATTTAACAGAGGGTTTTGATGGGTGCATAAAGCTATACGGAGTAGAGCAATCATTATGGTAACAGGATATATCAGTTAACTTACTGGTAGAAATATTAGCCCATGCAAGAAACCAATAATGATCAGTGCCAGGTACATTTGGAAGTAATAGACCTGCAAAACGCCCAAAGTCATTTTCACATTTCTGATCCAGTTAGAACTAGTCAAGGATTAAAGAAAAGAGGCAGAGACCACAAAAATTTCTGATCTTGAGAAGCAAAGGACAATGACTCCAACAAGCTTCGTGAAAGTAATTCCACTGCCCAAAAAAAAGAAAAGCAAAATTATCAGTTAAGTGGTTTAATGGCCACAGTAAATCCCAAAACATGGACTATAACAAGAATGGTGAAAACAATGGTGAACAAAAGAATGCTCACTCAAGTTCAAGGTTGATCTTCTACTATTAACAAATACTATATTAAAACTGATTAAGCAGCAGTCATGTCCATACTCCACAATTCAACAGGGAAAATAAAAGTGCAAGGTCAAACCTAAGGACAGAAGCTCCCATAGTACTCAGAGCCTGCTTAGCCCTATGGCTCCTATCCCCTTGACTTGCCTGTATGGAACAGAAGGTTGTGGGATTTAGCAAATTACGGGTAATTGTCAACAGTAAATAGATCGTCTGAAGTCATATCAAGGAGAGTAGGTGCGAAATTGGGAATACAGTAACCCCTTAGCAGGTAAATGTAATGCATATTATGTTCTTTATAACACAAAAGAATAAATATCGGGAAAAAAAAAAAAAGAAATCCAGACACAACTCTGACAATTATGAATTATGCAATCCCATGCCCCAGATATAGCTACCACCTTCTCCAAGCCTCCAAAAGCAGAATTTTAAAACAATGCAGAGCCTTAGGTTACAACTGAATTGATACTAACCAAGAAAGCATGTGCAATATGTACACAAAACTCAACAGCAATTCCTATTGACATTATAAGGTTTACGACGGAGACAGCGTTTAGTTGAATATCCAGAACTGCCATTATACCCTGCAGTGTTATTCAACATGAAAAGTAAATATCCTCATGAACATGCAGTTGAAATTGAAGAAAAGAAATACACGAAATGATTAGGAGAAAAGATAGCATTTTTTATTGGAACACACACACACACACAGACTCCCAGGACAAAGTATCATCTTTAGATGTCATACCATTAGATCGACAACAATCATCAGCAAAACAAGTAGAATGATAGCAGAACTCCAAAAACTGCATTCAAAGGCAATCAAAGAGCATCCAAATTAAAAATGAGTTGGTTGAGGATAACAATAGTGCCTTAAACAGTAGGTGCAGAAAAGGGCTAGCAAAAGAATTGAAACCTGGAAGTGATAAGCAGGCAAACAATAAATATAGCACCTGCAAGGCATTAAATGACAAACAAAATAATTAATACAGCTGTCACAACCTGCAAAATCACATATTGCCAAAAAAAAAAAGAAAAAGAAAAAGAAAAAGAAAAAGTAGGGAAAGAAAGAGGGACAATTTAAAGCTAAAAAAATGAGGGTACATCAATGATAGAAATGCAAAAGAACAACATCTCAACTTGAAGAGAGGCATAAGGTGGAAAAAGAAAACAGAGAGAGGAGGAGGAGGAGGAGGAGGAGGAAGAAGGGGGGGTGGTTGGTTTTGGGGTGTGTGTTGGGGGTGGGGTGGGGTGGGGGTGGAGGGGATTGGTGGTGTGGGTTGGTGGTTGGCACGTCTATAGCAAATAGTAGTGTGAAACATTGTAGCAATTCTATAAATTCAAGTAGCAATTCTATAAATTCAAGTGTCAAATATTTGTAGAAATGGATGAAAGGAAAATCTGCTCTTAAAAGAAAAGATTTTTAACAAGATGAGAAAATTATCTTGCCAAGCAGAAACATGGTTTAAATTAAAAAGATCATGTAAACCTACCACATAAGCCTCTTAATTTTTTGAGTTTTACTATTGAGCCCTTGTATTGTATTTTTTAGACACTTATGTTCTATCATACAAAGGGATGGGTGAAACGAGAATAATGTCAACCTAGAACTTAAGATGGATGAAGTATTGAAATGCAATAAGAATACAGGAGTTCTATGTGATTGCAGGACACTTGCTAAGTTGAAAAGGAACTGCAATTCAATCAGATATGAAGGCAATAAGTATTGGTTATTGAAGAAACAACACATAAATAATAAATGAACAACACATAAATAATAAATGAGCACAGTAGATATCAAGATGCTCAGATGAGGTCCAGAAACACAAGGATAGACTGGACAACGAATTAATACATTCACAGGAAGATGGAAGTGGGACCTATTGAGGAAAAGTTGTTAGAAGGGAGATTGAGATCGTTTGGATATATACATCATAGACTAACAAATGCACTAGTACAAAAGACTCAGCACAATGAACTGCCTATACACTAATATGAAAGATCAAGCACAATGAAGAAGCAGGACATAAGAAAGTACACTTAAGATGATGTGGAGGGAAGTAGTGAGAAAGGACTAAGTGGCTTTAGATCACTTTTGTTATAGAAAGTCAATCATTATATTATTTCTCTGTATATTTTGTATTCTGTACTCCTATTTAGGAATTCTTATTTAGGATTTCTTCCTAATTAGTAGAACACAATTATAGGAATCAATTGTATATATATACCCATGTACAGATTAATTGATATTAAGGATAATCATCTCTTTTTACATGGTATCAGAGCAGGTCATCTATCTAGGGTGATTATTTGTTCTCACCACCCAGCTCAAGAGAGACCTTGACCGCCGACCGGCCTTTTCGACTCCGATCAACATCACCAGCGTCGCCTCAATCCCCTTATTCCACCACTGTGTGCTGTTGCCTGATCCAGTACACCATTAAAGGACTTCTGAGGTTTGGCTCTCAGATCCTATTTCGGTATTTGCTTGATTTGTGATTTTGGGTTATTTTGCTACTGTAAGCACTTTGGATTATCGTTTCGGTTAATTTTCTGTCTCAACAAATGGCAGACAATAAGAATGTTATTTCTGATGTGATTCCGGTGATGACTAAGATCACGGAACACAAACTTAATTATTCGAATTACCTGGAGTGGAGTAAGACTGTTAGGGTCTATTTGCGTAGCATTGATAAGGATGATCACCTTACTAAAGATCCACCTACTGATGATACACAACAAACTTGGCTAAGGGAGGATGCTCGGTTGTTTTTGCAGCTTCGGAACTCGATTCACAGTGAGGTAATTAGTTTAATTAATCACTGTGAATTTGTTAAGGAATTGATGGATTACTTAGAGTTTACGTATTACAGTAGCGGAATATCTCCGTATTTATGATGTTTGTAAGGCATTCTCCGTCTTTGAGAAAGAGAATAAGTCTCTCACGGCTTATTTTATGGATTTTAAACGGGTATATGAGGAACTTAATGTATTGTTGCCTTTTAGTTCTGATGTGAAAGTTCAGCAGGCCCAACGGGAGCAACTAGCTGTTATGAGTTTTCTTGCAGGCCTTCCTTCAGAGTATGAGACTGCTAAATCTCAGATTCTCTCCAGTTCTGAGATTTCCTCTTTGCATGAAACGTTCACACGGGTCCTTCGTACAGAGAGTACCCAATCGTCACAGCCTGCCAGTAGTGCTCTTATTAGCCGTAATCCAAATGGACAACAGGGTAATAGAAGAGGAAGTAGAGGAGGAATTACAGGCAACAGAAGTAATCAGCGTAATGGAGAGGCTAGTTCTAATCAGGACTCAAGAGGAGTCATTTGTTATTATTGCCATGAGCCTGGCCATACAAAATATAATTGTCCGCAACTTCAGAGGAAAAATCAGCGATCACAGATGGCAAATATGGCAGCAGAGGATTCTACAGTATCTTCCTTTGAGAAAACTGTTTTGGTATCTGCAGAGGATTTTGCACAGTTTTCCCAGTATCAGGCATCTCTAAAGCCTACCAGTTCCCCTGTCACTGCGATCGCTGAGTCAGAAAAATCCACTACATGCCTTGTGTCTTCCTCATCCAAATGGGTTATTAATTCTGGTGCGACAGATCACATGACAGGTAATTCTAGTCTTCTATCTGCTTTTCAGTCTAATCTCACTTCCTCTACTGTTACTTTAGCTGATGGTTCTACTTCTTGTGTCATGGGTTCTGGAACTGCGAATCCGACTTCGTCAATTTCTTTGTCATCTGTTTTGTGTTTACCAAATTTCTCTTTTAATCTACTTTCTGTTATTAAACTTACTCGTACCTTAAATTGTTATGTTTCCTTTTTTTTCTGACCAGTGTTTATTTCAGGATCTTGTGACGAAGCAGATTATTGGTAGAAGACGTGAGTCAGGTAATCTCTACATTCTGGAAAATCATGTACCGCGGTCGCTTGTTTGCTCCAGTACCTTAACACCTCTTGAAGCTCATTATAGATTGGGCCATCCTTCTTTGTCTACCATGAAGAAGTTGTGTCCTCAGTTTCAGTCTTTATCAGTACTAGAATGTGAGTCGTGTCAGTTTGCAAAACATCATCGTTTGCCTTCTGTGTCTAGAGTCAACAAACGGGCTTCATCCCCTTTTGAGTTAGTTCATTCTGATGTTTGGGGTCCTTGTTCTGTTACTTCTAAAACTGGATTTCGTTATTTTGTTACTTTTGTTGATGATTACTCTCGTGTTACCTGGTTATATTTAATGAAGAATCGTTCTGAGTTGTTTTCTATCTTTTGTGCCTTTTGTAATGAAATCAAAACTCAATTTAATACTTCTGTGCGCATATTAAGAAGTGACAATGCCAAAGAATACTTTTCAGCACAATTTCAGTCTTATATGACACAAAATGGCATTCTTCATCAGTCTTCCTGTGTGGATACCCCATCCCAAAATGGTGTGGCCGAAAGAAAAAATCGGCATCTTTTTGAGGTAACTCGTGCTCTTCTTTTTCAGATGAAAGTTCCTAAACACTTTTGGGCGAATGCAGTTTCTACGGCATGTTTTTTTATCAATCGTATGCCGTCTTCTGTCCTTAATGGGGATATTTCTTATACTGCTTTGTTCCCTACAAATCTTTGTTCCCTGTTGAACCCCGTATTTTTTGTTGTACCTATTTTGTGCGTGATGTTCGTCCGCAAGTTACTAAATTGGATCCAAAGTCTCTCAATGTGTCTTCCTTGGGTACTCCCGGATCCAAAAAGGGTACCGCTGTTTCTCTCCTACTCTTAATCGTTATCTTGTTTCTGCAGATGTCACATTTTTTGAGTCCACTCCATTTTTTCCTCAATCATCTGTGTATGAGAGTCAGGGGGAGGAGGATGATCTCTTAATATATACTGTCCAACCAATGTTTAGTCCTCTCTCACAGCCTGTTTCTTCTGTCTCTAGACCTACTCGACCTCCCGTTGTTCATGTTTATTCCAGGAGATTGGAGATTCCTAACTCAGATCCTCCACCAGCTACTTCGTTGGGAGATCCTGTACCTCATACTGATCATGATTCTGATATAGACTTACCCATTGCTCTTCCTAAAGGTAAACGTTCATGTACTTACCCTATCTCTTCTTTTGTTTCTTATAATCAATTCTCTTCTTGTTCTCGGTGTTTTGTTATTTCTTTAGACTCTGTTCCTATTCCTAATACTGTTGGTGAGGCACTGTCTCATCCTGGCTGGTGTGCTGCTATGAAAGAGGAAATGGAGGCTTTAGATGCTAATGGTACATGGGAACTGTTGCCTTTGCCTACCGGTAAGAAAGCTATTGGTTGCAAATGGGTATTTACAGTAAAGGTAAATCCTGATGGTTCTGTGGCTAGGTTAAAAGCACGTCTTGTAGCAAAAGGATATGCTCAGACATATGGGGTTGATTATTCTGACACTTTTTCTCCTATAGCTAAACTTACTTCTGTTCGCTTGTTTATCTCTTTAGCAGCTACATATGATTGGCCCCTGCACCAATTGGATGTCAAGAATGCTTTCCTTCATGGTGATCTTCAGGAGAAGGTGTATATGGAGCAACCACCTGGGTTTGTTGCTCAGGGGGAGTTTGGTAAAGTTTGTAGGCTTCGGAAGTTTCTTTATGGCTTGAAACAAAGTCCTAGGGCCTGGTTTGGGAGATTCAGTGAAGCAGTACAGGAATTTGGTATGCAAAAGAGTAAGTGTAATCACTCAGTATTTTATAGGCAATCTGAGGCTGGTTTAATTCTCCTGGTAGTCTATGTGGATGACATTATCATCACTGGGAGTGACTCTGCGGGTATTTCATCTCTTAAAACCTTCCTCCAAACCCAGTTTTAGACCAAAGACTTGGGATTATTAAAGTATTTCTTGGGTATTGAAGTTATGAGAAGTAAGAAGGGTATTTTCTTGTCTCAAAGAAAAATATGTCCTCGATCTATTGACAGAAACAGGAAAATTAGGTGCTAAGCCTTGTAGTGCACCAATGACTCCAAATTTACAACTGTTAGCAGGGGATAGTGAGTTGTTTGAAGATCCAGAGAGATACAGGAGATTGATAGGAAAATTGAACTACCTTACAGTCACTCGTCCTGACATTGCTTATGCCGTTAGTGTGGTAAGTCAGTTTATGTCTTCCCCAACTGTTGCTCATTGGGAAGCCTTGGGACAAATCTTGTGTTATCTGAAGGGCGCTCCAGGAAGAGGTTTGTTATATGGTAATCATGGGCATTTGAATGTTGAATGTTTTTCAGATGCCGACTGGGCTGGATCTAAGGTTGACAGGAGATCAACTACTGGATATTGCGTTTTTGTTGGAGGAAATTTGGTGTCTTGGAGAAGCAAGAAGCAGAGTGTAGTTTCTCGATCTAGTGCTGAATCCGAATATAGAGCCATGGCACAATCAGTATGTGAGGTAATGTGTATACTTCAATTACTAGATGAGACAGGTTTTAAGACCCCCCTGCCTGCGAAATTATGGTGTGATAATCAAGCTGCTCTCCATATTGCTTCTAATCCGGTATTTCATGAGCAGACCAAACATATTGAGATTGATTGTCACTTTATTCGTGAAAAGATTCAACAACAGATCATCTCAACAGGATATATCAAAACTGGAGAGCAATTGGGAGACATTTTCACAAAAGCTCTGAATGGAGCTAGGAATGACTACATTTGTAACAAGTTGGGCATGATTAACATCTATGCTCCAACTTGAGGGGGAGTGTTATGGAAAGTCAATCATTATATTATTTCTCTGTATATTTTGTATTCTGTATTCCTATTTAGGAATTCTTATTTAGGATTTCTTCCTAATTAGTAGAACACAATTATAGGAATCAATTGTATATATATACCCATGTACAGATTAATTGATATTAAGGAGAATCATCTCTTTCTACAACTTTAAACCAAGTAGAATGAAGGAAACCAAACCATGTAACCAACACAAACTAATTTGAAATTAAGGCTTCACTGGGTTGAGTATTCGAGATTTTATTTTATCAAGAAAGAAATGAGAATACACACGAAGAACAAGGAATCCTCCTATAGAACTCAATGGAACCTATAAAACTCAACAGAACTACAAATAAAGCATTAAAACAAATTGAAAAGTAATGCCTTCCAATCAAGTAGGATAACACTCAAAGATTGCCCCTGAAAAGCTTTGGAAGCACAAGGTCAACTAGAAGCCAAAAACACCACCAACATTTTGGCAACATTCCTGATATGAACTTGCCTAACTCTACCTTAAAAGCCAACTTGTATGGGAGGATTGCAAACCCATATATAACACTGAAGAGCTCCCTTACTGACTGATGTGGGACGCATCATTCTCAACCCCTTTAGATTGTATGTCCTCGTACAAAGAACCGAGATCATGGCACACCAACCAAACAAGTTAACGCTCTAATACCAAATAAAATGACCTTACCTAACTCCACCTTAAAAGCCAACTTGTAAGGGGAGGACTGCAAACCCATATAACACCCAAAACCTCCCTTGCTAACCGATGTGGGATGCATCAATTCCCATCACCAATCATGCAACAAGTGATACGCTAGTCACAAGATAAAGCTTTAAGGCCTTCATTTCTAGAAACAACAATTACTATTCAACTCTTGGAAAATTGCCAAAAAAATAAAAGCCCATTAACTTGAGCGCACTATAGCCTTCCAAATTTTGTTGGATGAGTGAAACTTGAAAAGGATAAATATGGTAGATGATGTACAACCAATAACACTCAAAGGAAAAAGGAAATAAAAATTTCAAAACTCTTATTAATTATCAATTGTCAATAATAATTATAATAAACTCTACAAAAATACATAGACAACATACGCATTTATAATATAATAACTAGTCCTACTTCAACAAGGATCAAGAATCCCAAAATGAGAAAATACTAATCCAATCTATTTAGGAATATAAATGCGACACTAACTAGGAAAATAGTAAAAGTAATATAACTCTTTAAATATTCCTAAATAATAATAGAATTCCTAAACTTCCTAATAGCAATAGAAAACGTGAATTGAAGTTTTTTTTTTTAAGATTTTAATTTCACAATTAAAAACAAAATAAAAATCATTCCTAAATCTATTCTTCCTTGATTGCATCAAAAGACTTTTAGGATTTACAGGAAAAAAAAAATTATTTAAGGAATCCAATAACCAAACCTTCCATTTGCTCTATTAAGCAACTGAACAAGATCCAACATAATTTATAATGAATATCTTTGCCATCCCCCTATCATTAAGATCTCTATAATAAATGAAAAGGTTAAGAAGTTTAGTTACCATCACCAAAAACTTGCAAAACATGGGTATTGTGTAAAGCTGAAATTCTATAAAGATAAAGATAAAGATGAGCAAAACGGTTTCTAGCCACATCAAACATCTTCCCAAAAACAAATATGAGAACCATCACCAACTTTGTACTTTACAAAATGAAAGACGATATAAAATATTGTTAGATTTGTTATTATCCTAGCAAGATTTGGAAGATTATTCCTCGATAGGACAGAAGATTATTTCCTATATTAGGTTTAACTCCTATTATATCATTATTCCTAAATTAAGTTGAATTCCTAATTAGATTAGGATTTAGGGGACTAGCACTATAAATAGAAATATTATGAAAAGGTTTTGATGTGATAGTTTTTTTAGTGTAATTAGGTTGATGGGTAGTTAGCTTTGAACTTGTAATTATTGATTATTTGATATTAGTGGAAGAAAGGCATCATCCCTATATTAAGTAGGTGAACCGCGTAAATTGTGATGTTTTGTGCATTTGTTTTACTTCTTTGAGATTTACATGCTTCCGTAGTTCGCAACAAATAAGTATAGAAAAGATAATAGAAAATACCAAGGATATGAATTTCCAAGGGCTCTTATGGTTAACATTTACTCCTACCATAGCATCACAACCTTCCATTTAAGCCATACGTATTCTTTGCAACCCTATCCCTAACGGAATCAACCTCTAAAGAAAATCACCATAACCATTTACTAGTTTGAGCAGTGTTTTGCCAATATCTAACCCTCAAGGTTTAGACATACAAATCTGCTCCCAACTAACTAAATGATCTTATGTAGACTCACAGCTCTCCCTACTCCAAATTAATGAAAATCTCATATCACCTTTTCAATATTATCCACCACACATTCTGGGATTTTAAACAAAGAGATAATACAAAAGAATACTAGATAGGCATGCCTATATTTAAGTAATACGTACTCCTAGAAGGGAAAAAAAAAATTCCAAGAATCCAACATCCTTGCAATCTTAAAAACCACGCATTCTAGGATTACCACTTGGGTGCAAAAATGATAAAAACAAAATTCATTCTTTTGCCTGCCACCCCTTTCAACAAGAACTCTTGAAAAACTTGCACTACATCATTCTTAACAATATCCTATCACTCTTGGAAAGAAGCCAGATAGAAATCATAAGGACCTAGAGCTTTCTCCTCGTCCATTTTGAGGACAGCTCCTTACTTCCTCAAAATGGTTCCCCAACCAACTAGCCTTATCTCTATGAGTGACTGAGTCCTTCAACTTGTTGATTTCAAGCTAAGAGTGTTAATTATGCCAGCAACTAAATATAAGTAGATAAATAGAAAATGGTTGCTAATTATGGCATATCTATTGTTAAAATAGATAATTGGCCACTCTGTGGTGAATAAAGCCCAGATCCAAAATTACTGAATCTTCATCATTCTCATTCTACTTGTTTCCACATTGAAATTAAAAGAGCTTTCTTAATAACTTTTTTTCCAGCATAGACTTTAGTTTACTACTTATCAAAAATAAATTATTTCTCACCATTGAAAGTTCAATCAAGTGCAACAAATATTAAGGTTCAATGGAATGCAATTTCAATTGTGAGCTCAATAGAATAAAAGATCATAAAGTCTAAGGGCCATGCTTTGTTGGAGAGAGAGAGAGAGAGAGAGAGAGAGAGAGAGAGAGAGAGTCTTGTAGAAGGAATAAAACAGGACATGCCGATCTAAATTATCACAACAGTTTGTAATACTAACCAAGGGCTATAGCAATATTGATCAAAGCTATCCTCCAAATATCCAGATATTGCTCAAAGAAGATGTAGAACACAGAATATGGAAAGATGTTGATCTGCAGCAAACAAGTAATAACAAAGAGCTTTTATTTGTTCAGTTTCAACCTAAAAGAAAGAATGAAAAGTACAACAATTGGAACAGAATCAAACAAGTATATTTGCAGAACAAATGTAAAGAGTCTCTGGAAGAATGCACAGCCAAATGATGCAGGGGGAAAGTTGAGTCAGGACCAGTACTAAGCGAATAGTCTAAGGATCCTATTAGAGTAGTTCATCTCAAATTGAAGACATAGACATATCTGTGCAACTCAAAACCATCATTAAATCAACATCATGTCAAGTATGGGATGCATAATTAGACCATAATTTCCAGGGAACCACCAGTGGCACCAATATAGAGCTCTGATCAAGAATTCAATCCATGAAAAATACACACAATCTATAGAATGATCACATGATTGAATATATTAGTTAGAATTATAGCTTACAAGAAATTAATTTCCTAGTCTACAAGCATGTTTATTTAATTTCCACATAGGAGAGAAGCATTAATGAATGAATAATAGAAAGCAATCAACATATTGCAAAACAAGGAAGAGCAACGAACCACAAGTAAAAGGTATTTCAGCCACAATATGGACAATTGTAAGGCCATATTTTTCTTAAGGTTAGTCAAATCTCTACTCAAAAAACAATATTCTTAAAGCTTAGCCATAGAATCGTAGAATCTAAAGATAAAAATACAACAGCTGAATTCAAACCTTCAGAGAATCAGATATTCTTGAACTGAATTCCCGCGCAGCTCGCATTGCATTAACATAGTCACCCTGAGGAAAATGAGAGCCATCAAAGAAAAAATGGATGTTGAACAAAATTTATGATAAAATAGTACTTGAACTGAATTCTAAGACCAGTTCTTTTAAAGGCATTGCAATACTTGTTTGTTAAGCGGTGTGTGATATGTACGAAACTCTGAAGCTTGTATAACACCAGTCTCATAACCTGAAAAGCAGTTGAAGCCAAAGATGTCAAATGGAATACTTAATGAAAGAGAACATGTCAATCTCACTAACCATTTAGATCCACACTGTTGGTATAAGCCCCATGACCACCCTTTGCACAATCAGCAGATGGCAGAGCATTTAGGAACCATGGAAGCTTCTCCCTGAATTGCACTGTAGATGGTCGGTTGTTAATAAGATCCGAATGAAGGAAACACTGGAAGTGGAAACAACCTTAGATGTTAGAACCTTAAAATCCTTGCATCTGGGATGACAGTTGGTAGCACTCAAGTAATAATTAACATCTTCTGTTCTGCCTTCCATATTACATCAGCTACTGAAGTAATACAGAATCTATTTGGTAAGTGTTAGGAATTTAAGAATTAGAAGAATGAGAAAGAAAGAAAGAAAGAGAGGGAAGAGAACAACAAAGACTAAATCTTTATTATATTTTTTTCTGTCTTTAATAGAATAGAGATCACATATTTATATATGTTATGGATAGTGTTGACCTTTGTACATAATTGTATAGATTTAGATTCCTAATTAGTTAGGATAGCATAATTACCTGTTTTGATAGGAAGAAAGGTGTATATATTTTGTATCAACTCATTGTGAAATACAAGAGAAAATTTCCCCACAACATGGTATCATAGCAGGTCAAGGCCCGAAGTCAGTTTTAGTTCAATTTCCCAATGTTGCCGCTACATTTCAATTTCGGGTTTCAAATGCCAATCGGATGTCCCAGTTGCCACTTGAGGGGGGAAAGTTGAAATATCACTTGTGGGAATAAGTCCCACATCCATAGTGTACAAAAAAATTAAAGGGCATGTAAGTGTTGGTAAACAAAACCAAAATGGCATAGGCCATTCTGGTGAATATAAGCAGTTTCAGACCCAGTTTAACTTGTAGCCTGAGAGTTTGATATTCGCACTCCTATCCTAGGTCCATAATTCTCAACAATATACAAACATCCCTAAAATCATTCTAACTAATTAGGAATACAAATATTTACCTAAACAGGAATATAAACCCTACACTAAATAGCTCTACTACTTAGGAATATAAATTTCTACCTAAATAGAATTATATAAAAAACATATTGACTTTCATAATACTTCCCCTTAAGTTGGAGCATGGAATATCATAAATTCCAACACTTTCCCTTGATGAGATTCTTATTGAAGCCTGTAACCCCCTCACAACATAACTAAATACAAAAACACCTACACAAAGGCACCAAAACACAAAGCAACTCCCAGGATTGCATTTCCGCTCCATAGGTAACGCTGGCAAGGAAATATTTACACAATGTAACTCACAAGGTTGCACTTCTCTATCCAAAGGTGACACCGCCGCAGAAAAAGACAAAACAGCAGGTGAATCTTTACTCAAACAGCTCACATGATTGCAATATAATGGCTGTCCAAACTTGAATAAACCTTTAAGGAAATTTCAAAATGGGGCAGTAGCTAGGAATGGCTCAAAAGGGACATAGTAACAAAACAGAAACTAAAAGTTCATTTACATAAGAACTGAAATCAATACAAAAATAACCCAAAATCTCCACCAGAAAAATGACAGCACATACCAAAATCTCCTCAAAAATGTTCCTATGAATAGTGTCGTGAACACTACCCATGAACATACCTAAGCCCCAATGAATCAAGAGCTCTTATACCACGTTAGGAATTTAAGAATTAGAAGAATAAGAAAGAAAGAAAGGGAGGGAAGAGAACCACAAAGGCTACATCTTCATTATATTTTCTTCCATCTTTAATAGAATAGACGATATCACACACACACACATATATATAAACATCCCTAAAATTATTCTAACTGATTAGGAATATAAATCCTACACTAAATAGCTCTACTAATTAGGAATACAAATCTCTACCTAAATAAGATATATCTAAAATATATAGATTTTCCATAACACACCCCCTTAAATTGGCCCAACACTAAGCAACTAATGTTTAAACACCAAGCCAAACACAGAGCATGTGTGTGTGTGTGTGTGTGTGTGAGAGAGAGAGAGAGAGAGAGAGAGAGAGATTACCGTTGTACAATCTTTGCAAACTCCACCTAAACCACAATAATCCTCATCAGGTGAGCAGCAAGGTGGCTGAAAAAAAAAAAAAAAAAAAAATCTTTACATCACCAAATTGCTTGTGCATCATAGTTTTATACTCAACTTAACTCAACTAAACCTTTATTCCAAAAATTTGGAGTCGGCTATATGGATTCGTTTTCTCCACTCTAAAAGATTTTGGGTTAAATCCTAAAAAATGTATAATGCTTCTAGGTCATGTTGTACTACTCTCCTCCAAGTCAATTTAGGTCTACCCCTTTTTTCCTTTCTATCCCCTAACATAATGTGCTCTACTTGTCTAACTGGAGTCTCCGTATGTCTACGCTTCACATGACCAAACCACCTCAATCTCCCTTCTCTCAACTTATCCTCAATTGGCACCACTCCTACCTTTTTTCTAATACTCTCATTACGGACTTTATCTAGTCTAGTATGGCCACTCATCCACCTTAGCATTCTCATCTCCGCAACTCTTATCTTAGACGCATACGACTCCTTCAGTGCCTAACACTCACTACCATATAACATAGCCGGTCGTATGGCTGTACGGTAAAATTTTCCTTTCAACTTATTGGGAATCTTGCGATCACATAAAACTCTCGTGGCACGTCTCCACTTCAACCATTCGGCTTTAATCCTACGACTAAAATCCTCTTCACATCCCCCATCTACTTAAAGGACTGAGCCGAGATATTTAAAGTGATTACTTTGGGACAGTACCACTCCATCCAAACTAACTCCTACCCTATCACCAGTTTGGCCTTCACTGAACTTGCAATGCATGTATTCTGTCTTCATTCTACTTAACTTAAAACCCTTTGACTCTAGAGTACTTCTCCAAAACTCTAGTTTTCTATTGACTCCTTCTCGCGTCTCATCTATCAGAACAATATCATCCGCAAACATCATGCACCAAGGAATACTCTCTTATATATGTTTCGTCAATTCATCTAAAACTAATGTAAAAATGTAAGGGCTTATAGCTGATACTTGGTGTAATCCAACTGAGATCGGAAAATCTCTTGTGTCCCCTCCCACTGTGTGCACAATAGTAGTTGCTCCTTCATACATATCTTTCAACACTTGTATGTACCTAATAGATACCATCTTTTGTTCTAACACACTCTATAAGACATCTCTTGGAACACTATCATAAGCCTTCTCCAAATCAATAAAAACCATGTGTAGATCTTTTTTCACATCTCTATATTTCTCCATCAAGCTTCTAATGAGAAAGATCGCTTCCATAGTTGAACGACTGGGCATGAAGCCAAATTGATTAAGAGAGATAGAAGTATCATGACGTAATCGATGCTCCACAATTCTCTCTCACAACTTCATAGTATGACTCATGAATTTAATTCCCCTATAGTTTGAGCAACTCTGTATGTCTCCCTTATTTTTACAAATAGGTACTAAAATACTCCTCCTCCATTCATCAGGCATTTTCTTTGAGTTTAGAATCTTATTAAATAATTTAGTTAACTATGCCACTCCCATATCTCCCAAACACTTCCACACTTCAATTGGTATTCCATCGGGTCCACAAGCTTTACCCACTTTCATGCTCTTAAGTGCTTCCTTTACTTCTAAATATCTAATCCTTCTAGTATAATTCACATTCTTTTCTATTGTTCTATAGTCTATATTCACGCTATTACCATTTTGACTATTATTAAAGAGATCATTAAAATAATTTATCCATCTTTCTTTAATGTCATCATCTTTCACCAAAACTTTTCCTTCTTTATCCTTGATGCACCTAACTTGATTGAGATCTTGACATTTCCTTTCTCTCCTCCTTGCTAATCTATAAATATCTTTCTCCCATTCTTTAGTTCCAAATTTCTCCCCTTCTTTAGTTCCAAGTTTTATAAATAACAATATTACAAAATGACATTAAAACTCAGAACAAATTTACCTAATACATGGTACAAAAATAATTCTCTGAAATGAACTGAAAAGAAAAGAATAGACTACCATTACCCATTTTATTACAACCAAAGTATTGTCCTACCATACTTTAAAAGCATACCTTATGCACAAAGCTCATAGAGTGCTAGTCTAGCACCTCCACTAGGATAAGGTGGGCGGCTTATACAATTGTACACAATTATGGCTTAGGCATGAACCTTCTTCCAGGTAAATGTCCCAAGAAAGGCATGCCTCACAAAACTTCACCACACCAGTGGGAATCTCTTTCACCAAAACAGGCCATCACCATCACTACCACCACCACCAGACTCAAACCTCCTTTTTACCAAATCCAATATCATGCACTTTAAAGTCTCTCAAAAGGCCATTGTTGTTGCTACAAAGTCATGGCAATCCTACCAAACCACCACCTGTGGAGCTACCACAATCCTTTCATCTCTAGCATCCATGCACCTCAAATCATTTCTCTCTCACACACACACACATACACACACTGGTGTAAACCAATTGGGAGGATGGATGGCCATAGCAAATAGGATAATTACAAAAAGAACATCCAAAATTTGCTAATCATGAGCAATAGAATTTGAAGCCCTTCCTCCAAATTGAACTTCGATAATCCCAAATTTGATCATAGCATATCTAATGTCAAATAGAACCACACTCTCAACATCATTTTCCTAAGCATTAATCAAGTTGGCAATGTCCTTGCAATCACTTTCCACAATAACACTTACAAACCCCAAAGGGTGAGCAAAATCAGGCCTTTCATGACTACCAAGTACTAAGATTGTTAAGCTCTCTAAATTTGATTAAATAATTCTAACATCTTGAGATTGTTATGAACATTAAGTCTTCAATGAATTTTGCTGAAAATTTTATTTTTGTGCATCTGACTTATCATGGTGTGCATGGTATGTGCCTATAACTTGTGCCTTGCACCTAGACTTCAAGATTCCTTTCCACATTAGTACACCTTGCATCCTTAATGACTATGGGTCCTACAGCATTACCCTTCTGTATTTTCATAAAATGACTATTTTCAGGCTTCAAAACTACCTCCACTAGGATGCTGTTTAATAACCTTACCCATCGAACTATTAACAATTAAAACTTCTATGATTGGGTCATTAAAAAATGCATGCCAACAATAGGTAACTATTTAGTATTGAAACTAAACAAACATCCATAAAAGAACATATGAGAGAGAGATTTCAACATTGAAAACTAAATTTTAATTGGCAACAGTACAATAGATGTCTTCCAGCAAAAGAAAGAAAGAATTAGAACTTCCAAAAAAAAAAAAATTAAGCATATGGCACATGAGCTAAGCACCAACCTGATCATCTGGTGGGCAATAAGTACCATTTATAAACTTTCGACAGCAACCAAAAGCCTCTGGTGATATCCACACCAAAAAATCATCAAGCCATGATGCAGCAGGCTTTGCAATGTAACTTGATTCAGGAATTAATGAGGCTCTTGATATCTGCAGCATAATGTATTCTACATATTCATATGTTCATATATGGAGTAAGTGTTTTACAGTTCATAATGAGGAGAACAGAATTTTCACATTTAGCAGCTGCACCATGCAACTCTTAAGGCATAATAAGGCCTTGGAGAGCGTATGACACTATAGAGGTAAAATTACAAGAGGACATAACTGTAAAAATAAAGAAGAAGAATAAAGGGAAGAGAATTTGAATGAATTGCTTGATTATTCCCTCAAGCATCTTGGGGTATATATAGACATAGATATAAACTAAGAATAGAATGTTATAATCATTGCATAATTGCAACACACGATCACTCACATGATTATAACACACAATTACTCACATGATTAATCATACAGATTATATTGTAACAATAGCAATATTAATACCAATAATAAGCAATGGGGCCACTAATAACATATTTTCTTATTTTAAAATAACACTATATCTTCCTACCTCAACTATTTTAATAGCTGACTCAACAATGTAATAACACAATGTATCTCACTAGTTCCAAGTTTGTCACAACTCACTACCAGCGAACCCCTAATCCCAACTTCAAGGGTTCAGCTATATGAATCCTTCTGTGCCAGCTGCTCTGTCCAAACTAATCTTCTTCTTAAGAATAGGCCTACCTAACTCACTCCCAAAAGCTAGCACCACGGGGAAGGAGTGTTCAAGGCTTTATAAGAGGCACATTACCCCCTATTACCAAACCGATGCGGGATATTTACACCTCTATTTACTATATCACTAATATTATTTTACACTGTTTCTAACCTTGTTCTGAGTAATCCTTTTTACAAGCTCTCAACAAATGGCCAAAGATTTTTTTCCTGCCCCAAAAACAGCCCGTCACTTCTTGATCCCAACTATAACAAGTCCCAATAAATATAATCAAATGCGTAAATGTCGTATAAATGTGAACCACAGGATGATTTAGTAACTTTAAAACAATAATAAATGATCATACACATAATATTTTGAAATCAGCCAAGCAAGATGGATTGAAAGAACATATATATGCAAATTAAGGTAGAAAAAGTGCTACTTAGCATCCAATTTGCAAGTAAAAAAAATTGACCATCTTATTACCTCATTCAGGAGTGAGTTTGAATCACATTGGCTGATAGAGCATAACTGGTTTGTATGTCTTGATTCAAGGCTGAATAAGAAAGTTGACATCAGACCAAACTATTAGAGAATTTCATATTATTGTATGCAATTGTTAGTCAATAAAAGCAGCAATCAAAATATTGCAGCAAAAACCTTTAGTGACTAAAGGTGAATAATTTTCCTGTACTAAGGGTCAGATAAACCTCCCTAGAATTAAAGTCTAAATTTCCATCGACTTGGGGTGCTAGAACATTATATATTCTGGTAATTTTCCCCTCGAGCAACCAAGTTGTTTTCCTCAAATGAACAGCATTTATTTATCCCAACTACACTACGGCAGATTCTTCTTCGATGCATTTGTAGCATTGGCCCATAGTACTCATGCACGCCCAAAATAAATGTAAGAAATTAAATTTGCAATTAATCCTTGAAATTTCCTCTCCAATGACCAAGAACTTCTTTTCATTACCTAAATTTCTCTTTGGTTCCTTATTAGTTCATTCCCTTCTATTGAATATGTCAATTTTAGGAAAATATTTCTCTTAAAGTCATTTTCCTTGAAAATGGCTTAGTTTTCCCCAACTAAGAAAACATTTTCCACTGACCTATATTCCTAAATGCACTGAACACCTGAAAATGTATGGAGCCTCAATAATATAATCCTCTTAATCATTGAAGTTTGGACAACGACAACCAAAAACAACATTGATACGAAACAAACACAACATGACCCAGCTTCTTTCCTTTGATGACCATATCTTCTTTCCATTGTCCAAGCCATTTCACCCTAACGACAATTTGTAAGTTTGATAACTAAAACTGTGTCTAAAAAAATCTATTATATTTCCTCTTTGGAAGCCTTAAGCTTTTAGTGTACATATTTTCCGAAATATAATCTCTCCCCTAAAACCACAAACAGAACTTGCATTATTTTTAACTAACACTGATTGATTCCCCTTGCTTATATCTTAAGAATTCTCATATGAAAAATGTATAATTTATCAGGTTATTGACATATGTTACACATGGTAGAACTTTGAATATGAAAGGATTAAATGATTCGAGGAGCATCAAGATAGCAAAAAGACTAATACCAATAATTGTAATCCTCGACAACAAAATACAATGGCGGTCCAATTCTCAAATATTCAGAAACGTTATTGAAATAACCCTGAGATACAATACAAATTTTGTTGTAAGGCAGACAAAGGAAAATACCAAAATAAAAAACAAATTTTTACAGGATAAATGAAATCAAAATAGCTTGAACCTGAAGGTAAGAGTCTCGGGGAAGAACAATCTTTTGCTCTAAACCAGATTCAATCCTTGTACATAGTGCCTAGAAGAATAAAAACATTTAGAACTTTATTAAATAATGAATTTATAGCAAATAAAGTGATGATACAGCCTCAGTTATGTAAAGTTGGACAACTTACAATGCTTGCCAAAGCAAATCCAACAAAGATCACAATGATGACTATTTGAACTCCCCAAAGCCCCAGAATCGGTGCATGAACCTCCTACAATAAGATCATTGAGCAAAATGTCATTAGGAAATAAAAGATATTAACATTCTCAAAACTTTCCAATACATCGTCAACTCAACTCATCTAATCCTTAATCCCAAACTAGTTGCAATTACTTATATGAATCTTTTACTCCATTCTGCTCAGTTTAGAGCATCATCCAAAAGAAATAGCATTGCTAGTTCTCTTTTTACAACTTCACTTTGTAACATCCTAGGTCTACCCTTCACCTCTTATCCTCCTTGTACTTTGATATATTCAACTTTCCATACTAATGCATTTGCAGGCCTATGATGCTCAAACCATCTCAATATACTCACACTATCTTAGCATATTTTCAATTCCTAGAAATCTCATTCCTTATCTGATCCAACCTTATGTTTTCACAAATTCACCTTGATATCCTCGTCATTGCCACACTATTACTAGTCAAATGGGAATCTTATAAAATTTAAGATTTTTAATATCAAATGCGATGCAAATGAACCCACTTGTGCTTCTCCACTTCATCCACCCTACTTCAGTCCAAAGATCAACATCCTCCTTCCTTTCACCATCCCTCTATAGCAGTTTCCAATATAATATATGATGAAATTAGAGAGAATTAAAGAATTTCTATATGTATTTCAATATGTCAATTGATTTTACAATGATTCAAATTTATACACAAAGGCTAGAACCTCAATAAGGAAAAAAATAAAAGTTAATAAATACAAATATCCCTAATATCACTAATTTACATTTTAATTTGCAGCTAATGCACTAATTAAGGGATTCTAACATAATTAAGGGATTCTAACACTCCTTCTCAAGTTGGTTCATGTATGTTGCACATACCCAACTTGCAAACTAGGGTACGAAACACCTTACAACTTAACCCTTTAGTAAACACATCAGCTAACTGATCTTTCAAACCTACGTAAGAGACACTTAAGAAACCATTCACAATTTTTCTTTTATGAAGTGTCTATCAATCTCTATATGCTTGGTTCGATCATGCTGAACTGTATTATGAACTATACTGATTGCAGCTTTGTTATCACAAAACAAAAACAAACCATTAGCTTCAAACAGTTTTAATTCATCCATCAACTTCCGTAACCACAATAACTCACAGATACCTTGAGCCATTGCCCTGAATTAGGCCTCTGCACTAGATCTAGCTGTCACATTTTGCTTCTTACTTCTCCGAGTGACTAGATTACCACCAACAAAAGTACAGTATCCTGATGTTGATCTTCTATCATCAAGAGACTCAGCCTAATCTGCATATGTAAAGGTTTTAATCTGAAGGTGACCATGCTTTGAGAAAAGAAGTCCTTTCCCAGGTGTTGATTTTAAGCATCACAAGATGCGGAAAACAGCCTTCAAATGAGATTCACGAGGATCATGCATATACTAGCTCACTAAACCAACTGCATATGCTATGTCCTGTTTAGTGTGCTAAAGATAAATTAGTCTGCCAACTAGCCTCTGATATCTCCCTAAATCCACTGATTTCCAACTCCATCTTGCAATTTATGATGGGCCTCAATAGGAGACTCTGCCGGTTTACAGCCCAACATTCCTATTTCTTCCAAAAGATCCAAGATATACTTTCTTTGAGAAATAAAGATTCCCTTATCTGATTTGGCAACCTCTATTCCAAGTGTTATGGAAAGTCAATCACTATGTTATGGAAAGTCAATCACTATATTATTTCTCTGTATATTTTGTATTCTGTATTCCTATTTAGGATTTCTTATTTAGGATTTCTGCCTAATTAGTAGAACACAATTATAACAATCAATTGTGTATATATACCCATGTACAGATTAATTGAAATCAATGAGAATCATCTCTTTCTACATGGTATCAGAGCAGGTCATCAATCTAGGGTGACTATTTGTTCTCACTACCCAGCTCAGCAGAGACCTTGGCCGCCGATTGGCCGTTTCAACCCCCTCATTCCACCACTGTGTGTTGTTGCCTAATCCAGTATACCATTAAAGGACTTCTGAGGTTTAGCTCTCAGATCCTATTTCGGTATTTGCTTGATTTGTGATTTTGGGTTATTTTGTTGCTATAAGCACTTTGGATTAGCGTTTCGGTTAGTTTTCTTTGTCTCAACAAATGGCAGACAATAAGAATGTTATTTCTTATGTGATTCCGGTGATGACTAAGATCACGAAATACAAACTTAATAGTTCGAATTACCTGGAGTGGAGTAAGACTGTTAGGGTCTATTTGCGTAGCATTGATAAGGATGATCACCTTACTAAAAATCCACCCACTGATGATACACGACAAACTTGGCTAAGGGAGGATACTCGGTTGTTTTTGCAGCTTCGGAACTCGATTCATAGTGAGGTAATTAGTTTAATTAATCACTGTGAATTTGTTAAGGAATTGATGGATTACTTAGATTTTCTGTATTCTGGTAAAGGAAATATCTCCCGTATTTATGATGTTTGTAAGTCATTCTACCGTGCTGAGAAAGAGGATAAGCCTGTCACAGCTTATTTTATGGATTTTAAACAGGTATATGAGGAACTTAATGTATTGTTGCCATTTAGTCCTGATGTGAAAGTTCAGCAGGCCCAACGGAAGCAACTGACTGTTATGAGTTTTCTTGCAGGCCTTCCTTCAGAGTATGAGACTGCTAAATCTCAGATTCTCTCCAGTTATGAGATTTCCTCTTTGCATGAAACGTACACACGGGTCCTTCGTACAGAGAGTACTCAATCTTCACAGCCCGTCAGTAGTGCTCTTATTAGCCGTAATCCAAATGGACAACAGGGTAATAAAAGAGGAAGTAGAGGAGGAATTACAGGCAACAGAAGTAATCAGCGTAATGGAGAGGCTAGTTCTAATCAGGACTCAAGAGGAGTCATTTGTTATTATTACCATGAGCCTGGCCATATAAAATATAATTGTCCGCAACTTCAGAGGAAAAATCAGCGATCACCGATGGCAAATATGGCAGCAGAGAATTCTACAATATCTTCCTTTGAGAAAACTATTTTGGTATCTGCAGAGGATTTTGCATAATTTTCCCAGTATCAGGCATCTCTAAAGCCTACCAGCCTCACATCGCGATCACGAGTCGTAAATCCACTACATGCCTTATGTCTTCTTCATTCAAATGGGTTATTGATTGCAGTGCGATGAGATCACATGACAGTAATTCTAGTCTTCTATCCGCTACGTCTAATCTCACTTCCTCATCATTACTTTAGCCGATGGTTCTACTTCTTGTGTCATGGGTTCTGAATCGCGAACCCGACTTCACAATTTCTTTGTCTTCTATTTTGTGTCTACCAAAATTCTCTTTTAATCTACTTTACGTTAGTAAACTTACTGCACCTTAAATTGTTCTGCTTTTCTTTTTCCTTACGGTGTTTATTTCGTGATCTTACGACGGCAGACATCGTAGAGGACGCGAGTCGTGGTCTCTACATTCGAAAATCATGTACCGCAGTCGCTTGTTTGCTCCAGTACCGTAACACCTCTTCAAGCTCATTGTATTTTGGGTCATACTTCTTTGTCTACCATGAAAAGTCGTGTCCTCAATTTCAGTCTTTATCAGTACTAGAATGTGAGTCGTGTCAGTTTGCAAAACATCATCGTTTGCCTTCTGTGTCTAGAGTCAATAAACGGGCTTCATCCCCTTTTGAGTTAGTTCATTCTGATGTTTGGGGTCCTTGTTCTATTCCATTTAAAACTGGATTTCGTTATTTTGTTACTTTTGTTAATAATTACTCTCATGTTACCTGGTTATATTTAATGAAGAATCGTTCTGAGTTGTTTTCTATCTTTTGTGCCTTTTGTAATGAAATCAAAACTCAATTTAATATTTCTGTGCGCATATTAAGAAGTGACAATGCCAAAGAATACTTTTCAGCACAATTTTAGCCTTATATGACACAAAATGGCATTTTTCATCAGTCTTCCTGTGTGGATACCCCAACCCAAAATCGCGTGGCCGAAAGAAAAAATCGTCAACTTCTTGAGGTAACTCGTGCTCTTCTTTTTCAAATGAAAGTACCTAAACACTTTTGGGCAGATGCAGTTTCTACGGCATGTTTTTTGATCAATCGTATGCCGTCTTCTGTCCTTAATGGGGATATTCCTTATACTACTTTGTTTCCTACAAAATATTTGTTCCCTATTGAACCCCATATTTTTTGTTGTACCTGTTTTATGCGTGATGTTCGTTCACAGGTTACTAAATTGAATTCAAAATCTCTCAAATGTGTCTTCCTTGGGTACTCCCGGCTCCAAAAAGGGTAACGTTGTTTCTCTCCTACTCTTAATCGTTATCTTGTTTCTGCAGATGTTACATTTTTTGAGTCCACTCCATTTTTTCCTCCATCATCTGTGTATGAGAGTCAGGGGGAGGAGGATGATCTCTTAATATATACTGTCCAACCAATGTCTAGTTCTCTCCCACAGCCTGTTCCTTCTGTCTCTAGACCTACTCGACCTCTCGTTGTTCATGTTTATTCCAGGAGATTGGAGATTCCTGACTCAGATCCTCCACAAGCTATTTCGTTGGGAGATCCTGTACCTCATACTGACCATGATTATGATCTAAATTTACCCATTGCTCTTCGTAAAGGTAAACGTTCATGTACTTACCCTATCTCTTCTTTTGTTTCTTATAATCAATTGTCTTCTTGTTCTCGGTGTTTTGTTACTTCTTTAGACTCTGTTCCTATCCCTAATACTGTTGATGAGGCACTGTCTCATCCTGGCTGGTGTGATGCTATGAAAGAGGAAATGGAGGCTTTAGATGCTAATGGTACATGGGAACTATTGCCTTTGCCCGCTGGTAAGAAAGCTATTAGTTGCAAATGGGTATTTACAGTAAAGGTAAATCCTGATGGTTCTGTGGCAAGGTTAAAAGCACGCCTTGTAGCAAAAGGATATGCTCAGACATATGGGGTTGATTACTCTGATACTTTTTCTCCTGTAGCTAAACTTACTTCTATTCGCTTGTTTATCTCTTTAGCAGCTACATATGATTGGTCCCTGTATCAATTGGATATCAAGAATGTTTTCCTTCATGGTGATCTTCAGGAGGAGGTGTATATGGAGCAACCACCTGGATTTGTTGCTCAGGGGGAGTTGGATAAAGTTTGTAGGCTTCGAAAGTCTCTTTATGGCTTGAAACAAAGTCCTAGGGCATCGTTTGGGAGATTCAGTGAAGCAGTACAGGAATTTGGTATGCAAAAGAGTAAGTGTGATCACTCAGTATTTTATAGGCAATCTGAGGCTGGTTTAATTCTCTTGGTAGTCTATGTGGAAGACATTGTCATCACTAGGAGTGACTCTGCAGGTATTTCATCTCTTAAAACCTTCCTCCAAACTCAGTTTCAGACCAAAGACTTGGGATTGTTAAAGTATTTCTTGGGTATCGAAGTTATGAGAAGTAAGAAGAATATTTTCTTGTCTCAAAGAAAATATGTCCTCGATCTATTGACAGAGACAGGAAAATTAGGTGTTAAGCCTTGTAGCGCACCAATGACTCCAACTTTACAACTGTTAGCAGGGGATAGTGAGTTATTTGAAGATCCAGAGAGATACAGGAGATTAGTAGGAAAATTGAACTACCTTACAGTCACTAGTCCTGACATTGCTTATGCCGTTAGTGTGGTAAGTCAGTTTATGTCTTCCCCAACTGTTGCTCATTGGGAAGCCTTGGAACAAATCTTGTGTTATCTGAAGGACGCTCCAGGAAGAGGTTTGCTATATGATAATCATGGGCATTTGAATGTTGAATGTTTTTCAGATGCCGACTGGGCTGAATCTAAGGATGACAGGAGGTCAACTACTGGATATTGCGTTTTTATTGAAGGAAATTTGACGTCTTGAAGAAGCAAGAAGCAGAGTGTAGTTTCTCGATCTAGTGCTAAATCCGAATACAGAGCCATGGCACAATCAGTATGTGAGGTAATGTGGATACTTCAATTACTAGATGAGACAGGTTTTAAGACCTCCCTGCCTGCGAAATTGTGGTGTGATAATCAAGTTGCTCTTCATATTGCTTCTAATCCGGTGTTTCATGAGCGGACTAAACATATTGAGATTGATTGTCACTTTATTCGTAAAAAGATTCAACAACAGAACATCTCAACAGGACACATCAAAACTGGAGAGCAGTTAGGAGATATTTTCACAAAAGCTCTGAATGGAGTTAGGATTGATTACATTTGTAACAAGTTGGGCATGATTAACATCTATGCTCCAACTTGAGGGGGAGTGTTATGGAAAGTCAATCACTATGTTATGGAAAGTCAATCACTATATTATTTCTCTCAGATATTCTCAGATTCTGTATTCCTATTTAGGATTTCTTATTTAGGATTTCTTCCTAATTAGTAGAACACAATTATAGGAATCAATTGTATATATATACCCATGTACAGATTAATTGAAATCAATGAGAATCATCTCTTTCTACACCAAGAAAGTACTTAAGCCTTCCCAAATCTTTGATTTCAAACTCCTGTGCTAGGCGCTCCTTTAAAAGAGTCATTTCTTCCTTATTGTCACCGGTTACCACAATATCATCCACATAGACAATAAGTAGTGTGATTTTGCCTCTACGATGCCTCACAAATAAGGTATGATCAGCACTGCTTTGGCAGTATCCGAAGGAGATCATCGCTTTACTAAACCTATCAAATCATGCTCTAGGTGACTGTTTTAGACCATACAAAACTTTTTTCAATCTACAAACTTTTCCTCTGGTCTTCTCATCCTCAAACCCTGAAAGAATTTTCATATACACTTCTTCTTCCAAGTCACCATGTAGAAAGGCATTTTTAACATCAAACTACCGCAAGTCCCACTCAAGATTCGCTGCACATGACAGCAGAATTCTGATGGTGTTCATTTTAGCAACAGGAGCAAAGGTCTCTTGATAATCTACTCCGTACATCTGTGTGAAACATTTTGCTACCAGTCTGACCTTATACCTCTCAATTGAACCATCTGCTTTATATTTCATAGTGAACACCCACTTGCATTCAATTGGATTCTTTTCCAGTGAGAGAGTAACCAGTTCTCATGTCTCATTCTTTGCAAAAGCTTTCATCTCCTCCACCATAGCTGCCCTCCATTTTGGATCAAGACAAGCTTTCTTCCAATCCTGTGGGATAGAGACAGAGAAAACAGACAATCGAAAGGCTCTGCAGAATGGAGAAAGAGAATTATAGGAGATGAAATTAGAAATAGAATGTTTAGTACAGGTCCTAACACCTTTTCGGAGAGCAATAGGAATATCAAGATCATTAGAAGGAAGAACAGACTAAGAATCAAAATTAGACTCATCAGGAGCCAAAAGAGACTCATCACGAGCTAAAAAAGACTCATCACATACCTCAAGATGTCCAGAAATTGAATCCAAGGATTCCGGTTGATCAGCAGTCTTTTGGTCGATGGCTATATCTGCATTGTTTCGCCGAGTATATGTTCTCCAATCTGGCCTTTTCAGTCTTTCTTGAGATTTAGGTGACTCCCCCTAAGTATCATTGTTAGGAATAGGCTCTAAACCTAGATTCTCCCCCTGAAGTTAAAGGTTGGGAGAGGATGAGAATGAAGGAAAATACAAATCTTCCTTCCTATGCTTCCCCTGAAGAGGAGAATGAAAATAAGATTCAGATTCCCTGAAAATAACGTCCATACTCACAAAATATTTCCGTGAAAGAGGATGATAACACCTATATCCCTTCTGAGTAATAGAATAATCAACAAAAACACATTTTAGGGCCCGAGATTCTAATTTCCTACTATTAAGCTCATGAACAAAGCAAATACAACCCAAAACCTTTGGAGGAACGGTATACGAATTTTTACCCTGCAAAACTTCTAAAGGACTCTTAAACTCCAATGTCTGAAGAGGCATCCTGTTAATAAGATATGCAGCAGAAAGAATAGCATCCCCCCGTAAGGTTTAGGAATATTCATGATAAACATAAGAGATCTAGCAACCTCAAGTAAGTGTATTTTTCCTCTCAGATACCCCATTTTGTGAACTAGTATTAACACAACAAGTTTGATGTAAAATCTCATGTGACTTCAAATACTCCTGAAAGACTCCATTCATATATTCTGTACCATTATCAATTCTCAATATTTTAACATGAGCATCAAACTGTGTACTAATCATTTTATGAAACTGCTAGAAACAAAAGAAAACTTCATTTTTCCCTTTCATCAAATATACCCAAGTTAACCTACTGCAACAATCAATAAAAGTCACAAACCATCTATAACCCGATAAAGACACGATTTGAGTAGGCCCTATACATCAAAATGGATAGCCATAAAAGGAACTGAAACCTTATTATTTTTTTGCAGGATAAGATTGTCGAGTATGTTTAGCAAACTCACAAGCATCATATACTAACAATTCAGTTTTGCATTGTTTAAATAGAAAAGGATAAAGTTTCTCTGAAACAGTAAATGAATGATGTCCTAGTCTCCTATGCCACTTGATAATTTGCTCCTCAGTACCCATAGATTGCCCCAACATGGCCTAGCCAACATAATCATTCAAGAGACATAGCTCATATTGCAGTTTACCACTACAAATCGTTCTCCCTGTCATCAATTCCTGAAATACAAAGTGAGTTGAGAAAAATTCAATTTTGCAGTTTTGAGCTTTTGTGATTGAACTGACAAACAAGAGGTTAATAGGAAAACTAGACAAATGTAAAATAGAACTAAGACTTATATTAGAAGTGTATTTAACATAATCTGTTCTAGAAACACTGGATAAGGATCTATCCGCAGTGCCGACTTTTTCTTTTCCTAAACATAAAGAATAGGATATAAATTTATTTGAAAAGCCTGTCATATGCTTATTTGCTCCAAAATTTATAACCCAAAAGGAATTATTAAGATTGAAAAGAAAAACATCACTTGAGTTGATAAAGTTAGAAAAGGCAATTGTGGTGGATTGCGATTTAAGTTGCGATAGCAAATGCCTTAGAGTCTGTACCTCTTTATTGGAAAACATCCTAGTGGTGACAGTATCTTCAAACAAATTCACAACCTCGGATACATTAGCTTATAGTCTAGCGGAGCCCATCCTTTTTCCTCCATGCCCTTTACTAGGGCGTCCATGCAGTTTCCAACAATGTTCCTTCGTATGCCGATTTTTCCCACAATAGTCACAATGTAACTAATCCTTATCTAATGAACCATGTGATTGCTCACGTGAAAAATTAGCAGCTAGCCCTGCCTTATCAACAGACATAGAATGAATCATAGCACTCCTCCTACTCTCTTCCTGCTGAACATAAGAGTATGTCCGTCTTAAAGTAGATAAATGATCCTTCCCAAGTACTTGGACTCTAATTTGATCATATTTCACATTCAACCCAACAAGAAAATCATAGATCTGCTCTTGCTCAACCAACTTCTAAAATTTAACTCCATCATCAAGACATGAGGCCAGAAAGTTCTAGTAAAAATCTAGTTCCGGCCATAGACCACTCAATTTTGCATAATATTGAGCAATAGTTAGCTCACCCTGTTTCATACCATGAACCTTATTTCGAAGCTTATACACTTGTGCATCATTCCCAACTTGAGAATAGGTCTAAGAAACTACACTCCAAATGGCAGCTGCACTATTCAACAGTAAATACCCATGAACTATATGTGGTTACATTGAATTAATAAGCCATGACATAATAAGAGAGTTTTCTTACTCCTACTGGCTATAGGTAGAAGCAGACTTTTCTAGTTTTTGCTTATCTCCGGTAAGATAACCCTGCAACCCTCTAACTTGAATAAAAAGGAGACACGATCTAGACTATGCAAGGTAATTTATCCCATCAAGCTTCACGGGGCCAATAATTAAAGAGAGATTTTTAGTTACAATAGTCATTTTCCCTTCAACTACTGATTTTTTTCCATCAGACATAATTCGGAGAACTGATTAAAAGAAACAGTAGACAAAACAAATACCCAAAAAACAAAATTGCAAACCAAGAGATAGGAATGGGCTGGGCAGAAGCGGCATACACTAGGAATGTCGTCGGAAAAAAGTGCGGCCAGAAAAATTGACCAAGAACAGACTCACGAGCCGGCGCATGTACTCGGAGCAGAAAACTTCTGTCGACGTGTGGGATCACACACCTCACTAGATGGCAGCAAGACTCCAAGCAAGGACCAGCGACAAGGTGCTCTTTCTTCCTAGAGAGGCGGTGACAACTACCTCCCTCGACAGATCCGCTTTCAAGGCTTACCCACACAAACCATAACTATTTCTCACTATTCTCTCTCTGCAGAAAAAAAAAATTTGCCAAATAAAATGGCTAAAGCTATGATACCATGATGAAATTAGAGAGAATTGAAGAATTTCTAAGTGTATTTCAATATGCCAATTGATTTTACAATGATTCAAATTTATACACAAAGGCTAGAACCTCAATAGGAAAAAAATAAAAGCTAATAAATATAAATATCCCTAATATCACTAATTTATATTCTAATTTACAGCTAATGCACTAATTAAGGGATTCTAACATAATTAAGGGATTCTAACAATATACAATAGATAGTTCTCAATAAAAGTCCAGGACACTCTTTAATGAACAAAATAATGTCTACAAGTCAAGATGATGCAAAGACATTAGTTTTAACCTGAATATTGAGAAGTTACCTTCATATATCTAGCCAGCAGACTTGATCTTCTCTGGTAGATGCCTAAATTCATCAAAATACTTAATTAAAGCTAGTAGAAAAGATGATGAAAGAATGTAGATCTATTAATTGAAATTTCAGTCAAAATACTTCCATGTCAGCAGAGGAATGAATATGGTATAGATGTTCAAACAGATACCTTCATTAGGCCCTCCAGAAGATGAAGGAACTTTTATGCATGGGAAACAATCAATCCTGTTATCCTCAGATCTCCGACAGTCAAATACAATCAATGCAACAAAAGCAGTAATTTGCAAAAAGAAGTCCAATAGAACAGCCAAAGCTACAGGGAAAAAGTTAAACAAATGTCAAAGTTGAATAAAAAAATATAAACCAAAATTCTAATATAAAATGTAATTTATGGACCTGCAAACATAGAGAAAACACGACATGCTGGCATAGGAGTGAAACTTCCAACAGCAAATGCCAGAATCTCAGATAAACTAGCAAGTGTTATTGAAGGGCCAACTTCAACCAGTGCATTACTTATTCGTTCATCTAAAGGTAGCTCCAATGATTGCCATTTCACAGCATGCACCAAAATACACATGTTATCCACTCCAACCTGAAAATTTTTAAAGGGACCACGGAGTGAAACAAACAATGAATATTGAGATTGTTGTTACCTAGCATATGCTCCTTCAATGTTGTAGTCCAAGTTCAATTACTGCAAACAGGGGTTGGGGAGAAAGAGGAAGAAAGCTCCAACTTCTAAATGGGCTTGTAAACTTGTCATGTCAATGAATAGTAATTTGTTGTATGGCATATAAATATGTTAATATTCCAATCACTTCAGTTTTACAAGATACATCCTGCCATTTGCCATTTTCAGACTTGTGTATTTGAACAATCAGGTTGAAATGAGGACTTTTTATTGATACATTAATCAGATCTTCCATAGAAAACTAGCTCTTTATAATTAAATTCATGCATAAAAGATGTCCAAGGCATCTTATGGCAACAGATTTTTTCAGACGAACAAAATTAAGCGAAACCAGGCATGCATCTTGTCCTATAAGCACCCCAAGGATAAAAAATCAGATGCAACCACACCCAATACAGCATTAACACAAGACTGGCACATGCAAATAGCTAGATAGTTAACTTACTGCCAAAACTAGAAAAGGAATGACTTCCATGATTATCAGGGTTGACTTGACTCCAACAGCACTGAAAAATCCAACAGATCCGAGGACAGAAAGCATGACAAGCACAACTCCTGAAAGACCAAGCAATACCTGAAAACCAATTGATCAAGCAGTTAGAAGCATAGACCACCCATGACATCAACGTCTAAGAAATCAACCATAACCACTAGGAAAAGACTGTCAAAAATTAACTTAAGAAACTATTACTAGCTACTAGCAAACAAATTCTGTCCATGAACACAAACCCATGTACATGGATATGCAAGCAAATGTATGTGAGCCATATGTATTACATTTATGTTATCCTTTGAACTTTTTTCACAATGAAAGGAGTTAATGATTCAACAACTATACTCCTTTTAGAGGAGATGATAAAGGGATAGAGCAAAGGATGGAAAATCATGTTGCTAAGGTTAGTGGTCAGAAGGAAAGAACAGAACAAGTTCATTAACTAATCTTCAATGTCATAGAACAGTGGCAATGCCAACCATGGCAATGTAGCAGTCGTGGCCAAATGGCAATGGTCAGTGTATTCATGATGATAGTATCAACAGCAGCAGGAGCAAAGTGATTGAGGAGAAGCTGATGACAGCAAAGGAATGTAGGCAGTATTGGTGGTGATGTTGAAGTGGCATTGTGGATTCTTGGTGGTGCTGACATGGCAGCTGTTCTGGTGATAATGTGGTGAAAAATATTTAACGGATTTTTCAACTTAAATGATGGTAGTTTTATAAAGAAAAATAGCAAAAAAACACAAGTTCTAGATCTTCTTGGACATCAATGTCCTCTCAAAATTTTCAATTCCAGAAAACTAGGCCATGTTCAGCTATAGAAAACTGGGAGTGTTTTCCATATTAGCTAAAAAATTGATCCTTTTCCTTGATTATGCTTGGTTTAATAAACAAAATTTCTGGAAAGACAAACTCACTCATCCAAAGGATACCCAAAAATGAAAAGATATTTATCAGAGTTGTCCACAGAGGCATGTGAGATGCAGTAACAAGAGTTAGAGAGTGCATAGATACTAAGGTTTTTGGGATAAGAATGAGGAAGGAAAAACCACTTCTGAGTTTTCCTTAATACCTACTTTAGAAGAGAGAATGCATTTGATTACAATTTAGAGAGGACAAAAATTGCAGTAACATAGATATATTCCTCACAAAACTCAGCCTTATGCAATGTTTGCAAGGTTGTGCTAAGAGAGACACTCGCTGAATAACACAAATTGGTAGCTTTCTTTACCTTAGGTGAGATATGAAATACAAATATATTATATGTGATGCAAATAAACAAACATGCATAGATCCAAAACTAAAGAACATATCGGAGCAAGACTAAAAATGTACCTTGGATGAGACATAGAATGTAGACAAATAAGGTACATCACCCAACGTCACAGATATGTAAGCAAACATCACAGCGTAGCTCACCTGAGACAGTTGGACAAAATGAGGAAGAAAGAAAAAAGAAAAATCATTTATTTTAAATTAATTACAAAATGATAAGTAAGGGCTACATGGATACAGATTATTATACATGAAACACCACCAGCCGGCTAATATAGAAATATCATTTATAATATGACTTACGATTACAGTTACAACATCTGCAGTGCTTTCTCTTTTCAATTCTTCCTCAATTGAGCTCTCACTTGAGTATGAAAGAGTAAGATTTCTAGAATGCATCATTGGTAGTAGCTCCTCCTGTCCACAAATTGGTTTGAATTATAGCACATCTACAATTTCAATTCTATAGATGCAACATCCAAAACTTAGAAGGAAAAAAATTCCAGTTTATATTTTTCCAACTTTTGGGACGAAAAAGTGTAAGCTCCAGATGATACAAAATACATGTTATAGCTGCTAATCAACAAAATGCAACCATACACCCAATAAGCACAAATTTCTATACCTATTACCATGTTCTCCACAATCTAAACACTGAGAATTTAGAAAAATTCATGGTTTTGTTCATGTCATCAATAATAACTATAAATTTTAAAAGGAGAAATTAATTAATATAAGAAATTTGTAAGGACATTATAAATTTATATTAATGAATTTGTTCCTCACTTTTGAATTTGTGGTGTGAGTTATGACATGAATATTCATATTTAATTGTTGTATATGTTTCCTATCATATAAGTCCACAAAATGGAGATTAAATTTCAAGATGTATTCTATTACAATTTTTTTATAAATTTTTAATTTCATTACAAACATATAGAAAAAAAAAACTAATTAATTATATCAGAAAAAAAAATCTAATTACTTATAAAATAAGTTATTTAATTTATTTCTCTTTTTAGCATTTTATTCCAGCCACTATCAGTATAGCTTAACCAACTATTGCGTACTGCAAAATCTATACATAACCTACCATATTTTGTATAACCAAAAAATATTACTGCCAACAATAATTATTCTAAACACTATAAATTAATTCATAGTACTATTTTTCCAAAAAGAAAACTACAGAAAACAAGTTAATAGTATCATCTGTACATCATACAAGCACTTGAATAGTTTATATAAAGATATAGTTGCTTCAAGGAGATGTTTCAATTTTTCAACAAGAATCTTACCAAAAAAAAATTTCTTGCAAAATTCTATCTTAAAAGGTCTTAAAACATGAGAAATTAAGCAAATAAAACATAATTGAACAACATTTGATTGGTTTTCAGACACACTCAAGTTTTCTCTTTGCCTTGGAAAACATTAATAATTGACAAATTTCCCTATGCATCCAAAATACATAAAAATAAGGAAAATGTTTTTCAAGAAAATATTTTCACAAAAGAAGGAGAGCCTTAATAACAATTTTCACTTGCATGCATAAAAATATTCTATTAGAATCCTACTAGATTGTAAATCCCTAAATTAAAGAGATTGTATTGTATTGTATTTCTTCTCTCCTTCTTGTAGTTATCTTGCTCTTTTATTAGTTTCCTAGAATATCTAGACTTCTTTTGTATTCAGAACTATTGTATATAAATAGGAAGAGTATACAAGGCAAATATATACTAAAAAAAAAAAAAATACTTTTTTCTCCAAAAATCCTTCTCAAAATGATATCAGAGCTCTATGTTAATTTTTTGTGTGAGTTTCCTGCAAACAGTGTTAGGGTTACTGAGGTAAGCTTATAGGCACCAACCACCAAGGAGTTGTACTACACCACACCTGCCAAAGGAAAGAGCATCCGCTGATCATCCTGTTCTCGAAAAATCTTCGTCGTTCGACGTCACATGATCACACATGCCGCCACAAGTTCTGTTGCCAATCCCACGCGCCGGCGTTCATCGCCATTTTTGGGGGCTTTCTCAGGCCGATTTCTTTTCCAACAATCTCCCTAGGTCTTTGCTCCTCTACCCAGGTAGTTTCCCACCTTGGTTTGCATTTTTTATTCTTGGGTTTACTTTTTTCCTCTCTACTACTGCTACTTTGACCTTTTTTGTTGCTGCATTTCCTTTCTTTTTTTTTGTGCCTAATTCTTTAATATGGCTGATGGAAAAAAGGAATTTATTGAAACAAAGATGAGCCCCATGAGTGATATCCCTCATTACAAATTAGTCCTGGAAAGCTTAATGGTACTAATTATCTTGCATGGTTGAGAACTTGTTCACTGTTATTCAGGCTAGAGGGCTACAGGGATATATCACTAGAGACAAAACCAAACCAGAAGTGGGTGGTTCTACTTATAGCCAGTGGAAATCAGAGAATTCTCTAGTGATGTCTTGGCTAATTAATTCAATGCAATCACAAATAGCCCGTGGATATTTGCTTCTGGATAATGCTGGTGCTATCTGGAATACTATATCTCAAACTTATTCCCAAATGGGCAATGATGCACAAGTCAAAATTTTAAGAAGTGATAATGGGACAGAGTCTATAAACAAAGTCTTTCAATCTTATTTAGAGTCTCATGGAATCCTACATCAAACTAGTTGTGTGAATACAAGTGCACAAAATGGAGTATCTGAAAGGAAAAATAGGCATTTACCTGAAGTAGCTCGATCACTCATGTTGACAATGAACCTTCCCACATCATATTGGGGGGATCCTATCCTTACTGCAGCATATCTCACTAAATTTTAAGAGTCCTCAGGAAGTTCTTAAGGGTAAGAATTCATATACTATTCCTCCAAAAGTTTTTTAGTGTGTTTGCTTTATTCATAGATCAAATGTTGAAAAACTAGAACCTAGGGCCCAAAAATGTGTATTTGTGGGTTATTTTAGCACTTAAAAGGGTTACAAGTGTTATCATCCTCCCTCTAGTAAATATTATGCAAGTTCGGATGTTACCTTTAAGGAATATAAACATTATTTCCAATCACCTCTTCAGGGGGAGCATAATAAAGAAGAGGCATCTATTTTACCATTTCAGGGGAAGATTTTTTTGAACCCAATCATAGCATTGAGGATAAGGATATTAAGGATAAGAACCGACCATCAACATCAGTTCCTCAACCCCAACCTCAAACCACAAGGAGAATAAATAGAATGGATTTAAGAACCTACACTCGTTGGAATAAGACAGACACAGCCACTAAGCATGATATGACTGATCAGTCAGAACCTCTGGATTCAGCTCCTGAACATTATGAGCCTGGAGAATTTTGTGGTGAGTCTCCTTCTTCTAATACTCCTTCTAATACTTTTGTTGATGACCTTGATATACCCATTGCTCTCAGAAAAGGAGTTAGGACTTGCACTAAACATCCTATATCCAAGTTTGTTTCCTATGATTCTTTATCTCCTTACTATAGAGCTTTTGTCTTGTTTGTTTCTTCTGTTTCTATCCCACAAGAATGGAAGAAAGCATACATTGATCCAAATTGGAAAACAGCTATGGTAGAAGAGATCAAGGCTTTGGCAAAAATTGAGATATGGGATCTTCTTACTCTTCCTCTAGGGAAGAAACTGGTTGAATGCAAATGGGTGTTCATTATAAAGCATAAAGCAGATGGTTCCATTGGAAGATATAAGGCTAGGTTAGTGGCAAAAGGATTTACTCAGACATATGGGGTGGATTATCAAGAGACTTTTACACCTGTTGCTAAAATGAATACAATGAGAATCTTACTGTCATATGCTACAAACCTTGAATGGGACCTACAGCAGTTTGACGTGAAGAATGCTTTTTTGCATGGAAATTTGGAAGAAGAAGTATATATGGAGATCCCTCAAGGGTTTGAGTGTGAAAAGACCAAAGGAAAAGCTTGTAGATTGAAAAAGGCACTATATGGCTTGAAGCAGTCACCAAGAGCATGGTTTGATAGATTTAGTAAGGCCATGATTTCTTTTGGGTTCTATCAAAGCAATGTCGATCATACACTATTCATGAAACACCGTAAAGGTAAGATCACACTACTCATTGTTAATGTTGACGATATAGTGATGACAAGAGATGACAAGGAAGAAGTTGCTCATCTAGAGGAGCGATTGAGTCAAGAATTTGAGATTAAAGACTTGGGTAAATTAAGATACTTCCTTAGAATAGAAGTTGTCAGATCAGACAGAGATTTTTATTTCTCAAAGAAAATACATATAAGACCTCTTAAATGAGATAGGCATATTAGGCTGTAAACTGGCAGAAATCTTCTATTGAAGCTAATCACAAGCTATAAGCTGAAATTGAGGAGGCAATTGACGTAGGAAGACATCAGAGGTTAGTTGGACGATTGATTTATCTCCCTCATACTAGACCAGACACAACCTATGCTGCAAGCCTGGTGAGCCAGTATATACATGATCCTCAAAAACCTCACTTAGAAGCCATTTTTCGTATTTTAAGATATTTAAAATATGCACCTGGAAAGGGACTTCTTTTTTCAAAGCATGGCAATCTCCAGATAAAAACCATTACAGATGCAGATTGGACTGGATCTCTCGATGATAAGAGATCGACATCAGGTTATTGCACCTTTGTTGGCAGTAATTTAGTCACTTGGAGAAGTAAAAAGAAAAATGTAACAATAAGATCTAGTACAGAGGCAGAATATAGAGCCATGGCACAAGGTATATGTGAGCTATTGTAGTTGCAAAAATTGATGAAGGAAATGCAATTATTAGAAACAAACAATTTGTCCTTATTCTACAACAACAAAGCTACTATCAGTATAGTTCATAACCCAGTTCAATATGATCGGACCAAATATATAAAGATTGATCGACACTTTATAAAGGAGAAAATAGTTGATGGATCTTTAAGTGTCTCTTATGTGACTTCCAAAGTACAAGTGGTCGATGTGTTTACTAAAGGTTTAAACAGCAAGATATTTCATACTCTAGTTTGCAAGTTGGGCATGTGTAATATACATGAACCAACTTGAGGAAGAGTGTTGGAATCCTACTAAATTGTAAATCCTAAATAAAGGGATTATATTATATTGTATTTCTTCTTTCCTTCTTGTAGTTATCTTCCTCATTTATTAGTTTCCTAGAATATCTAGACTTTTTTTGTATTCAGGACTGTTATATATAAATAGAAAGAGTGTACAAAACAAATATATACTGAAATAAAAAAAATAAAAAATAAAAAACTCTTTTCTCCAAGAATCCTTCTCAACATATTCCTCTAAATATCTTATAGATACTCCTAAACAAAATTCACTTCCATGCAAATATTAGTAAGAACAAAATGGAGATGCAACATCTTATGAAATTGGACTTCAGGCATATTTATGCTTTAGAACACCATAACTGCAACAGAAATATGGATACTGAATTTACTGAACAATACATAAATGTAAACCAACAAATTGAATGGGAAACAAACAAATTATACAACAAAAGTAATGTACAATGCTCAAACCTCCACTAACTTAATGAAAGCTTTTTCCCATGCCACTGCCTTTGCATTGCCTTCTTCATCAATTGCATTATTAACTGGATAGGTAACAACAAATGCAGAAGCCTGAAATTGAAAAATGAAATCAAGGATTTGTTAGTGGTGCAGATCCGAATCCTACTCTTAGGGATTTTAGGAGTCCCCAAACCTATTTTAGGAAAAAATTATAGAAAGTAGAATTTGTAGGGATTTATGATTGTGTAATCCTAATTAATTTGGGATTCCTAATCCTAATATTTCTAGGGTCATACAAACACTATGTCGCTAGTTATTTACATTATTTTCAGTTTTGTTATGACAATTTACTGCTATTAATATAAGTTTGAGAATTAGTTCTCCTTTCCAAGGATTGGTCCTTGTTTTCCCTGTGTTCTTGTTCTTTGTTCTACATCAGTTAGAATATATTCATAAAGTGAGGAAGGATTGAACGTATTTACCTCAGTGTAGTTATTATCGAAAAATCCTCCTAAGGCAGTGCTTGGATCAAGGGGGGCCTCAAATGCACTCAAACATGTATCAGCAGAAGTATAATGCTGAACACAGGAAAATTTAGGGGATGAATGTCGGTATTCAGATAGTGATAAACAACAGGCAGTAAAGAGCTTCAAATAAACTATAAATAAATAGAAGTCTGCAACTCAATACACAAATTGAATAAAATTATATAATTTGAAAAAAAAAATCACAGACTTATTTATCTCAGCTGAATGATAATAAGAAGCTTCTAATTACATGAGAGATATTCTTCTTATCTTGTATGTTCCCAGTGCATTGCTCAGGCTAGGGGACACGGTGCCGGATACATGTACGATTCTGACACAATTACCTTTTAACTTTTTTGCAACCTTGTTCTTATATTTGGAGATCTTATCAGAGTACTCATAATCATTTTAACTATTTTATATAGCTTTGACATGGGTACACTGTAGTAAAGTGGAGCTACAGAAAGTTCCTTGATATAATTTTATTGAAGACAAAGGAAAACACTAACTTTGAGAAGAAGCTAGTGAAATTCACAATGCCAAAATAAATTATACAAATACTAGAAAAGCAACATTGCCACTTATGTAAATGGCTGATTAACAACCGAGTGCCCACAAGAAAGAATAAATAAATAAATAATAAATAAAATTGGATCAAAAGGGTTCACAAGCAATTGCTTTGTTTTCCCTTGGCCAGTACTGTAAGTCCTTCATTTGCATATACGCCATCTATGAGTACTGTACAAAATAGTTTCATCAAGAAAACCTCCATAATGATGAAATTAGAACAACTGTATCTTCTTAAATCAAACAATCAATGCCCTAATACCCCACCAATAAGGTAAAACAAATCCTAAAAACATTAAACCAATGATCTTTCTTCTCACACAACTGAAACAAGAAGAGATTTAATTGGATTTCATAAGAATAAAATGATCTTTAAATGATTTTTAGACATGACAAAGCTAAAAGTGGATGGAAAACAATGATAGATTGAACTCAAGCAACTTTTTACCATCCAGGGAAAAAATGAATTCTTTCGAAAAAAAAATGACATAAATAATAGATTGAAAAAGACCTATATTTCAGTGTATGGAATTGTTTATTGTTCGCTTTTACCCATGAAGAGCACTTGGTATGGCACACATATAAATTTGTTCCTGCATCTCTTTTCTTCATTTTTTCCTTGTGCTAATTTTTTCCTTTCCCTGGATATCCTAGAAAAAGATGGGCAGTGGCAGCTACAATCCAAAGAATCTCAGTTAAAACAGTAAAATACAGCTGAGAGGCTGAGTTCTATAGGTTCTAATTGCTCCATTTCAATTTATGGAATTAGTTTTGTTGTACAATATGAAATATCCCCTAACAAACCTCATAAGAAGCTCACAACAACATAGATCATAAAAAGCTTACAAACAGCTTTTTAAATGGCAAATAAATGGCAAAAGGAAGCAGAATAGCAGATAACTAAAGGTACCTGAAAACAATATTCTACATGTTGGACTCCTCCATAGTAGTCATAATTTTCAGGGTCCATCTTAAAATACTGTCAAAGAGAGAAAAAAAAAAAAAAAAAAAAAAAAAAAAAAAAAAAAGAGAGAGAAAGAGCGAGCGAGAGAGAGAGAGAGAGAGAGAGAGAGAGAGAGAGAGAGGACATAAGTACTTGAAGATTAAATATATATCTCAAAATTCACACTTGTACCTTCAAAATAAAAATCCTTAAACATTAAGAATAACTAAAACTACGCCACAAAACCCAGTTTATCAGCTCTACTGAATGCATGATGTAACATGACTGTGTACCCACAACTTCAAAATGCAAATTTACAAATGCAGAACAGTGTAAGAAAACCTGTAGAACACTTTGAGTAGCACAATCCTGGCCCAAAGGCTTCATGCAAATGTCAGTTAGAGATACAACTGAACCAGAAGAATTAGCAGATATGCCATCAACCTGTTACCATTGAGTAATGAAGATGTTACTGCCTATCTTCTTACAGGCACACAAGAGAAGTGAAAAACAGCAAAAGCACATAATCACCCTCATATATTTTAAAAGATAAATAAGTTAAACTAGATAAATGCATTTTTTGGATAAGCAAAAGTAATACATGTTAAAAACAAAAAGATCAAGTTATTGTTGAAATAATGAATGACAGATGAAAAGCAGCAAGAAGCGTTCAGAATACCTTGTTCTGAATTTCAAAGAGTAACTGGATATTTTCATCTGTAACAATACTGGGCTTCTTGTCATGCTTTGGATCAGGCAAAGTTGCTAGAATAAGCTGACAAGTAAAAATATAAAGTGGCTCCTTAAGTATTCAATCTAAGATTACATAACAATTCCCTATACCAAAACAAGTGTGAGAGAAAAGAAGGCTAGATATCTAGCAAGCGAAGAAGGAAATCAATATCAGTTTCCATAAAATGACATTCAAAACACAGTTAAAGTGTTCACAACATGAATGTAACAAAAGGAAAATTGGGAAAGCAGGAAAAAAAAAAAAAGAAAAAAGGAAAAAGTATATTCATATTAACCTAAATTTATTAGCTGAAAATTGTAATGAAATGGCATCTCTCCCATCATTAATTACTAACAAGAACCAAAAGCAAATCCCATTAATTTCACCGCCAGATAAAGTGACTCAATACCACAACAAACTCATGGCATCCATGACATATGATCAGGAAATTGCTTGAGAACATTGGCTCTTGATATTTCTTCAGATTTCGCCAAACTAGACCTGCTTAAAGATATTTCTACTAAGATGCCTCAACTAAATGCAATTATGATATTTCCATCAACCTTATTCAAATCCCTTGAAATCTTTTTAGTGCAATAAGATTGTCACCATAAGCAAGTTTTTTAATTGTTTCTCCATATGTTTTTCCTTTTGGACTAAATAATGAAAAAGTAATCAACAAGAGTTTATATAATAGTTAACTAAACTAATAAGATACGGAGAAAGTTCCCTCTTTTTTACCTGGAAACCTACTATATTACAAGTTAGAGGGACTTCTTTGAAATAAAAAGAAAATTGACTGATATTATTAACACAAATTGAAGTTAAGGGGCAGAAATGAAATAATCCCATAAGGGAATACAAGAGAAATTAACCCCCATCTTGTATGTGACACACAAACACAAAGGAAGATAAAGAAATAGCAGCATTAAAAGAATAGCAAAACCTGTTCAATTCTGTAGAAGGGGGCAAGGTGGCTATCAAAAAACTGTTTTTCTTCAGCTGCCTTACTCCCTTGGCCTACCCACAACTAATAACCATATGTGTCAAGCCTTAAGCAACATCAGGTTAGATAAATTGCCAAAAAAGAGTACTAAAATAGACCAATAAGCATACTACAGAGAAATTCAAAGGGTAGATAGTTCTGCCAAATGAAAGAATATCAGCAATAAGTAATTATAGCAGAAAGACAGTTCTATTTGGAAAAAAAATAAATAAATAAATAAACAAAAACAAGAAGAAATAAACGGTTTGGCATTAAATGAAAATAATATTTAATCACAAAATCCAAGCATCAAATAACCAAAAGGCTTGCCATCTAAAAGCTATAGAAGGAATAAAAGATAGAAGTATACAGACCACATGCGTTTCAGGTTCCATATCTGGTTCATAATAAAATCGAGTTTGCCATGATTATCTAATTATAAGATGAGAAAACAGCATATGCTACAATGATAAAACACTGCATGACTAAAAAAATTTTGCTCTTTTATGTAATACTGAAGTGAGAGAGATTTCAATTTGATACCTTATCAGGCTTTGTCTCCACTTTAATACGAATTAAACCTACACAAAGTACAAGAACAACTGCCAAGGACGAACACAAAACAAGAGTGGGGTTTCGAGCAACCTTTGTACCATATTGCCTGGATTTAACATAGAAATTATCAGCATTTTACTTGTCTAAAAATGGTCAAAGGTGATAAAGCACTTTACCTGTAAAAATTTGACATGTAACTTTGAACAGTTGGAAGTTTGATCCTATTCATCAGAGAAGCCTGCTAAACAAGAAAAAAAAAAAAGGCACAAACATTTACAATCACATCATTAACGTCAATCACAGGAGACAAGAAAACACCTAAGTAGGGAAGGTGGAGAAAATATCATTTAAAATAGCATAAGCATACAACTCGGCCATAGGACCTAACCTTGAAACTTAGGCTAATTTGGGCCTACAAATCACATTAAAGCATGTTACGTACTGGAATTCTGAAACAGATGTGAGTTCGGATCACCTTGAACACATAAATTTGCTATTAAATTTGCAGTCTAAGAAGATGAAAGACAGTATCCAAGAAGATCCAGGAACCTTGATCTAAGGAAATCAAGGGGTCATCTATGCAGAGACCAAAAAAAGGGGAAAAGAGAGAGAGAGAGAGATAGAGAGAGAAAGAGAGAGAGAGAGAGAGATTTCAATTTCATTTCATTTTTCTCCTTGTTTTCTTTACTTCTGCAGACATCTTTAAGTGCTAACTTGTTCTCTGAAGATGTCACAGACTAATAATTTCTTCAACCTCCATAAAGTTCCTAACTAAACCCCCTTCTCATCATGAGACTTATTTGACTATCCTCTTTGTGATCAGAAAACAAACTAAAAGTACCGTCTGCAATGTATTTCTAATATCAGAGTCCAATCAAGCATACCAAAAAAAGAAAAATATTTTTTCTCAAAGAATAAGATAACATGACTAACAAAATTGGAGTCTAGGACTGATTAGCTTATAAACAAGTGCCGAAGCAAAAAGATTCAGGTCACCTCTCACAAGAACATTGTAGAAAGAGATGATTTTGCTTAATTTCAATTAATCTGTACATGGGTACATATATATAATTGATTCCTATAATTGTGTTCTACTAATTAGGAAGAAATCCTAAATAAGAAATCCTAAATAGGAATACAGAATAAAAAATATACAGAGAAATAATATAGTGATTGACTTTCCATAACACTCCCCCTCAAGTTGGAGCATAGATGTTAATCATGCCCAACTTGTTACAAATGTAGTCAATCCTAGCTCTATTCTCCAAACTGCTCTCCAGTTTTGATGTATCCTGTTGAAATGATCTGTTGTTGAATCTTTTCACGAACAAAGTGACAATCAATCTCAATATCTTTGGTCCACTCATAAAACACTGGATTAAAAGCAATATGAAGAGCAGCTTTATTATCAAACCACAATTTCGCAAACAGGAAGGCCTTAAAACCTGTCTCATCAAGTAATTAAAGTATCCATATTACCTCACATACTGATTGTGCCATGGCTCTGTATTCTGATTCAGCACTAGATCGAGAAACTACACTCTGCTTCTTGCTTCTCTAAGACATCAAATTTCCTCTAACAAAAACACAATATCCATTAGTTGACCTTCTGTCAACCTTAGATACATCAAATTTCCTCTAACAAAAACACAATATCCATTAGTTGACCTTCTGTCAACCTTAGATCCAGCCCAGTCGGCATCTGAAAAACATTCAACATTCAAATGCCCATGATTACCATATAACAAACCCCTTCCTGGAGCGCCCTTCAGATAACACAAGATTTGTCCCAAGGCTTCCCAATGAGCAACAGTTGGGGAAGACATAAACTGACTTACCACACTAATGGCATAAGCAATATCAGGACGAGTAACTGTAAGGTAGTTCAATTTTCCTACCAATCTCCTGTATCTCTTTGGATCTTCAAACAACTCACTATCCCCTGCTAACAGTTGTAAATTTGAAGTCATTGGTGCACTGCAAGACTTAGCACCTAATTTTTCTGTCTTTATCAATAGATCGAGGACATATTTTCTTTGAGACAAGAAAAATACCCTTCTTACTTCTCATAACTTCAATACCCAAGAAATACTTTAACAATCCCAAGTCTTTGGTCTGAAACTGGGTTTGGAAGAAGGTTTTAAGAGATGAAATACCTGCAGAGTCACTCCCAGTGATAACAATGCCATCCACATAGACTACCAGGAGAATTAAACCAGCCTCAGATTGCCTATAAAATACTGAGTGATCACACTTACTCTTTTGCATACCAAATTCCTGTACTGCTTCACTGAATCTCCCAAACCAGGCCCTAGGACTTTGTTTCAAGCCATAAAGAGACTTCCGAAGCCTATAAACTTTACCCAACTCCCCCTAAGCAACAAACCCAGGTGGTTGCTCCATATACACCTCTTCCTGAAGATCACCATGAAGGAAAGCATTCTTGATATCCAATTGGTGCAGGAGCCAATCATATGTAGCTGCTAAAGAGATAAACAAGCGAACAGAAGTAAGTTTAGCTACAGGAGAAAAAGTGTCAGAGGAATTAACCCCATATGTCTGAGCATATCCTTTTGCCATAAGGCGTGCTTTTAACCTAGCCACAGAACCATCAGGATTTACCTTTACTGTAAATACCCATTTGCAACCAATAGCTTTCTTACCAGTGGGCAAAGACAACAGTTACCATATACCATTAGCATCTAAAGCCTCTATTTCCTCTTTCATAGATGAGACAGTGCCTCACCAACAGTATTAGGGATAGGAACAGAGTCTAAAGAAGTAACAAAACACCGAGAACAAGAAGACAATTGATTATAAGAAACAAAAGAAGAGATAAGGTAAGTGCATGAACACTTACCTTTACGAAGAGCAATAGGTAAGTCTAAGTCAGAATCATGATCAATATGAGGTACAGGATCTCCCAACGAAGTAGTTGGTGGAGAATCTGAGTCAGAAATCTCCAATCTCCTGGAATAAACATAAACAACGGGAGGTCGAGTAGGTCTAGAGAAAGAAGGAACAGGTTGTGGAAGAGGACTAGACATTGGTTGGACAGTATATATTAAGAGATCATCCCCCTCCCCTGACTCTCATATACAGATGATTGAGGAAAGAATGGAGTGGACTCAAAAAATGTAACATCTACAGAAACAAAATAACTATTAAGAGTAGGAGAGAAACAGCGGTACCCTTTTTGGAGCCGGGAGTACCCAAGGAAGACACATTTAAAAGACTTCGGATCTAATTTAGTAACCTGTGGACGAACATCACACACAAAACAGGTACAACCAAAAATGCGGGGTTCAACAGAGAATAAAGATTTTGTAGGAAACAAAACAGTATAAGGAATATCCTCATTAAGGACAGAAGACGGCATACGATTGATCAAAAAACATGCCGTAGAAACTGTATCCGCCCAAAAGTGTTTAGGAATTTTCATATGAAAAAGAAGAGCACGAGTTACCTCAAGAAGATGCCGATTTTTTCTTTCGGCCACGCCATTTTGGGATGGGGTATCAACACAGGAAGACTGATGAAGAATGCCATATTGTATTATATAAGACTGAAATTGTGTTGAAAAAATATTATTTGACATTGTCACTTCTTAATATGCGCACAAAAATATTGAATTGAGTTTTGATTTCATTACAAAAGGCAGAAAAGATAGAAAAGAACTCAGAACGATTCTTCATTAAATATAACCATATAACACGAGAGTAATCATCAATAAAAGTAACAAAATAACGAAATTCAGTTTTAGAAGTAACAGAACAAGGACCCCAAACATTAGAATGAACTAACTCAAAAGGGGATGAAACCCGTTTATTGACTCTAGACACAGAAAGCAAACGATGATGTTTTACAAACTGACACGACTCACATTCTAGTACTAATAAAGACCAAAACTGAGGACACAGCTTCTTCATAGTAGACAAAGAAGGATAGCCCAATCTACAATGAGCTTCAAAAGGTGTTAAGGTACTGGAGCAAACAAGCGACCGCGGTACATAATTTTCCAGAATGTAGAGACCACCTGACTCACATCCTTTACCAATAATCTGCTTCATCGTAAGATCCTGAAATAAACACTGATCAGGAAAAAAGAAAACAAAACAATTTAAGGTACGAGTAAGTTTACTAATAGAAAGTATATTAAAAGAGAATTTTAGTAAACACAAAACAAATGACAAAGAAATTGACGAAGTCGGGTTCGCAGTTCCAAATACAAGAAATAGAACCATCAGCTCAAGTAACAGCAGAGGAAGTGAGATTAGACTGAAAAGCAAATAGAAGACTAGAATGACCTGCCATGTGATCTGTCGCACCAGAATCAATAACCCATTTGGATGAGGAAGACACAAGGCACGTAGTGGATTTACCTGACTCAGCGATCGCAGTGACAGGGGAACTGGTAGGCTTTAGAGATGCCTGATACTGGGAAAACTATGCAAAATTCTCTGCAGATACCAAAATAGTTTTCTCAGAGGAAGATACAGTAAAATCCTCTGGTGCCATATTTGCCATCTGTGATCACTGATTTTTCCTCTGAAGTTGCGGACAATTATATTTTGTATGGCTAAGCTCATGGCAATGATAACAAATGACTCCTCTTGAGTCCTGATTAGAACTAGCCTCCCCATTATGCTGATTACCTCTGTTGCTTGTAATTCCTCCTCTACTTCCTCTTCTATTACTCTGTTGTCCATTTGTATTACGGCTAATAAGAGCACTACTGGCAGGCTGTGAAGATTGAGTCCTCTCTATACGAAGGACCCGTGTGAACGTTTCATACAAAGAGGAAATCTCAGAACTGGAGAGAATCTGAGATTTAGCAGTCTCATACTCTAAATGAAGGCCTGCAAGAAAATTCATAACAGTCAGTTGCTCCCCTTGAGCCTACTGACCTTTCACATCAGAACTAAAAGGCAACAATACATTAAGTTCCTCATACACCCATTTAAAATCCATAAAATAAGCCGTGAGAGACTTATCCTCTTTCTCAGCACGGTAGAATGCCTTACAAACATCATAAATACAGGAGATATTCCCTTTACCAGAATACAGAAAATCTAAGTAATCCATCAATTCCTTAAAAAATTCACAGTGAATAATTAAACTAATTACCTCACTGTGAATCGAGTTCCGAAGCTGCAAAAACAACTAAGCATCCTCCCTTAGCCAAGTTTGCCGTGTATCATCAATAGGTGGGTCTTTAGTAAGGTGATCATCCTTATCAATGCTACGCAAATAGACCCTAACAGTCTTACTCCACTCCAGGTAATTCGAACCATTAAGTTTGTGTTCCGTGATCTTAGTCATCACCGGAATCACATCAGAAATAACATTCTTATTGTCTAATATTTGTTGAGACAAAGAAAACTAACCGAAACGCTAATCCAAAGTGCTTACAGCCGCAAAATAATCCAAAATCACAAATCAAGCAAATACCGAAATAGGATCTAAGAGCCAAACCTCAAAAGTCCTTTAATGGTGTACTGGATTAGGCAAAAGCACACAGTGGTGGAATAAAGGGATTGAGGCAACGCCGGCGATGCTGATCGGAGTCGAAACTGCCGCCGGACGCGCCTCCACACGCCGACGAATGAAGAAACGACGAGAACCTGAGTTGGGCGCGTGAGCCTCACGCGCTTGAATTCCGGCGACCGGATCAAAGGAGACGGCCGGTCGGCGACCAAGGTCTCTCCTGAGCTGGGTAGTGAGAACAAATAGTCACCCTAGATAGATGACCTAGGGTAACAATGGGTTTCAATCCAGAAACAGACGGGAAAGAAATTCCATATTTAGATTCCTTAATGAACCTGCTCTGACACCATGTAGAAATAGATGATTCTCCTTAATTTCAATTAATCTGTATATGAGTATATATATACAATTGATTCCTATAATTGTGTTCTACTAATTAGGAAGTAATCCTAAATAAGAAATCCTAAATAGGAATACAGAATACAGAATATACAGAAAAATAATATAGTGATTGATTTTCCATAACAAACATGATTTTAGAGAAAAAAAAATGTTTAATATATACGAACATTATCTTGATTTACAGAAATCAAAGGGTGATCTTAGGAGATCAAAGAAGCTTAACCTCTAAAGAGAGAATGAAACTTTAAAGTTATTTTCATCTGTGTAGACAAAATCTGTGCAATCGTTACATAATGCACTTTACTGTGCAGTACTAATACTGAAACCCTACAAATGTTGATGGACAAACTCAGCCAAAAACTTGAATAGGGAACTCCTTCCCAAGAAAGAATTTTCCCTAGACAACAAGCTTAAAGCATTCTCCTTGTTACTCTGACCAAAACTGGTCAAACTGCTTATCATTCTCACGGATTGAGAAAACATTCTTATCTTCAATCCACGAGAGAATTCTATTACTACTTTACTAGTCCACAAATTACTTGTTCCCGTCATCAATCAAAACCAGATGTCAGCAATACCCTCCGCATCTTTATTAATTAAAGAAAGGTAAAAGTAATTTAACAAAAATCAGTTCACTTAATCATGTATCTGCCATCTTCCGCTATTAATTTATTATTTCCAGACTAAAATCATTCTTGTTTCACACATGGTTCTCACTATCTTTTCCCAGCATGGGTCTCATTAAATACCTTGAGTGTTCGCAAGGTCACATTTTTACCTCTTAACCCAAACCAAGCATTTTTCACTATCTAACCCCCTTCAATTTCTTTGCTAAAACGTCTTTCAGCATGAAATTTTTCCAACTACCCTATTTGATACAAGAAACAAATTTGAAGCACTTCAAGCAACTTATCTCCAATAGTCTCTTTTTTTTTTTTTTTTTTTTTATGAAGTGCCAAACACCTCTAACATAACTTCACACAACCTGGACTTACATTTTTCAGCAAATAATGGTTGGCTCAATTGGTACCATTTAAAGAATTTCAAGTGAGAGTCCAGAATCTCAAACCTCTTTCTCCGAGAATAATAATAGAAGGAGAGAGTAACCATACTTTCTTACAATTCCAAGACTGTCATACACAAAATTATTGACACAATTGACAACACATTAATCACACTTTGCATTTCTACCTAAGATCTTAAATCCAAGACACCAAATGCCCTTCCAACCAGACACGCATCATTTTATTGATCAAAAGAACCACTGGATATGACATATGATATAAGTCAACCAAAATAAAGCAACTAAGGAATAATAATTTAACAAAAGACACCACAACAAGGAAATGACAGTCAAAAGGGTGATAATTTAGGCCATAATAATGTTACAATTCCTATTATTAAACAGATTAAATACCTTAGATAGATATGCAACACAACCCAATACTACACCAGATAAAAAAGTTTTGGGTAACTACCATTTGCCCAGATATAAGGTCAAAATCAATAGCAAGTCCCCGAAGTTTGGCAGTCAAGTTAATTGGTCCCTCACATTTAAGTTAACAATTTAGTCCCTCCATCTAAAAAGGTAATATTTTGCTGTTAAATTTGCTGAAAAAGACAATTTTGGTTTTCTTTATACTTATAATTACTAATTAAATAATTTAAAAAAAAAAACTCTTCAAAAAAATTTTTCTAGAAAATAATATTTGTTCTTGCAATAAAAGTTTCTTTTAGGGATAATTTCTGAAAATTTTTTCCTTGGAATTTTTTTAAGAAAAATTTTTATTCTTGGAAAATTAATTACTTTCTAGGAAAATTTTTTGGTAAAACATGCATTTATAAAAATAAATTTTTTTTGGAAGTATTTGAAATTTCTTTTAAAAATTTAATTTTCTTTTAAAAAAAGAAAATAATTTTTCTCAAAAATGCAAAAAAAAAAAAATCTTTTAACAACTTCTCTTTGAAAAACCTTTTTTCCTTGGAAAACAATTTTTTGTTGGAGGTTATTTTTGGAATTTCAAATGTTTTTTAAACCTTTCAGTCTTTCACTGTTTTTAACAATTGACTAATGGAAAAAGTGGACGAAGCAACTAAATTACTAAGAGAATCAAATGTCAAAAACCAATTAAATCAATTTTTAAACAGAGGAGACCTAGTTGTGATGATGACCTAATCTCACAGGGGGAATAGTAATTTTTTCGAAATTTTTTTACCATATCAACAGGTAATATCCATGAATACTAAATTTGCATGAATAAAAATGAAACTGTAACATGCGAGACGTTATGTGTGATATGATATATATGCAGAATTAGAATCACTTGCCAAAGAACTCAACACTTTAAATTAAAAAAGGAGGGAAAAAAACACACAGCAGCAAGAGTGTACGATCAGAATTTAAGGAAAAAGTTAATGCTTTGTGTTCATCAATTAACTGCAGTTACACCAATTTTCACAAAATCAATCAAACATCGTACAAGAACCATGAATTGAAAGCTGATCCTATAATAACAGCAAACATAAGAAAAGGGGGAATAATACAAATCCAGAGCCATGAATTGAAATTTCATACTATAGGTGAAACGTATTGGGAAAGAAAAATGAAATATTATCTACCTTTCCATCCATTATAATATTCCTAGAATCAGCTTCTCCTTCACCCATAAACTTTAACAATGATTCTGTACTAGCTGTAGCTTTCCTTTCTCTTCTCTGATGGAACAAAGTCCATCCCACTAATGCAGAAACCAGCAGAATAAATACAATCACTAATGAGAAATCAACACATTTGACCTGCAAGTATTAGTCAACATAACCAAGTAAATAATGCATCAAATGCAAGTTTCAATTGTATTTGTAGATCAATTAATCACCAAGTCATTTTATGACATCCTGGTCATCAACATGACTAAATGCGGACCAACCACCAAATTAATAGAATAGTCAAAACAAAAGAAACCAATTGAAGTTGCCAAATTTCCAAACCTTAAGAGGCCCAACTATGATTGAACAGGAATCTTCCTTGTGCGGAGTAGGAGGCTCTAAATTTGAGCAAACTGGAGATAACGGGCAGTCACCACAAGAGCATCCCAATAACGTGTCTCCGCATGAATAAGCAGGCACATCCATAAGCTTCATTTCAGATGAATCAGGAATGCTCAACTTAAAATTAATGGCATAAGGAGACCCAGGAAATCCAGGGGGCGTTTTCTGACCAATAAATGCAAGCCATTCTAAACAAACCAAAAGAAAATATTAGAACTTTGGATAAAGTACATAATTATCAAGCAGAAACAGAGAAACATTTGCATGAAAAACAGCCCAAATATTGCCACAGGAACTTGCTGGCACAATATTAGGTGCATAAGCAAGAAATGCACATTGTTGAGCTCCTTTGGGCTTACATTCCTTCCAAGGGCAATGATGCTCAAAATTGACAAGAAGCATGGTATCACTTTAAGTAATTAGCATTACGATCATAAAACTAGAGGTTCACCTACAGGCAGGTAATTTATTCTGAGGTCATTAGACCTATGCCATCCATGCATGCCCATCTCATGTAATCAAGTTAAGTCTAATATTATTATTTGTTTATTCCAAACAGTGTTTCTGCTTAGGAATCTAAAAAGACCAAGCTAGGCTAATCTACCACAATGATTCCGTTTCCTAGTCAGCATCAGTGACCATCTGCTATACTTCTTATCTTTATTTTCTAGTTCTTCTAGAAGAGAAACAAGTGGCATTCAAGAGTAAGCTCAAAAACATGAAACATGGAACATCAATGCAGAGGCAAATTAAAATTGAAGTTCATGGTAAGTCAAACTGGAATAGACCACCTTCAAAAGAGGTTTATTGGTGAAATGAGGAAGTGTAAAGGGCAATCAAGACAAAAGGGAATGTTTCGAGAAGCTATCTAAATGCAAGAATAGAGATGCTCATGAACAATATAACCTAGCTATGAAGAAACTAAGGAGGCAATAAACTAGGCTAGAGCAAAGTCCCCAAAGAAGAATGAGTAGAAGCTTGATATGCGAAAAAGGGAAAAAGAAGTTGACGAAGTGGCAATGATAAGATAAAAGAAAGTTGAGAATTAAACCAAATGAGGTTCATAAAAAAGGACAATGGCAAGGTTTTGATAAAAGAAGAAGCCATTAAAGAAAGGTAGCAAAGCTACATTTGATACTTTAAACAGTAAACACCTAGAAAACCTTGGAGATCTTAGTATTCTATTAAAATAAAAGAATTAACACACTTGGAGGATCAGAACATTAGAAGTCAACGAAGCATTAAAGAAGATAAGAAAGGTAAAGAAGTTTGGAAGTTTCCTGGGGAGGTGTGAATACTGAGTAGTGCGCTTGACTAGATTATTTAATAATGTTTTAATATAAAATAATGTCAGAAAAGCAGAGGAGGAGCACCTCATCCTATCTTCAAAAGTTACATATCTAAAACATAAGGGGTTCCAAACAAATGAATAACATAATAAAAAACTTTGCGAGAGGCAGGTAATGGAACACAGGCTGAGATGCAACACAACAATCTCTAAAACCAATTCAATTTTATAACAAGATCAATTATGGAGGCAACTTTTTTTTTTCTCATGAGTCATAAGAGGGCTGTTGGAGAAGTACTGATGGAAAAGAAAAGACCTACATATGATATTTATCAATCTAGAAAAGGAATATGACAAAGTGTTTAAAAACGCACATGAAGAAGCAATCAGTTCTATTTAAATGATCAGGGCTGACATCAAAATTTTCCTATACAATTGGATTGCACTAAGAGCCAACCTTGAGGCCCTATCTTATGTTTTGATCATGAATGAGTTGACAAGGCACATTTCAAATAAGGATGTTAAAATGGATTTGTGGAAATTCAAAGATGGCTTGAACAAGGAATGAATACATTCATAAGCAGATATAAGTAGCACGTTAAAATAAAGGTCGGAAGGAGAGATTGAGATGGTTTGGACATGCATCATACACCAATAATGCACCTCTATGAAAGTTGAGCACATGAAACTGTAGGAGCTAACAAATTCAGGGGGGCAAACCTAGACATTATGAGAAATAGTGAGAAAGATTTGGCACCATTAGATCCTTCTGAAAATATAGCCCTAAACTGAATGGAATCGAAGGAAAGGATCAATATAGCCAACCCAAATTGGTTTGCTATTAAGGCTAAATTGTATTGACTATTCTTGGAGAATATAATGTGAAGCAACTAATATGCTTTACAACTAAGGACAGAAAAAAACTTAGATCAACATAAGGCATGCGACATTAAAGTATCACTAAATTAAGGATTCTGTTTAGAGTACAATTTAGAAGTATACAAGGGATGAAGCATCTTGAAATGCAAAAATATATAATTTTGATTCTAAAGATATCAGTTTCCAAATAAATGATTCAGCCCCTATGGACAAGGGAAAAAAATTTCTGCCAAAATTGAAATTTTTTCAAATTTATTACATAGTCTCACTACATCACATCCATCTGAAATTTTTTCAAATTTATTATATAGTCTCAGTACATCACATCCATCCTCCAAATGCATGCTCAGCAAAAAAACTACACCATTTTCCCACAATTCAGTCAATTTGTCAAACTAACAGTGAAGATAAAGTTAAATAGCAAAACACACTGTGCATTGCACATCCATAGACCAACTCATGAGAAAGAGGGTCACCTTTGGAATTTTTGGCACCACCACCAACAAATTCTATTGCCCGTGTATTCATTGTTCCAAACTTAACATCTTTGCATGACTTGTACAGCCCTTCTCCAAAAGTTTCAGATAAATAATAGTCAATACCATCCACAGTTAAATTACCACCAACCTGGAATAATGACATTAGTATAGATGATTCAAAAGCACATTATACTATCACTGGCTAAAACAAACATTAAAATAGTATCATATCTTGACAACTAACTTATTGATCAAAAACTTGTGATCAAGTTCTAATTTTGAAGAGCATAAAATTTCTGTAGGATACAAAAGCAAAGCATGGGCATGAGCTAATGATAGATAAGAACTACTGATGACAGTTGCTTGGCGTAAATGAATACAACATAGTATGCAATAACATATGACCGCTATGACACAGGCAATGACATTGATTAAGTTACATGACATCATTGCTTGAGCATAATTTGCCACAGTATAAACAAATAAAATCACTAAAAGGACAAAGATTTGCCCTCAACACTGGAAATAATACTGATACCAATATTATATAAGGTCTCAGTAAACTGTTCATTTTTACCAGTGTAATGAAGCAAGAAGGGATCCATAAAACCAAACGCAAAAGCATTATTGGGCAAAAGTCTATTGTCATCAGAAAGGAGAAATACAAGCCTATAAAAGAAGGAAAAAAAAGGTATCCTGCAAATATAAAACCAGAAGGATACCATCATCAGAATAAACTCTTTCATAGCTTTGATCAGCAGGACTCACCTCAGCAGTGGAAGTCACATTGATGAAAAGACTTTGATTTGGGGAGCAGGATAGCTCACAGAAAAGATTTAAGAAGTTCCTCAAGCATGATGGACAACCCACAAGGAAAGGAATAGCCTGCAAGAGATTGCAATTGCATGCCTCATGATTACATGGTTATATATATAACAATAAAAAAGGGGGAAAGGGGACTTTTAGTGTGGTTTTTTATTTTTATTTTTATTTTTTTATGAGTGAATGCTCCAAAAATTATAAGGAGAATAAAAATTAATATGGAAAGGCTTCCAATCCCACTGGAAATGGACAATAGACAATCTCAATAACAAAGCCAGGAAGAAAATTTCATTTTACAATAACTACACAGGAAAAAATTAATTTGAAGAATATAAGGCATTCCTTCCAACAAAATACACTAGAACTCTTCAGTCCAAATTATTTTGGGTGGCCTAAATGAAAGACAACAACAATCAGGACACTAAGCATTTGAACATGTACATATTTAGACGAATAATACTGTGAACAGAAAAAGGTGCAGCTATGCTCTAGGTTGAGCAGAAATCCAATAAGAGCCTTTAAGAATAACACATAGCATAAAATGCAAAACTAAATAACATAAATAAAGTAAAATAAAAATTTCCACAAAATGTGTCCATCATTTAATAATAACTACTGGAGTAATAATGCCAACCACAAGCACACAATATCCTCAAGCTAAGTCACAGAAACACTACAAGGCACACTTTCCTCATCATGACGTGGAAATAAAGAAACCAAATAAGATCCGAGTTTCCAAGGAAATGTAAGGAATATGCATGAATTCACAAAAACAAGTGTCACTAGTTCAGTTCAACTAGAGTGAATACACACACACAAATGAAGAGAGAAGAGAGAGGCAGGTCATACTTGCTGGACTTGTGCCCGCAATGTATCAAATTGAGCCTCTGTACAACAAACATTTCCCCTTATTGTTGGACACAAGCTTTGAATCTTGGCTGAGAAAAGCTCGTCAGGCTGTGCAAAGCATACACAGTAAATTTATGAAACTGATTTGGATACAGAACTAACATGTAAATGAGATCAAAATTTTAAAAAATGGTATTAATTGCAAAGTCTCGGTATTGGACCATATCAGATTATTTATGTAAAAGAAATTAGGAGGACAATAATTTAATAGATTGCTCAACACACAAATCACGATTTTATATAAATGGCATGAAGCCCCTTTCCACCAAATGTTGAAAAAGAAACGTGAAAAGTAAGGATTAACAGTCCAAATGCAAAATTAAAGGAAATAAGCTTTAAAATTGCTTTTATATTAAATATGTTGCTTTATCATACAAATGGGTCGTCAATGAATCAATGATAAACCAAATGAAGTTAAAGCCAACAAGATACCAGGTCTTTAAGAGAAAAAGCCAGGACTCTCTCTCTATCTCTCTCTCTCTCTCTCTCTCTCTCTCTCTCTCTCTCCTCTTGCCTATAATAGACGTGAAAGTTGTTTTGGCCATTGCCATAGTATCAAACTGTACAGTGTGAGTCCAAACTCAACCGTGTCAGAACAGCAAATCCCATCTCAGTAAGCTAAAAAACCATTAAGTATCAGCCAATATTTAAAACCCTGGATTTAATATAACTCTAAGTGTGCAAAACACTTGAACCATCAAGATTTTCTTACCTTCACAGATTGGGAACCATAAGGGCAATTCAGAACCTTTCCATCACTGCGTTCTCCACATATGTCATACATTGCACAATATTCTTCAGAATGTCTTTCCCTGTTCAGTAGACCAGAACCACATGATTCCTCCAATAAGAGAAAGATTAAAAATACAACTTTTTGGCGACTAAAACACAGTCTTGAACTCTTGATTGCAACTATGACACAACTATGGGGGACATTGAGGTTAAAATCTGTCAATAGCGACATCATTAAAGGGGTACTAGTGGAGAATCTACACTTCGCATTGAGAACATAATTCTCCTTATTAATATGGCGCATGATTCATAACCCACTAAGATGAATTGTAGCCAAAATAACCCATGACAATGAGTGGACTGATCAGTTATACTATTTGAAGAGCACAAGGGGCCATCACCAAGAAATCCACAAAACATAAACAACCAATCAAAGTATTAAAAAGAGAATCAACATTGATACGAACAAGAAGCAAAAGCGAACAACTAGACAAAACGGATATAAGAAGCCCAAAAGATGAAACGATGACGAAGATATTAAATACCATTAAAAATAATTGAATCAAAGTGGACAATTTCAGCTTGTCTAAAGCAGGCTTACCCATTTGTGACCCCCGAACCAGTCTTCTCTGCACCCAGTAATGATGCGAACAAAATCACCTACAGAAAATCAAAAATCACGCAGTTCAATATCATTTCTAACTAATATGCTACGGTCTGAGTTAATATCAAGCAGGTAACTTGATATATGATGACCCTATCAGAGAAAGAAATATGACGATATAATGCGTTATTCCACCAAAACTAAACAATTCAGGAACAAAAACAATAAAAAATTAAGAATCTCATACAATTAAGTTATCAAAACTAATTCAAGATACAATGATAAAGGAATTAAATTATTTGCCCGTACTACATGGACAGCAGCGAAGCAACCCAGAAAAGACGCCATTTCAATTCCTTCTTTTTACTCCAATTTTTTTGTGGGATTTATGTGAATCGCAGTATAGTATAACAAGGAAAAGAAAAGTGCAGGGGAGAAAGGGTTAAGATTCAGTTGGCTTGAGTAAGGGCTAAGATTCAGTTGAAGAGTAATTGACTATTGTTCGACTAGAAACAAGGAGCGAAATATCTTAAGAAGAATAAGAAGAGAATAGGTAATGCAATTCAAAAGAAGAGAATAGGTAATATCTCGGATGTTGTCTTTTTGTGGTTAATGAAAAGTAATGAGAATGGGACACGCTTCATTAATCTTGACGTGGCTATCTTACGTACTAGATGGTTTCCGCGCGATGCGGTCTGGTCGAAATTTATAATACTATAATAATAATTTTTTTCATTAATATATAAATAATAATAAACGTTTATTATGTCATCAATATAAATAATATATAAAGCGTTTTTATTGCATGGTCCAATAAAGTAGAAGTATAATTCTATTTGTTGCAATATTAATATAGAAATAATATTAAATTAAGACTTGTTATTTGACTCGGCTCTGCTCCGATTTTTCTAGATACAAATTGCAGTAAGAAAATGTTAATGCATATAAATTTAAAAAAATATTGAGTCATTAAAAAAAACTCACATATACTCAATTATGGCTTTCTTCATAACTTTCTCCATCTGAGTGAGTCGGAGTTAAATCTTCTTGATTTAGTTATTCTCACGTATTGTATACTCTTGTAAGGACTGAAGGAATTAACTGTAAATTAAATTTAATACGAGTCTAATAAGATCTCAAGTCGCACGTCTAAAAATAATAATTATGGTAATTTTAATTATATCTTTCACAATAAGAGATAATTTATATCTGTGTTTTTAATCAAGCAGAATGGATTAAATTTAAAAAATATTAGGAATAATTTTGAAAATTAACAGCCATTATAGAATAGTAATTTTAAATTAAATACCAAGGCACTTGAGTTTTTTTGAGCTTGCCACATTTGTTGTTGCTCTAAATAGTATCATAGTTTTGTGTGTTGCTTTTAGCAAGGTTTGTACCACCAGCCAATTATTGTGTCAATGCTTTTAATAATTGTTTTGCAAATGAACTTAATTTCCTATTTTCAATGAATAAAAAATTATTAACAAATTTAATGGTAAACCATAAAAATAATTCAACTGATACATACCTTGTTTGTGTGAATATCCAATGAAAGGATGTTGTTGATTGTTTTTCTATTTGCATTCTTTTTTAGCTTCGAGGTTCATAAGTGGTTCTCCATTAGGTTGTTTCAATCTTTTTGAGATTGTTCCAAAAGGCTGCAGTTAAAAAAAAAAAAGTGAAATTTAATTGATTAAATGAGATATTGTATTTTAACACACAGCTCGTTATGAAATCGATAACTTACGGAATTTGAGGATTGGCGTGAATTTTAGTCACCAATAAACTGTTCGTGTTTATAATATTTGTAAATGAGCAAAAAATTATATGGAGTAAAAAAATATTAAACTACAATGTTATTCCCATCAGTATATTAAAAATGAAGATTTAATGACATTCCAATAAAAGCCATAACAATTGGGTCATTTTCTTCTTCTTTCAAAATTTCAGTTTCAGGGAATTCAACTGCAATTTTTCCCATAATGTGATGTGCAATTTTTCCCATAATGTGATGTTTAGTTTCTGTAATACCCTCATATTAAAAGGTTCGTACATTCTACTGTTTCGATGACTAGGGTTTATCCGGACGATTAGAATGTCTGGGACTATGTTTAATTTACATATAACAGACATAAATAAAATTAATAAAGATCAAATAAGGTTGAATTAAAATAAGAGAAATAAAGCACAAATCGATTAATGAGCCGTAGGTCCCGGTGATGGGTAACCGACCCGGGAAGCGGCTGCGAACTCAGTTGCTACCCTAAATTCGTATGGGGCCCCATGGCATCTTTAGTTGAGGGATAATTGTGAAACTATTGGAAATTAGAAAATCAAAGAAATAAAAAGGAAACAATCACAAATAAGGGAATCAGAATCTTAGGACTCATCGGACATTATTAAAAGATGGATTGTAACTCAATGAGGGGTATTTTGGTCAATTCACTCCTAGATATGACTTTTAACCTAAATGTCCATTAAAATGTATGAGATTAAAATATTAAAAAAGAATTAAAAATATAGAATGTGTATAGAAAGAAAAGAAAATGGATTAAAAATCTAAATTCTAATTGATTTATGACATCATCAAGACCTTAGCATGACATAATTAAAACTATAATTTAAATTAATTCATTTTTGGATAATTATCTTATAAAGAGACAAAAGAAATAATTGAATTAAAAACCCATCTCCATGAATCTTGTGGCCAGCTCCCTGGGTTCCCTATCCTTCCACCATTTTCATCAATTAAAGCATCCAAAACCTTACTCTTCCTTCCAATTTCCCATATAAAACTTGTAGAAAACCTCTAATCAAGCCTCAAAGTGAAGATTTGGAGAAAGAAAAGTCAAAAAAATTGAAGGGAATAGAAGATTGAAATTCATCAATTGAGGTAAGTGCACTTCAAGCTATTCTACACAATTAATCCTTGAATTTAAGTTCAAATATGTGGTAATAACTTAAGAAAAGATGAGAATCATGCATGAACTTTGAGAGTGAATTTCGGCCAGCTTAGGGTATGCTAGGGTTTGATGGGTTTTAAGTAAATTAATGATGAATTCTAGCTTGTATGAGGTTGTATATGTGATTGGTATATTGAAGTTGCATGGAATTGCATGAATTGGGAATATGGAGGATTAGGGTTTTGGTGAAAATTGGGGATTTGAAGTATGCTATGCAATTGATGTTTATAATGGTAAATTATGGTTATTTGGTATGCTTTGATTGAGAATTAGTGTGAATTGATCAAAAGAATGAATGGATGGATGATGAGTTGAATGGCCAGAATTTTGGACCTTTAAGTCCAGGAGATTTGAATGGGCATAAGTTGAGTTACTGTAACGCCCTCACTTTAGATAGTTTATACATTCTATTGTTCCGGTAACCTATGTCTATCCAGACATCTAGAATATCTGGAACTATATTTAAACTAGAGATATGAGTCATAAATGAATCAAATAAAGATAAACTCAATTTCTTACCATAACCTAATAAAATTGTCCACCAAAGTCAGGACACCAAAATTACCAGCACCACTTCTGCCCAGAAATTTTGGATAATGACTAACCTGGCCAATTATAATAAAAATATCATAACTTGAGCTACGAAACTCCAAATGGAGTGATTAAAAAAGGGAATTAAAGAAGACACATTAAGGAACAACTTTCATGAAGAAAGTTTAGCTAAATTCCCACTGTAGCTTGGTCCAATGGAATAGTGAACATAGACCATGAAATCTGGAAGTTTGAAATAACAACCAATGGGCTATGAATTGAGTTTGGCAACTAGTGCCAACAAGTATAAAGTTCAAAATGTGGTATCTAGGTAAAATTAGAAATAACAAATCTATTATATATTTAAAAGTCAATATTTGTGTTTGAATACTAAAATAAATAGTAACTACCAAACCTCAAAAACAAGAAATTAAATAATTAACTTTATAAAATACCCTAGTATGCCTAGAACGATTGGTTTGAATAGGTTAGTATGCCAATAGAGTTCTGATAGTAGTATTGCATATGGTTTTATACAATTCTGTGATTTATGGCATTTAATGTCATTTCATAATATTATGGTCTATAGCCATTCTGCTACGCTTAATACACTTGGCCTTGTGCCCAATGATTATTACGGCTCATTAGCTGTTCTGTTGCACACATAGAGATACTTTGTGACCGATGGTGTGATAGCCCGAGGTACTTGATACCCAGTACCAATTTACCCATTTATCCAGTCCAGTCAATTTGCATAGGTTACTTGGGCAACTAAATTAAGATTTAATCAATTATTATCAAATAATGAACATAACAAGTATCAAATTGATAATATTATTAATAATTACCAAAATTTTAAGTTACATAAAATATCAACATAATACCTGCATATTTATTTATTTTAGTTTATTTTTATTTTATATTGGCACCACTAAGTTTTATGCTTAGCGCGTTGCTTTTTGCCATGCGTAGGTACAGGAGATTTGGACAAAGAGTCCAGTAGACCATAGACTAAGAGTTAGAAGTTTTTTATCTACATTTAGGTCTTGAGTGTCACCTCCTTAGCAGTGCATATTTTGATAGAGTCCACCAGTTTGTATTTTATTTTTGATCCTTGTAATTAAATTTTTGGATATGTAATATAAATTATATCTTTTTTGTACATTAAATGTGCACATGATGTAAATTAATGAAGTTTGAAATTTCATGTATAAATTGTGTATGAATGAAAATTTTATGGATTCTGGTGAGTGAATCATACTGATGTTCTGAATAAAAAAATGAATTTGAGAATATATATATATATATATATATATATATATATGAAAATGATTGTTTCACACAGGTGAGAAATCGTCAAATTATTAAGAAATTAGGGGAAACTCCGTCAGTTTTTTCCGATAAAATAATTATATTAGAATTTAAATAAAATTAAATGTGATAACTAAGAATATAATGAGATAAGTTAAGATGCTCCTATACACTGTATGGCATGCCTTGCTCGACTACACTGTAGACGAGTAAGGGGTGTCACATTTAGTGGTATCAGAGCATGGTTTAGGCATTTCTGTGTCTAGATAGAGTGTATACCATTGCACTGCATTTGTAAGTGTTGAGGTGATACTAATGCAGATTTATTTGTTTTGGTTGTTTTGATTAGGATATGGACCGAAATTCACAGAGAGCAGTTAAGAAAGAGGTGGAGAGTCATGCTCCACCTATGATCAAGCCGAGGCGTGAGGGAACTGCTCCACGGTGCAGAGAGGCACTGCAGACCTCAAGAGCCATGTTTAAACAAATGGCCACATTCTTCAGACAAACGGCTAATGTTATGCCATCAATACCACTACTACAGCAGAAGTTTCATCTAGAGAAGCTAAGAAAATTTAGGGCTGTGGACTTTCTGGGAAAGAAAGAAGATTACCCCATGGCAGCTGAGAACTAGTTGGATAGAACCAGCAGGGTACTGAAGCAACTCCATTGCACCCCAGAGCAGAACCTGGAGGGAGCTGTGTCCCTGCTCCAAGATGATGCATATCAGTAGTGAGATACAGTATCCAGTGAGGTACAGCCAAATCAGATAACATGGGACTTCTTCCTTATAGAATTCAAAAAGAAGTATGTTGGTAGTGTGTATTTAGAAGAGAGAAGAAGAGAATTCATCAGTTTGAGATAGAGACAGCTATCAATGACGGAGTATGAAAGGGAGTTTTTCTGATTGAATCACTATGGAAGAGAAATAGTTCCCAATGAGGCTGAGAGGTGTAGGAGGTTTGAAAAAGGATTGAATGACAACATTAAAATTATGATAACAGCTTTGGCGATTACGAACTTCACGAAATTAGTTGAAGCTGCATTAAAAGTGGAAGGAGTCAGAATCAATAAGCAGAGTAGAAGGGATAGATAGCAGAAAAGAGGTCTGGGTCAGACCAGTTCATCCTTTGCTCCAAGTAAGAAATTTAAGGGTCCTCCTACTCAGAGTTCTAGTCAGTCACATGGTCAGGGCCAGTCCCAAAGGCCCAAATCTCAGTTCACACTGAGGAGAGGCCAGTCCACACCCTCAATGGACAGCTCTCCAGGGACGGTAATAGCTTCTGTGGCCTATCCACACTGCCAAAGGTGGCACAAGGGGGAATATTGGTGAGTGACTGGGGGTTGCTTTCGGTGTGGGTCTATAGAACATCAGATTAGAGACTGTCCATGGAGGACTGTTACAGCTGCTCTAGCACAAGCAGACAAGCCTGCCCCTGCAGCTCAAAGGGGTAAAAGGCCCAGTAAATCTGAGGCAGCTGGTACATCACAGAAGCCAGCATTAGAGTCAGTTGAGAGGCCAGATACCAGGGCACCAGCAAGAGCATATGCCATGAGAGCTCAGGACTAGCAGGACACTCCAGATGTCATCTAGGGTATGTTCTCGCTCTACAACATATCTATGCATGCATTGGTAGATCCAGGATCCACCCACTCATATATATGCATTAAGTTACCAGTAGAAAGGGAAATACAAGCAGAGAAAAGTGACCAAGATATTCTAGTCACTAACCCACTAAGCCACAGCGTAGTAGTGAATAAAGTGTACAAAGGTTGCCCATTGAGGATTCAGGGGAATGAGTTCTTGGCAAACCTAATTAAATTGCCTTTCCACGAGTTTGACGTGATTTTGGGAATGGACTGGTTATCACGTTATCAAGCAATAGTGGATTGTAAATTGAAGAGGATTACACTAAAAACTTCTCAGAATGAAGAGATAACAGTTGTGGGGGAAAGGACATATTTTCTGTCTAATATCATCTCAGCTATTGCTGCAAGGAGACTAATCAGGAAGGGTTGTGAAGCCTACTTAGCGTATGTGGTTGATACCAGAAAGGCTAGATCTAGTCTCCATGACATTCCCATTGTGAGTGACTTCCCTGATGTGTTCCCTGAAGAATTGCTGGATTTACCACCAGAAAGGGAAATTGAATTTTCCATTGAGGTACTGCTGGGCACAACACCAATCTCTATTGCTCCTTATAGGATGGCACTTACTGAATTGAAGGAGTCAAAAATCTAGTTGCAGGAGTTACTGGATAAAGGGTTCATATGCCCCAGCGTGTCACCGTGGAGAGCTCTAGTACTATTTGTGAAAAAGAAGGATGGGACTTTGAGATTATGTATTGACTACTGACAGCTAAATAAAGTAACTGTGAAGAACAAATACCCATTGCCTAGAATCGATGATCTGTTTGATCAATTGAAGAGAGCAGGAGTATTTTCTAAGATTGATCTCAAATTAGGGTATCATCAGCTAAGGGTAAAGGATGCAGATGTGCCAAAAACTACATTCAGGACCCAGTATGGACACTATGAATTTCTGGTGATATCGTTTGGGTTGACTAATGTACTAGTAGCTTTCATGGACCTTATGAACCGTACCTTCCATCCATATTTAGATTGGTTGGTAGTGGTCTTCATTGATGACATCCCGGTGTATTCTAAAAACAGAGAAGAACATGATGAGCATTTTAGGATTGTTCTGCAAACCCTGAGAGAGAAGAAGCTGTATGCTAAGTTGTCCAAGTGTGACTTTTAGTTAAGTGAGATCTCCTTTCTTAGACATATAGTATCAGCTGATAGGATTAGAGTAGATCCCAATAAAATTGAAGCTGGAATGGGAGCCTCCAAGAAATACAACTGAGGTCAGAAGCTTCTTGGGACAAGCTGGTTACTACAGAAGGAGTGCTACATCTACACAGACCACAAAAGTCTAAAGTATTTGCCAGCCTAAAATGAGCTCAACCTTAGACAGAGACGGTGGATTGAGTTCCTAAAGGACTATGACTGTGTGATTGACTACCATCCTAGGAAGGCAAATGTAGTTGCTGATGCCTTGAGTAGAAAGTCCATCACAGCTTTAAGATCATTGCGTGCCCATTTGCCTTTAGCTCAAGATGGAGCTATTTTGGTTGAGTTGCAAGTAAAGCCAAACTTGCTACAGCAGATTCGGGATGGGGCAGAAAGTAGATGAGAAGCTAATGACTATTATGAGCAAAATACCAGAAGGGAAAGAAACTGATTATTAGGTGAAAGAAGATGGGTGTCTGTACTGTAAAGGAAGAATGTGTGTACCAAATAATGGGAAACTGAAGACTAGTATTCTGAAGGAGGCACACACCAGTGTTTATGCTATGCACCCTGAAAGTACCAAATGTACCATGACCTGAAGCCTCACTACTGGTGGCCTAGTATGAAGAAGGACATAGCTAACTATGTGACTAGATGCCTGACATATCAGCAAGTCAAGGCAGAACATCAAGTTCCATCAAGCTTGTTACAACCCATCAGCATACCTGAATGGAAATGGGACCAAGTCACTATGAATTTTGGCAGTGGTCTACCTCTCACCCAGAAGAAACATGATGCAGTATGGGTGATAGTGGATAGGTTGACCAAATCAATACATTTTCTGCCAGTAAGAACTGACTACTCACTGGAGAAGCTAGCAGAATTGTATATCAGTGAGATAGTTAGACTGCATGGAATCCCACTTTCCATCATATCTGATCGAGACCTGAGATTTACATCTAGATTTTAGAAGAAGTTGCAAAAAGGTTTGGGCACACAACTCCATTTTAGCACGGCTTTTCACCCTCAAACGGATGGACAATCGGAACAGTAATTTAGGTAAAACTTAAAATTCATTGAATTATTACAACTATTAAAAACTGAAATGATATAATAACATGAAATATGCGATAGGTCCTTGAGGATATATTGAGGAGTTGTGTTATTGAGTTTGAGGGAAGTTAGGACAGATACCTTCCACTGACAGAATTTACATACAATAATAGCTAACAAGCTAGCATTCAGATGGCTCCGTATGAGGCACTGTATGGGAGGAAGTGCAGAACACCATTATGTTGGACTGAGCTAGGCGACGATACCAAACTTGTGGGATTAGACCTGGTGAAACAGACTGAGGAGAAGGTTAAATTGATAAAAGAAAATTTGAAGGTTACCTCAGATAGATAAAAGTCTTATGCTGACTTGAGGAGAAAAGACATAGAATATGAAGTTGGCGATAAGGAGTTTCTTAAAGTATCACCATGGAAGAAGGTATTGAGGTTTGGGAGAAAGTGTAAGTTAAGCCCTAAGTTCATTGGCCCATATGAAGTTATTAAGCATGTGGATCCAGTGGCCTATAGGCTAGCTTTACCACAAGAGCTCGACAAGATCCATAATGTGTTTCACGTATCTATGCTAAGCAGATACCGCTCAGACCCTTCACATGTCATCTCCATGGAAGAAATAGAAATTCAACTGGACTTGACATATGAAGAAGAACCAATACGAATTCTGGCTTGGGAAGTAAAGGAATTGGGGAATAAGCAGATTCCACTGGTAAAAGTGCTTTGGAGGCACTACAACACTAAGAAGGCAACTTGAGAAAGTGAAGAGACGATAAGGCAACAATTTCCTCAACTGTTTGCATCAAATAAATTTCAAGAATGAAATTTTTATTAGAGGGGAAGAGCTGTAACGCCCTCACTTTAGATAGTCCGTATGTTCTACTGTTTTGATGACCAATGTTTGTCCGAACAGGTAGAATATCTGAAACTATATTTAAATTAGAGTGAGGATTCTTAAATAAATCAAATAAAGATAAGAAAAATTTAGCAAAAATTTAAGTAATACAATTTTAAAAAAAAAAATTTAAATGAGCCATAGCCACCGCGATGGGTAACCTTAACGGGAAGCAACTGTGAAGACAGTTGTCGACCCTATACCCATGGGAAAACCCTATGAAATAATTTTCGAGACTCCAGTAAAGAGTTATTGAGCCTTAGATGGCATTAGAATGCCAAGAAAATGCTCTGAGAATTTTCTAAATCGGTACAAACAATTTTAGTCTGATAAGCAAATCGAAGGGCATTTTGGTCATTTCACCTTCAGAGGTGATTTTTGACCAACTTGTCCAATTAAGTAGGTAAATTATATGACATAAAATGTGAATAAATATTACAAAAAAAATTTAATTAAAAATGAGTATAAATGAAAGAAAAGCTTAATAATTATATCATGCTTGAGTAAGCATGATGCAATTAAAAAGCTCTCCACCAATCACCTTGTAACAAGCTATTATAAACAAATTTAAAAGGAGGTAAAATAAGAAAAAATTGAAAAGAAAATCTGTACTTCATCTTCCCAAACCAGCCGAATCACCCTTCTCTCTCATACCTCCATTTTAATTTTTCCTTCTCACTATAAATCCCTTGTAAAAATACCATAAAATCACAAGCTTGCTTCACAAAACCTGCTCCTTACACCTTGAACAACCTCTAAATAGCAAAAAAAAGGAGAAATTAAGAAGTTTTGTAAGCTTGGGGTTAGCTCAAATAGAGGTTAGTGCCATTCTTTCCTCCTTTCTCTTTAAATTTCATATTAGGAGCATAAATTAGGTTAGAATTTGTGAAAATTTTGCATGTTTGGATTTCCTTGAATTTTGGCAGCATTATGGGGGTGGTAACTTTGATGGTTTTGATGGATTTAAAGTGGTGTAGAGATGGTATTTGATGTATAGATGTGAATTGATAGTGAATTAACATGTTTAAGTGATGTATGTTGCATGAATTGGAATTGTAGAATTAGGGTTGAAAAAAAAATTAGGGTTTTGTTCATGTAATGGTGAATGAACATTTTAATAGTCAATTAATGACCATTTGGTAATGTTTGACCACAAATTGAAGTGAATTGTGGCATTAAGACTTGATTTGGTATGCTGTCCCTAATGTGCCAGAATTACTAAACTTGAGTCCAGTGTAGTTAGGCTGCAATAACTTGATGTGTGTAACTTCAGTTGGTACAAGGCCAATTGGAGGTGAAACTAGACATATAATAACACAATTTTGATAAAGAAACTCTGTTTAGAAAAACCAATTTAGAATGACCTAAAAATTAATCAAATTTGGGTAACCAATTCTGAACTGGTAAAAGTGATTAAATGAATAGTATTTGTTCATTTGACTATCACTTTGTGTAGAAAGGTCCAAATGACCTGATTTTTGTAGCAATGGAAAGCTAAGACAATTGGAAACAACTTCCATGAGGAACATAAACTCAAATTCTGACCATAACCTAATGAAATTGTCCACCAAAGTTAGGACACCAAAACTGCCAGCACCACTTCTGCCCAGAAATTTTGGGTAATAACCAATCCGGCCAGTTATGGTAAAAATGCCATAACTTGAGCTACAAAACTCCAAATAGAGTTAAATAATTAACTGTATAAAATGTCCTAGTATGCCTAAACCGATTGGTTTGGATAGGTTGACATGCCAATAGGGTTCTGATAGCAGTACTACATATAGTTTTAAACCATTCTATGATTTATGGCATTTAATGCCATTTCGTAATATTATGGTCTATGGCCATTCTGCTATGCTTGATACACTTGACCTTGTGCCCAATGATTATTATGGCTCATTAGCTATTCTGTTGCACACCTGGAGACACTTTATGACCAATGGTGTGATGGCCCGAGGTACTTGATACCCAGTACCAGTTTACCCGTTTATCCAGTCTGGTCAATTTGCATAGGTTACTTGGACAACTAAATTAAGATTTAATAAATTTTTATCAAATAATGAACATAACAAGTACCAAATTGATAATATTATTAATAATTACCAAAACTTTAGGTTACATAAAACATCAACATAATACCTGCATATTTATTTATTTTAGTTTATTTTTATTTTATATTGATACTACTAAGCTTTATGCTTAGCGCGTCGCTTTTTGCCATGCGTAAGTGCTGGAGATTTGGACAAAGAGCCCAGTAGTCCATAGACTGGGAGTTAAAAGTTTTTGATCTACATTTGGGTCCCAAGTGTCACTTTCTTAGCAGTGCATATTCTGATAGAGTCCACCAGTTTGTATTTTATTTTTGATGATTGTAATTAAATTTTTAGATATGTAATATAAATTATATCTTTTTTGTACATTAAATGTGCACATGATGTAAATTAATGAAGTTTGAAATTTCATGTATAAATTGTGTATGAATTAAAATGTGATGGAAATGCCATAAGGATTCCGGTGAGTGAAACTTATTGATGTTCTGAATGAGAAAATGAATTTGAGAATATATATATATGAAAATGATTTTTTCACATAGGTGGGAAATCCTCAAATTATTAAGAAATTAGGGAAAACTTCGTCAATTTTCTTCAACAAAATAATTAAATGTGATAACCAAGAATATAATGAGATAAGTTAAGACACTCCGATACACTGTGTAACATGCCTTGCTCGACTACACTGTAAACGGGTAAGGGGTGTTATAGTTATATAGCTCCAATTGGTGTGAGGCTAATTAGAGATGAAACTTAAGACATAGTGTTAGAAATGTCATGAAGACACCTTATCCAGAAACTGACCATAGGTTGCCCTAAACCTTGCTTGAATCTGGATTACAATTCTAGACCTGACTAAAAATAACCAAATGAACAGTGTTTAGTTAATTAAGCATAACTTGCATTAGAAAACTCCAAATTAGGTGATTCTTAAACCAATGGAAACCTGAGACATAGGAGAACAACTCTTATGAATAACATAGAGCCAAATTATGACCCTAACTTGATCAAAATGCTAGACAAATTTAGTCCACCAAAACTGCCCTGCACTAACTTGAACCTGGAGAATGTGAAGGATTAGCCATCCGACTAGATTTTTGCAAAATTACCATAACTTGGGCTACAAAACCGCAAATGTATTAATTCCAAAGCTAAAATTCTTATGACACATAGGAATACAAACTTTATGTTTTGACTAGAACCCAGTTCATAGGAAAAGATGAGGAAATTGTTGGGATAAGTCATGAATCCTAACTCTAAAATTCTTGCTGCTTAGCTAATTGGCCCTATAACCTCTGAATGGTTATTAGGCCATACCTTCCCTTGCATAACTCTAATTGAAGTGATTCAAAATGATTTGGAAACCTAAGACAAAGACAAAGACCTAAAACATTATTTTAGGAACTAAGGCCAAATTATGAGCTTAAGATGTCTAGATATAAAATGCAAAGTTAAGGTACAAATTTGGAAAAACTAGAATCTCAGGATATGGCACTTGAAATAGTTTTTGGTAATTTGGCCATAACTTGAGATCCAGAACTCCAAATTGAGTGATTCAAATTAGAAAATAAAACTAAGACATAGAGAAATAATTTTTAGTGAGATCACTTTCCCTAATTATGATTGAAATTAGGTTGAAATGGGATTGTAAAATCAGGGTTCTAAACTGTCCAGAACCCAAATTCCTTGAATTTGCATAAGTAACTTAGTCATTCATTAGACATTAAATTGATTAGTTATTGGAGATAATTGGGATAAGTATTGAGACATTTTCATTATATATTTTCAGTGAAAAAAGGAGCCTCCTAAATAGGGGAAAAAGTTGAACTAAGTAAGGGGAGTATTAAAAGGTTTGTGCACAACTATTCTTTTCTATGTATTAAATTTGGAATTTATTGGAATGAACCTTATATGAACGAATTATGCTTTTACTTTGTAATTGTGAACTTTAAATTGTTGAATTGACTTTATATGATTTAAATATGAACCCTTTTGTGCACTTAAGAATTTTATATATTGTTTTGAAGATTGTGAAATGAAATTGCAACAACTAAGTGTGTTATTAATTGTAAATGCATTTTGTTAAATGAAAATTGTTTGAACTGTATTTAGTTAATTTACAATGAGATTCTTTAAATGGAAAATTTTGTGAAATTGTTTTGAAACCACAGTTAGCATGGCAATGTGATTGTGTTCCTCATTAGCTTGTCTAGTGAGATGATATTGATTGTGATCTCCTCCACTTGTTGGGGTTGAGTTTTCCCTCTCTGGCTGAAGTGTTGAGGTGTGTTGCCAATTAAGGAAGGATTGAATGAGTACTCATATTTGCTAGCTAGCCCGTGTGTTCCCCTTTAGCCTTTGGTTATTAGGAGTATTGGCTTTGTCGTGGTGTACAACCTGATATTATTTTAGTGTCATGCTCTGAACTGTGTGAATGTTTTCAACACCCTTAAATTATACATATTTTGATAAAATGTGATTGAAACAAATGTTTGTTAGTGGTTGAAAAATAATATATTGTTTTCATGGTTTAAGAAAAATATGAATATTTCAATTGCTTTGCTATGATTTGGATAAATTGTGATTACTTGATCGAATGTTATTTAATAAATAATTTGTATGATTGAAAACATTGACCTAGATTTTATGAATTATGAAGAATTTTGGATATTTCAAGCTCTTTGTGATGATTTGTCAAAGTATATTTTGTATTGAATTTTAATTCATTAGTTGTGCACCACTGAGTTCACCGCTTAGCGATAGCTTTGCATGCTATCGCAGGTGAAAGAACATATAGAGCAGCTGAGTGAGATCACTTGAAGCTGCGACTTGAAGACATGTTGGGGCTATCTTTGGGTATATTATAGGTATACATTTGTACATTAAGTTTTAGTGTAATTATGTAATTATGTGTATGTAATTACATTCGAGCAGTTGTACAAAAATAATTGTAATATTATTTTGGGACTGTAATCAAATGTAAATTATTGTAATATTATTTTTTTGAGATGATCATTTGAAAAGTTTGATAATATTAATGTTATTACTTCAATGGATGTAAACATTTAAATTTCTTTCTGAGACTTGTGAATGATGAATGATTTTCTTTATGATGAGTTTTGTTGAGAATGAAATGAGACAATTTGTAACACCCTAGGCAAATCCCACATCGACAAAACATGGGAGAGATGCTGGATTTATAAGTTGGTGGTTCGTAACCCTTAGTGACGCATTTTAAAATCGTAAGGGCTTTGGCCTAGAGCGGACAATATCACTAGTGGGCCGGGCCATTACATTTGTGGTATCAGAGCCGCTCCGCGTGCAACCTTGAGCGATGGTGGGGCAAACCTCAGCGAGGACGCTGAGTCCCATAAGGGGGGTGGATTGTAACACCCTAGGCAAATCCCACATCGACAAAACAAGGGAGAGATGCTGGGTTTATAAGTTGGTGGTTCGTAACCCCTAGTGACGCGTTTGAAAACCGTGAGGGCTTTGGCCTAGAGCGGACAATATCACTAGTGGGCCGGGCCATTACATTTGCATCCATACATTTCCATTCCTACTCAATTCATATGTAAACATTCTCAAATTACATAAGCAAAATTTTCAAATTTTCTTAATTTACATAATTTACAAAATAATTACAAAATTTCATATTTGAGCAAACTCTAAATCAACTTGCATAAATTTTAAATTCCAAGAGAATTTCTAGCACTAACCTTATTCTTTAGCTTCACTCAACTTCAATTCAACCTTCTAATCAATCAAAAACTTGAAGCTCCTTCTTGGTCCACCTTGGCTGAAATTCCTCTTGCCCCAAACTCAATTTCTTTTGGTTTTCTTGAGTGCTTTCTACTAATTAGGCTTTAGTTTAGGGTGGGCTCTAATTTTTCCAAGAAAAAATTTGGTTGAGACTTAGGGTTTTAAGCTTTGGATTTTAGGTTTTAATGGAAAATTTTAGAGAAGAATGGAAGAAGGCAAGTGGACGGGAAGAAGAAGGGAAAAAGATGCAGATTTTTGTTCAATAATTAACCTATATAATAATTAAATATTTAATGGCAATATGGTAAATAAGTAGAATGACAAAAATAATTGATATTAAAAATATAACAAGATCAAATTATTAAAATAATAAAGTAAGACAAGATAGGGTGCTCCGGCACCGAGCGTGACACACTTCGCTCGGCTACACTGTAGTCGGGTGAGGGGTGTTACACAATTTGAGTTGATTGAGTTCCAATTGGGCATGATGTATTTTTGCAAATTATTTTTCAACAGGTTTGATGAACTGTTTTGATATAGTTTTAGCCGTAACCACGCGAATTTTCTGAAAAATTTTAAAAATACCTAATTATTCCTAAATAAGATTTATGACATATATTTGAACTGAAAACACTTAGTTTAAAGTTTTGTCACCACGCTAAACTTAAATCTTAAATTGTTTTGTCAAAATCCCTTGTAGTATATTTAATAGATTATCGATAGACGGAGTTCTGTAATTTATTAGGTATACTACGAGATCGTGTCATATCTTACAGAGGGGTAATGTGTAACATATTTTTAGTGCTATCAGAGCTAGTTTTTAATGTAAATTTTGAATTGTGAATTTGTAATATTTTTCGATAAGTACAACTGCTCAATGTTTGATACATATAGTAGATTTACATCATGAATATGAATTGATGGAGAGAAATTCCATTGTGTTGGTCGTTCAGGAAATAGAAAATCCTGTGAATAAATATGGAAGAAAAGGATAAAACAGTAGAACAGTCTGTTGCAGTTGATGTGTAGGAAGCGGCCCCAACTCTTCAGAGTGTCGGAGGCTCAGCTGGACCAGCCCCATCTATACAAATTACCGCACAAATGGCCTAGTAGATGGCCACGTTCTTTCAACAAATGGCTGATAATATGTTGGCCCAAGCACAAGTACATACCTAACCCCTACAAAGGCTGCATGAAAAGGGGAAGGGTGTGAAGCCTGCTGGCCAGAGTTCAAGCAGTAGCTTGGGGAAGAGAAAAGATTTTGGGGAACCTCGTGCTCATAGGTATGACAGAGGCGGATCCTCAAGGCAAAGGCCATAGATAATCAGGAGTTCCTTTCCTATCCGTATCTGTGACGTTTGTCGTAAATTACAAGGGGGTATCTGCTATAAGGCCATTAGAGCCTGTTACAATTGTGGTGAAATCCGGCATTTCGCCAGAGATTGTACTAGAGTACGTCAATCTATGGCACATACTACATCAGAAAGATCAGTCCAAGGTTCTATTTCCAGAGTTTCATAGACAGTCAGTAGGAGCAGAGGTAGAGATAGAGGCGGTGTTACTGATAGCCAAGGCATAGTGAATCAACCTGAAAAGAATAGTAAACCAGTCTGGGTGTACACCATGCGCCAAAGGGAAGAAGCAGATACTTCAGATGTAGCTGCCGGTACGTTCTTAAATTTTGAAAGGCATAATTATGTACTATTTGATTCTGGCACTACTTATTTATATGCTAGTATTAGAATTATATGTTCTGTTGCTATTCCCTTGCATGGAAATAATTTTTGGTGTGTTGGTGATTAATCCTTTAGGGTAAGAGCTACGGTAATAAATGTGATTGGAATCAGTTTTGGAAGAGTTTGTTAGTGACAGACATCTTCTAGAATACGATAAATTATAAGAGTTAATTAGCGTGCCTGTTTAGAGCAAAGCAAGAGGATCTAAAAGTGAGTTATAGTAATATAGCTACCCTAGATGAGGGCAAAGGTATTTCTACTGATAGATGTCAGTGGATACCATAATCAAAATAAGTTTAAGATATCAGTGGATTCGAGAGGGATAAGTTATAGGAAAGTTTGATCTATTGGGATGTATCGTAATAACTATGCAATGTTCTTAATGTTTTTGCTGTAAGCTGCAGATTACAGTATCGACTTGGGATTATTGTGTAGAGCTATGTACTATCCGGTAGTACACCAAGAAAAGGGTAATTGCAAATGGCTTCTGCTTTAATACATTTATGCCAGAACAGAGTCCTATTATTGGAAATGAGTTTGAAAATCATAATTAGGGATTTAAAACTCTAGAGTTAGAATATTAAAAGGTCACAGTTGTAAGATAGCTAGAGTTACTGACTCAGTTACCCTAGCACGAGCTACAGTATATCAGGAATTGCTATAAGACTAGAGATTTTAGTATATTCATAAATTAAAGATAACACTTATAGGGTGAGGTCTTCCGGTTTCTGATATGGGGTCTTACAGTTGTTTTGGTATTACAATGGACGTTTGCATACAGTTTAGTGAAAAACAATATCTTATTTGTGTAGCAACAAGGCAAAAAGTATGATTTTGTTCCCCTGAAGGAGATAGGATGTTATGGATGATGTTCATAACTTGTAAAATAACAATTCATGGGATTTATAGTATGAAAAGAGAGTAGATAACCTTATATAGTTGTGGTAAAATGGTAAGCATAGTATTCTATTGTAGTCAATTATACTACAAGAATTATAGTAGTGTTTACTCAACAAGAACGGATGAATGCCACTAATAAAATGATTTGTGAAATGATGTCCTAATTAGAATAGTAATGTGATAGGAAATAGTTAACCCAGGTATTCTTTGGAAAGAGCACAATTTTCTTTGTGAGTATCATAAGGATCAGATCATGATAATGCGAAACTTTTGAATGGCAAAGGAAAAATGAGAGTCCTGTAGAATCCCCTCTTAAAGTATTAGGGGATAGTTTATAGTTCAATAGAAGAGAAGGCAATGATTGCAGATCAATGAAAAATAAGCTATAGGATATCGGTAGATAAAAGAAAATATAAAAGTGAAAATTTGAACAGTTGGTTTAAATGTAATAATGAGATGCTATGAAAAATTAGTGGAAGTGCTAGCGAAAATGGTCAGAGAACCAATCCAGAGTAATATTGAAGTGTAGAGAATTTATTAGAAATGATAGGAAGGTACTAGTTTTTAACTCGACAGTTGAATTAAAAAAGAGAATAAGACTAAAGAGTAATATAGCCAAAAAAATTAAGTTGTGAGGGGAGATAAGGAAGTTAATTAAGGAACAAATTAAAAAGCCCATACTCGGATAAGTTTGGAAAAATAAAGTCAAGATTTAAAGGAAGCAAATGTTGTCTCATAAAGGATAAAAGAGGTACATAGGGAAGTAAGGAGGAAGAATGCAGAAAGGAATAACATTAAGGAAAATATTTATTACGATATAGAATTTAGAAATGTGAAACTCAGAGCAGATCAAATTGGGACAGTGGTAGAAGCCAAACCATGGAATATAAAATTGTAGAATATGAGTCAAACTCTATTTATTTCTATTTCCAAGATAAAGTAGGTAATATGGAGATAAAATCCATTTAAGTTATAACAGTATGAGAAATATTAGTTGAGGAGTGTAAGCAGAGTAACAAAAAAAAAATTTAAGATGTGCAGATTATCCTAAACTATTTTATCAGACAAAGGAGTGAGGTAATGAGTAATAAGTTAAATAAAAGTGAACAAGATATTACAAAATGGCATATCGGCCCAGGTCGCGAATAGAGTTGGTGAGATAGCGATTATGGGTCTATGACCAATGATTAGATAAGTATTTCTAAAATAACCAGTAAAGTCACTTTATAAGAAAACATAAATGAAAATAATTGACAGAATAATAGTGAGAGAAGATTAGGATTATCCAAAACAGACTAAAGGCTACAATAGATCTTCAAAAATCCTATATAAACTTCAAACAAAGTGATAAGGTGTTCTGAAGGTTTTCCTTAGAAGAAGATTATAAGATTTGGCAAGAAAGGAAAAAAAAAAAAAAACTAAATCCTTACTTTATAGAACCATATGAGATTCTAGAAAGAGTGGGTCCATTGGCACATAAATTTGCTTTACCTCCAGAGTTGAAGTAAATCTAGACCTAACTTATGATGAGAAACCCATAAAGATCTTGGCACTTGAGGTGAAACAGTTAAGAAATAAATAGATACCACTGGTTTAAGTGCTATGTAACCATCATTCAGGCCATGAGGGCATATGGAAATGTGATAAAGACATAAGAAGACAACACTCGCAACTATTTAAATACTAACATTAGGCAAATTTCGAGGACGAAATTTCTTTTAAGGAGGGAAGAATTGTAACACCCTTACATTAAGTAGTCCATACATTTTACTATTCTGGTGACTAAGGTCTGTCTGGATGGCTAAAATATCTGGGAATATATTTAATTTACATAGAAGAGACATAAATAAAATTGATAAAATTCAAATGAGGTTGGATTAAAATAAGAGAAATAAAGCATAAATCAGTTAATGAGCAGCAGGTCCCGGCGATGGGTGACCGATCCGGGACGCGGCTGCGAACTCAGTTGCTATCCTAAATTCGTATGGGACCCCGTGACATCTTTAGTTGAGGGATAATTGTTAAACTATTGGGAATTAGAAAATCAAAGAAATAAAAAGGGAACAATCACAAATAAGGGAATTAGGATCTTAGGACTCATCAAGCATTATTAAAAGATGGACTATAATCCGATGAGGGGCATTTTGGTCAATTCACTCCTAGAGGTGACTTTTGACCTAAATGTCCATTAAAATGTATGAGATTAAAATATTGAAAAGGATTTAAAAATATAGAATGTGTATGGAAAGAAAAAGAAAAGGGATTAAAAATCCAAATTCTAATTGATTTATGATGTCATCAAGACCTTAGCATGACATAATTAAAACTATAATTTAAATTAATTCATTTTTGGATAGTTATCTTATAGAGAGACAAAAGAAATAATTGAATTAAAAACCCATCTCCTTCAATCTTATCGTCGGCTTCCTTAGTTCCCTATCCTTCCACCATTTTCATCAATCCAAGCTTCCAAAACCTTACTCTTCCTTCTAATTTCCCATATAAAATTTGTAGAAAACCTCTAATCAAGCCTCAAAGTGAAGATTTGGAGAAAGAAAAATCAAGAAAGTTGAAGGGAATAGAAGATTGAAATTCATCAATTGAGGTAAGTGCACTTGAAGCTATTCTACATAGTTAATCCTTGAATTTAAGTTCAAATATGTGGTAATAACTTAAGAAAAGATGAAAATCATGCATGAACTTTGAGAGTGAATTTCGGCCAGCTTAGGGTATGCTAGGGTTTGATGGGTTTTGATTGAATTAATGATGAATTCTAGCTTGTATGAGGTTATATATGTGATTGGTATATTGAAGTTGCATGGAATTGCATGAATTGGGAATATGGAGGATTAGGGTTTTGTTGAAAATTAGGGTTTAAAAGTATTCTATGCAATTAATGTTTATAATGGCAAATTATGGTTATTTGGTATGCTTTGATTGAGAATTGGTGTGAATTAATCAAAAGAATAAATGGATTGATGATGAGTTGAATGGTTAGAATTTTGGACCCTTGAGTCCAGTAGTTTTGAATGGGCATAAGTTGAGTTACATAGCTCCAATTGGTGTGAGGCCAATTGAAGATGAAACTTAAGACATAATGCTAGAAATGTCAGGAGGAAAACTTATCCAGAAACTGACCATAGATTGCCTTAAAATTTACTTGAATCCAGATTACAATTCTGGACCTGACTAAAAATGACCAAATGAACAGTGTTTAGTTAATTAAGCATAACTTGCATTAGAAAACTCCAAATTAGGTAATTCTTAAACCAATGGAAACTTGAGACATAGGAAAACTACTCTTATGAAGAATATAGAGCCAAATTATAACCATAACTTGATTAAATTGCTAGATAAATTTAGTCCACCAAAACTGCCCTAGACTAACCTGAACTTGGAGAATGTGAAGGATTAGCCATCTGACTAGTTTTGGCAAAATTGCCATAATTTAGGCTACAAAACTGCAAATGTAGCAATTCTAAAGCCAAAATTCTTAAAACACATAGGACTATAAATTTTATGTTTTGACCAAAGCCCAGTTCATAGGGCAAGATAGGGGAATTGTTGGGATAATTCAGGAATCCTAAATACAGAATTCCTGCTCCTTAGCTAATTGGCCTTATGACTTCCGAATGGTTATCACGCCATAACTTCCTTTACATAACTCTAATTGAAGTGATTTAAAATGATTTGAAAACCTAAGACAAAGACCTAAAATATTGTTTTAGGAACCAGGGCCAAATTATGAGCTAAGATACCCGGATATAAAATGCAAAGTTAAGGTACAAATCTAGAAAACCTGAAATCTCAAGATATGACACTTGGAACGGTGTTTGGTTATTTGGCTATAACTTGAGATCCAGAACTCCAAATTGAGTGATTCAAATTGGAAAATAAAACTAAGATATAGAGGAATAATTTTTAGTCGGATCACTTTCCCTAATTATGATTGGAAGTAGGTTGAAATGGCATTGTAAAGTCAGGGTTCTAAACTGTCCAGAACCCAAATTCCTTGAATTTGCATAAGCAACTTAGTCATTCATTAGACATTAAATTGACTAGTTATTGGAGATAACTGGGATAAATATTGAGACATTTCTATTGTGTATTTTCAGTGAAAAAAGGAGCCTCCTAAAGAGGGGAAAAAGTTGAACTAAGCAAGGGGAGTATTAAAAGGTTTGTGCACAACTATTCTTTTCTATGTATTAAATTTGGAATTTATTGGAATGAACCTTATATGAACGAATTATGCTTTTACTTTGTAATTGTGAACTTTAAATTGTTGAATTGACTTTATACGATTTAAATATGAATCCTTTTGTGTACGTAAGAATTTTATGTATTGTTTTGAAGATTATAAAACGAAATTGCAACAATTAAGTGTGTTATTGATTGTAAATGCGTTTTATTGAATGGAAATTGTTTAAACTATAATTACTTGATTTACAATGCGATTCTTTGAATGGAAAATGTTGTGAAATTGTTTTGAATTATAGTTAGCATGTTAATGTGATTGTGTTCCTCATTAGCTTGTCTAGTGAGATGATATTGATTGTGATCTCCTTCACTTGATGGGGTTGAGTTTTCCCTCTTTGGCTGAAGTGTTGAGCTGTGTTGCCAGTTAAGGAAGGATTGAATGAGTACTCATATTTTCTAGCTAGCCCGTGTGTTCCTCTTTAGCCTTTGGTTATTGGGAGTATTGGCTTTGTCATGGTGTACAACCCGTCATTGTTTTAGTGTCATGCTCTGAATTGTGTAAATGTTTTCAACACTCTTAAATTATGCATACTTTGATAAAATGTGATTGAAACAAATGTTTGTTAGTGGTTGAAAAATAATATATTGTTTTCATGGTTCAAGAAAAATATGAATATTTCAATTGCTTAGTTATGATTTGGATAAATTGTGATTACTTGATCAAATGTTATTCAACAAATGATTTGTATGATCGATAATATTGACCTAGATTTTATGAATTATGAAGAATTTTGGATATTTCAAGCTCTTTGTTATGATTTATCAAAGTATATTTTGTGTTGAATTTTAATTTATTTGTTGTGCACTACTGAGTTCACCGTTTAGCGATAGCTTTTTATGCTGTCACAGGTGAAAGAAAATATAGAGCAGCTGAGTGAGATCACTTGAAGCTGTGACTTGAAGACGTGTTGGGGCTATCTTTGGGTATATTATAGGTATATCTTTGTACATTAAGTTTTAATGTAATCATATAATTATGTGTATATAATTACATTCGAGCAGCTGTACAGAAATAATTGTAATATTATTTTGGGATTGTAATCAAATGTAAATTATTGTAATATTATTTTTCTGAGATGATCATTTGAAAAGTTTTGTAACATTTATGATATTACTTCAATGGATGTAATCATTTAAATTTCTTTCTGAGACTTGCGAATGATGAATTATTTTCTTTATGATGAGTTTTTTTTAGAATGAAATGAGACAATTTGAGTTAATTGAGTTCCAATTGGGCATGATGTATTTTTGTAAATTGTTTTTCTACAGGTTCGAAGAACTGTTTTGATATAGTTTTAGCCGTAACCACACGGATTTTCCTCAAAATTTTAAAAATACATAATTATTCTTAAATAAGATTTATGACATATTTTTGAACTGAAAACACTTAATTTAAATTTTTATCACCACGCAAAACTTAAATCTTAAATTGTTTTATCAAAATCCCTTATAGTATATTTAATAGATTATCAGTAAGCAAAGTTCGGTAGTTTATTAGGTATACTACGGGATAATGTCATATCTTATAGAAGGGTAAGGTGTGACATTTTCACAATCCGTATGCTTTGCAAATGATTTGTTAAGCAATGATAAAGAATGAATTGAAGAAATTGAAGAAGCTATACCTTAGGCTTCCTTATCAAAATTAAGGCATTTATTTACAACTTTGATAATTTTTTGTGAGATTTCTAAGCCTACAAATTGTACAAATTGTTGGAAAAATTTTAGCTGTTATTTTTTGATGACATCAATTACCAATTGCGTTGTATGCTTAATATCCCAAAATTTATGATTTCTGATGACCACTTGAAAAACTATGTTCTTCTAAAATTACAAAAATATTTCAATAAAAATTCAACTTCTTTAGGTGATCATTATTTGCCTCTCCTAGATAAACCTCTTTTAACATATATTGATAATAGATTATTACTTAAAGAACTAAATTATGATGTGACTCAATTAAAGATTAACGATGATCATATGATTGTTACATTGAACATAAAATAAAGAGCCATATACGATGATGTTATATCATTAATTTGAAGGCTTGGAAGCATGGATTTAGTGCCTTTAGTAGGTTAGAATTCAAAATTTTATCTACGGTTACATGCTAGCGTACCATAGTAGCTTATGAACTTAGCCAACCTCCTATGCCTATGGGCATGCAAAAACACCTTTAGCATGCTTTATTAGTTCATTTGCCATTAAGGATTGGTGTTTAGTATTTAATCACTTTAAGTGCTAATTAAAAGAGGGATGAAGTTCAACTAACCTCTAAGGTGCTGAATCAACCTTCTTAATTCCCTTTGGGAGTTTCTAAGAGCTTTAAATGTAGCTCATCTAGCTTGTCCACCACAAGCTCACCAAGGTCACCTTTGCAATCCCAAAACCTCTCTTGAAGTTTGCCAACCACTTGAATGAGATGAGTTTGCTTTGGTGAGGGTTAATGGATGTGGGTGCACTAGAAACTCTTTCTAGTTTTTTGATTCAAAAGAAAACAAAGCTTTCTCTTAGCTATCAATGGAAGAAAAATAGAAAAGGGAGAGAGAGCTAGTGCGTTATCCCCTTAGAAGAAAAGGAAGAAGATGAAGTCTTCTCCTTCGTTCTTCATTTTTATACAAGAGACAAAATCTAACTAATTGGTATCACATGTCCAGCTATGATTTAATCTTCCTTTTTATTTGTCTTAATCTCATTAAGATAAGTGTCAAAGCTTGATTAAATCATCAAAAGATGGTCTTCCATCATGAAAAGACAAGTGGCTCAATCATATGGGTGCCATGTGTCATTATCTCATGGTGCCACATGTCACCATGTGAAATTACCATTTTTCCCTTGTATATGATTTTGAGTTCTCAACTCAAAATTATATTTTCTCTTCTTCAAATTAATTTATATCATATATTAATTAATTAATTGATTAATCTCCATTAATTAATTTCATAATTAAATTTATATTCAAACTCTTTAAATATAAATTTAATTTACATTATACATCCAATAACTTGGATTTGGTTTCAAGTCATGCTAGGGAAATTGCAATCTCATTGCAAACCAAATCAATTTAATTAATTAATTAAACTCTTTAATTAATCAATTATATCATATTTTACTTGGTGATTAACTTGTGTATATGTGTGAATTACTAGGCTTATTACTAATTGGTAATGAAAAATGATATCAACTCTTAATATCATTAAAACTCTTTCTTACCATAAATGATTTCTTTAAATCATTTTAGGCACCTCATAGACCATGATTAACACCTAATATAGCATGCCATGGCCACCAAATCAGTAATAAGGAATACCTTAAATGAACTTTTAATCATATGTTACCATGCACTAAAATCTTTCCATTATAAAATCTCAATTATAGCTAGACTCATAGTTAATGTCAAACTCCATTTGTTATGAATCTTACATTCTCTTTTAATTCCAATTCTTGATTAATTAGACTTTCCTGTCAGAAACACCTTTCTGGCTAAGTTTATCTGTCCTGGCCAGGTGTAACGCCCTCACTTTATGTAGTTCATACATTCTACTATTTTGATGACTAACGTTTGTTCGAACAGCCAGAATGTCTGGAGTTATACTTAAACTAGAGTAAGGAGTTATAAGATGGTTAAATAAAGACCAAGAAAAATTAAGAAAAAATAAAAGAAATGAAGTGTAGATAGGTTAAAGGAGCCGGAGTCACGGCGATGGGTAACCATAACGGGAAGCGACTGTGAAGACAGTTGCCAACCCCAGACCCTTGGGGAAACCCTGTAAGATAAATAATGGGACTAAATTGAAGGATTTAGGTTTAAAAGGCAGTAAAAATGCCAAGAAAATTTAAGAAAATTTAGTCAATCAGCAAAGGAAATTATAACTCGATAAGTTAAATGAAGGGCATTTTGGTCATTTCACCCTCAGTGATGAATTTGACCTAAATGTCAATCAAAATGAGAGAGAATAAAATATTAAAAATAAATTAAAAACATGAATTTAAGTGATGGAAAATAGGAAAAGAAAAGGAAAAGAAAGAAATAAAATTAAATGAATTATGAGGTAAGCATGATGTGTTATGACATCATTAAAACTGTAAACCAATTATAATTAGACAATCTAATATATATAGGGAAAAATTAATTAAAAGACCAAAAGTCATCTTCTTCTCCTTTGTTCTTCTTGGCCGACTCCCACCACCACCATCGTCCTCCATTTTTGTTTCTTAAAAGCTTTAATTTCTATGCAATCTTACCATAAAAATCAAAAAATTCCTACACTAAACTTTGATATTATACCTAGGCAAAGCTATTGATAGCCAAGAAAGAAGAGATTAGTAAAGTTTTGAGCAAGTTCAAGAAGTTGATAAAAAAGGTTAGTACTTATTCTTTCTTCCTCCCTTCACTAAACCTTGAATTGATGTTAAGATGAGTTGATATTGCATAAAAGTTAGAGAAAATGATGGGTATGTGAGGGTACCAATTTTGGCAGCCAAGAGGGAAAGTGGAGTTTGATATTTTTAATTGATATAAATTAGTTTAGTGATGATGCTTGATGAGGTTATATACATTAGAAGTTGTATGGATTGAGTTTCCATGAATTATAAAAATTAAAGTTAGGGTTTTGACCAAAAATTAGGGTTTTTATGTTATGGCTTGAAATTAAGAATGTTGAGATGATTTATTGCCTATTAAAAGTGCTATGAATGCCAATTGAAGTTTGGGAGTTAGATAAATTGAATTTGGGAGTGTTAAATTTTCATGCAGAAATTCAGACATATGAGTCTAGTGTAGTGTTTAAGCTATAAGTAGAGTTGTGATGCTCTAATTAGTATGAGGCTAATTAGAGATGAAACTAGGGTTATAATGCCCCATTTTTCATGAAGAAACCATGCCCAAAACTATCCCTAACTTGACATAAAAACTGCTTGAATCCGGATAACCCCAATCTAGACCTAGAAAAATGGCCAAATAAACAGTAATTGTTCAAATGGCCATAACTTACACTCGGAAGGTCCGAATAACCTGATTTTTGAACCATTGGAAAGATTACATATGGGAGCACATTTTTAATGAAGATCACAGAATCCAGTTCTGACCCTAACTCAACCAAATTGCTAGCACAAGTTAGGTTACTAATTCTGCCCAGAACCAAAACTGCCCAGAAATTTTGGAATTGAACCTATTCGACTAGTTTTGGCAAAAATGTCATAACATGGTCCACAAAACTGTAAATATAGTGAAACTAAAGCCAAAATCTCTATGAGACCTAAAAATATAATTTTAATGTTTTGACCAAAACTTAGAACCCAATGGAACTAAGTCAATTAACTACGACAAATTAACATGCCAAAACCTGAAATTGAACCAAATAACCACTTGACTCTAGAACAGTGTTTATACCATAACTTTCACTAGAAAATCCTAAATGGGATGACCTAAACTGTTTTGGAAACCTAGGAGATAGGGTTCCAACTTTGATTTTGAAACTTTCCTCAAATTTTGAGTGTAAGCATCCTAAAATAGGAGACAAAGCCACTGACCTGAATCTAGAATCCTAAAGGCACAAGGTACCTGAGTCTAGGCTAGTTAATTTGCTATAATTAATTCTATAAAACTTCAAAAATTGCAAATCTTAAATTTGAGTGATCCTAAGACATAGAGTAACAACTCCTATGAAGAACATTAGGCCTAAAAGTGGCTGTAACATATCCAAATAATTAGGAAAATATTGACTTCAGAATCTGCCTGGTTATAGAACTATAATGAGTTAATGAATCAGTTATGGTTATTTGACCATAACTTGAGGTCTAAAACTCCAAATGACATGATTCAAAAAGGAAAAAGGCAAGACATAGTAGAACAACTTCCATGAAGGGAGTGTGGCCAAACAGTGGCCACATCTTAACCAATTTGCTAGGTGAATTTAAGATACCAAATCTAGACCTTGAGAAAGGATTATAAAATAACTTGGCACATGACATGGAATGAACTAAAATAATTTGTTAAACATAACGATAACATGAATAGGCATGTAGTGACATGAAAATGCTATAAAATATCACTAGTATATATATATATATATATAATGAATTAATGAAACTATAAATACTATTTTGCCCAAAGTATACCTAGACTTATTTATAAAGCATGGATCGATTGGTATATCAATTAGGGATTACAGATTGCAGTACTGCCCACATAAATAATCATTGACAGAAAACATATATCTGAGATGATTGTTCTACTGGCTTTATGCCTACCCGTTGGCCATGGTGCCTATTATCATTACCGGCTTATGTCTGCCCGTTGGCTTAGTGCCTAACATGACTGTTATATGCTTGATAGACATATAGATGCCTAACTAGTATATTCCTATGTATCCGGTCTTTATAGTCCGTCATAGGTTACTTGGGCACATATATGAGTAATACACTTTAAATTTAAATAAGTACATGAAGATATTACTATTATGGATTTAATAAGACTGAATATGAAATATGTGAATAAAAAGATCCTGATAAATTATTTGCTCTCAAAGTTTTGTAAATATGTAATTAATTAAAAAATTTAGGAAATTTTATATAGATAATTATTTCAATTATTAGTTATTTTTATTTCAATTATTGCACCACTAAGCAAAAATACTTAGCGCGATGAATTGTTTCCTTGTGTAGGTACTGGAGATCAGCATCAGCAGCAACAGCAGTAGCAGTAGAGCCTAGACAGGATTTTCATCAGATCTATAACACCCCTTACCCGTTTACAGAATAGCCGAGTAAAATATGTCACACAGTGTACCGGAATACCCTATTTTATTTCAATCTTTTTTATCCTTCCTAATTTATTTTTTTCATAGTTATGAAGTATAATTCGTGAAATATCATTCATTTAAGTCATTTATTGAAATCATAAATTTATTTGAGGTTTCACAAATTTTATAGAAAATCCGGCAGAGTACCGGCTAAAAATGGAGAAAACAGTTCTTCAGAACCTGAGAAAAACACTTCCAAAATTCTCAATCAATCCCAAACTCCATTTCATCAATAAAATCTCAATATTTCTCAAATATACTCCCAATTCTCATTCATCCATTTCATAGGATATTCATGTACAAGTCATAAATAAATATTCACTTTTTCATTCATAAACATAATTTTCACTATTTACATTGACAACAAAATACATTACATGAGTCTCAATTTCATATGAGAAAATAAATTTTAATTACAAAATACCCAAAATGAAACCTAGTGTCCTACCAATGCACTGATGTCAGTGAGGTGACACGGACACTATGCAGAGCTGCAGAAGGCCTCACCCAGTCTGCGATCAACTGGGCTCTCGGTCAGTCTCTCCAGAACCTACGCGTGGCAAAAGTAATACACTAAGTAATAATGCTTAGTGGTGTCAATAGTAAAATAAAAAGAAATAACAGAAAATAAATATGCAGTGCATGTTCTGATGTCTTATGCAGACAATTTTTCGATCATTATTGGTAATCTTATTTATTTTATACTTGTTATACTCATAATTTCATTAAATTTATCCACTTCCATTTTTAGTTGCCCAAGTAACCTAAACTGGATGACTGGACTGGATAAACGGGTAAACTGGCACTGGGTATCAAGTACCTTGGGCTGTCACACCATCGGTCACATATGTATCTCCCGATGTGCAACAGAATAGCTAATGAGCTGTAATAAATGTTAGGCACAAGGCCAAGTATCATCACAATGTCAGAATGGCTAAAAGCCATAAAATCACATAATGGCATAATGTCATGTGCAGTACTGCTAACTGAACCCTATTGGCATGCCAACCTATCCAAACCAATCTTGCTAGGTGTACTAGGGCATGTTACACTTTTAAATTTCACAATTCTTAAAATTGAAGTTTAAGTGTTACTATTCATTTCATTAGTCAACTAAAATGTTGACTTTTGCATAGACAATAGGTACATTGGTTCTAATACTCTCAACATACCACATTTTGCATTCTAAACTTGTTGGTATTGGTTGCCAATATCATTTTTAAGCTTAGTGTTAGTTATTCAAAATTTTCAGATTTTAAGCCTCATATTTACTGTTCCATTGGTTATTTATACAGTAGGAATTTGGCAAAATTATTTTCATGAAAGTTGTTCCTTATTTTGTCTAGTTACATTTCTTTTTTTGAATCACTTTATTTGGAGTTTTGTAGCTCAAGTTATGGCCTAAACACCATAACTGGCCAAATTAGACAGAATCTAAAATTCTGGGCAAAACTGGTTCTGCCAGATTTAGTAACCTAAGTTTGGTTGGCAATTTGACTAAGTTATGGTCAGAATTTGGATTTATGTTCTTCATAAAAGTTGTAGGTCTATGTCTCACCTTTCTGCTGGTAAAATTTTAGGTCAATTGGACATTTCTACACTGAGGTATGACTAAATGAATAAACACTATTCATTTAGTCATTTTGCCCAAGTAGAATGCAAGTCACCCAGATTAGGGCAATTTTTAGGTCATCTTGATTTGGTTTTCTAGGCAAGGTTTCCATACCAAAGTTGTGCCATTATGTGTCTACTTTCATGTCCAATTGGCCTTGTACCAATTGAACCTTTACAACTCCATTTATAGCTGCATAAACCTACTGGACTCATAATCAGTCCTGCAGGTCAGCCAAGGCAGCTCACCCAAACTCAAATGCCAAGCCACAACTCACTTCATTTCCTCATCATACATAGCCAAATGGTCACTAATTGACCATTTAAACTTTTATTCACCAACACATGAATAAAGTCTCAATTTCATACCCAAACCCTAACTCAACCATCTCAAATCATGCATTTAACTTGCATTTCATTATCCTAATCATGAAGTTAATATTGAAGGCAGCCATGATACCATTTCACCTCAAAGAAAACTTCATAACCCTACCAAGTACAAGGCTGCCAAAATTTTTGGGGAGGTATACACATAATTTTTATACAATTTTCTTATAGATTTCTACTTAATCTCACTTCCTCAACATGAAACTAAAGAGAAACATGAAGTTTGGTCACTAACCTTGAATGGAGTTAATTTCAATCTTGCAAGAGCTCTTCTTTTTCATTTCTTTTTGCTCCCAAATGCTTCACTAAGATGAACTATCAAGTTTTTGTGTTGGGAATTTAGGGTTTAGTGAAAGAAAAACTAAGGAAACCAAGCTTTGAAAACTTGGCAATGGGGGACAATGGAATGGGTATGGGGTGGCTGATTTTTGGTGTAGGTGTGGCTGCTGAGTTTTTTGATTTTTTTTATTGTATTCTTATCCCATTTTATTTATTTTAAATGGGCTTGATTAATTGTAATTGGTGGTAAGTGTTTAATTCCAATTTCTCTCATTTTCTTTCCTTTTCTTGTCTACTTAATTTCAATTTAATTTTTAGCAATATTTATTCACATTTTATGTCATAATAATTATTTACTTAACTGGACAAGTTGGCCAAAAATTACCTCTGAATGCGAAATGACCAAAATGCCCTCCGTTTGGCTTAATAGACTAAAATTGTCTGTACCGATTGAAAATTTTTTTTGAAACATTTTCTTGGCATTCTAATACCGTAGGAACCTCAATGACTCTTCTCTGAAGTCCCAAAAATCATTTTATGAATTTTTCCTCGGGTTTAGGGCTCCTAGTTGCGAGGACCACAACTTCCCACTAGGTTACCCATCGCTAGGGCACCTGCTCATTTAACTTGGTTGTATTTTATTTCTAAAATTTTTCCTAAATTTTTCTTATTAATATTTGAGTTAATTATGGCTCCTCACTTTAGTTTAAATGTTTTTCTAGACATTCTAGCTATCTGGACCGACATGGGTCACTAGAACAGTGGAATGTACGGAATTTCTACAGTGAGTATGTTACAACTCTTCCCCTCTAATTTAAATTTCGTCCTCGAAATTTACCTGATGCAAACAGTTGAGGAAACTGTTGTCTCATCATTTCTTCACTTTTCCAAGTTGCCTCCTCAGTGTTGTGGTGCCTCCAAAGCACTTTCACTAGTGGAATCTGCTTATTCCTTAACTCTTTCACTTCCCGAGCCAGGATCCGTATGGGTTCTTCTTCATATGTTAAATCCGGTTGTACTTCAATTTCTTCCATGGAGATGATATGTGAAGGATCTGAGCGGTATCTTCTTAGCATAGATATGTGGAACACATTGTGGATCTTGTCCAGCTCTGGTGGTAAAGCTAGCCTGTAGGTCACTGGATCCACACGTTCAATGACTTCATATGGGCCAATGAACCTAGTGCTTAACTTGCCTTTTCTTCTAAACCTTAGTACCTTCTTCCATGGTGACACCTTGAGGAACACTTTGTCAACAACCGCATATTCTATTTCTTTTCTCTTCAGGTCGGCATAGGATTTTTATCTGTCTGAGGCAACCTTTAGATTGGCTTTGATTAGCTTTACCTTCTCCTCAGTCTGTTTCACCAGGTCTGGCCTTACCAGTTTATCTTCACCCAATTCAGACCAGCACACTGGAGTTCTACATTTCCTCCCATACAGTGCTTTATACGGGGCCATTTGGATACTAGCTTGGCAGCTATTGTTGTATGCAAATTCTGCCAGTGGGAGGTATCTATCCCAACTTTCCTCAAACTCAATGATACAACTCCTCAGCATATCCTTAAGGACCTGCCATATATTTCATGTTATTATTATCATTTCAGTTTAATATTTGTATTAGTTCAATTGGTTTCAATTGTTTACCTGGATTACTCTTTCTGATTGCCCATTCATCTGAGAATAGAAAGCTGTGCTGAAGTGGAGTTGTGTACCCAAGGATTCATGCAATTTCTTCCAAAATCTTGATGTAAATCTTGGGTCTCGATCAGATATAATGGAAAGTGGAATTCCACACAATCTATCTATCTCACTGATATATAATTCTGCTAACTTCTCCAATGAGTAGTCAGTCCTTACTGGCAGAAAGTGTGATGACTTCGTCAATCTATCTATTATCACCCATACTGCATCATGCTTCTTCTGGGTGAGAGGTAGGCCACTTACAAAATCCATGGTGACCCAATCCCATTTCCATTCAGGTATGCGTATAGGTTGTAGCAAACCTGACGGAACTTGATGTTCTGCCTTGACTTGCTGACATGTCAAGCATTTAGTCACATAGTCAGCTATGTCCTTCTTCATACTAGGCCACCAATAATGAAGCTTCAGGTTAGGATACATTTTTGTACTTTCTGGGTGCATAGCATAAATACTGGTGTGTGCTTCTTTCAGAATACTGGCTTTCAATTCCTATCATCTGGTACACATACTCTTTCTTTGTAGTACAGATACCCATCTGCTTTCACCTCATAGTCAGTTGCTTTCCCCTCTGAGATTTTACTCACAGTAGTCGTTAATTTCTCATCTACCTTCTACCCATCTAAAATCTGCTGTAGTAGGTTTGGCCTCACTTGCAACTCAGCCAAAATAGCTCCATCTCGAGCCAAAGATAGGTGGGCATTCAATGATCTCAGAACAGTGATGGATTTTCTGCTCAAAGCATCAGCAACTACATTTGCCTTCCTAGGATGGTAATCAATCACACAATCATAGTCCTTCAGGAACTCAATCCATCGCCTCTGTCTGAGGTTGAGCTCCTTCTGGGTTGGCAAGTATTTCAGACTTTTGTGGTATGTGTAAATGTAGCACTTTTCACCATACGAGTAATGCCTCCGTATCTTCAGTGCGAAGATAATTGCTGCAAGTTCTAGATCATGGGTAGGGTAATTCTGTTCATGCGGCCTTAGCTGCCTAGAAGCATAGGCGATCACCTTCCCCTCTTGCATCAAAACACACCCTAACCCATTGTGAGAGGCATCACTGTAGACCACAAAGTCCTTTCCTGATACTGGCTTTGTTAACACTGGTGCCTCTGTCAACATAGCCTTCAATTTCTCAAAACTGGTCTGACACTCGTCATTCCAGTCAAATCTGACCTTCTTTTGTAATAACTTGGTTATTGGAGTAGCTATTAACGAAAATCCCTTCACAAATCTTCTGTAATATCCAGCTAGCCCCAAGAAACTTCTGACCTCAATTGTATTCCTGGGAGGCTTCCATTGCATCACTGCTTGTATCTTCTTAGGATCCACTCTAATCCCATAAGCTGACACTCTGTGTCCAAGGAATGCAATCTCATTCAACCAGAAGTCATACTTGAACAACTTAGCATACAGCTTCTTTTCTCTCAGGATTTGCAGAATAATCCTCAACTACTCATCATGTTCTTCCCTTGTAACACCCCTAAGTTCGGTAGTGCGTTCTACTGTTCCGGTGACCAGTGTTGTCCGGACAGCTAGAATGCCTAGAACTACACTTCGATATGAGTGAGGAGACATTAAATAATGAAACACAAGAAAAGAAAATACAAGAAAAATAAAGGAAAAATAATATTAAAGAAATGCAACTAAGTTAAGCGAGCCGAGAACCCTAGCGATGGGTGACCGCACCGGGAAGTCACGGCGTGGACCGTTGACTAGCCCTAGACCGCGGGGAACCCTGGAAAATATTTTTAGGACTTAAATAAAAACCTATTGAAGTACAAATACCATTAGAAATATCAAAGAAAAATTAATTAATTAGTACAAAGAAAAGTGAGAAATCGAAAAACGGATAAAACCCGGTGTTACCAAAAAATCGGGAATGCAACCCGAACAGGGGCATTGTGGTCATTTGACACATCGAGTTGTCTTTTGACCTAAATTTCCATTAAAAATACATGATATTATATTTGTAAAATGTCATGAAAATTAAAATTGTGGTACATAGTATAAATGATGGAAGTTTGGGGCATAAAAATGAAAATTGAGAAAGTTTGAATAATTAAACATTAAAATAAATTAAGTGCTCCACTAAGGCAGCTTGGACCACCTATAAAAGACACTTTGGACAGCTGAACATCATCTTCAACCTCCAGCAAATGAACCAGCCGAATGCATCCCAAAGAAAACTCCATGGCCATTCATGCATGAAGCTCCAATCCTCCATGATCAAGCCCTAGTTTCTTCAAGAGTCCTTCACTAAAGTTGTTCTATACAACTTGGGCAGTAGATAGGCAGCAAGAAATTTAAGTTTTGGTGAGGTTTTGAAGAATTTCAAAAGTGGTAAGTATGTATTTTTGATGCTTGCTTCATTAAAGTTTGTGTGGATGTTATGGGTACTTGAATTGTGGAAAGAATTTTGAGGTTTGATATTTAAAGGGAGAGCTGTATTTTTGGCAGCCATGGAAACACTTTGAGAACAGCTTATTTTTGCTTCTAAATGGTAGATTAAAAGATTGATTAAATGTATAGGTGTGTAGGAAATTATTTGGGTGATGTATACTTAGTATATGTGGATGTGTATTTGAAATTTGAAGCTTGGAAATTAATGGAGTGTGATGTATGAATTGGCAGCTTGCATTGTGAACCAAAAAAATGTTATTTCATGGGTTGGTTTATGAAATTACATGGTTGAATTATGGTGCTTGCTATGGCAGATTGTATATGTGTACAAGGGTTTGAGTTTAGGCATGTAAATGAGCTTGTTATGTAGTTAAATTGTGTGTAACTTGGACTTGGTAAATTCTGTACTTTATGGTGTATGTTGAATGTGATTGTAAGCTGCCAAAATGATCAACAATATGTGGTAAAATATGTTTAGGTTATGGTACAAACCAGATTAGGTAAGAATGTGTGAATTGGTAAATGCTAAAAGTGAGCTTTGATGAGTAATAAAGAAAGTGCAATAGGGCAGTATGCATTTTAGGCCTATAACTTTAAGTGTGTGGCTCCAATTGGTATGAGACCAATTGGAGGTGAAACTAGGCACAAAATGTGCCAACTTTCATGAAGGAAGCTTGCCAAAATTCTGCTTGCAAGGTAGCTTGAAAAATGACCAAATCCGGATTAAGTGCAATTGAGGCCTGAAAACTGACCATTTGGGCAGCAGTTAGTGTTTAGGCCATAACTCACTCAAAATAAGTCCAATTGACCTGAAATTTTAACCATGAATAGTTAAGACCCATATCTACAAGTCTTGTGAAGACACAAAAGCCCAGAAATGACCATAAGCAAGTCAAACAGCTTGCACAAGTTCGGGTCCAAAAACTGGCCGAACCTAAAATGACCTAAAGTGACCTAAAATGACCAATTTTGGTGCAATTTGACCAGCAATAGTAAAATGACCATAACTTGGTCTACATAACTCGGAATGATCTGAAATTTTGCCCCGCATGCAATAAGACATAGATCTACAAGTTTGTAGTTTTGACCGAAACCCAAAAACTGAGGGAACTAGGTCGTCCGGCTAGGTCAAACTAGTATCCCGGAATCCAGCAAATTGCAAGAAAATGCAGTATACACGGAACTGAAATTGGTAACATGTACCAACCCTAAAATACTATTGAATGTGACATATTAATAACATTAAAACCTAAATTACCTAGAATGTACCAAGGGTCGACATAGTAGGTTGACTAAGCGAATAAATGAATTCAGTGAATTAATTATCAAGCATTATCGTTAGAGACAGTTATCAGAGGTTTGTGCACAATAATTATTTCTTTTGAATTTTTCAATTAAAATAAATTATGATTAATTGTATGTTATTGTTTTAAATTGTATTTGTGCACAATAAGTATTTCTTTTGAATTTTTCAATTGAAATAAATTACGATTATTTATATGTTATTGTTTTAAATTGTGTCCGTGCACAATACTTTTATATTTACTGCTTTTACTAGTAAATTTATTTGGAGAAATGAGTTATGAATAATTTTTTATTGCTTTGTTTTTGGGAATATTATTTGGAACTTATTGTGTTGCTAACTTTGCAAATGGAAATTTTGAGATAAAATGTGATTTATGGTTTGTATGAAATATTGTGATTTGAAATTGTTTTGATTCACACTTGGCATGACACTGTTACTATGTTCCTCCTCCATTTATGGGGTGAGTGTGATATTCCCCCCTCTTTGACTTATCAGTCTGGGGTGAGTGTGATTATGTTCCTCCCTCATTGACTTCCCAGTCTAAAGTGAGTGTGGATGAGTACTCATTATTCAGCTAGCTTCCTCCCTCATTGATTTCGATTATTGGGGTGAGTGTGTCTTGTCGCGGTGTACAACATGGCATGTGTGGAAAAATTGTGTCATGGCCTAAATTATGTTATCGATTGGCAACATTGTATTATTCAGTTATTTGATCGAATTGTGTTATTGATTTGCAAAATGGTATTATTCAGTTATTTGATCGAATTGTGTGATTGATTTGCAAAACGGTATTATTCAGTTATTTGATCGAATTGTGTTATTGATTTGCAAAACGGTATTATTCAGTTATTTGATCGAATTGTGTGATTGATTTGCAAAATGGTATTATTCAGTTATTTGATCGAATTGTGTTATTGATTTGCAAAACGGTATTATTCAATTACTTGATCAAATTTGTGTTAGGTGAATTTTGGAAATTGTGAAATGGAATTGTGAATCATTTGATTTGTGAACTGTCAATAAAAGATCTATATATCGCATTTCAAATTGTTATTGTGCACCACTGAGTAAATTTTACTCGTGATAGCTTTCATTCTTTGCCGCAGGTAGACAGACTGACAGGACAGTAGACTAGGCTGCTAGTACTACATTGAGAGATCATCGGGTATATTGCGTATACCACATTTTGCATTTTATACTGTAATGTATGTTTACTGTATGTATATATTGTTCTTAGTTTTGAGCAGTTGTAAAATAAAATTGTACATTAAAGTTGTAAAATAAATTATGAGTTATTTTGACTTAAAAAAAATTGTATTATATTTCTTGTATCTCAGTCTTTGAAAAATTACTATGGATTTGAGTTGAGAAATATGTTGTGTTGAGAAACATGTTGGAGTTGAGATTTGGAAATATATATTGAAGTGCTTTTTACAGGTTTTTCTGAAGAACTGTTTTATCCAAAATACAGATGGCACTCTACCAAAATTTTTACAGAAATTCCAAATAATTCAAATGTGTTAGTTCTATCACTTCAGTTCAAAAAGGTTTTTAACACCTGTAAATAGTGCTCACCACTGTAAAAGAAGTAAGAAAAGTTTTTAAAATCCCTTGTAGTGTATTTAATGGGTTATCAGTAGACAGAGTTGGTAATTCATTAGGTATACTACGGGATCATGTTATGCCTTACAGAGGGGTAGGGTGTGACATCCCTAGTCTTGGAATACACCAAAATATCATCAATAATGGCCATTACAAACTGATCAAGGTATAGATGGAAGATACAGTTCATAAGGTCCATGAATGCCGCTGGTGCATTTGCTAGGCCAAAGGGCATCACTAGGAACTCATAATGCCCATACCAGGTCCTGAATGCAGTCTTTGGCACATCTGCATCCTTCACCCTCAACTGATGATACCCTGATCTGAGATCAATTTTGGAAAATACTCCTGCTCCCTTTAACTGATCAAATAGATCATCAATTCTAGGCAACGGATATTTGTTCTTCACTGTTACTTTATTCAACTATCGGTAATCAATGCATAACCTCAAAGTCCCATCCTTCTTCTTTACAAATAGCACTGGAGCTCCCCATGGTGACACACTAAAGCATATGAGCCCTTTATCTAATAACTCCTATAACTGGATTTTCAGTTCCTTCAATTTTGTGGGTGCCATCCTATAAGGAGCAGTAGAGATTGGTGCTGTACCCGGTAGTATCTCAATAGCAAATTCGACTTCCCTTTCTGATGGCAAGCTAGGCAATTCTTCAGGGAACACATCTGGGAAGTCTCTTACTGTGGGTATGTCACATAGATCTGGCTTAGCCTGCATAGTATCCACCATATATGCTAGGTAGGCTTCACAACATTTTTTCATCAGTTTTCTTGCAACTGTGGCTGAGATGACATTGGACAAGAAATCTGTCCTTTCCCCCACAACTGTGATCTCATTACCCTCAAGAGTTTTCAAAGAAATTCTCTTCAATTTACAATCAACCTTTGCCTGATGAAGTGACAACCAGTCCATTCCCAAAATCATGTCAAACTCATGGAAAGGCAACTTAATCAGGTCTGCCAAGAATTTATACCCCTGAATCCTTAACGGGTAACCTTTGTACACTTTGTTCACCACTACACAATGGCCTAATGGATTAGTCACCAGGATGTCATGGTCACTCTCCCCTACTAGTATCCCCCTTTCTACGGTAGGTTGATGCAGATGTATGAATGAGTGGATCCTGGATCCACCAATGCATGCACAGATGTATTATAGAGGGAGAACGTACCCGTGATAACGTCTGGGGCATCTTGCTTCTCTTGAGCTCTTATGGCATAGGCTCTGGTAAGTGCTCTGCCCTCAGGCCTCTCTGCTGGCTCAGATGCAGGCCTCTGTGATGGTCCCACTGTCTCAGATTTTCCAGATTTCCTACCCCTTTGTGGTGCAGGAGCAGGTCTGTCTGCTTGTGTTGGAGCAGCAGTTGCAGTTCTGCGTGGACAGTTCCTCAGCTGATGCTCTGTTGACCCACACCTTAAGCAGGCACCAGTCACTCTCTAACACTCCCCCTTATGCCATTTCAGGCAATGTGGACATGCAGAAGATGCTGGGGCTAGTCCCCTGAACTCCGTCCCTGGAGAGCTGCCCACTAATGGTATGGATTGATCTCTCCTAGGGGTGAACTATGGCCTGGGCCCCTGAGACTGACCTTGACCTTGAGGTTGACTTGAACTCTGTGCAGGTGGACCTTTGAACTTCTTTCCAGGTGCAGGAGATGAACTAGACTGACCCGAGCCCCTCTTCTGCTGTCTCTCGCTTCTTCTCTGCTCACTTATTCTAACCTTTTCAACTTTTATTATAGCTTTCACTAACTTGGTAAAGTCTGTGATTCCCAAGGCAGTAATCATGATCTTTATATTATCATTTAATCCCTCTTCAAATCTCTTACACCTTTCAGCCTCATTAGGGACTATCTCCCTTCCGTAGTGGCTCAGTCTGACAAATTCTTTTTCATACTCTACTACTGTCAACTGTCTCTGCCTCAGGTTAATGAACTTTCTTCTAGGTATACACTACCCACATATTACTTCTTGAATTCTAAGAGGAAGATGTCCCAAGTTATTACTTCTGGCTGCGCTTCACTAGACACTGTATCCAACCATTGGTAGGCATCATCTTGCAACAGAGATACAGCAGCTTCTAGATTTTGTTCTGGAGTGCAGTGGAGTTGTTTTAAAACTCTACCTGTTCTGTTTAACCAGTTTTCGACTGCAACAGAATCATCTTCTCTCTTGCCAAAGAAATCCACTTCTCTAAATTTTCTCAGTCTTTCCAGGTGTGATTTCTACTGTGGAGGTGGTGGTGGTGGTGGCATTACCCCAGCCATTTGTCTGAAGAATTCAGCCATTTGCTGGAACATGGCCTGTGGAGGCTGAGCATGCTCTGCTGGAACTGGTTGAGCAGGTTCTCCCCTACCCCCAATCTCAGCTGCTGCAGGTGGAGCATGACTCTCCACTTCCTCCTCAACTGTGCTCTGAGATGTGGGGTCCATATCCTAATCAAAATAACAAAGACAAACAGATCTGCATTAGTGTCACCTCGACTCTTACAATTGCAATGCATGGTGTGGACTCAATCTAGGCCCAGAAATGCCTAAACCGTGCTCTGATACTATTAAATGTGACACCCCTTACCCGTCTACAGTATAGCCGAGTAATATGTCACACAGTGTACCGGAGCACCCTATTTTATTTCAATCATTTTTATCCTTCCTAATTTATTTCTTTCATAGTTATGAAGTATAATTCGTGAAATATCATTCATGAAGTATAATTCGTGAAATATCATTCATTTAAGTCATTTATTGAAATCATAAATTTATTTGAGGTTCCGCAAATTTTATTGAAAATCTGGCAGAGTACCGGCTAAAAATGGGGAAAACAGTTCTTCGGAACCTGAGAACAACACTTCCAAAATTCTCAATCAATCTCAAACTCCATTTCATCAATAAAATCTCAATATTTCTCAAATATACTCCCAATTCTCATTCATTAATTTCATAGGAATTAACTAATCATGAAGATAATATTGATGGCAGCCATGATACCATTTCACCTCAAAGAAAACTTCATAACCCTACCAAGTACAAGGCTGCCAAAATTTTTGGGGAGGTATACACATAATTTTTATGCAATTTTCTTATAGATTTTTACTTAATCTCACTTCCTCAACATGAAACTAAAGAGAAACATGAAGTTTGGTCACTAACCTTGAATGGACTTAATTCAAATCTTGCAAGAGCTCTTCTTTTTCACTTCTTTTTGCTCCTAAAAGCTTCACTAAGATGAACTATCAAGTTTTTGTCTTTGGGAATTTAGGATTTAGTGGAAGAAAAACTAAGGAAACCAAGCTTTGAAAACTTGGCAATGGAGGACAATGGAATGGGTATGGGGCGGCTGATTTTTGGTGAAGGTGTGGCTGCTGAGTTTTTTATTTTTTGCTGTATTCTTATCCCATTTTATTTATTTTAAATAGGCTTGATTAATTGTAATTGATGGTAAATGTTTAATGACATCATGGTGATGTCATAATTCCAATTTCTTTCATTTTCTTTCCTTTTCTTGTCTACTTAATTTCAATTTAATTTTAACAATATTTATTGATATTTTATGTCATAATAATTATTTACTTAACTAGACAAGTTGGCCAAAAATCAGCTCTAAAGGCGAAATGACCAAAATGCCCTCCGTTTGGCTTAACAGACCAAAATTGTCTGTATCGATTGAAAATTTTTTTTTAAACATTTTCTTGGCATTCTAATGCCATAGGAACCTCAATGACTCTTCTCTGGAGTCCCAAAAATTATTTAATGAATTTTTCCCTAGGTCTAGGGCTCCTAATTGCGAGAACCGCAACTTCCCACTGGGTTACCCATCACTAGGGCAATGGCTCATTTAACTTGGTTGTATTTTATTTCTAAAATTTTTTCTAAATTTTTTTTATTAATATTTGAGTTAATTATGGCTCCTCACTTTAGTTTAAATGTTTTTCCAGACATTCTACCTGTCCGAACCGACACCTGTCATTGGAACAGTAGAATGTACGGAATTGCTATAGTGAGGATGTTATAAGATCAGCTATAGTGTAGGTTGTCACCTCATCAGTTATTTTGGTAGGGCTCATGTATATATTAGATATTGCATTTTGATCATTGTACATAAGTAAATGTTGTAAATTATTTTAAGATATGTAATTAAAATTTTAGATTATATATAATTTATACATCACTGTATGTAAATTTTATATAAATAAAATGAAGTATTTTATTTACTTGAAATGATTATGAACAATGACGTGATGAGAATTATAATGACATGATATGACATATGGAAATGTGAAATGGATATGAGTTTTTAACAGGTAGATTATGGAAACTGCCATAGGCCAATCAAACAGAAGGAGCTCTGTCATGGTCTCCACAAAAAATAAATTATAATAAAGAAAAAAAATTTCTACACGTAAGTGTTAGTAGTATGCCCTAGAGCATATCATTTAGTATGTATCTTGTACATATTTTATTAATAAAAGGCATTTCCACTTTTCCGTTTACATAATATATTTATGTGTAATAGAAAAGGTCCATTGATATTTTGTTAGAAATATTATTCTTAAGTTGTTAAGAATATGAGTGACAATATTTCTAGCACGAAGTATCATAAATAGGTTCACAATCGAGGATACTTCATAATAAGGACATGACTTATCCAGAAAGATTGTATTCATGTTTATTCCCAAGTTATTTATATGAGATATAAATAAGATGAAATGGTGAGTCTCATGCCATATAACAAACATGATAGGCACTTATAAATGATAAGTAGGCCGAACCAGTGACACTTATGACAAGCACATGGTGTTTACTCTTATCAATGTTTTGTCATAAATCATATCAGTGCATATAATCTTTAGACCTGAGATAGCACAGTTATCTTGTATATAGGTAGTTTGAGTTTGATACTGCTTTCATACTTGTACTGTGTATGGGTATATGAGCATGTGTTGGCTCCTACTAGTTATATATGGAGGTAGGTGTTGATCAAGATGGAATCTGTTCCTCTAAGTAAATAGAGATAAAATCTTATGTTCATTTAATTGTTCTTGATGTTTCAAGTTCCTGGCCAGGACAGATAGATTTATTCAGAAAAGAGTTTCTGATGAGAAAATCTTTTTAATCAAGAACTGGAATTAAAAGAGAACATAATATTCATAGCAAATGGAGTTTGACATAAACAATGACTCCAGCTTGAGTTGGGATTTTGTAACAGAGAGATTCTAGTGCATGGTAACATATGATTATAGGTTCATTTAAGGTAAACCTTATTACTAATTGGGTGGCCATGGCATGCTATGCTAGGTGTTAACCATGGTCTATGAGGTTCATAAAATGATTTAGAGAAATCATTTATGGTAAGAAAGAGTTCTGATGATATTAAGAGTTGATATCATGTCTCATTGCCAATTAGTGATGAGCCTAGTAAGTCACACACATACACAAGTTATCACCTAATTAAATATGATTTAATTAATTAATTAAAGAGTTTAATTGATTAATTAAATAGGTTTGGTTTGCAATTAGTTTGCAAAGTCCCTAGCATGACTTGAAACCAAATCTAGATTATTGGATGTATAATATAAGTTAAATTTATATTTAAAGTGTTTAAATATGAATTTAATTAATGAGAAATTAATTAATAGAGATTAATTAATTAATTTATATTTGATATAAATTAATTAGAAGAAGAAAAATAATTATTTTGGGTTGAGAACTCAAAATTAAGACACAGGGGCATTTTGGTCATTTTGCAGTGTGACACGTGGCACCATGAGATGGTGACACATGGCATAACACATAAGCTTGCCAAATGTTTTTTAATCATGTAAGATGATTAAAATCAAGATTACATATAGGTTTGACACTTGGCACAATGTGATTGGGTCACTTAAACCTAGAGCTAATCAAAGGGTGACATGTGGCAAGGGTTTAATGTGTTAACCTAGCTATTTAAGTGTTGTTATGAGAAAATAAAATACAACCAGCAGCCACACTCCTTGGTCACTCCATTTTGCAGCCCTCCCTCTATTCTTCTTCATCTCTCATCAATTCAAAGAGATTAGCCATCAATCTCTTGAATTAAGAACACTAGAAATTATTTCTAGTGTCCTGTTTATATCTATAATCTCTTAAAAGGCAGAACTTGAATTTCTAATTAATAGAAAAGGCTTTAGAAGCTGTTCAAGGGCTGCCATAGGTGTTGTTGGTGTGGACAAGCTAGAGGGACAACATCTGGTGTCCTGAAGACGAATCTCAAAGGCGCAGACACGCTACAGTGCATCAAAAGGTTAGTGTAATCGTTCTTGATTTAATCTAGGGTTCTAAAATTAATCTGATTAATTTTAAAATCTTAAATGGCAAATACAGATCCAAAAACATATTAAAAGAGTTTTAATATGTTGTTTATCATTGAAATCAAATAGATAAAAATAAATCTTGCATGATGCATGTGACCCTAGGTGAAAATTTTTGAATTCAATGGTATAAACTTGTGTTTTTCACGCTTCCGTTCCTTCAATTGCTATCAGAGCCACTATATTTGCCATTTAGATTGTTGATTATATGATTTAATTGTGTGATTTGATAATGAGATGATTGATCCATTGCTGGTTGGATCAAGAGGTGTGGCGGCATGCTTGATGAACTCCAACATGGTGCGCATGGCTTTGGAAGATCATGGTGCGCATGGTTGTTATTAAATTCTGCAATTGTTGCATGATGAAAGGTTCATCATATGACTAATTAAAATGTTTAATTAGGATTTTTAATCACACAATTAAATTATGATTCAAATCAGAATTTTAAAAATTGTTTGAATGTGATTGAAATCTGAATTTTAAAAGTTGTTTGAATGTGATGCAAATCTGAATTTTTAAAGTTGTTTGAATCATATTTAAATCTGATTTTTAAAATTCATTGAATAAAATTTAGATCTGATTTTTTAAAAAATGTTTGAATGTGATTCAAATATGATTTTTTAAAAAATGTTTGAATGTGATTCAAATCTGAATTTTTGAAGTTATTTGAATGTGATTCAAATATGAATTTTTAAATTTGTTTGAATGAGATTCAAATCTGAATTTTTAAATTTATTTGAATCATATTCAAATCTGGATTTTTAAGTTGAATATGAGATATTCAATTTAATTTAAGTATGTATGTTTTATTTAATTGCTAAATAGTGATATGCATGATGGATGATCATGGACTATAAAAGACCAATGTGATTGGATTTATTTCTTTTATATTTCTTTGGGATTGTAAATTAATTAATTTATTTTAATTTATTTTGGGCATGTATTATTAAGTTTGTAATAATTTTTGGGTTGTAATTTCATTTATTTAAGTTCTTGTAAATTCGCCTTGGTATGCCAAGGATTACTATGTAATATTGGATTGCAAGAAGTTCAAGGAGGTCAAGAGCATTGGTGGGACCAGTGGGAGGAATTCAAGATCAAGTGTTGATTATGTACTCCTTCAGCAACTCTTGTAAAATGAATGAATGAAATACACCTAGGAATGCCCTGATTCAATTCTTGGTGGCTCAGAATTGAATCCCTTATAAAGTCCATGATCATACCATATTTACTGCTTATCCATGAATGCATGAGATGTATGGAAATGTATGCAATTATATGATATATGCATGCTAAATGGATAATGTGCAAAGTGAGACCTTAATAGTAATTAGAATGACCATAAAATCTTCCAAACAAATAATTAAGTTGGATATGCTATAATTAAAGTAATTATAACATAGGCCCTCCATTGGGGCAATTATTTTAAAAATTTTAAATAGTTGCATGAGATGCAATTAATTTAAGAGATTTTCTTAAGAATAATTGTTAAGCATGAGATGTTGTAAATATGTAAATGGTTTAGTGGCCAATATTGGATGTACCTGAGGACATTAAAATTATTTGCATAATTACTGGCTCAATGGGATCAACTTAACTAATGCAAGATAAGTCAATAATGGATGTACCTGAGATTTTGAGCATTAGGGGCTAGGTAAAGGATTGAACCTCACATGAGATGTGATGGGCAAGGAGTTGCTCACTTATAGTTTATTGTAATTCCAATAATGGATGTACCTGAGGATGATCAATAGAATTATAAGAATTCAATCACCCACTAGAAATCCATCCAACTAGGATTTCCGTTTCCTACTTTGGAAGTGTAGGATTCGCTAAGTTAGTGGGAGGACCAATTTGATTAAAAGACCATAATCATTTTGGTTAATTACATGATACATTTACTAATTAATCTGGTTATTTTCTACAGTTAATTTTCTGATAAAAATGAGCACAAAACAACCACCACCATCCAATATCCTTGCAAGCATACTTGATCACAATAGGTTAACTGGACCTAATCTGTCTGATTGGCTAAGAAATTTGAAACTTGTCCTGAACCTTGAACATATAGGATATGTTCTAGATTCAAATGTTCCTGGTCCCTTACCTCCAGAGGCCACACAAGAGGAACATGATAGTTTGGACAAGTGGAAGGAGCATGATATGAGAGCTAAGTGTTACATGCTTGCTTCCATGAGTAATGAGTTACAGAAGCAACATGAGAACATGCAGAGTGCGAGTGAGATCCTCCTTCACCTACAAGAGTTGTATGGTGAGCACAGCAGGAATGCTAGGTATGAGATATCCAGACAGCTATTCCGTATGAGGATGTCTGAGGGAGAGAATGTTAGGGATCATGTCCACAAGATGATTCAGCTGATTGAGCAGTTGGAACATCTTGACTTCAACATGGATTTCCAACTACAGACGGATTTGATCCTTCAGTCCCTTCCTGAGTCTTTTGGGAATTTTGTGACAAATTTCCATATGACTAAACAGGAATGCACCTTAGCTGGTTTACTCAACATGCTGGTTATTGCCCAAAAGAATATGCCAGGCAATAAAGGGAAAGAGGTAGCTTTGGTTGCATCTTCTTCTGCTGGAAAGTCCAACAAGAAGAAGGGCAATAAGAAAAAGAAACCTCAGATTCCTGGTCCTTCCAAGAAAATAGCTAAACAAAAAAGGAAGACTAAAGCTGATGGAGGCAAAGGAAAGTGTTTCACGCCAAAAGGATGGGCACCGGAAAAGGAACCGCCTGCAGTATCTTGCTTCTCAAGGACAAGAAGGATACACCTTCTAAGGTATGTCCATATCTTGTTATTTAGATTCGATGATACTCATAGTTCATCTACACTTGGGTTTTAGATATCGGTGCGCTTCTCACATTTTTAATGATATGAAGGAACTAGCAAACAAGAGCGACTTGCGTTCTCAAGATATTAGAGTCTGGATTGGCAATGGCTCAACTGTTGAAGCTTTAGCCATAGGATCTAAATCTTTTTACATGTTTGGACATGTTTTGTGTTTGGATAATATTTTATATGTACCTGATGCTTTTAAGAACATCATTTCTATATCTAGTTTGACTAGAAATGGCTATGAATTTCAGTTCACTGATGATGTTTGCAATATTTATTTTGGAAATAAATATGTTGGTTCGGGTTATATGAATGATGGTCTTTATTATTTGGATAATAATGACAAACACAAATTGAATGCAAGTGATCTAAAAGAATGCAATGCCATGGTGAAAACCAACTCAAGTTCAAAATATATTTGGCACTTAAGATTATGTCATATTGCGGAAGATAGGATTGCAAAATTGGAGAAAATGGGGATTCTATCCTCATTGGGCTCTGAGCGTACTCCAACTTGTGAATCTTGCCTTCAGGGTAAAATGACTAGATCACCCTTTGTTGGATAAGGGCTAAGAGCTGAAAATATTTTGGAGCTAATACATAGTGATGGATGTGGTCCATTTAAAGAAATGGCTAGAGGGGGTTTTCATTATTTTATTACCTTTACTGATGATAAATCAAGGTTTGGGTATTTGTATTTGATGAAATACAAACATGAATCTTTTGAAAAGTTCAAAGAATTTAAATCTGAAGTAGAAAATCAAACAGGAAAGAATATTAAAGCTCTTCGATCAGATCGTGGAGGTGAATATTTGAGTACTGAATTTGATGAATACTTGAGAGAGCATGGCATTGTTTCTCAGCTGACTCCTCCAGGAACGCCACACGGTGAATGGTGTATCCGAAGGAGAAATCGTACTATTGGATATGGTACGTAGTATGATGAGCTATACCGATATGCCAATCTTCTTTTGGAGATTTGCATTAGAATCACTTTGTATATTCTGAATAGGATTCCATCAAAATCGCTTTCTTCCACACCTTATGAGATATGGCATGGAAGAAAACCAAGTCTTAAGCATGTTAAGATTTGGGGTTGTCTAGCTTATATCAAAAGTGAACACCGATAAATTGGAGACCAGATCAGAAAAAGGTCGATTTGTTGGATATCCAAAAGATAGTTTTGGATATTATTTTTATTTGCCTACTTCACAAAAGGTTGTGATAAGTAGAGATGCCACATTTCTTGAACAACGGTTTGTTTAAGAAGGAGGCAAAGGAAGGCAAATAGAGTTAGAATTGGAGAATTCTGACCAACCAATGCATCGATGGATATAGATCCATCTAGTCAACCAATACCCGTTGATGAAACATCTACAATTTGTTCCTCGTAGAACAACCAGGGTATCTCACCCACCAGTGAGATATGGTTTTCTTCATGAAGAAGAACAAGAGTTGTCTACTCATGAAGAAGTAGATCATGGAGATGATCACTTACCTATGAAGAAGCTATATCAGATATAGACTCTTCAAAATGGATTGATGCTATGAAATCCGAGATTGATTCCATGTATAAGAATCAAGTTTGGGATCTTGTTGACCCACCTGAAGGTATTATACCTATAGGGAACAAATGGGTTTTCAAGAAGAAAATTGGTTCTAATGGAAAGGTAGAGACCTATAAGGCAAGGCTAGTAGCGAAAGGGTTTCGCCAAAGGCAAGGAATCGACTATGAGGAGACTTTCTCGCCTGTTGCCATGCTTAAATCAATTAGGATTTTATTAGCAATAGCTGCATACTATGATTATGAGATTTGGCAGATGGATGCCAAAACAGCTTTTCTCAATGGATACATTGAAGAAAACATTTTCATGGAACAACCTAGGGGATTTGAATCCCAAGATGGTTCCAAGGTATGCAAGCTAAAGCGATCCATTTATGGGTTGAAACAAGCTTCGAGGAGTTGGAACATCCGTTTTGATGAAGCCATTAAATCCTTTGGTTTTATCAAAAATGAGGATGAGCCATGTGTATATAAGAAGGTTAGTGACAGTGCTATCACTTTCCTTGTCTTATATGTGGATGACATACTATTGATGGGTAATGACACAGGTATGTTGACGACTATAAAGGTATGGTTATCAAATACATTCTCCATGAAAGACTTAGGGGAGGCAATCTATATTCTTGGAATTCGCATCTATAGAGATAGAGCGAAAAGAATAATTGGTTTATCCCAAAGTCTATACTTGGAAAAGGTGTTAAAGAGGTTTAACATGCTTGATTCCAAGAGAGGATTGTTACCAGTGAGACATGGTATCCATCTTTCTAAAGAGATGTCTCCAAAGACACCTGAAGAAAGAGATAAGATGGCCAGGATTCCATATGCTTCGGCTATTGGAAGTTTAATGTATGCAATGTTGTGTACTAGGCCGGATATCGCATATGCTGTTAGTTTGACTAGCAGGTATCAATCCAATCCAGGTTTGGAACATCGATAGTCACAAGAATATTCTTAAGTACTTGAAAAGAACTAAGGATTTATTCTTGATTTATGGAGGTGGAGACTTGCAATTGGATGGTTATACTGATTCTGATTTCCAATCAGATATCGATGATAGAAAGTCTACCTCTGGATATGTGTTCATTTGTAATGGAGGTGCAGTCAGTTGGAAGAGTTCCAAACAGAGCACGACTGCAGATTCCACTACAGAGGCTGAGTATATTGCTGCATCAGATGCTGCAAAGGAAACTGTTTGGATAAAGAAGTTCGTGACAGAACTTACAGTAGTTCCTTCCATTGAGTCAACAGTTCCACTACCATTGAGTCAACAGTTCCACTACACTGTCACAACAATGGAGCAGTCATACAGGCTTAGGAACTAAGGTCTCACCCAAAATCCAAACACATAGAAATGCGCTACCTCATTATCAGATATATAGTTGGGCAAGGTGATATAGCCATGCAGAAAAATAACATCAGCTGAAAAATCTAGCTGATCCATTCACTAAGTTTTTGTCACAAGTTCAGTTAGACCGACATCTTGAGAAGATGGGTCTAAGGTGTTGTAATGAATGGCTCTAGTGCTAGTGGGAGATTGTTAGTAGTATACCCTAGAGCATATCATTTAGTATGTATCTTGTACATATTTTATTAATAAAAGGCATTTCCACTTTTCTGTTTACATAATATATTTATGTGTAATAGAAAAGGTCCATTGATATTTTGTTAGAAATATTATTCTTAAGTTGTTAGGAATATGAGTGACAATATTTCTAGCACGAAGTATCATAAATAGGTTCACAATCGAGGATACTTCATAATAAGGACATGACTTATCCAGAAAGATTGTATTCATGTTTGTTCCCAAGTTATTTATATGAGATATAAATAAGATGGAATGGTGAGTATCATGCTATATAACAAACATGATAGGCACTTATAAATGATAAGTAGGCCGAACCAGTGACACTTATGACAAGCACATGGAGTTTACACTTGTCAATGTTTTGTCATAAATCATATCAGTGCATATAATCTTTAGACCTGAGATAGCAAAGTTATCTTGTATATAGGTAGTTTGAGTTTGATACTGCTTTCATACTTGTACTGTGTATGGGTATATGAGCATGTGTTGGCTCCTACTAGTTATATATGGAGGTAGGTGTTGATCAAGATGGAATCTGTTCCTCTAAGTAAATAGAGATAAAATCCTATGTTCATTTAATTGTTCTTGATGTTTCAAGTTCCTGGCCAGGACAGATAGATTTATTTAGAAAAGAGTTTCTGATGAGAAAATCTTTTTAATCAAGAACTGGAATTAAAAGAGAACATAATATTCATAGCAAATGGAGTTTGACATAAACCATGACTCCAGCTTGAGTTGGGATTTTGTAACAGAGAGATTCTAGTGCATGGTAACATATGATTATAGGTTCATTTAAGGTAAACCTTATTACTAATTGGGTGGCCATGGCATGCTATGCTAGGTGTTAACCATGGTCTATGAGGTTCATAAAATGATTTAGAGAAATCATTTATGGTAAGAAAGAGTTCTGATGATATTAAGAGTTGATATCATGTCTCATTGCCAATTAGTGATGAGCCTAGTAAGTCACACACATACACAAGTTATCTCCTAATTAAATATGATTTAATTAATTAATTAATTAAAGAGTTTAATTGATTAATTAAATAGGTTTGGTTTGCAATTAGTTTGCAAAGTCCCTAGCATGACTTGAAACCAAATCTAGATTATTGGATGTATAATATAAGTTAAATTTATATTTAAAGTGTTTAAATATGAATTTAATTAATGAGAAATTAATTAATAGAGATTAATTAATTAATTTATATTTGATATAAATTAATTAGAAGAAGAAAAATAATTATTTTGGGTTGAGAACTCAAAATTAAGACACAGGGGCATTTTGGTCATTTTGCAGTGTGACACGTGGCACCATGAGATGGTGACACATGGCATAACACATAAGCTTGCCAAATGTTTTTTAATCATGTAAGATGATTAAAATCAAGATTACATATAGGTTTGACACTTGGCACAATGTGATTGGGTCACTTAAACCTAGAGCTAATCAAAGGGTGACATGTGGCAAGGGTTTAATGTGTTAACCTAGCTATTTAAGTGTTGTTATGAGAAAATAAAATACAACCAGCAGCCACACTCCTTGGTCACGCCATTTTTCAGCTCTCCCTCTATTCTTCTTCATCTCTCATCAATTCAAAGATATTAGCCATCAATCTCTTGAATTAAGAACACTAGAAATTATTTCTAGTGTCCTGTTTACATCTCTAATCTCTTAAAAGGCAGAACTTGAATTTCTAATTAATAGAAAAGGCTTTAGAAGCTATTCAAGGGCTGCCATAGGTGCTCTTGGTGTGGACAAGCTAGAGGGACAACATCTGGTGTCCTGAAGACGAATCTCAAAGGCGCAGACACGCTGCAGTGCATCAAGAGGTTAGTGTAATCGTTCTTGATTTAATCTAGGGTTCTAAAATTAATCTGATTAATTTTAAAATCTTAAATGGCAAATACAGATCCAAAAACATATTAAAAGAGTTTTAATATGTTGTTTATCATTGAAATCAAATAGATAAAAATAAATCTTGTATGATGCATGTGACCCTAGGTGAAAATTTTTGAATTCAATGGTATAAACTTGTGTTTTTCACGCTTCCGTTCCTTCAGTAAGGTAATATAATTAAATATACATTAAATTAATATTGTACATGACAAGATAGGATAGGGTGCTCCAGCACCGAATGTAGCACACCTTACTCGACTACACTATAGACGGGTGAGGGTTGTTACATCAGGAGCTTGAATCATCGAGAACAATTAAATGAACATAGGATTTTATCCCAATTTACTTAGGGTAATGGATCCTATCTTGATCAACACTTATCTCCATATATGACAAGTAGGAGTCAACACATGCCCATATATCCCTTCACCGTACGAGTATGAAAGTAGTATCAAACTCAAACCACCTATATACAAGATATCTGTGTTATCTCAGGTTTAAAGATTATATGCACTGATATGATATATGATAATGCATTGACAAGAGTAAACTCCACGTGCTTGTCATAAGCGTCACTGGTTCCGCCCACTTATCATCTATAAATGCCTATCATGTTTGTTATGTGGCATGTGAGTCACTGCTCCAACCTATTAATATCTCATACTAATACTTTGGGAACAAGCATGATTATAATCTATCTGGATAAGTCATGTCCTTTGTGAAGTATCCTCAATTTTGAATCAATTTATGATACTTTATGCTAAAAAAACTGTCACTCATATTCTTAACAACTTAAGAATAGAATTTCTAACAAAATATCAATGGACCTTTTCAATTACACATAAATAAATTATGTAAACAGAAAAGTGTAATTGCCTTTTATTAATGAAATACATACAAGATATATACAAAATGATATGCTCTAGGGTATATTACTAACACAATTAACAAGAATTAAGGTTATACGAAGAAGTTGTATCATCAACTAACAATAATTAAGGTTATTTCTTTTTTTTTTTCGTTTTTAGTTATGAAGGAATGAAGAAAACATATTTATATGAAATTGTAATTTCAAAGCTAAGATCTGAAGGTAAATTTTTTTGGTTGTAGCTTCTTCTGGTATTTTAGGTTTATTTTTATCAAATAGACTCACAACTCACTTGAGATTTAAAATCTCTATTGAAATAGATGAAAATTCAACAAGTGACATAAAAAAAGGTACTCAATTGGCTTCCATCATCAATTAAACTTTTCTCATAATATGGAATGAAGTACCAATGAATCAAGGACATTGCTTTGAAGCAATTGATAAATCACTAAAAGATATTTTATCAAATTACTCAGCCACAAAGGATCTCTTATTTGGTGGAAAAATAACATTATCGGGCAGTGATTTTCGGCAGATATTATCTGTTATTGTCAAAGGAAATAAAAAAGATATATTTAATGCATCAATAATAAACTCTTATCATTGGAAATATTTCAAAAAATACATATGCTAAAAAAATGCATCTTTTAGATGAATAGTTGTGTGACACCCCTTACCCGTCTACAGTGTAGCCGAACAAGTTATGCCACTCAGTGTGTCGGAGCACCAATTTATGTTTCTATCACAATTTATCCCTTTATAATTCATTTATTTTCAATTTTGATAAATCTGAATTTATCCGTAAATTTTATAGAAAATTCGGCAGAGTGCTGGCTGTAAATTGGAAAAACAGTTCTTCTGAACCTGTTTAAAAACACTTCCAAAATAATTTCCAAATCCAAACTCCATTTTACACATTCAAGTCAATCTCAAAATCTCAATCTCAAATCACAATACTATTTTCAAAACTTTTCTGTTCACTTCATCACTTGAAGCATATTCACAATTAATTCTCAACATTTCATTTATCAACATACATTATGCAAAAGATCTCAATAATATAAAATTTTATATATTTATATTAATACATAATTACAAGAGTTTATAGTTACAATCCAAACTAATGCAAAATACAAAAAATACAAAAGGGCCACCTATAGTCCTAATGTCCTACCATATATAGTGCAGATGTGAGGTGACTCTGGACCCTAGATGTAGCTCTGAAGACTCACCCCGTCTGATGTTTGCTGGGCTCCCCAACTAGGTCTCCAGTACCTGCGTGTGGCAAAAGCGACGCGCTAAGCAATTCTGCTTAGTGGTGACAATGTAAAATAAAATAAAATATGATAAAACAAAGATGCAGAATGTGTGTTTACATTTTTGGTAGACTTAACTTCTGATGTTATTTGCATTATTATACGATTAAAATTTTGATAAGGTCCATTAACATTGCCTGAGTAACCCATACTAATTGACTGGACTGGATAAATGGGTAAACTGGCATTGGGTACTAAGTAACTAGGACCATCACACCATCGGTCACATTGTGTCTCCCGGTGTGCAACAAAACAACTAATAAGCTGTAATAATTAGCGGGGTTAAAACCCAAGTGTAATAATTCAAATAACATAGCCAAAGGCTATTTTGTCACAAAATGGCATGGGAAGCCATGAAACACAGAATGGCATGAAGCCATATGCAGTACTGCTAACAGAACCCTATTGGCATGCCAAGCTATCCAAACCATTCTTGTTAGGTATACTAGGGCATTTTACACTTTTGAGTTTTACAATTTTTGAATTTCAAGTTTTGGTGTTACTATTCACTTTATTAGTCAACCAAAATGTTGAATTTTGCATAGACAATAGGTACATTGGTTTTAATACTCCCAACATACCACATTTTGCATTTAAAATTTGTTGGTATTAGTTGCCAATGCCATTTCTAAGCTTAATGTTAATTAAGCAGAATTTTTAGTTTTCATGCTTCATATTTACTGTTCCATTAGTCATTTTTGTAGTGGGAATTTGGCAAAATAATCAACATGAAAGTTGTTCCTTATTTTTTCTAGTTGAATTTCCTTTTTTGATTCACTCCATTTGGAGTTTTGTGGTTCAAGTTATGGTCCAAAAACCACAACTGGCCAGATTAAAATTTTTCTGGACTGACCATATCTACTGATGAAAGGAATGGATCGCAACTCACTTGTTGGATAGGTTCTGGTTATAATTTGGGTTAGGTTCCTTCATAAAAGTTGTTGGTCTATATCTCAACTTGTTGCTGGTAAAATTTCAGATCATTGGACCTTTCTACGTTGATTTATGGCCAAATGAACAATCACTATTCATTTGGTCATTCTGCAGAAATAGACTGCAGGTCACCCGGATTTGGGCAAGCTTTTGGTCCACTTGGTTTAGTTTTATGGGCATGGTTTCTTCACCAAAGTTATGACATTATATGTCTAGTTTCATGTCCAATTGGCCTTGCACCAATTTAATCTCTACAATTCAAGTTATGGCTATCCAAACCTGCTGGACTCATGTCCAATTCTGCAGGTCACCATGGGCAGCCACACTAATCTCAATTCCCACTGCACAAACCACTTCATTTCTTGTTTACACATATCCAAATGGTCACTAATTGACCATTAAAACTCACTTTAACCATTACATGATCAAAGTCTCCATTTTATACCCAAACCCTAACCCTAACATCTCAAATCATGCATTTAATTTGCATTTCATCAATACACTTAGTGGGTACATATTGTGGGCTGCCATGATGGTCTTTTAATTTCATTAAGCTCAACACAATCAAACCCTAACTATCGCTGCCAAAAAATATGGGATAGCATACAAGTGGTTTTTAACAAATTTCCTTTGAAATTTACACTCATTCAAGTCCCTAAACATGTATTCAAAGTAAAAATTTAGGGTTAGTTCACTAACCACTTTGGAACTAAGATTGGGTCTTGCAAAACTTTAGTTTTTCTTCAAAATTTTGCTGCCCAAAGCTTCACCAAGATGAAAGAGCAAGTTTTTGTATTGACAATTAGGGTTTTTGGTGGAAGAAAGCTAGGGAAAATCAAACTTGAAAAAGCTTGTTCATGGAGGGTTAGGGAAGGAGGGTTGACGTCAAGGAGAAGAAGAAGTAAGAGGTTCTGATTTTTTTGTTTGTTTTCCAGCCCATTTTACCTCTTTTATATATGTTTATGCCATGTGTCAAGATTGGGTTGGTTGGGGAAGTTTTAATGACATCATGATGATGTCATAAATCCATTTTCTTTAATTTTCTCTCAATTTCTTGTCTATTTAATTACAATTAAATTTTTGACAAATATTTATTTATATGTTATGTTATATAAATTATTTATTTAAATGGACAAGTTGGCCCAAAAATCATCTCTGAAGACGAAATGACAAAAATGCCCTCCGTTTGGCTCAACGGGCCAAAATTGTCTGTACCGATTGAAAAATTTTTCTAAGTATTTTCTTGACATTCTAATACCATAAGAACCTCTATGGAGTCCCAAAAATTATTTTATAATTTTTCATAAATTTTTTTCTTATTAATTATTTGAGTTAATTTTTTGGTTCCTCACTTTAGTTTAAATATTTTTTCGAACGTTCTAGCCGTCTGCATCGACATCGGTCACCGAACAGAGATCGCATTTGGACTAGCTAAAATGAGGATGTTACAAGTTGAGTATAGATGTTAATGGTCACAATAGGAATTTTGCTATTTGGATTTTATCGATTGGTGATGACATAATGGAGACAATTAAAATTCTTGAATTCAATGAAAATCATTATAGACACTGAATATTTATTAATAGGCATGATATCAAGCGTTTATGGGCATTTTATTGAAAAGCACAATCGAATATATCTTAAAGAAAGAATGATTATTTGCCCCACAAATGAAATGATAGATGAAATTAATGAAAAAAATATTAGAAATGGTACCAAGTGATCAAAACTCCAAATTATACTCAGAGCTAAACAATTAACAAGAAATATAAATTATATTGAAGTTACAAAAAAAATCAATATCCAACTCATAGAGCTAACGACCCATTTGTAGCTAGTCCGATTAGAAGAAGAAATGGTCATTTCCGTTTACCTATACAGACACACTGACATCTATCAAATGACTGATTAAAAATAAAATAATTAATCAATAAACAATAATAACAGTCATAGGGTAATTTCAGCAAAGTTTCCTCTATATTTAGGACCTAATCCCTTACAAAGCAAATGCAACATAATGGCTTCAGACTCACAATGTACATAATATTGCCAATCCTAGGCAATACCAGAAACCTAATTCTATGTCCGATCTCTAAACTCCAACTCAAGTTCCTAACTCTTTTACAATGCAATTAATTATGTTTATTACTTCAAAAATTATGAAAATATTCTTGGAGGTTTTTTACATTATCCTTTCATTAATTAAAGTTATTTTACCCAATTTTACTAGCTCATGAATGTTTTATTAATTTTTTGACTAGCATAATACACAGATAAAAACACTGAGTTAGAGTTTGGACTTACGACACTAATTTGGCTATCTAGAATGCATCCAAAATATTAAAAAAAAAATGCTAGAAATAATTGTAAACATGACCACTTTCTAGAATGGTCCGCCAAGCATTAGGATTGGGCTGAAAACCCGATCTCGGGTGCTGGTAGGCTATCACCAATTTAAGGGTACATTCGGGATGCTTGGAGATTGCTGATGATGGATCCACAGATGGTTCGTCAAAATTCCTTCTTGATTGTCCAAAATTAACCAATTTAATCTTGACCTTTTGATGAGCATCTACACTATATAACATCTAATCGACGCAAGATTGGAACTAAATCAAAGCTGAAGGGATGTAGGTCAGAATACTCTGGCCCGATTGTCCAAACTAGTCATCGATTGGCTAAAAAGATATTGCCTTCTCTGTCCTCCTATCGTGGAAAGCTAAATGAAAATGGGCACCGTTTGTTGCATTAGGAAAATGGCATTGAAAGGAGTTCAACGCTAATGGTTTTGTTGGATTTTGTCATCGAACCATATCAGAATGGCTCTCTCTCTCTCTCTCTCTCTAACAATTAATAAGAAATATAAATTATATTTAAATAACAAAAATAATCAGTATCCAACTCACAAAGCTAATGTCTCATTTATAGGTGGTCCGATTGGAAGAAGAAGATAGTCATTTTTGTTCACCTATATAGACATGCTGGCGTCTATCAAACGATTGATTGAGAATAAAATAATTAACCAACAAGCAATAATAACAGTTATAGAGTAATTTTAGCAAAATTTCCTCCATATTTAGGACCTAACCCCTTACAAAGCAAAAGCAACACAATGACCTTAGACTTTTAACATACATAATAATGCCAATTCGAGATAATACCAGAAACCTAATTCTATGTCTGATATCTAAACTCTAACTCGAGTCCCTAACTGCTCTACAATCTAATTAATTATGTTTATAACTCAAAAAGTTATGAAAATATTCTCAAAGGTTCTTTACATCATACTTTTATTAATTAAATTTATTTTAATCAATTTTACAAAGTCATGAATGTTTTATTAATTTTTTAACCAGCATAGCACACAGATAAAAACACTGAATTAGAGTTTAAACTTACAGACACTGATTTTGCTATCTAGAATGCATCCAAAATATTAAAAAAAAAACACTAGAAATGACTATAAACATGACCACTTTCTAGAATGGTCCGCCAAGCATCGGGATTGGGCTAGAAACTTGATCTCGGGTGCTGGTGGGCTACACCAATTTAAGGGTACATTTAGGATGCTTGAAGATTGCTGATGATGGATCCATAGGCGGTTCGTCGAAATTCCTTCTTGATTGTCCAAAATTAACCAATTTAATTTCAGCCTTTAGATGAGCATATACACCATACAACATCTAATCGAGGCAAGGTTGGAACTAAATCAAAGCTAAAGGGACGAAGGTCATAATTGTTAGTAGTATGCCCTAGAGCATGTCATTTAGTATATATCTTGTACATATTTTATTAATAAAAGGCAATTTCACTTTTCTGTTTATATAATATATTTGTATAATAGAAAAGGTCCATTGATATTTTGTTAGAAATTCTATTCTTAAGTTGTTAAGAATATGAGTGACAGTATTTCTAATACAAAGTATCATAAATTGGTTCACAATCGAGGATACTTCACAATAAGGACATGATTTATCCAGAAAGATTGTAATCATGTTTGTTCCCAAGGTATTTATATGAGATATAAATAAGATGGAATGGTGAGTCTGAAGGAGCGGAAGCATGAAAAACATAAGTTTAGATCATTGAATTCAAAATTTTTCTTCTAGGGTGTCATGCATCATGCAAGATTCATTGTTTATCTATTTGATTTCAATGTTAAACAGCATATTAAAACTCTTTTAACATGTTTTTGGATTTACATTTGCCTTTTGAGATTTTAGAATTAACAGATTAATTCATTAGAACCCTAGATTAGATCAAGAACAAGTGCACTAACCTTTTGATGCACTGCAGTTGTGTTTAGCACCTTTGGATGCGCCTAGGACACTAGATGTTGTCCCTCTAGCTTGTCCACACCAAGATCACCAATGACAGCCCCTTGAACAGCTTCCTAAGCCTTTCCAATTAATTAGAAATTCAAGTTTTTCCTTTTGAGAGATTACAGATATATACAGGACGCTAGAAATGATTTCTAGCAATTTTAATTCAAGAGAATGTTGGTAATTCTCTTTGAACTGATGAGAGATAAAGAAGAAGAGAGGGAGAGGCTCCTTTGGGTGGTGGCACCAAAGAAGAATAGCAGCTTATAATTTTACTCTTTCATAACAACACATTATATAGCTAGGTCACCACTTAAAACCTTTACCACATGTCACCTTCTGATTGGCTCTTAGTTTAATTGACCCAATCACATTGTGCCAAGTGTCAAACTTAGATTTAATCTTGACTTTGATCATCTTACATGATTAAAAGACAAATGGCAAGCTTATGTGTAGTGCCATGTGTCACCATCTCATGGTGCCTCATGGTGCCACATCTCACCCTGTGAAATGACCAAAATACCCCTTTGTCTTAATTTTGAGTTCTCAATCCAAAATAATTATTTCTCTTCTTCTAATCAATTCATATCAAATATAAATAAATTAATTAATCTCTATTAATTAATTTCTTATAATTAAATTCATATTTAAACACTTTGAAATATAAATTTAACTTATACTATACATCCAATAACCTAGATTTGGTTTAAAGTCATGCTAGGGATTTTGCAATCTAATTGCAAACCACACCTATTTAATTAATCAATTAAACTCTTTAATTAATTAATTAAATCATATTTAACTTGGTGATTACTTGTATATGTGTGTGACTCACTAGGCTCATCACTAATTAGCAATGAGATATGATATCAACTCTTAATATCATCAGAACTCTTTCTTACCATAAATGATTTCTCTAAATCATTTTTGGCAGCTCATAAACTATGATTAACACCTAGCATAGCATGCCATAGCCACCCAATTAGTAATAAGGTTTACCTTAAATGAATCTATAATCATATGTTACCATACACTAGAATCTCTCTGTTACAAAATCTCAATTCAAGCTGGAGTTATGGTTTATGTCAAACTCCATTTGCTATGAATATTATGTTCTCTTTTAATTCCAGTTCTTGATTAAAAGATTTTCTCATTAGAAACTCTTTTCTGATTAAATCTATCTGTCATGGCCAGGAACTTGAAACATCAAGAACAATTAAATGAACATAGGATTTTATCCCTATTTACTTAGGATAACAGATTTCATCTTGATCAACACCTACCTCCATATATAACTAGTAGGAGCCAACACATGCCTATAGACTCATACACAGTACAAGTATGAAAGCAGTATCAAACTCAAACCATCTATATACAAGATAACTATGCTATCTCAAGACTAAAGATTATATGCACTGATATGATTTATGACAATGCATTGACAAGAGTAAACTCCATGTGCTTGTCATAAATGTCACTGGTTCGACCTACTTATCATGTATAAGTGCCTATCATGTTTGCTATATGGCATGAGACTCACCATTCTATCTTATTTACATCTCATATAAATAACATGGGAATAAACATGATTACAATCTTTCTGGATAAGTCATGTCCTTATTGTGAAGTATCATCGATTGTGATCCAATTTATGATACTTTGTGCTAGAAATACTGTCACTTATATTCTTAACAACTTAAGAATAGAATTTCTAATAAAAAATCAATGGACCTTTTGTCACACCTTACCCCTCCGCAAGGCATAACATGATCTCGTAGTATACCTAATGAATTACCAAACTTCGTCTACTGATAACCCACTAAATACACTACAAGGGATTTTAAATATTTTTCTTATTTCTTTTTATAGAGGTGAGCACTTTTGATAGTTGTTAATTTTTTTTAATGGAAGTGAAACCAAATAACACATCTGAAGTATCAATAATTTCTGTAAAAATTTTGACGCCATCTGTATTTTGAATAAAATAGTTCTTCAAAAACCTGTAAAAAGCACTCCCAATATATTTTTTCAATTCCAAACTCCAATATGGCTCAGCACAAATCAATTTCTCAACATTTGTCCAACTCAATTCAACATCAATTTCCAATAGTTCCAAAAGCTGAAATAAGAAAAATATATTACAACATTTTTACAGGCCAAAATAATTTATAACTTTAGTTTACAACTGCTCAAGACCATTTGCAATATATACATACAGTGCACATACATTATAACAAAAATTACAAAAAGGTGGTATACTCAATATACCCGGTAGAATCCCAAAATGTAGCACAAGCAGCCTACTCTGCTGCTCTGTCTATTTGTCTACCTGCGATAACAATGAAAAAGCTATCGCTGAGCCAATGTCTCAGTGGTGCACAATATTAAGAAAATGCAATTTTAAACCATTAACCATAAATTATATAAACTGTGGATACTTAAAATCATAATTAAATTCATAAGACAGAAAATGTCATAAAGAATTAAATTCCATTTCACAATGTCTCAATGAATATCAATAAATCACATACACAGCTTAATCATGTTTCCAAAGTCTAATTCATCCCAAAAGCCAATGGCTAATGAGGAATAACATAGCTAGCTAACAATTATATGAGTACTCATCCTATTCGTCCTTAACTGACACACACCTCAACACTTCAGCCAGAGAGGGAATTCAAAGCCAATTCGTCCCACTAGACAAGCTAGCAAACAATTCAATTAAATATATATGATAGCTGTGATTTCAAACCATTTGCAATATTTTTCAAGCAATAAGTATCCATCAAATTCCATTCAAATAATTTTTCCACAATTTAAGCAATAACATACAAATTGTCATAATTTATTTCAATTGAAAATTCAAAAGAAATAACTGTTATGCACAAACCTTTGATGAATAGCCTATTGGCCTTGACGCAGTGATTCTTTCTCCTTCTCTGAGTCTTTGCTAACTGAAACACACAATTTAAAGTGTTTCAGTACTCATTTAAATTGTTTTTAACAATAAGGTTCAATTATTAAATTTATTTAATACTATTGCTTTCATCAGTCAACCTATAATGTTGACCTTTGATGCATTCTAAGTGAGTCAATTTTAATGTTATCAATATGTCACATTTTATAGTCCTTTAGTGTTGGTATATGTTACCAATTTCATTTTCAAGTGTATTGCATTTTATTGTAATTTATCAGATTTTAGTATGTTATTTTGACCTAGCTAAATGACCTAGTTTTCTCTGTTTTTGGGTTCTGGTCAGAATTACAAACTTGTAGCTTTATGTCTTATTGAACTTTTGCCACAAATTTTAGGTCATTTGGAGTTTACTAGACCAAGTTATGGTCATTTTACCAATGCTGGACAGGTTAAACTAAAATGGCAAACTTAGGTCATTTTTAGGTCATTTCTGATTCTGGCAGTTTTTATACCTGAACTTGTGCAAGCATTTTGACTTGCTTATGGTCATTTCTAGCTTTTGTGATCTCTACAAAAGATGTAGCCCTATTTCTAAGCTTTCCATCGGTATAAATTTTAGGTCATTTAGACCTATTTTGAGTGAGTTATGGCCAAAATACTTACTGCTATTCAAATGGTCAATTTTCAGGTTTGCAATGTCACCAATCCGGATTTGGTCAGTTTTCATGTCACCTTCTGGACAAAATTTAGGTATGCTTTCAACATGAAAGTTGGCACATTTTATGCCTAGTTTCACCTCCAATTGGTCTCATGCCCATTGGAGTCACACAATTCCATTTATAGCCTAAAACACATACTGCCCTTAAGACATTTTTGAAGCATCAACCAATCACACATTCAACTAATTACACTTCACTTCCTGTGACACCCCTTACCCGTCAATAGTATAGCTGAGTAAGATATGTCACACAGTGTACCGAAACACCCTATTTTATCTCAATTATTTTTATTCTTCCTTAATTTATTTTTATCATAGTTATGAAGTGCAATATATTTCATTTAAGTCATTTATTGAAATTATAATTTATTTGAGGTTCTGCAAATTTTATAGAAAATCCGGCAGAGTGCCGGCTAAAAATGGATAAAACAGTTCTTCGTAACCTGTGAAAATACTTCCAAAATTTTCAATCAATCAATCCCAAACTCCATTTCATCAACCAAAATCTCAATATTTTTCAACAACATTTCCATTTCCCAATCATTCATTTCATATGATATTTATGTAAAAGTCGTCAATAAATATTCACTTTTTCATTCAGAAGCACAATTTCCATTATTTACATTAATACCAAAATACATTACAAAAGTCTTAATTACACATGAGAAAATAAAAGTTAATTATAAAATACCTAAAATGAAACCTAGTGTCCTACCAATGCATTGATGTCGGTGAGGTGACACGGACACTATGCAGAGCTGTAGAAGGTCTAACCCAGTCTGTGGTCTACTGGGCTTTTGGTTAGTCTCTCTAGAACCTACAAGTGGCAAAAGCAACGCGCTAAGCGATAATGCTTAGTGGTGCCAATAATACAATAAAAAAGAAATAACAGAAAATAAATGAATGTATTGATGTCTTATGTGGACAAATTTTTGATAATTATTTATAGTCTTATTGATTTTGTACTTATCATGTTTATTATTTCATTAAATTTATCCACTTTCATTTTTGATTGCCCAAGTAACCTATACTGAATAACTGGACTAGATAAATGGGTAAACTGGCACTGGGTATCAAGTACCTCAGGCCGTCACACCGTCGGTCACATATGTATCTCCCGGTGTGCAACAGAATAGCTAATGAGCTGTAATAAATATTAGGCACAAGGTCAAGTATCATCACAATGTCAAAATGGCTAAAAGCCATAAAATCATAGAATGGCATAATGCCATGTGTAGTACTGCTAACTGAACCCTATTGGGATGCCAACCTATCCAAACTAATCTTGCTAGGTGTACTAGGGCATGTTAAACTTTTAAATTATACAATTCTTGAAATTTAAGTTTAGGTGTTATTATTCATTTCATTAGTCAACTAAAATGTTGACTTTTGCATAGGCAATAGGTACATTGGTTCTTATACTCCCAACATATCACATTTTGCATTTTATAGTTGTTGGTATTGGTTGCCAAAACCATTTCTAAGCTTAGTGCTAGTTGTTCAAAATTTTCAGATTTCAAGCCTTGTGTTTACTGTTCCATTGGTCATTTTGACAGTAGGAATTTGGCAAAGTTGTCAATATGAAAGTTGTTTCTTATTTTGTCTAGTTACGTTTCTTTTTTTGAATCACTCCATTTGGAGTTTTGTAGCTCAAGTTATGGCCTAAACACCATAACTGGCCGGATTACAAAATTTTCGGATTTTCTGGACTGACCAAATCTACAGTGTTTTGTGCAGTGACTACAGGTCACTTTTTGAACATGTTATGGTCAAAATTTGGGTTAGGTTTTTTCATGAAAGTTGTAGGTCTATATCTCAGCTTTCTTCTGGTATAAGTTTAGGTCAATTGGACTTTTTTACACTGAGTTATGACCAAATAAATAGACTATTTATTTGGTCATTTTACCTCAGTAAAAGGAAAGTCACTCAGATTAGGGCAATTTTTAAGTCAACTTGGTTTGGTTTTCTATGTAGGGTTTCTTCACCAAAGTTATGCCATTATGCGTCTAGTTTCATGTCCAATTAGCTTTGCACCAATTGAACCTCTACAGCTCCATTTATAGCTGCCCAAACCTACTAGACTCATGCTCAGTCCTGTGGGTCAGCCAAGGCAGCTCACCCACACTCAAATGCCAAGCCTCAACTCACTTCATTTCCTCATCATACACATTCAAATGGTCACTAATTGACCATTACAAGGTTAATGAACTATCACATAAGCAAACTCTAATGTTGTTCAAGTGTCCACATTTTCAAGGTTCATTCATGCATCACACTTGTATTTCACTTACTCTTACATGTTCAATCACTCATCTCATGCTATGGGCAGCTCATAAACACTTTACTTCAAGTAAATTCATCAAACCCTAACCATCCCTAGGCTGCCCAAATTGGAGGGATGAATATACATAAGTTTTATTTTGTTTTTCTTACACTTTTCCACTTATCTCATGCCAATAAACATGAATTAAGTAAAAGAGATAGGACAATGGACACTAGCCTCTTTGAGCATAATTTCTAGGTAATAAAACTTCAATCCTTTCTCTTCTTTTTGCTATAACTAGCTTCTCCAAGATGTGGGATGATTTTTAGTGAAGTGAGTTTAGGGTTTTGTGGGGAGGAAGCTTAGGAAAATTAAGCTTTAAAAGAGAAAATGGAGAGAGAGCTTCTTGGCTATGGTGGACGGGAAATGAGAAAGAAGAGTGCAGTTTTTTCATTTTAATTTTCTGCCCATTTAACTCATTTTAAGTGCTTTATGGACATATGTCGCAATGTGATTGGGTGAGAGTGCTTAGTGACATAAGCATGAGGTCAAAATTACAATTTTAATTTATTTTCTTTTCTTTTCTTTGCTACTCATTTTCAATTAAATTTTTAGAAATATTTATTCACATTTTATGTCATAATAATTATTTACTTAACTGGACAAGTTGGCCAAAAATCACCTCTGAAGGCGAAATGACCAAAATGCCCTCCGTTTGGCTTAACAGACCAAAATTGTCTGTACCGATTGAAAAAAAATTTTCAATATTTTCTTGGCATTCTAATGCCATAGGAACCTCAATGACCCTTCTCTGGAGTCCCAAAAATTATTTTATGAATTTTTCATCGGGTCTAGGGCTCCTCGTTGCGAGAACCCAACTTCCCATTGGGTTACCCATCGCTAGGGCACCGACTCATTTAACTTGGTTGTATTTTATTTCTAAAATTTTTCTTAAATTTTTATTATTAATATTTGAGTTAATTATGGTTCCTCACTTTAGTTTAAATATTTTTTCAGACGTTCTAGCTGTCTAGACTGACACCGGTCACCGGAACAGTAGAATGTATGGAATTGCTACCGGGAGGGTGTTACAACTCTTCCCTTCTAATTTAAATTTTGTCCTCGAAATTTACTTGATGAAAACAATTAAGGGAACTATTGCCTTATCGTCTCTTCACTTTCCCAAGTTGTCTCCTCGGTGTTGTGGTGCCTCCAAAGCACCTTCACCAATGGAATCTTCTTATTTCTCAACTCTTTCACTTTCTGCCATATGGGTTCTTCTTCATTTGTCAAATTCGGTTGTACTTCAATTTCTTCCATGGAGATGACATGTGAAGGATCTGAGCGGTATATTCTTAGCATAGATACGTGGAACACATTGTGGATCTTGTTCAACTTTGGGGGTAATGCTAGCCTGTAGGCCACTGGACTCACACGTTCAATGACTTCATATGGGCCAATGAACCTAGGACTTAACTTACCTTTTCTTCCAAACCTTAGTACCTTCTTCTACGGTGACACCTTAAGGAACACTTTGTCGCCAACCGCATATTCTATTTCTTTTCTCTTCAGGTCGGCATAGGATTTTTGTTTATCTAAGGCAATCTTCAGATTGGCTTTGATTAGCTTTACCTTCTCCTCAGTCTGTTTCTCCAGGTTTGGCCCTACTAGTTTATCTTTGCCTAATTCAGTCTAGCACACTGGAGTTCTACATTTTCTCCCACACAGTGCTTCAGACAGGGCCATTTGGATGCTAGCTTAGTAGCTATTGTTGTTTGCAAATTCTGCCAGTGGGAGGTATCTATCCCAATTCCCCTCAAACTCAATGACACAACTCCTCAGTATATCCTCAAGGACCTGACATATATTTCATGTTGTTATTATCATTTCAGTTCAATATTTGTATTAGTTCAATTGGTTTCAATTGTTTACCTGGATTACTCTTTCTGATTGCCCATCCGTCTGAGGGTGGAAAGTTGTGCTGAAGTGGAGTTGTGCAACCAAGGATTCATGTAACTTTTTCCAAAATCTTCATGTAAACCTTGGGTTTCAATCAGATATGATGGAAAGTAGAATTCCATGCAGTTTAACTATCTCACTGATATACAATTCTGCTAACTTCTCCAGTGAGTAGTCAGTCCTAACTAGCAGAAAGTGTGCTAACTTCATCAATCTATCAACTATCACCCATACTGCATCATGCTTCTTCTGGGTGAGAGGTAGACCACTTACAAAATCCATGGTGACCCGATCCCATTTCCATTTAGGTATGTGTATAGGCTGTAGCAAACCCGATGGAACTTGATGCTCTGCCTTGACTTGCTGACATGTCAAGCATTTAGTCACATAATCAGCTATGTCCTTCTTCATACTAGGCCACTAATACTGAAGCTTCAGATCATGATACATTTGTGTACTTCTTGTGTGCATAGCATAAACACTGGTGTGTGCCTCTTTCAGGATATTGGCTTTTAATTCCCCATCATCTGGTACACATACTCTTCCTTTGTAGTATAGACACCCATCTGCTTTCCCCTCATAGTTAGTTGCTTTCCCTTCTAGGATTTTACTCTTAATAGCCATTAACTTCTCATCTACCTTCTGCCCATCCAAAATCTGCTGTAACAGGTTTGGCCTCACTTGCAACTCAGCCAAAATAGCTCCATCTTGAGCCAAAGATAGACGGGTATTCAATGATCTCAAAGTTGTGATGGATTTTCTACTCAAAGCATCAGCAACTACATTTTCCTTCCCAGGATGATAATCAATCACACAATCATAGTCCTTCAGGAACTCAATCCATTGCCTCTGTCTAAGGTTGAGCTCCTTCTGGGTTGGCAAGTATTTCAGACTTTTTTGGTCTGTGTAAATGTAACACTTTTCACCATACAAGTAGTGCCGCCATATCTTCAGTGCGAAGATAATTGCTACAAGTTCTAGATCATGGGTAGGGTAATTCTGTTCATGTGGCCTTAGCTGCCTGGAAGCATAGGCGACCACCTTCCCCTCTTGCATCAATACACACTCTAACCCATTATGAGAGGCATCACTGTAGACCACAAAGTCCTTTCTCGACACTGGCTGTGTTAACACTGGTGCCTCTATCAACATAGCCTTCAACTTCTCAAAACTGTTCTGACATTTGTCATTCCAGTCAAATCTGATATTCTTGTGTAACAATTTAGTCATTGGAGTAGCTATTAAGGAAAATCCATTCACAAATCTTCTGCAATACCCAGCTAGCCCCAAGAAACTTCTGACCTCAGTTGTATTTCTGGGAGGCTTCCATTCCATCACTGCTTATATTTTCTTGGGATCCACCCTAATCCCATCAGCTGATACTATGTGTCCAAGGAATGCAATTTCATTCATCCAGAAGTCGCACTTGAATAACTTAGCATACAACTTCTTTTCTCTCAGGGTTTGTAGAACAATCCTCAAATGCTCATCATGTTCTTCCCTAGTCTTGGAATACACCAAAATATCATCAATAAAGACCACTACGAACCAATCTAGGTATGGATGAAAGATACGGTTCATAAGGTCCATGAATGCCGCTGGTGCATTTGTTAGGCCAAAGGGCATCACCAGGAGCTCATAATGCCCATACCGGGTCCTGAATGCAGTTTTTGGCACATTTGCATCCTTCACCCTCAACTGATGATGCCCTGATCTGAGATCAATTTTGAAAAATACTCCTGCTCCCTTCAACTGATCAAATAGATCATCAATTCTAGGCAATGAATATTTGTTCTTCACTGTCACTTTATTCAACTGTTGGTAATCGATGCATAATCTCAAAGTCCCATCCTTCTTTTTCACAAATAGCACTGGAGCTCCCCATGGTGACACACTGGGGCATATGAACCCCTTATCTAGCAACTCTTGTAACTGGATTTTTAGTTCCTTCAATTCTATGGGTGCCATCCTATAAGGAGCAATAGAGATTGGTGTTGTACCCGGCAGTATCTCAATAGCAAATTCAACTTCCCTTTCTGGTGGCAAGCCAGGCAATTCTTCAGGAAACACATATGGCAAGTCTCTTACTGTGGGTATGTCACATAGATCTAGCTTAGTCTGCTTAGCATTCACCACATGTGCTAGGTAGGCTTCACAACCTGTTCTCATCAGTTTTCTTGCAACTGTGGCTGAGATGACATTGGACAAGAAATCTGTCTTTTTCCCCACAACTGTGATCTCATTTCCCTCTGGAGTTTTCAAAGAAATCCTCTTCAGTTTACCATCAACCATTGCTTAATGATGTGACAACCAATCCATTCCCAAAATCATGTCAAACTCATGGAAAGGCAACTTAATCAGGTCTGCCAAGAATTCATACCCCTGAATCCTTAACGAGCAACCCTTGTACACTTTGTTCACCACTACACTGTGGCCCAATGGATTAGTGACCAGAATGTCTTGGTCACTCTCCTCTACTAATATCCCCCTTTCTACAGGTAAGTTAATGCAGATGCATAAATGAGTGGATCCTGGATCCACTAATGCATGTACATATGTATTGTGGAGGGAGAACGTACCCCTGATGATGTCCGGGGCATTTTGCTCCTCCTGAACTCTTATGGCATAGGCTCTGGCAGGTGCTTTGACCTCAAGCCTCTCTGCTGGCTCAGATGCTGGTCTCTGTAATGGTCCCATTGCCTCAGATTTGCCAGATTTCCTACCCTTTTGTGGTGCAGGAGTAGGTCTATCTGCTTGTGTTGGTGCAGCTGCGGCAGTTCTGCGTGGACAGTTCCTCAACTGATGCTCTGTTGACCCACACCTTAAGCAGGCACCCGTCACTCTCCATCACTCCCCCTTATGCCACTTCAGGTAATGTGGACATGCAGAAGATGCTGGGGTTGGTCCCCTGAACCCCGTCCCTGGAGAGCTACCCACTAATGGTGTGGACTGACCTCTCCTAGGTGTGAACTGTGGCCTAGGCCCCTGCGACTGACCCTGACCTTATGGTTAACCTGAACTCTGTGCAGGTGGACCTTTGAACTTCTTTCCTGGTGCAGGAGATGAGTTAGACTGACCCGAACCCCTCTTTTGCTGTCTCTCCCTTCTAGTCTGCTCACTTATTCTAACCTTTTCAACTTTTATTCCAGCTTCCACTAACTTAGTAAAGTCTGTGATTCCCAAGGCAGTGATCATGATTTTTATATTATCATTTAATCCCTCTTCAAATCTCTTATACATGTCAGCTTCATCAGGGACTATCTCCCTTCCGTAGTGGCTCAGTCTGACAAATTCCTTTTCATACTCTGCCACTGTTAGCTGTCTCTGCCTCAGGATAATAAACTCTCTTCTTCTCTCTTCCAGGTATACACTACCCACATATTTCTTCTTGAATTCTGAGAGGAAGAAATCCCAAGTTATTACTTCTGGCTGCACTTCACTAGACACTATATCCCACCATTGGTAGGCATCATCTTGCAATAGAGATACAATAGCTTCTAGGTTTTGCTCTGGAGTGCAGTGGAGTTGCTTTAAAACCCTTCCTGCTCGCTCAACCAGCCACCGCAAATGTAATCATCTTCTCTTGCCAAAGAAATCCACTGCTCCAAATTTTCTCAGTCTTTCCAGATGTGATTTTTACTGTGGAGGTGGTGGTGGTGGCAGCATTGCCCCAGCCATTTATCTGAAAAACTCGGCCATTTGCTGGAATATGGCCTGTGGAGGCTGAGCAGACTCTGCTGGAGCTGGTGGAACAGGTTCTCCCCTACCCCCAGTCTCAGCTGTTGCAGGTGGAGCATGACTCTCCACTTCTTCCTCAACTGCCCTCTATAACGTGGAGTCCATATCCTAGTCAAAATAAGAAAGATAAACAGATCTGCATTAGTGTCACCTCGACTCTTACAAATGCAATGCATGGTATGGACTCTATTTTGACCCAGAAATGCCTAAACCGTGCTCTGATATCACTAAATGTGACACTCTTTACCCGTCTATAGTATAGCCGAGTAAAATGTGTCACACAGTGTACCGGAACACCCTATTTTATCCCAATCATTTTTATTCTTCCTTAATTTATTTTTATCATTGTTATGAAGTATAATATATTTCATTTAAGTCATTTAATGAAATTATAATTTATTTGAAGTTTCGCAAATTTTATAGAAAATCCGGCAGAGTGCCGGCTAAAAATGGATAAAACAGTTCTTCGAAACCTGTGAAAACACTTCCAAAATTTTCAATCAATTAATCCCAAATTACATTTCATCAACGAAATCTCAATATTTTTCAACAACATTTCCATTTCTTAATCATTCATTTCATATGATATTTATGTAAAAGTCATCAATAAATATTCACTTTTTCATTCAGAAGCACAATTTTCACTATTTACATCAATACCAAAATACATTACATAAGTCTTAATTACACATGAGAAAATAAAAGTTAATTACAAAATACCCAAAATGAAACCTAGTGTCCTACTAATGCACTGATGTCGGTGAGGTTACAAGGACACTATGCAGAGCTGCAGAAGGTCTCACCCAGTCTGTGGTCTACTGGGCTCTCGGTCGGTCTCTCCAGAACCTACGCGTGGCAAAAGCAATGCGCTAAGCAATAATGCTTAGTGGTGTCAATAATAAAATAAAAAAGAAATAACAGAAAATAAATGTGCAGTGAATGTATTGATGTCTTATGTAGACAAATTTTTTATAATTATTTATAGTCTTATTGATTCTGTACTTGTTATGTTCATTATTTCATCAAATTTATCCACTTTCATTTTTGGTTGCCTAAGTAACCTATCTCAATGATCGGATCGATAAACAGTAAACCGCACCGGGTATCAAGTACTCGTGCCGCCACACCATCGGTCACATATGTATCTCCTGTACAAATGTAATGTACCTAATGAGTCAGAATAAATATTAGGCACAAGGCCAAGTATCATCACAATGTCAGAATGGCTAAAAGCCATAAAATCACAGAATGGCATAATACCATGTGCAGTACTGCTAACTGAACCCTATTAGCATGCCAACCTATCCAAACCAATCTTGCTAGGTGTACTAGGGCATGTTATACTTTTAAATTGTACAATTCTTGAAATTTAAGTTTAGGTGTTATTATTCATTTCATTAGTTAACTAAAATGTTAACTTTTGCATAGGCAATAGGTACATTGGTTCTAATACTCCCAACATACCACATTTTGCATTCTAAAGTTATTGGTATTGGTTGCCAAAACCATTTCTAAGCTTAGTGCTAGTTGTTCAAAATTTTCAGATTTCAAACCTTGTGTTTACTGTTCCATTGGTCATTTTTACAATAGGAATTTAGCAAAGTTATCAACATGAAAGTTGTTTCTTATTGTATCTAGTTACATTTCTTTTTTTGAATCACTCCATTTGGAGTTTTGCAGCTCAAGTTATGGCCTAAACACCATAACTGGCCGGATTGCAAACTTTCCAGATTTTCTAGACTGACCAAATCTATAGTGTTTTGTATAGTGACTGCAGGTCACTTTTTGAATATGTTATGGTCAAAATTTGAGTTAAGTTTCTCCATGAAAGTTGTAGATATATATTTCAGCTTTCTGCTGGTAAAATGTTAGGTGAATTGGACCTTTCTACACTGAGTTATGACCAAATAAATAGACACTGTTCATTTGGTCATTTTGCCCAGGCAGAATGAAAGTCACCCGGATTAGGGCAATTTTTAGGTGAACTTGGTTTAGTTTTCTGGGCAGGATTTCTTCATCAAAGTTGTGTCATTATGTGTCTAGTTTCATGTCCAATTGGCCTTGCACCAATTAAACCTCTACAACTCCATGTATAGCTACCCAAACCTGTTGGACTCATGCTCAGTCCTGCGGGTCAACAAAGGCAGCTCACCCACACTCAAATGCCAAGCCTCAACTCACTTCATTTCCTCATCATACACATTCAAATGGTCACTAATTGACCATTACAAGGTTAATGAACCATCACATGAGCAAACCCTAATGTTGTTCAAGTGTCCACATTTTTAAGGTTCATTCATGCGTCACACTTGTATTTCACTTACTCTTACATGTTCAATCACTTATCTCATGCTATGGGCAGCTCATAAACACTTTACTTCAAGTAAATTCATCAAACCCTAACCATTCCTAGGCTGCCCAAATTGTTGGGATGAATATACATAAGTTTTATTTTGTTTTTCTTATACTTTTCCACTTATCTCATGCCAATAAACATGAATTAAGTAAAAGAGATAGGAGAATGGACACTAACCTCTTTGAGCAGAATTTCTAGGTAACAAAACTTCAATCCTTTCTCTTCTTTTTGCTACAACTAGCTTCTCCAAGATGTGGGAATGATTTTTAGTGAAGTGAGTTTAGGGTTTTATGGGGAGGAAGCTTAGGAAAATCAAGCTTTAAAAGAGAAAATGGAGAGAGAGCTTCTTGGCTATGGTGGACGGTGTCGACACCATATTTTGGCCGATCCCTGAAATCAATAAACTTTGAAACCGATCCCCAGCACCGAGTCTCCCTTTGCCAGCCAATCACTTTTCTGATCTCTCCTCAAAAGGAATCGAATCAATACTAAGTCCCCATATCATTTAAAGCCTCACCGATCTCTCAAACCAATTGTCAAGTCCCCTGACTAGTCAATTACATTTCCGATCTCTCTTGTCAAACGAGATTGAACCAACATTAGTGTCACACCTTACCCCTCTGTAAGGCATAACATGATCCCGTAGAATACTTAATGAACTACCAAACTTCACCTACCGATAACTCATTAAGTACCCTACAAGGGATTTTAAAACAATTTTCTTACATTTTGGAAGTGGTGAGCATTTTAGTGGGAATTAAAAACCATTTATTCAAGTTTAAATACTAGTAAAAAATTTTGTCCATTTTAAATTTTGCCGCAAATTTTATAACAATTTTGACAAAGTTCCCTCTGTATTTTGAGAAACCAGTTCTTCAAAGACCTGTAAAAAGCACTTTCAAAAGTTTTCCACAACTCCCAATCTCCAATAAAACTCAAATCAACCCAATTCAAATCACTTCAAGGCAATTTCCACAATTTAATCAAATTTGGTCATCACAAAATTTTTAATACTTCATTAACAAGGCATAAAGCAGAAAATTCATATTTACAAATATTAAATTTACAGAAGCAAACCCAAAATAATATTATTACAATTTATTTACAACTGCTCAATTTACATTGATACTTATGACATTATAGTATTTACATCAAAATAACCATAAGGGTATAAAACAATACCCGTACAAAAGGGGTCAAGAAGTTCTTGTAAATCTCGTAGCTCACTCTGCTGCTTTCTCCTTGCTCTTATCTGCGACAGTAAATTAAACTATCGCTGAGTATAAACATACTCAGTGGTGCACAGTAAAAATTTAAAATGCGATATATAAATCATTTATTGATGAAACATAGTTCGAATACTTCACAATCACAATTCACAAATATCAAAGCTCATAACAACTCATTTTGTCAAATAATATATTAAACACAGTTTAGTCAAACAATTTCATAAACACAGTGTTGCCAAAATCATACACAACTTAAGCCATGACACAAAATTTTCGATCAATGCCGCGTTGTACACCACGACAAAGCAATCTACAACCCCATTAATCGAAATCAATGAGGGAGGTGGCTAGCTAGCTAATGAGTACTCATCCGATCTATAACCTCAACTGGTAAGCCAGAGAGGGAGGAAAATAAACGATCTCAACCCCATAAATGGAGGAGGAATAATAAGTAACTGTCATGCTAAGTGTGAATCAAAAATCCATTTTAAACATTTCATTCAAATATTGCATACAAAAATCAAATCAATTTCCAAAGTTACAATTTGATCACAAGGTGGCAACACAAAAGTTCATAAATTCATATTGCGTGCTAAATCAATTTTTCAAGGGTAAAATGCTTAAATAGGGTTTATTGTGCACAAACCTCAAGTGAGTCGTTCTTTAGCCTCGACTTGGTTCCTCGGGTTCCTTCCCGATATTCTTTTCAATTGAAACACAAAATTTTACAATGTTTCAGTACTAGAACTTAACATAAATCCCAAAATAAATTTAGCTTCACAATTACCTAGCTCTAATGTGCTAAATTCGACGTTCTTTAAATTTTGTGTTTCGGGTTACTATTCACTGCACTATTTAAGTCAAATAGTTGACTTTCTAAGGCTTAATAGGTATGGGAACTCCAACCTCACCCACATACCACATTTTGGTCATTAAACTTGTTGGTTTTGGTCACTTTTTCAAAGCTTAGGTCATTTTGGCAAAATTGCCAATTTTCGGTTTTAGTGCTTCAAAGTTGCACTGTTCCATTGGTCGATCTACTGTTGGAATTTGACAAAACTTCCTTCATAGAAAATGTTCCTTATTGTCTTAAGTGTATTCTCATTTTTATATCACCTCAATCAGAGTTTTGTAGCTCAAGTTATGGCCAAAATAAGTTTACTGTTCACGTGCACTGTTCATACTGGTATTTTGGGTTTTGGCAGATTTTGATCCAACTTTGGTCAGTAATTTGATTAAGTTAAGTTCATAATTTGGTCTAACTTTCTTCATATGAAATATTCTACTATGTCTTAGGTTTCCATCAGTTGAAGAATCGCCTAAATCCGAGTTTTGTAGAGAGAGTTATAACCCTTCAAACATTGCTGCTCAATGAAATTTCTGCAGAGTTGCAGGTTTGGTAACTTAACTTTGCTCAATAATTTGAATGGGTTAATGGCATAATTTGGGGTGGTGTTCTTCATGAAAGTTTTAGATCTATGTCTTATCTAATTGCTGGTAAAATTTCAGGTAATTTTGACCCTCCTAACTCGAGTTATGACCAAATGAACAGTTACTGTTCATTTGGTCAGTTTGGTGCAGTGGCAGCCTGCTCTCATTTCACTTTGGTCAATTGTTTCACCAAGTTTTAGTCAGTTTTTGGCCATGGTTCCTTAATGAAAATTGTGCTATTTTATGTCTATTTTCATCTCCAATTGGTGGCATATCAATTGGACTTGTAAAATTTGAGTTTTGGTCCTTCAAAGTGGGTTTGGTCATGCTGCCAGCAGCATGACCATTTACCTCCGAATTTAACTAAATTTCCTATCATTCCCACACAACTTATTTGGTCATAATTGACCATTATTTCACTTCACAATAGGTCAAACATGCCATTTATGCATTTCTCCAAATTTTGCCTCAAAACCCTAAGTCCAAAACCCTAATCTCACTACTTTGTTACCATTAATAATTTCAAAGTTCTAAACTATCATCATTTAACTAATTAAGGTTTTTACACTCATTCTAATGCATCAAATTCATGCAAACCATACTCCTCTCAAGCTGCCCAAAAATTCAGTTTGTTCTTCCCCATATTTTTATTTCATTTTAACACATTACAAGCTAATTCAACAACTAATGATGCATTAAAAATGGAAAGTAATAAGTTAACATGCTCACCTCTCTTTAATCCTCAAAACCCTATCTTTAGCTCCTCTTTCTTCTTGTAATTCTCTTCTCAAGTTGCAACTACAAGCTTTAATGAAGTGCTTATGAGAGTTATTAGGGTTGGCTAAGGAAAAATTAAGCTTAATGTAAGCTTAAAGAGAGAGTTTCCATGGGGGATTTATGGAGGAAGGTGGGGTGTCACTTTAGGAAGAAGAAGAGCTTTCTAATAATTTTCTTTTTCTTTTCTTTCCTTTATACATTTTTTTGCTTATGGAAGACCACTAAATCCAAATTAATTAATTCAATTTATTAATTTAGTTATGACATCATGCATGATGTCATAACTTTTGACTTTTTTCATTTTCATCTCTTTTTCTTTTTTTTTTCTTTTTTTATTAGTTCTTTAATTTAATTCTTGATTCTGAAATTTTCTTTTCTCCGATTTTATTTGTGATTAGGTCGAGTCACTCGGGTCAATTGACCAAATTGCCTCGCCGATTCATCGGTTGCAAATAATCCAATATTTCTTCCGGCTCCCTGACCTAATTATTTGACTGGCTTAACAGTTCTTTTTCGTGATTTTCTCTTTTCCACTGTGTTCTTAAGGGTCCTAAGGACCGCAGCGTCACTTTTTACGATTCAAAATTTGAGTTTAAAATGACTTCAGATGCGTTCAGGAGGTTACTCATCGCGTGACTCTCTACTGCTTAACCTCTTATGTTCTGTTTTTCTTATTTATAGTTAACTAATTAAACATTACTAATTATTTGTATTTATGGCTTCTCAAATTGTCTTAAGTGTGGCCCTAATACCATTAATTATCCGGACCAACACCGGTCACCGGAACAGTGAAATATACCAGGCTATGCAACGGAGGTGTTACAATTCTCCCCCCCCTTAAATAAATTTTGTCTCGAAATTTTTACCTGGTATCAATCTCTGAACAGCTGTGGGTGTTGTCTCCTCATGTCCTCTTCTCGTTCCCAAGTAGCCTCTTGGCCCAAATGATGGTTCCACAGCACTTTTACCAACGGTATCTGCTTATTCCGTAGCTGCTTCACCTCATAAGCCAGAATCTTTATGGGTTCTTCTTCATTTGTGAGGTCTGGATTCACTTCTATTTCTTCTACTGGTAGTACATGAGATGGGTCTGATCGATACCTCCTCAACATGGACACATGGAAGACGTTATGTATCTTCTCTAACTCTGGAGGTAGTGCCAAACGATATGCCAAAGGACCCACTCTTTCCAATACCTCATATGGCCCGATAAAACGAGGACTTAGTTTCCCCTTCCTGCCGAATCTCATAATCCTCTTCCAAGGAGAAACCTTGAGGAAAACTTTCTCACCCACAGCATACTGAATATCCCTTCTTTTCAAATCAATATAGGACTTCTGACGGTCTAATGCAGCTTTAAGTCGATCTTTGATCACCCTGATTTTCTCTTCAGTCTGTTGAACAATTTCGGGTCCAATCATTTTTCTTTCACCCATGTCATCCCAACACAACGGTGTTCTACATTTTGTGCCATACAAAGCTTCATATGGAGGCATCCCAATGCTTGATTGGTAGCTGTTGTTGTAAGCAAACTCAATCAAAGGCAAGTGTGTATCCCAACTACCCTCAAACTCAATCACACAAGCCCGTAGCATGTCCTCCAAGATCTGAATTACTCTATCAGACTGGCCATCTGTCTGTGGGTGGAATGCCGTACTAAAGTTCAATCTAGTTCCTAGGGCTCTCTGAAGACTACCCCAGAATCTAGAAGTGAACCTAGGATCTCTGTCTGATACAATGGATACTGGCACTCCATGCAGTCTCACAATCTCATCAATGTACAACCTGGCCAATCTGTCCAAACTGTAGTCCATCCGGACTGGCAGAAAATGAGCAGACTTAGTCAGTCTGTTGACAATGACCCATACTGCATCATGACTTTTCTGTGTCCACGGAAGTCCCATTACAAAATCTATTATTATTCTTTCCCATTTCCATTCTGGCACTGGCAGTGGGTGCAACAACCCAGTTGGTACTTGATGCTCTGCCTTTACTTGCTGACAAGTTAGGCATTTTGATACAAACTCTGCCACATCTCTCTATATACCCATCCACCAGTAATGCTCCTTTAGCCTTCTATACATTTTTGTACCACCAGGGTGCATAGCAAAAGGAGACTCATGTGCTTCCTTCAAAATGATCTGCCTCAAATTAACATCATTAGGAACACACATTCTGCCTTGGTGTAGCAGTAAACCATCATCTCTGATTGAGAACTCTAGTTTATTGCCCTGCCAGACTTCTTCCAACAGCTTCTGATACCTTTCATCATTCTGAGCAGTCATTCTGATCTGATCAATCAACACTGGCTGTACATGCCATGCAACTGCTGTCTGTCCCTCATCATTAATCTCTAAACTGGCATGTAATGATCTCAACTCATGTACCAAAAATAAAGGAGTAACCTGTAGACTTGCCATAGTCTTGCGACTTAGGGCGTCAGCCATAACATTAGCTTTCCCTGGCTGATAGTCTATCAGACAATCATAGTCTTTTATCAACTCTAACCATCTCCTCTGTCTCAAATTCAACTCTTTCTGGGTGCCCAAATACTTCAAACTCTTATGATCTGTGTAGATGTAACATTTCTCCCCATACAAATAATGTCTCTAGATCTTAAGAGCAAACACAATGGCTGCAAGCTCCAAATCATGTGTCGGATAATTCCTCTCATGCGGTTTTAGCTGGCGTGATGCATAGGCAATGACATTTCGATCTTGCATCAACACACAACCTAACCCGTTGTGAGAAGCATCAGAATCAGTATATTCTTTACCCTGTGGGTAAAGTCGATCGAGCCTCACAAACAACTTTTTCAATTCATCAAAACTCGTTGGCATTTATCCGCCCACCGAATTTTACATCTTTTCTAAGCGGCTTGGTCAATGGAGATGCCAACATGGAGAATCCTTCACAAATCGACGGTAGTATCCAGCTAACCCTTAAAATCGCGAATCTCGTGACATTTCGGTGGCTTCCAATTAAGGACTTCAATCTTGCTAGGATCTACCTTAATACCCTCATCGATACTATGTGCCCCAAAAGGATATCTCCTTCACCAAAATTCACATTTCGACAATTTGGCATATAGTCGCTTTCTCTCAAAGTCTGCAGATAATCCGCAGATGTCTATCATGCTCTTCTGCATCCTCGAATAAACCAATATATCATCTATGAAAACCACAACAAATCGGTCGAGGTATGGTCCAAGATAGTGTTCATCGATCCATAAAAGCAAATGAGCATTAGTTAACTCGAACGGCATGACCAAGAACTCATAATGGCCATAGCGGTTCTCAAGGCGCTTTAGGTATACTCGCTCTTGTACTTTCACCGATAATAACTCGATCTCGTGTCAATTTTGAGAACATACCGCACCCTCAACTGATCAAATAAGTCATCAATGCGGGGTAATGGGTATCTGTTCTTTATTGTCACCTTATTCAACTGTCGATAGTCAATGCATAACCGGAGAGTGCCATCTTTCTTCTTTACAAACAATACTGGCGCTCCCCAAGGTGACACACTAAGGCGAATAAAGCCCTTATCAAGCAGCTCTTGCAACTGCACTTTCAATTCTTTCAATTCTGCAGGTGCCATTCTGTATGGTGTTATGGAGATTGGGTCCACACCAGGCATAACATCAATTTCAAACTGCACTTCTCTTTCTGGAGGTAATCCTGGCAATTCTTCAGGAAATACATCCAAAAAGACACATACAGTAGGAATGTCCTCCAATGTTGGACTCCCCACTTGGGTGTCTATCACATGTGCCAAGTACGCCTCACACCCTTTTCTAATCATTTTTCTGGCCAGTGCAGTTGAAATGATGTTTGAAGGCAATAACTGTCTCTCCCAATGTATTACTACATCACCATACTGAGGGAGACCAAAAGTGACTGTCTTCAATCTACAGTCAATCATAGCATGATGCCCGGCTAACCAATCCATGCCCAAGATAATGTCATAATCTCTGAAGGGCATTTTAATTAAGTCAGACAAAAAAGTATGTCCTTGGATCACCAAAGGACAGTCTCTATATAGCCTATTTACCCTAACCTCCTGGCCTAATGGACTAGTTACTAGCACATCATAATCCATTGGTACACATTGAATAGCAGTAGGACACATGTGACTAGCACTAACATACGAATGTGTAGAGCCAGGATCAAATAACACATACACATCTTGGTCAAGGATGGAGAAAATACCAGCTACAACATCTGATGTTTCAGCCTCTTCCCTCTGACGCATGGTATACACTCTGACTAGTGCGCCACTAGGTAATCGGGCTGGTTAATGCTCACGATTTCTGTGGGTGTTACTGGACCCTACCTCTGCCTCTACCTCTAGCAACCGACGGTGACCTCTAGGTGCAGAGACTTGGGTTGATCCTTCGGATGTAGCAAAAGATCCGCACAGCGCGACTAGTGCAATCCTTAGCGAAATGTCCGCTTCCTCCACGATTAAAACATGCACCAAGAGCCTTGAAACAAATCCCACCATGAGTTCTACCACACGTTTCACACCGCCGACCGATAGAGATCCTCGAGAAGCTTGTTGGCCTACCGACTGCATCGAGGTGGTCTTTGGCCAGAAAATCTGCCTCTGCCTCTACGGAAGCTGGATCCCCCAAATTGTTTCCTCTTGCCAGAACTACTTTCAGATGCTTGTCCAGTAGTCTTTTCAGCCTTCTCTTTCTCTTGTGAACCCTTTTTCACTGCCCCTTCGGATTCTATCCTTTCTAATTCCAAGGCCTGTGAAATCAATTCAGTGAAATTCTGATGTCTGAAACCCACGACTTGCATCCTCAGACTTGGCCTTAGCCCGGACTCAAACCTCTTGCATCTGTCTCTGGGGGTGGAGACTAAGCTTCCAGCATAGTGGCTTAGCCTTGAGAAATCTCTCTCATATTCTGCTACAGTTCGGTTCCCTTGTTTCAAACTCAAGAATTCTTGCAACTTCATATCCACATATGCATCGGGAACCCATTTCTGTCGGAACTCCCTCAAAAAGTCTGTCCATGTCAGCACAGGTGGCCCAACCAGGCTGTGGGGGATGGTCTTCCACCATTCAAACGCATCCCCTTGCAACAAGGAAACAGAATACTCAAACTTCAATTCCTTTGTACACTGTAGCTTCCTGAAAACTCGTTCCATTCTTTCCAACCACTGTTCTGCCTCCAGTGGATCCACAGTGCCTTTAAACTCAGTGGCCCCAAATTTCATCAATTTTTCATACTGCCGAGGGAATTGTGGTTGGGCTACAGTATTGCATCCGAGCTTGGGGTGGCACATTACACGCCATTTGTTGAAAGAAGGCGACCATCTGCATAAATTGAGCAGAAATCGCGGTCCGAGCAGGAGCTGGAGTGGCTGACCCACTCACTTTTCTGAAGTGCTGGGGCTTCCCCTTGAACCTCAGCCCCAACAGATTGTTCTTCGGAATGATCTACTCCTTCCATTCCATTTTTCACAATTTTCTACTTCTTGAGATCAAACACAAGGAGGTTGACCTCCGTTAGTGCATATTCATGATGTAAATATGTCATATGTATCAATTAAAGACACTTGAGAAGTTGTACTTATCAATAAAATGTTCATACACATAATCAAAATTTATTGAAAAATCATGCTCTGATACCACTAAAACATGTCACACCTTACCCCTCTGTAAGGCATAACATGATCCCGTAGAATACTTAATGAACTACCAAACTTCACCTACCGATAACTCTTTAAGTACCCTACAAGGGATTTTAAAACAATTTTCTTACATTTTGGAAGTGGTGAGCATTTTAGTGGGAATTAAAAACCATTTATTCAAGTTTAAATACTAGTAAAAAATTTTGTCCATTTTAAATTTTATCGTAAATTTTATAAAAATTTTGACAGAGTTCCCTCTGTATTTTGAGAAACCAGTTCTTCAAAGACCTGTAAAAAGCACTTCCAAAAGTTTTCCACAACTCCCAATCTCCAATAAAACTCAAATCAACCCAATTCAAATCACTTCAAGGCAATTTCCACAATTTAATCAAATTTGGTCATCACAAAATTTTTAATACTTCATTAACAAGGCATAAAGCAGAAAATTCATATTTACAAATATTAAATTTACAGAAGCAAACCCAAAATAATATTATTACAATTTATTTACAACTGCTCAATTTACATTGATACTTATGACATTATAATATTTACATCAAAATAACCATAAGGGTATAAAACAACACCCGTACAAAAGGGGTCAAGAAGTTCTTGTCAATCCCGCAGCTCACTCTGCTGCTTTCTCCTTGCTCTTATCTGCGACAGTAAATTAAACTATCGCTGAGTATAAACATACTCAGTGGTGCACAGTAAAAATTTAAAATGCGATACATAAATCATTTATTGATGAAACATAGTTTGAATACTTCACAATCACAATTCACAAATATCAAAGCTCATAACAACTCATTTTGTCAAATAATATATTAAACGCAGTTTAGTCAAACAATTTCATAAACACAGTGTTGCCAAAATCATACACAACTTAAGCCATGACACAAAATTTCCGATCAATGCCGCGTTGTACACCACGACAAAGCAATCTACAACCCCATTAATCGAAATCAATGAGGGAGGTGGCTAGCTAGCTAATGAGTACTCATCTGATCTACAACCTCAACTGGTAAGCCAGAGAGGGAGGAAAATAAACGATCTCAACCCCATAAATGGAGGAGGAATAATAAGTAACTGTCATGCTAAGTGTGAATCAAAAATCCATTTTAAACATTTCATTCAAATATTGCATACAAAAATCAAATCAATTTCCAAAGTTACAATTTGATCACAAGGTGGCAACACAAAAGTTCATAAATTCATAATGCGTGCTAAATCAATTTTTCAAGGGTAAAATGCTTAAATAGGGTTTATTGTGCACAAACCTCAAGCGAGTCGTTCTTTAGCCTCGACTCGGTTCCTCGGGTTCCTTCCCGATATTCTTTTCAACTGAAACACAAAATTTTACAATGTTTTAGTACTAGAACTTAACATAAATCCCAAAATAAATTTAGCTTCACAATTACCTAGCTCTAACGTGCTAAATTCGACGTTCTTTAAATTTTGTGTTTTGGGTTACTATTCACTATACTATTTAAGTCAAATAGTTGACTTTCTAAGGCTTAATAGGTATGGGAACTCCAACCTCACCCACATACCACATTTTGGTCATTAAACTTGTTGGTTTTGGTCACTTTTTCAAAGCTTAGGTCATTTTGGCAAAATTGCCAATTTTCAGTTTTAGTGCTTCAAAGTTGCACTGTTCCATTGGTCGATCTACTGTTGGAATTTGACAAAACTTCCTTCATAGAAAATGTTCCTTATTGTCTTAAGTGTATTCTCATTTTTGGATCACCTCAATCGGAGTTTTTTAACTCAAGTTATGGCCAAAATAAGTTTAATATTCACATGCACTGTTCATACTGGTATTTTGGGTTCTGGTAGATTTTGATCCAATTTTGGTCAGTAATTTGATTAAGTTAAGTTCATAATTTGGTCTAACTTTCTTCATATGAAATGTTATACTATGTCTTAGGTTTCCATCAGTTTACGAATCGCCTAAATCCGAGTTTTTTAGAGAGAGTTATAACCCTTCAAACATTGCTGCTCAATGAAATTTCTGTAGAGTTGCAGGTTTGGTAACTTAACTTTGCTCAATAATTTGAATGGGTTAATGGCATAATTTGGGGTGGTGTTCTTCATGACAGTTTTAGATCTATGTCTTATCTAATTGCTGGTAAAATTTCAGGTCATTTTGACTCTCCTAACTCGAGTTATGACCAAATGAACAGTTACTGTTCATTTGGTCAGTTTGGTGCAGTGGCAGCCTGCTCTCATTTCACTTTGGTCAATTGTTTCACCAAGTTTTAGTCAGTTTTTGGCCATGGTTCCTTAATGAAAATTGTGCTATTTTATGTCTATTTTCATCTCCAATTGGTGGCATATCAATTGGACTCGTAAAATTTGAGTTTTGGTCCTTCAAAGTGGGTTTGGTCATGCTGCCAGCAGCATGACCATTTACCTCCGAATTTAACTAAATTTCCTATCATTCCCACACAACTTATTTGGTCATAATTGACCATTATTTCACTTCACAATAGGTCAAACATGCCATTTATGCATTTCTCCAAATTTTACCTCAAAACCCTAAGTCCAAAACCCTAATCTCACTACTTTGTTACCATTAACAATTTCAAAGCTCTAAACTATCATCATTTAACTAATTAAGGTTTTTACACTCATTCTAATGCATCAAATTCATGCAAACCATACTCCTCTCAAGCTGCCCAAAAATTCAGTTTGTTCTTCCCCATATTTTTATTTCATTTTTACACATTACAAGCTAATTCAACAACTAATGATGCATTAAAAATGGAAAGTAATAAGTTAACATGCTCACCTCTCTTTAATCCTCAAAACCTTATCTTTAGCTCCTCTTTCTTCTTGTAATTCTCTTCTCAAGTTGCAACTACAAGCTTTAATGAAGTGCTTATGAGAGTTATTAGGGTTGGGTAAGGAAAAATTAAGCTTAGTGTAAGCTTAAAGAGAGAGTTTCCATGGGGGATTTATGGAGGAAGGTGGGGTGTCACTTTAGGAAGAAGAAGAGCTTTCTAATAATTTTCTTTTTCTTTTCTTTCCTTTATACGTTTTTTGCTTATGGAAGACCACTAAATCCAAATTAATTAATTCAATTTATTAATTTAGTTATGACATCATGCATGATGTCATAACTTTTGACTTTTTTCATTTTCATCTCTTTTTCTTTTTTTTTTCTTTTTCTATTAGTTCTTTAATTTAATTCTCGATTCTGAAATTTTCTTTTCTCCTATTTTATTTGACAGTTAGGTCAGGAATCAGCTCTCGGGGTCAATTGACCAAATTGCCCCTCGCCGGTTCATCCCGGTTTGCAGATAATCCAATATTTCTTCCGGCTCCCTGACCTAATTATTTGGTAGCTTATGATTCTTTTTGTGATTTTCTCTTTTCCACTTTGTGTTCATAAGGGTCCTAAGGACCGCATGGCGTCACTTTTTACGGTTCAAATTTGAGTTTAAAATGACTTGTGATGCGTTCAGAGAGTCACTCATCATTTGTGACTCTCGGCTCGTTTAACCTCTTATGTTCTGTTTTTCTTATTTATAGTTAACTAATTAAACATTACTAATTATTTGTGTTTATGGCTTCTCAAATTGTCTTAAGTGTGGCCCTAATCCCATTAATTGTCCGGACCAACACCGGTCACCAGAACAGTGAAATATACCAGGCTATGCAACGGAGGTGTTACAATTAGGCCTTCATGCCACCAGTCTTATTACCGATCTCCCTTTTAAAAGTTTGGGAATAATCAAGTTAAGGTTCCAATCCGGTTTAATGATGATTCCGATCTTAAGTGTTCAAATCAAATTTTCAATTTTAATCAAGTCTCGTTTAGCATTTGTTCTCAGCCAATCTCATGCTTATAGTGTTTTCCGACCTCTTACACTTAGATTAATAATCGCTTTCAGTTGTTGTTCTAATATGTTTAGACAATCAAGTGCTTATGCAACTTAGATACTTTCCGATCGCATCCAATCATTGAACAAAAAGGGGAACTTCATTTCATTTCAAATTAAAATTTATACAAGTCATTCGGCTGGAGGATCACCCCCAGCCTGTTCTACATTTTGGTCACCCCCTCTATCACCTTCGACCTCCTCCTCGCTATCCTCGTCGTCCTGGGGAGCCAGATCGACCATCCAAGAGAAGTCCTCCTCGGGATACTTCTTCCTGAGCTCGGCCAAGAGATCCCCATGAGCGTTCACATAAGCACCGGCCTCCCTTGTCACTACCTCTTCTTCTTTTGCTTTAAGCTCCTCAGTGAGGTGAGCGACTTCAGCAGCTCAGAGTGCCCGAACCTCTTCAAGAACATGAGCCTGCTCGGCCAGCTTATCCTCGTAGAATTTCATTCGCTCCTCAATTTCAGATATGTAGTTTTGGGCGGACGAAAGTTGAGATCGGAGGGAAGCAGCTTCCTGACCCACCTTCTCGACATCCTGCCTCAAGCGGTGAGCCTTCTCCTAGATAATATGTGACACCCCTTACCCGACTACAGTGTAGCCGAGCAAGTTATGCCACTCAGTGTGCCGGAGCACTCTATTTTATCTTAATTCATTTTTATTATAGTTTTGAATATAACTTGGGAAATATAATTCATTTTAAGCCATTTATCGAAATTGCTATTTATTTGAGGTTCCGAAAATTTTAAAGAAAATCCGGCGGAGTACCAGCTAAAAATGGAGAAAACAGTTCTTCGAGACCTGTGAAAAACACTTCCTATATTCATTTTCCATCATCTCAACTCCATTTATCAAATTCTCAACAATGTTCAATCTCAGTTCTCATTCATCCATCTCATATGATACCATGCATAAATCATAGATAAACATTCACTTTTCCATTTACAACCACACTTTTCATTATTTACATGAATATCAAAATACATTACATAAGTTTCAAATACATATGAGAAAATAAAATCAATTACAAAATACCAAAATGACATCTAGCGTCCTACCAATGCACTGCAGACAGTGAGGTGACACAGACACTATGCATAACTGTGAACTGCCTTATCGAATCCGTAGTCTACTGGGCCCTTTGTCCAAATCTTCAGTACCTACGCGTTGCAAAAGCGACGCTCTAAGCATAAAGCTTAGTGGTGCCAATAATACAAGAAAATATAATATGCAAATAAAAATAATAATTTCCTTGCGATTGTGTTCATAATAAATGAATAATTACCAACTTAATGTTTAGTCGAGGGCTAATTACATTTTATGATATTAACTTCTTCATGCATTTTTTTAATTATTTTCTTCATGATCTTGAGTTTCTTTGTATTCTATCGTAATCATTCCTGATATTTAATTTTCGTATTTTCTTTAATAATCAGTTCAATTACAGTTATACTTTTCCATGCCCAAGTAACCTATACAAATTGACCGGACTGGATAAACGGGTAAACTAGCACTGGGTACCAGGTACCTCGGGCCATCACACCATCGGTCACAATGTGTCTCCCGGTGTGCAAACAGAATGGCTAATAAGCCATATAAGCAATAAGGCATAAAGCCAAGTAAAACATCATAATCAGTATAGCCATAGGCTATCACATCACAGAATGGCAATGAAGCCATACATCATACGCAGTACTGCTATCAGAACCCTATTGTCATGCCAACCTATCCAAACCAATCACATTAGGCCTACTAGGGCATTTGATACTTTTGAATTCTTCAATTTTTGAATTTCAAGTTTTTATGTCACTATTCACTTCAATAGTCAACAAAAAGTTGACTTTTGCATAGATCATAGGTGCATTGGTTTTAACACTCCCAATGTACCACATTTTACATTTAAAACTTGTTGGTTTTGGTCACTTTCTCAAAGCTTAGGTCATTTTGGCAAAATTGCCAATTTTCGGTTTTGGTGCTCCAAAGTTGCACTGTTCTATTGGTCAATCTACTGTTGGAATTTGACAAAACTTCCTTCATAGAAAATGTTCCTTATTTTGTCTAGTTGAATTTCTTTTTTTGAATCACTCCATTTGGAGTTTTGTAGCTCAAGTTATGGCCAAAATAAGTTTACTGTTCACGTGCATTGTTCATGCTGAGATTTTGGGTCTGGCAGATTTTTGGTCCAACTTTGGTCAGTAATTTGATCTAGTTAAGTTCATAATTTGGTCTAACTTTCTTCATATGAAATGTTCTACTATGCCTTAGGTTTCCATCGGTTCAAGAATCGCCTAAATCTGAGTTTTCTAGAGAGAGTTATAGTCCTCCAAACATTACTGCTCAAATGAAAATTCTGGAAATCTCAGTACAGTAAACTTCACTTTGCTCAATGATTTGATTTGGTTCTGGTCATAATTTGGGGTAGGTTTCTTCATGAAAGTTGTTTGTCTATGTCTTAGCTTGTTGCTGTAAAAATTTCAGGTCAATTGACCAAATCTACAGTGAGTTATGGCCAAATGAACAGTTACTATTCATTTAGTCATTTCTGCAGGTGCTGTTGCAGGGTGTCCGAATTGGGGCCAACTTTTAGTCCTCTTGCTTTGGTCTTTTGGGCATAGTTTCTTCAGCAAAAATGTGCCATTATAAGCCTAGTTTCATGTCCAATTGGCCAAACACCAATTGGACCAACACAGCCAAAGATATGACAGTCCAAGTGGACTGAAATTTCAGTCACCCTGCTGCACTCACAAGGCAGCATGCTCCTTCACTTTGCCATGCTACATTTCAGTCCAATTTATGGCCAACTTACCTAAAATGGTCACTAATTGACCATCAAAATGTTCTCTAACAATTTCCTAAGCCAAGCCAAATTTTCACTTCTCAAAACCCTAGTTCCATATGAGTTTTCACAACATGCTTTAATTAACTAACTCATTCACTAACCACATGCATACATGGTTTAAACATAATCTCTAATCCACTTTAAGTCCATCAAAACACTCCATTATTGTTCCTTCAATAGGGCTGCCAAAATTCATTGTATACATATACATGAATTCCATTCATTTAATTCACAAATTCTTGCTTATTTTAGGTCTCTAATCATGGAAAGAGAAAGATGTATGCATAATAGGCACTAACCTCTTGTAGGGCAGATTTTTCCCAAGCTTAACTTCACTTTCTTTCCTTTTCTTGGCTGCCAAACACTTCCCCAAGATGAGTGGACAAGTTTTAATGAAGTGAAGAAGGGATTTTATGGTGGAACAAAGAGAGAAATGGAGCTTGAATGGAGTGTTAATGGTGGAACCTCTTCTCTCTCTCTCTCTCAACGTTTTTTTAGGCTGCCCAAGGTTGAAGATGCAGATTGGTTTTTTATATTTTTGGTCTCTTTTATCTCTTTTAATAAGTTTAACAAATTGTGATTGGTGGAGGAAATTTAAATGACATCATATGATGTCATAATTAGCATTTTCTTTCATTTTCTTTTCTTCTTTCCTCTACTCATTTCCAATTTAATTTTTAGCAATGTTTATTCATATTTTATGTCATAATAATTATTTACTCAACTGGACAAGTCGGCCAAAAATCACCTCTGAAGGCGAAATGACCAAAATGCCCTCCGTTTGGCTTAACGGGTCAAAATTGTCTGTACCGATTGAAAAATTTTTCTAAATATTTTCTTGGCATTCTAATGCCATAGGAACCTCAATGACCATTCTCTGGAGTCCCAAAAATTATTTTGTGAATTTTTCCCCGGGTCTAGGGCTCCTCGTTGCGAGAACCGCAACTTTCCTCTGGTTACCCATCGCTTGGGCACCGGCTCGTTTAACTTGGTTGTATTTTATTTCTAAAATTTTTACTAAATTTTTCTTATTAATATTTGAGTTAATTATGGTTCCTCACTTAAGTTTAAATATTTTTCCGAACGTTCTAGCTGTCCGGACCGACACCGGTCACCGGAACAGTAGAATGTACGGAGTTGCTACCGGGAGGGTGTTACATAATATATTGGTTCACCAGACTCTCCACGCTCAGGCTCATAGTTTGTGTAAGGATATCGTCGAGGCTATTCGGGGTTAGCCTATCCCGATCCTCCCGAAGACAGATGGAGGACCCCAAGACCTTAGCAAAACCTGGGTTCTCTCGAACAGTGCGGTTCTTCTCCAGTGAGTGGATTAGGATTTGGGCGCTGCGGGAAAGGGTCCTCACAGGTGGTTGGGAAGGACCCCCTTCCGCACTCGAAGCAACCGGAGGAGGTGGTGGCGGCTCTTCTTGACGAGGAGGAGACTGGACCACTTCTGTGTCGGGGATCGGCTATCCCGAGGGTTGAGACGAGACTCCTTGCATTTCCCCAGGATCATGCCTGGGCGTCTGAAGCAGCTCGGCCCGCTTCATCTCCCGCACTTTACGGGAGACCTTTCTTTTCCGCTTCCGGCTCTCTTTAGAAGCCTCGCCGCTTGCCATACCTGCACAGAAAAAAGGTTAGTGAGATCGCTAAGGCCCAAAGATCAGAGATATAGAAAGTACCGAAGCTGAGGTCAGAGAGCTGAAGCCCGCGTTCTTGGCCGGTGACTAGTTGCATAGTCCAATGATGCAGTTCGGCTGTCACTGCATCTAAACAAGAGAATTTTTGTCTGGCCGCCTGATCTTTAAGTTCCATCACCATTAGGCCCTCTTCTCTATTCAAGGTGATGCGCTTTGGAAGTAAGGGGCCCTGGTGTAGCCAGCTACGTGGGAAACTCTCAAAGCCATTCGGAATTTTGCTCCTCAGAATAAAAAAGCGATTCTTCCAATTCTTCAGGGAGGAGGGCAGATCGGTAAAGAGCCCGCAATGTGGCTTCGCCTGAAAGAACCAGTACTCGTCGTCCTTTCGGCGAGTTAGCCTATGTAGCTCGGCGAATACCTTCGCCGTTGGACTGAGTCCTTTGGCTCGGCAAAGACCTCTGAAGGCCACTAGGATCCGCCATGAGTTCGGGTGAACTTGGGCTATGCACACTTGGTGAAATTTTAAAACTTCCTTGAAGAAGTCGTTAAGAGGGAACCGTAGCCAGGCTTTTAGTTGCTCTTCGTATACCATGATCATATCATTCTCCTCGAAGAAGTGATCGGCTCGAAGATCACCGTGACACTTAATGAGTTCGTATGAATCGGGCTGAATGTTATACTCTTGGCTGAATGATTGCAGATCAGTTTCTTGAAGGATTGATGGTAGCTCGTCCATGGGAAGGTTTTCTCTCCCTGAAGAATGTGTTTGCCTTGAGGACGCTGCTTGACCGCGGGCTAGAATGGAGGTCCTAGGGGGATCAGATCGCTCGCCTGTTCCGACTACCTTTACCTCATCTGACGACCATGAGACCTGAACGGAAAGGCGGCTTGCCGCTCTCTGACCCTCGGCGCCGCTCATTTACAAAGAAAAGAGGAAATTTAAACTAAAAGAAAGATCAAAACCCTTACCGGAGTGTGATCGGTGTCGGAAGAACTTGAAAAAAACGAGAGGATTTTGGAATCGCTAGCTAAAGGCTGAAAATGACATATGGGAACAACTGGCGGACTCATCCCCTATTTATAATAGTCTGAGCATTTAATGCTCACGGTGTCCCAAGCAGCGCATCGGTTATCGGGATTCGCCAGCTTTTTCTGACACGTCCCATGAATATTCCAGAAATTCCATAATAAGGAGAGATAGGCTAGTTAGAGATTGGTGAATTAAGGCGAATGTTTGGAAGTGCAGATCGGTCAAGGCCTGTTCAGTTAGGAGCCGGATCGGATAAACACATCAGATGTCACACCCTACCCCTCTGTAAGGCATAACATGATCCCGTAGTATACCTAATGAATTACCAACTCCGTCTACTGATAACCCATTAAATACACTACAAGGGATTTTCAAAACTTTTCTTACTTCTTTTCTGATGGTGAGCACTATTTACAGTGTTAAAACCTTTTTGAATCAAGTGATAGAATTGACACATTTGAATTATTTGGAATTTCAGAAAATTTTGGCAGAGTGCCCTCTGTATTTTGGATACAACAGCTTCTTGAAAAAACTCAGAAAGCACTTCAATATGTATTTGCAAATCTCAACTCCAACATTTTTCTCAACACAACATTTTTCTCAACTCAAATCCGCAGTGATTTTTCAAAGACTGAGATACAAGAAATATAATACAAAACTATTCAAGTAAATGAAATCTCAAATTTACGTTTACAATAATGTACATTTAATTACAAACCAAAATATTTTACAAGAGTTTCTATACAACTGCTCAAATAATTTACATACATATTATTACATGCATACATCAAAACTTATGTACATGGGTATACCTATGATATACCTGGAGCTGATCTGAATATATCTTCAAGGAAATTTACTTACTGCTCTATGCTCTTCTTACCTGCGACAGCATACAAAGCTATCACTGAGTGGTGAACTCAGTGGTGCACAACTATAATTTAAAACATAGTACAATATACATTGATAAAATTTACAGTAAATAAATTGGGAATCTGAATACTCATCAAATTTCAAAACTCAAAATATTCGTTGCCAATAATGTAAATCATTTATATAAATGACTTTGATCACAAAATTCAATTTATCAAATCATGACTAACCATTTAAGTAATTCCAACAAAATCAATTATACATAACCCATAATTGAAATCACAAATTCTTACCATTCAAAAGCCTTTCTGTATCTCAAAAATCAATCTTTATCTCACTAATATGCAAGACTAATCCGAAAGGGCCATATTCGATGTGATTCTAACTCCTTATGGTCGGGGAGGTCGAATCAGATTCTAACTCCCTGTGGTCGGGGAGGTCGAATCATCGTGCACAGTACCATCACAATAATGAATCTTCCGCAAGGGCCATAACGATAAAATAAACTTAGATCTAACCTCAAATCAGAGGAAAATCTAAGCCTGTGCACGTACCATGGTAATCAAAACACAACTAACTCCATTGTCTTCTCAACAAATGAGAGAGACGGGTAATAACCTAGTTAAGCATCTATAGTGAGATATAAAACAATATTACAATCCATTTAGTGAGCATAAATCACAATATAATTCGATTCAAAGTCAATTCTAATATCCAAAAATTTTTATACTCATCACAATTCAAATCATAAATTTGCATTTTTCCATGAAAATTACCATCACAATTCAAAACATGTTCTATCACAATTTTCCAAAACATAATTTGTTCAATCCATAACAATGCTTAATACTTGTGGAAATACCATTTCACAAAGCTGAATTCATACATACTATAACAATTTTCAATAATCATTGAATTAAATCCAATGCTTGTTAAACATAATACATAAGAAAAATATGTCATTTAATCATATGAAATATTCAAAACAAAATCAGTTAAAAACTAGTTGTGCACAAACCTCTGATATTTGTCTCCTGGTCCTGACTCAGTATTTCTTTCCCTTTTGCTGAGTCCTTGTTAACTGAGAAACACAATTTGAAGTGTTTCAGTACTAAATTAAATTGTCTCTAACGATAATGTTCGATAAGTAATTCACTGAACTCAATTATTCACTGAATACCTTTATTTGCTTAATCACCTAATATACCGACCCTCGATGTTTTCTAGATAAATTAGGTCTTAACGTTATTAATATGTCATATTTGATAGGGTTTTAGGGTTGGTACGTTTTACCAAACTCGTTTCCTTATTTAGTGCATTTTAATGCAACTTGCTGGATTCCGGGATACTAGTTTGACCTAGCCGGACGACCTAGTTCCCTCAGTTTTCGGGTTTCGGTCAAAACTACAAACTTGTAGATCTATGTCTTATTGCACGCGGGGCAAAATTTCAGGTCAATCCGAGTTAAGTAGACCAAGTTATGGTCATTATACTATTGCTAGTCAAATGGCATCAAATTAAGTCAATTTTAGGTCAATTTGGTCAACTCTGGTTCGGCCAGTTTTTGGACCCGAACTTATGCAAGCTTTTTGACTTGCTTATGGTCATTTCTGGGATTTGGTGTCTTCATAAGACTTGTAGGTATGGGTCTTAGCTATTCATGGTTAAAATTTCAGGTCAATTGGACCTGTTTTGAGTGAGTTATAGCCTAAATACTCACTGCTGCCCAATTGGTCATTTTTCAGGTCCTAATTGCACCTAATCCGAATTGGTCATTTTCTTAGGTCACCTTGCAAGCAGAATTTTGGTATGTTTTCTCAATGAAAGTTGGCACATTTTGTGCCTAGTTCCACCTCCAATTGGTCTCATACCAATTGAGGTTACACATTTAAACTTATTGGCTAAAATGTACACTGCCCTTGGTTACTTTGCTTAACACACATCAATCACACACATTTACTTTGCAATATGTTTACTTCCCTACCAAATCTGTTTTGGTACATTACCAAAACCACATTCCCCTTTACATTAACATCATTTTGGGCAGATTACAATTATCCTCAATACACCAATTAACACTCAATTTACAAGTTCTAAGTACAATCACATACACGCCTAACCATTACAAATTTTTGCATATACTTTACACAACAAGTTCATATACATATCCATCAATCCTTCTATGTCAATATTCTGCCAACACTTCCATGAATACATACATTTATTCAAGTGTCCCCAAGCTGCCGAAAATCTTCTTCAACACCAAATTGTCCTACAATTCATCAATTCCCATCCAAGTGCCAAAAATCACCATATAAATATGAAGTAATTCACTAGGTTTATTAAATCATCATAACTAACATAATTCTCATCAATTATATGTACAAATACTTCATCAATACATGATTACATGGCTGCCCAAAAATGGATATCTCAATACTGTTCAAACTAAAAAATTTCCTTCACAAAACCAACACCCATAACATGTATACAAAGTTTATCAAAAAAATCTTCAAAAATGCTAACTTACCTTATGGTTGGAGCTTGTTAAACCTTGCTTAAACTTCTCAAATTTGGTATCAAACTCTTCCTTGTGATGAGTAGACAAACTTTAATAAAGAACCCTAGGTGATTGGAGTTGAAATGGAGGAGTGCATGGAGCTTGATTGAAAAATGGCCATGGAGGATTTTGGGGAGTTTTTCATTCACGGCAAATGGAGGTTTCAATGTTGAAGATGATCTTTTAGTGGAGCAATCTGCACACTTATGCTTATTTTTAATTCATTTTATGATTCTTAGTGGTCCACTTACTTACTTTAAATCATATAATATGTTGAATTTCCACTTATTCCACATTAAACCCTTCATTTTTGCTATTTACTTTAGGTACCACTAAACTAATTTTTCATTTTATTTTCTAAGTGTAATATTATTTATTTTTAATGGAAATTTAGGTCAAAAGACAATTCGCGATGTCAAATGACCATAATGCCCCTGTTCGGGTTGCATTCCCGATTTTTCGGTAATACCGGGTTTTGTCTATTTTTCGATTTCTCACTTTTCTTTGTACTAATTATTTAATTTTTCTTTGATATTTCTAATGATATTTATTCTTCAACAAGGGTCTATTTAAGTCCTAAAATGTTTTCCAGGGTTCCCGCAAATCTGTACTAGTCAACGGTCCACGCCGTGACTTCCCGGTGCGGTCACCCATCGCTAGGGTTTTCGACTCGCTTAACTTGGTTACATTTCTTTGCTATGATTTTTCCTTTGTTTTTCTTGTATTTTCTTTTCTTGTATTTCATTATTTATGTCTCCTCATTCATATTGAAGTGTAGTTCTAGGCATCCTAGCTGTCCGGACAACATTGGTCACCGGAGCAGTAGAACGCACTACCGAACTTAGGGGTGTTACATCAGAGATCGGAAAATAATCAATGCAATAATAATAAAAATGATAGTTGTCAAAATAAAACTTCATTTCCGAAAGGTCAGATTACATCATTTGGGCGATCTCTAGAGATCGGATTACATTAAAAGTCGGATTACATCATTTGGGCAATCTCTAGAGATCGGATTACATTAAAGGTCAGATTACATCATTTGGGCGATCTCTAGAGATCGGATTACATTAAAAGTCTGATTACATCATAGGGGCGATCTTTAGAGATCGGTAGAACATCCTATCTAATAAAGGCGTATGTCAAAGCCTAGTCTCGTGGCTGAATTAAAAGATTTGTCTAGCCATAGACAACGGATAGATGTACAGCTCAGATGGGGCGATTATGACTCTCATGAGGATGGAGAGTCATCTCCACCATCATCGACCAGAACCGAGCTGTAGTCAGGACGCCCAAATGTGGTAAGGAGCCAAATGAACTTCAAGGGGCAGTCACAGATGTTAAGGGGAATATTAGCAGTCTTCTCATCCGAAATCAGTTCACTGACTATATCGGTCGAATGATTCAAGATCGACACGATCGAGGTCCTCGATCTAGGTTAGCGAATTAGTCCGGTTCTCTCACTGTCATCAAATGAGGTTATCATAATTCTCCGATCATCGGGATCGTAAATTTTCAGTTGAGGAATAAAGAGGACAATCGAAAAAAGATCAAAAGCAACTATCATGGCCGGGATTACTGCCGAAGCGGTTAGAACAGGAAATGTGAGAAGGGAAGAGGGGAAAATCAAATGCGGAGTGGTTTCCCATTGAAGGTATATATATAGGGAACATTTGAGCATTTATTGCGAGCAGAAAACGAAGTGGATGCCTCGAAAATCGAAGGAATAAATGCTTTGACTGAACCAGACCGGATAAAGGAGAAGACCGGAGTAGGAGAGGTCGGAAGAGGGGAGCCCGGCATGAGAGATCGGAAAAGGATCATGTTAGAAAGATCGAAAGGGAGGGGAGGTCGAAAAACAAAAAGAATAAGACAACTTCCGCTAACTGTCGTCATAATCAGAGCCGAGGTAGTTAAAGCATTGCAGACGAAATCTCCACCGCATGCCTCAGAATCGCCCATAATACTGACAGGTGCCAGAGTATGTCATGACAGTACTGTACATCCCAATCTCCACAGTTGATCTTACTTGTAAGGGCGAGCCCGGGGCCCTTGGATCAAAGAAGAAGACGACAAGACCTGCGCCTTTTATTCCCAGCCCTTGGATCGCCCTGGACAAGAAAATTTGAGCCGTCAGATTAGAAGAGAAAAAAGGACAAAAATTTCTGAAAAGGATCTCAGCCATTCATTCTGATTCTCTTTAATTCCCAAGCGTCCGATCATATCCTTCAAAATCCAAACCTTCCATCTCCCTCAAAATGAATCCTGACCCTTCATGGGGAGCACCCGGTCCCTATAAATACCTGCATGAAAACTGTTCAAGAAAGAACACGAAGAAAAGGGTGGTAATTATAGTGGAAAGGCTCTGAAAATTAATTCAGTTTCACTACTCTGCTATTTTTAAGCTAGAAAGACTTTAGAAACCAGTTTTCTCAAGTATTTTCTCTGAAGAAGTGTTGGACACTGGAACTCCTGATTTTCAGTTTGTTCATTGCTCTGTGATACCCTTTCTTAAGTTTCAGTTCTGTTTTCACCACCTTTATATCCACTTTTATTTTCTGAGTTCAATCTCATTAATTATCATCCTGGTTCGATTATATGCTAACTAGGCATTCATCATTTCTAGGCAAGCATTAGTCCCCAGACTGTTAGCTCGAAACTCTGCAACATTCGTGACTCCATAGTTAGTCCAATAAGTTCAACTTCCTGTAGGTGAGTGTTTGAACCGTTGCCTTATCCAATGTTCATCTTTATTTTCTTTTTATTTATGCACGTAATTTTCGTTAAAGTTTGTCTTGTGTCAGAAGGTCCCACGTAGATGGTTATTCTCATGAGTTTATCTTTTGATGCAACAGTTCATGTCATTTATTTATTCTTGGTCTTTATTTATCTCCCAATTCGGGTGTTCAGGTTACAGGTAACGTATAGGTAGTTTGATAAAGTGTTGGTAGCAGTATCTTGACATAAGAGTTTTTTTAATAAATGTTCGGATAATAAATCAAAGAGTTATGAAGTCGAACCACTAGACTAGCTCGAGAAGATGACTGGGTAAGGTGGAGTGTCGGAATAAAATTGAGTTTTAGATTAGCAAATGAAATAAAGCAAATATTGCCTGTCGGAAGGTATTAGTAAGGCGACTACATAGGAGGTCGGTCAAATTCAGTCTGATGTCCCCTATCTAGTCATGAGGTACCAATGAGTTAAAAGAAGCCTCATTCGGGTCCCTGGCTTCGTCGGATGCCAGAACCCTTAGTCTTAGGTTCTTATGATGCGTAGCTGTAATCAAATTTTAAGAGGTCGAAAAAATCCTTATCCGACTCCCATTCAAGCAAAAGAGATCGGAGGAGAGTTCTTATTCGATTCTCAATAAAAACCCCAATAAGTATCTAAAAGAGATCGGAGGAGAGTTCTTATCCGATTCTCAACCAAAATTTTAACAAATATTTAAAAGAGATCGGAGGAGAGTTCTTATCCGATTCTCAACCAAAATTTTAACAAATATTTAAAAGAGATCAGAGGAGAGTTCTTATCTGATTCTCAACCAAAATTTTAACAAATATTTAAAAGAGATTGGAGGAGAGTTCTTATCCGATTCACAACCAAAATTTTAACAAATATTTAAAAGAGATCGGAGGAGAGTTCTTATCCGATTCTCAATCCAAAATTTTAATAAGTATCTAAAAGAGATCGGAGGGAAGTTCTTATCTGATTCTCAATCCAAAAAATTCTAATAAATATCTAAAAGAGATTGGAGGAGAGTTCTTATCCGATTCTCAAATTGAATTCTAACAAATATGCAAAATAACTCCTTAAACAAAATTGATACGCAACAGTAACTCACTAAGGGTCGTCTCATTTATTTATGTATCTGGGTAACCCGAATTGGTGAAAAATCAAATATTCCCTTTTACCAAGAGGATTAACATCTCCGTTCGAACCTCCTTGTGACACCCCTTACCCGACTACAGTGTAGCCGAGCAAGTTATGCCACTCAGTGTGCCGGAGCACTCTATTTTATCTGATTTCATTACAGTCCTTGATTTATTTATTCAAAAACTTTATTGAAGATTTAGGCTATTTTTACTTTTATCAAAATCTAACTAAGTTGGAAATTTCAAAAATTTTAACGATAATCCGACAAAGTGTCATTTGTAATTTGACTATGATTCTTCCGAACTGCCAAAGACAATTTCAATATATACTCAATTTCTCAAACTTAATAGTCTCAAAAATTTTCAAACATAATGTATCTCAATGCAGTATCCAGATTTTTCAGAAATCTCATTAGATTTTCAATATCTCAATATTCACAAGTATAATCTCATTATAACTCAAATTCAATTCACATACTAAAATACTTACTTTGAATAGCTTCCATAATTCATAGGTTAATTACATGAGTTTATTTTGTACAAGATATACAAATAATTTACAATGTGCTAGGAATGAACAATATACATAACATGTATAAAATGAGCCCTATCTACATGCATTGCTGAGGAGGTGACAATCTTGAACTCTTCTAACACTTCTGCAGATCTGGGCTCCAAAATCTCGATCGACCATCTGGTTTTACCTTTCAAGACTGCGAGGAAGCAATTCCATCGCGCTAAGCATTTCTGCTTAGTGGTACAATAATATAACTAGAAATAATATATACAAGTAAAGAAAGAAATAAATGATAATTCAGATACTTAAGAATCAATTTAATTTGGTATGGTATTTCTAGTATCAACGATCTTATATACTAGTTTGTTCCTCTTTGGAAGTGCTTAGTTTATAACTTTTCAGTAATACTAGCAGGTATATAATTTATTCTATCTGTATTGTATTTCAAGTGCATTTGGTTCTACAATTTATATTTTTGTTATGTTTCTTTTGGTAATCTCTTTTGCTTTTTCATTCTAGACTTAATTTAATTGTCTTCGGATTTTCATTACACTTAACTTAACTTAGCTGAATTGAATAATACTTTAATTGATCGCCCAAGTAACCTATACTAGACGATCGATCGATAACGGGTCGTTGGCAATCGACACCGCGTGCCTCGCCGTCATACCATGGGACGAGAACGCCAACCACGTATGCAACGGTATGGCTAAAGAGCCATGATATCACATAATCGGCATAAAAGCCATGAATACGGGCATAAAAGCCATGGATACGGGCATAAAGCCATGAATACAGGCATAAAGCCTTTCCTTTCGCAGTACTGCTAAAATAATACCCTATTGGCATGCCAAACTATCCAAACCAATCTTGTTAGGTATACTAGGGCATTTGATACTTTAAAATATTAATATATTGTGCTTTATGACTTCATTATTTCATGATAAATTTCAATCATAATTCATACATTCATTTGATCATTTATATGATCACAATTCACATCAATTATCCTTTTATACTATTGTACTCAAAATACTTCTCCTCTTTACAATAATGAGAACTAATGTCTCATTCATACATTAATACGGTTTATTTGTCCATTCATTATGTTATTCATATTGATCACATCAATTAGGTGACTTATCTTTCATGTTTCAAGTAATCCATGAATATTTCATGGATTTCAAATTTATGGCCTAAATTTCTTTTTAACAATTTTGACTAGGATGCATAGTCCATATTTGTCATACAATTCTAAGCATTTAAGCTTAGAATTGGTTCTAGGTCTTCATCTTAATTTACTAATCATTTTGATTACTATTCACCTTACTAGTCAACCAAAATGTTGACCTTTTTATACTTAATGGATATATTAATTCTTATTACACCAAGATCCCACATTTTGAGTTTTACATTTACTAGTATTAATTGCCAATTGCAATTTAAAGTCCCCTAGATGCATTTCTAATTTCAAATTTTGAATTTCAAGTTTTGGTGTCACTATTCACCTCATTGGTCAACAAAAATGTTGACTGTTGCATAGACAATAGGTACATTGATTTTAACACTCCCGATGTACCACATTTTGCATTTAAAACTTATTGGAATCAATTACCAAATCCATTTCCAAGCTTATTTCAAGTTTTCATGTCACTATTCACTTCATTACTCAACTAAAATGTTGACTTTTGCATAGAAAATATGTACATTGACTTTGGCACTTCAAACATACTACATTTTTCATTTAAAACTTGTTGGTTTTGGTCACTTTCTCAAAGCTTAGGTCATTTTGGCAAAATTGCCAATTTTCGGTTTTGGTGCTCCGAAGTTGCACTGTTTCATTGGTCGATTTACTGTTGGAATTTGACAAAACTTCCTTCATAAAAAATGTTCCTTATTTTGTCTAGTTGAATTTATTTTTTTGAATCACTCCATTTGGAGTTTTGTAGCTCAAGTTATGGCCAAAATAAGTTTACTGTTCACGTGCACTGTTCATGCTGAGATTTTGGGTCTGGCAGATTTTTGGTCCAACTTTGGTCAGTAATTTGATCAAGTTAAGTTCATAATTTGGTCTAACTTTCTTCTTATGAAATGTTCTACCATACCTTAGGTTTCCATCAGTTCAAGAATCGCCTAAATCCGAGTTTTCTAGAGAGAGTTATAGTCCTCCAAACATTGCTGCTCAAATGAAAATCTGCAGAGTTGCAGGTTTGAACAGTAACTGTGACTGCCATTTGGGTTAGGTTCTGGTCATAATTTGGGGTGGGTTTCTTCATGAAAGTTGTTTTTCTATGTCTTAACTTGTTTCTGTAAAAATTTCAGGTCAATTGACCAAATCTACAGTGAGCTATGGTCAAATGAACAGACTTGGTCATTTCTGCAGGTGCTGTTGCAGGGGATCCGGATTGGGGCCAAGTTTTGGTCCTCTTGCTTTGGTCTTTTGGGCATGATTTCTTCAGCAAAAATGTGTCATTATAAGCCTAGTTTCATGTCCAATTGGCCAAACATCAATTGGACTAACACAGCCAAAGTTATGGCTGTGTAATTGGACTGAAATCTCAGTCCTTTCTTTGTCGCCCCTAGGCAAAGATAGTCATTCCCTTTTACCATGCTATTTTTCAGTCCATATTATGGTCAAATCTCCTCAAATGGTCACTAATTGACCATTAAAATGTCCTTTAACAATTTCATAAGCCAAGTCCACATTTTCACCCTCAAAACCCTAGTTTCCATTTCAATTTACCCATACACCTTAGTTAAGCACACTAATTCATCATCTATGTAGATATATAGCTTAAACATAATCTTCAATTCATTCTAAGTCCATTAAAACCATCAAAACACTCCCTTATTGTTCCTTCCTTAGGGCTGCCGAAATTCAAGGCATGCATAAACATAAATTTCATTCACTTAAGTTACAAATTCTTGCTCACTTTAAGGCTTTAACATGGAATAAAGGAGATTTAAGTATATATGTGCACTAACCTCTTGTAGGGAAGATTTTTCCAAGCTTCAACCTCACTTTCTTTCCTTTTCTAGGCTGCCAAACACTCTCCCAAGATGAGTGGATAAGTTTTAATGAAAGGGGTTTAGGGTTTAGTAGTGGAAACAAGGGAGAAATGAAGCTTTTTGGTTAAACATCAATGGAGGGAGAAGAGGGAGAGGTTTAAAACGTTTTGAAGAAGAAGAAGGCAGCTGGTATTTTAATTCCTTTGGCCTTGTTTATCTCTTTTTATTAGTTAGTAAATTGGTTGTTTAATTGTCATTGGTGGATGCTTTTAAATGACATCACCTTATGTCATAATTAAGCATTTTCCTTCATTTTTTTTTCTTCTTTTCTCTACTCATTTTCAATTCAATTTTTAACAATATTTATTTATATTTTAGATCATTATAATTATTTACTTAACTGGACAAATCGGCCAAAAATCACCTCTGAAGGCGAAATGACCAAAATGCCCTCCGTTTGGCTTAACGGGTCAAAAATGTCTGTACCGATTGAAAAATTTTTCTAAATATTTTCTTGGCATTCTAATGCCATAGGAATCTCAATGACCCTTCTCTGGAGTCCCAAAAATTATTTTATGAATTTTTCCCCGGGTCTAGGGCTCCTCGTTGCGAGAACCGCAACTTACCTCTGAGTTACCCCTCGCTAGGGCACCGGCTCATTTGACTTGGTTGTATTTTATTTCTAAAATTTTTACTAAATTTTTCTTATTAATATTTGAGTTAATTATGGTTCCTGACTTTAGTTTAAATATTTTTCCGGACGTTCTAGCTGTCCGGACCGACACCGTCCACCGAATAAAGAGATGGCATTTGAGTTGCTATCGTGAGGGTGTTACACTCCTAACTATCGATTTTAATTTATAAAGAGCTTAAAGTTAAATCTGCTCACCCTCATTGAGGGACGAGGTGGGGTGCCTAACACCTTCCCCACCAGTTTACGGACCCCGAACCTAGAATCTCTGTTTTTGAAGTGGTTTCATTTTAATTTATTTTCACGAATGGTTTTTTTTAATTTCCCTCAAAATTAAAGTGGCGACTCCTCACTCTTTCCTACTTCGGTGAGTGTTCGTCCAGGCGACCGCAAAACACCTTGCGGCAGACGGGAAATGAGGAAGAAGAGTGCAGTTTTTTCATTTCAATTTTCTGCCCATTTAACTCATTTTAAGTTGTTTATGGACATGTGTCACAATGTGATTGGATGAGAGTGCTTAGTGACATAAGCATGAGGTCAAAATTGTAATTTTAATTCATTTTCTTTTCTTTTCTTTGCTACTCATTTTCAATTTAATTTTTAGCAATATTTATTTTCATTTTGTGTCATAATAATTATTTACTTAACTGGACAAGTTGGCCAAAAATCACCTCTGAAGGCGAAATGATTAAAATGCCCTCCGTTTGGCTTAACAGACCAAAATTATCTGTACCAATTGAAACATTTTTTTAAACATTTTTTTGGCATTCTAATGCCATAGGAACCTCAATGACCCTTCTCTGGAGTCCCAAAAATTATTTTATGAATTTTCCCCCGGGTCTAGGGCTCCTCGTTGCGAGAACCGTAACTTCCCACTGGGTTACCCATCGCTAAAGCACCGGCTCATTTAACTTGGTTGTATTTTATTTCAAAAATTTTTCCTAAATTTTTCTTATTAATATTTGAGTTAATTATGATTCTTCACTTTAGTTTAAATATTTTTTCAGACGTTTTAGCTGTCCGGACCGACACTGGTCACCGGAACAGTAGAATGTACGGAATTACTACAGGGAGGGTGTTACACTTCCCAAACCTAATTTTGCATTTGTATCATACCACAACCATTCATTATTTTACATTATAGTCACTTTGGGCAGAATATAACCAATTGACAATGCACCAATTACACTTCCATTTCACAATATCCAATTCTAAACAATATATCTACATAATACTCCTAACCATTACATATAACTTCCATCATCAAATTACATATATATTCATACTAAATCATTTACATATGCTGCCACTTTTAGTACCATAATTTAACAAACTTTTCATGAATTTAAACACTTCCAATCTTCACCATGAGGCTGCCCAAGTAACACATATACATTAAGCTTCCATTTTAACTTTTCAAACTTACAATTGAAACTATATACATGGTAAATCACTCCTATACATATAAACACTTAAATCAACACCTCAAAATACTATTTACATGAAGAAATAATTCATTAACCTTGATATTCCATGGCTGCTGAAAATAGTACCTTCCAATAACTCATTAAAACCTCAAAGTTTCTTCATAAATTAACTCACCACAACACCCACACAAACTTTAACAAAGAATGGATGAAGAAATGGTTACTTGCCTCTTATGGACATCCTCAAAACTCCACTAAATCTCTTCTTTCTTATTCCCTAAATGCTGCCCAAGGTGTGTTGATCACTTTTAATGAAGAAACCTTAACAATTGGAAGCTTGGATCATGGATGCATAGAGGTCCTTTAAGGTTTGGCCATGGAGTTCCATGGAGAATTGGTTTCGGCTGAATGGTGAGAGGTTGAAGATGAGTTTGTTTTCTGTCTAAGAAGGCTTATACATGGCCACTTAAGCATGGTTAGTGGAGCACTAACCTTGCTTAATTATTTAAATAATCCAAAGTTTCTTAATTTTGCAATTATGCCACTAACTTCCACTATTTTTATTATATACCACAATTTTAGTTTTCATGAAATTTTCAAAGTTTAGTATCATTTATTTTTAATGGATATTTAGGTTAAAAGGCAACTCGGGGTGTTAAATGACCAAAATGCCCCTACTCGGTTTGTATTTCTAATTTTTTGGTAACACCGATTTTTGTCGGTTTCTTGATTTTTTATTTTTCTTTGTACTAATTAATTAATTTTTCTTTGACATTTCCAATGTCAATTACACCTCTATAAATATTTTTTTAAGTCTTAAAAATATTTTTTCAGGGTTCTTCACGGTCTAGGGCTAGTCAACGGTCCCCGCCGCAACTTCCCGGTGCAGTCACCTATCACTACGGGTTTGGCTCGTTTAACTTAGTCACATTTCATTGCTTTTATTTTTTCTTTATTTTTCTTGTATTTTCTTCTATTGTATTTCATTATTTTATATCTCCTCACTAACATTTAAATATAATTTCAGGCTGTAACACCCCTATGTTTAGTAGTGCGTTCTACTATTCCGGTGACCAGTGTCTATTCGGACAGCTAGGATGCCTAAAACTACATTTAAATGATAGTGAGGAGACATAAAATAATAAAATACAAGAAAAAAAATACAAGAAAAAAAATAATGAAATACGAGAAAGAAAAATACAAGAAAAATAAAGGAAAAATAATAGTAATGAAATGAAACTAAGTTAAACGAGCCAGCACCGCAGCGATAGGTGACCGCACGGGAAAGTTACGGCAAAGGCAATAGCCTACCCCAGGACTACAGGGAACCCTCATAATTTAGTTTCGAGACATAATTAAAGATTTATTGAAGTATAAATGTCATTAGAAATATCAAAGAAAAATAATTAACTGGTACAAAGAAAAACAAGAAATCGAGAAACAGACAAAACTCGGTGTTACCGAAAAATTGGGAACACAACTCGAATAGGGGCATTGTGGTCATTTGACACTCCGAGTTGACTTTTGACCTCAATGTCCATTAAAAATAAATGATATTAAACTTTAAAAATGTCAAAAAAAATTAAATGGTGGTACATAAATTAAATAGTAAAAGAAATGAGGTAAAATGTGGGAATTTAAAAACTTTGGAATAAATAATCAATATATTACATTAGTGCTCCACTAACCTCAACCTTGGGACACCTAAAGGGACACTTGGAATGTCAAGAACTCATCTTCAACCTTACCTTGCAAACCAGTTGAAAGCCTCTATGGAAATCCTCCATTGCCGTCCACACTCCAAGCTTAAGTCCACCATGATTTAGCCATAAAAACCTTAAGTTCCTTCATTAATCTTTACCTACACACCTTGGGTAGCAATAAGGGAGTAAGAAAGATAAGTTTTGTTGAGTTTTAAAGAAGCTTCAAAAGAGGTAAGTGGGTGTTTTCAATTCTTGTTTCATTAAAAGTGTAACTAAGGTTGTGGTTATTTGATTTATGGAAGAAGTTTTGACGTTTGATGAATTATTGGTGATATACTATTTTGGCAGCCATGGAAGTTAAAATGTTTAACTTGTTATTTACATGCAAATGATGGGAAAATATGTTGATTAATGTTATAAGATATTGTAGCCAATGTGTATTAAGTGTATGTGGTGATTGAGCAATTGATCTTGAAATTGAAGGAAGTATGGGAAACTTTGGTAAGTTGGAGTATTTCGACAGCCTTGAAAAAGTCATGAGGAATGCTTTAATTCATGAAGATTATTTGATATAATGTGATTTTAGAGTTGCTAAGTATGTATGTAATTTATTAGTGAAATTATATGTAATAATTAGGAATGTTTGTGTGTACATTGTTGGATTTGGACTTTGTGAATTGTGATTGCATTTGGTGCATTTTGAAGTGGTTATATTCTGTCCAAGTTGACCTATAATGTAAAGAAGTGAATGGTTTTGGTTAGTGCCAAATGCAGAGTGTTGTGGGGAAGTGAATATGTAATTGGTAAACATGTGTTTGGTTTTGTGTTTGAAAAGTATGTCGAGGACAGTGTGCAAATGAACCTATAACCCTAAGTGTGTCGCTCCAATTTGTATGAGGCCAATTGGTGGTGAAACTAGGCACAAAATGTGCCAAATTTCACGAAGAAATCCTACCTAAATTTTGTCCAGAAAGTGACTTAAAAAATGACCAAATCCGAATTAGTGACTTAAAAGCCTGAAAATTTACCATTTGGGCAACAATTAGTGTTTTGGCCATAACTCACTCAAAACAGATCCAAATTGTCACACCCTACCCCTCTGTAAGGTATAACATGATCCCGTAGTATACCTAATGAATTACCAAACTTTGTCTACTGATAACCCATTAAATACACTATAAGGGATTTTAAACATTTTCTTACTTCTTTTTACAGTGGTGAGCACTATTTACAGGTATTAAAAAAATTTTTAACTGAAGTGAAACCAGATAACACATTTTCAGAATTAATAATTTCTGTAAAAATTTTGGCGAAGTGCCATCTGTATTTTGAATAAAACAGTTCTTCAAAAACCTGTAAAAAGCACTTTCAATATTTTGTTCAATCCCCAAACTCCAATATCCAATCAACACAATAAGTTTCTCAATATTTGCCAACTCAAATCCACAATAATTTTCCAGCTTTTTCAAAATCTGAGATAAAAGAAATATATCAAAATACTTACAAACCAAAATAACTTACAAATTTAGTTTACAACTTTAATGTACAAGTTTAATTTACAACTGCTCAAAACCAAGAACAATACATACATACAGTGAACATACATTATAATACAAAATGCAGAATATGGTATACTCAATATACCCGATGAACTCTCAATGTAGCACTAGCAGCCTAGTCTGCTATCCTGTCAGTCTGTCTACCTGTGACAGCAATGAAAAGCTATCGCTGAGCCAATGTCTCAGTGGTGCACAATATTAACAAAATGCAACTTTAAATCACAAATCATAAATCATATAAATAGTGGATACTTAAAACCATAGTTAAATTCAAAGACAGTGAATGTCATAAAGAATTTAAACTCCATTTCACAATGTCACAATAAATATCAATAAATCACACACACAACTTAATCATGTTCCAAAGTCCAATTCATCCCAAGAGCCAATGGCTAGTGAGGAATAACATAGCTAGCTAGCAATAATATGAGTACTCATTCTATTCGTCCTCAATAGGCACACAGCTCAACACTTCAGCCAGAGAGGGAATTGAAAGTCAATTCATCCCACTAGACAAGCTAGTGAGGAATTCAATCAATATACATGATAGCTGTGATTTCAAACCATTTACAATGTTTTTCAAGCAATAAGTATCCATCAAATATCTATTCAAACACATTTCCACAATTTAAAACAATAATATATAAATAGTCATAATTTATTTCAATTGAAAAATTCAAAAGAAATAACTATTGTGCATAAACCTCTAATAAATGTCTCTTGGCCCTGACTCAGTGTTTCCTTCTCCTTCCCTGAGTCTTTGCTAACTGAAACACACAATTTGAAGTGTTTCAGTACTCATTTAAACTGTCTCTAACAATAAAGCTTAATAATTAATTTATTGAATTCTATTATTTTCCTTAGTCAACAAAAAATGTTAACCCTCAATGCACTCTAGGTGAATTAGGTTTAATGTTACCAATATGTCATATTTTATAGCCTTTTAGTGTTGATACATGTTACCAAATTCATTTTCAAGTATATTGCATTTTATTGCAATTTGCCGGATTTCAGTATAATAATTTGACCTAGCCAGATGACCTAGTTCCCTCAGTTTTCGGGTTTCAGTCCAAACTACAAACTTGTAGGTCTATGTCTTATTGCACACGGGGAAAAATTTTAGGTCATTTTGAGTTGTGTAGGCCAAGTTATGGTCAATTTACGAATGCTAGACAGAATGTACCAAAATGGTAACTTTAGATCATTTTTAGGTCACTTTTGGTTCGGCCAGTTTTTGGACCTGAACTTGTACAAGTTGTTTGGCTTAGTTCTAGCCATTTTTGGGCTTTAGTGTCTCCATAAGAATTGTAGATATATGTCTAAACTATTCATGGTAAAAATTTCAGGTCAATTGGACCTGTTTTGAATAAGTTATGGTTAAAACACTAACTACTGCCCAAATGGTCAATTTTCAAACTTTCAAATCACTAATCCGGATTTGGTCATTTTTCAAGTCACCTTCTAGGTAGAATTTTGGTAAGCTTCCTTCATGAAAGTTGGCACATTTTATGCCTAGTTTAACCTCCAATTGGTCTCATACCAATTGGAGTCACACACTTAAGGTTCTAAGCTAAAACAGACACTGCCCTACTACACATTGTTTATCCTTACCAATTACACATTCAACACTTACCAAGTTAACTCTTCCATACCAATTCTGGTTGTACCATACCATTAACACATTTTACATCACATTTTTTGTCATTTTGTCAACTTGTAACCACTCTCAATATGCACACTATAACACATAATTTTCCAAAGTCCATTTACAACAATTTAACCACATGACATACCTCATTTACATATCCAAATTCAAATAATTTTTTATATACGCATACTGTCATCAATGACAACATAATTCAACAATATTTTGAACTCAAACACTTCAATCTTTTTCATGAGGCTGCCACAAGTTCACACATACTCATCAATTTCCATTTTCACTTTTCAAGCTTCCAAATCAAACCTTACACATGGAATTCAACTATAATACAATCAAACATTTAAATTATCATTCAAACACTATTTACATGCAAGAACAAGCTGTTCATAGTGAAGTTCCATGGCTGCCAAAATGGCTCAACTCCAATAATTTATCAAACATCAAAATCTCTTCCATAAAACAACTACCCACAACCTTGGTTACACTTTTAATGAAACAAGAATTAAAAACACTCACTTACCACTTTGAAGTTCTTCAAAACCTACCAAAACTTAACTTTCTTGCTGCCTATCTACTGCCCATGGTGTGAGGATCACTTTTAAGGAAGGGACTTACAAGAATTTATGGCTTGAAGGTGGTGAAATGGGAGCTTGATGCAATTCGGCTATGGTGTTTTTGGGAGCTTCATTTCGGCCATCAATGGATGAGTGAAGGAGATAAAGTGGTTAGTGGAAAATTCAGTCCACTTATAGCTATTTATATGTCCCACTAATCTCCACTAACTCAAAGTTAATTATTTAATTAATCAACTTTTAATTATTCTAACTCATACCCCTTAATTTCTCTTAATTTCATTACATACTTAATTTCCTTTTTCATGGGGTTCCTAAAATTTAATACTACTTATTTTTAATGGATATTTAGGTCAAAAGGAAACGTGGGGTGTCAAATGACCACAATGCTCCTGTTCGGGTTGCATTCCTGATTTTTCGGTAGCACCTAGTTTTGTCGTTTTCTTGATTTCTTATTTTTCTTTGTACTAATTAATTAATTTTTCTTTGATATTTCTAATGACATTTATACTTCAATAAATGTTTATTTAAGTCTTAAAAAAATATATTCCAGGGTTCTCCGCGGTCTAGGGCTAGTCAACGGTCCACGCCGCAACATCCTAGTGCGGTCACCCATCGCTATGGTTTTCGGCTCGTTTAGCTTGATTACATTTCATTGCTATTATTTTTTCTTTGTTTTTCTTGTATTTTCTTTTCTTGTATTTCATTATTTTATGTCTTCTCACCCATATCTAGGTGTAGTTCTAGGCATCCTAGCTGTTCGGACAACACTGGTCACTAGAACAGTAGAACGCACTACCGAACATAGGGGTGTTACAATTCTCCCCCCCTTAAAATAAATTTTATCTCGAAATTTTACCTGGTATCTGTTTCTTAACAGCTATGGGTGTTGTCTCCTCATATCCTCTTTACATTCCCAAGTAGCTTCCTGGCCTGAATGATGGTTCCACAACACTTTAACCAAGTGTATCTGTTTATTCCTCAGCTGCTTCACCTCATAAGCCAGAATTTCTATGGGTTCTTCATCGTATGAGAGGTATGGATTTACCTTAATCTCTTTAACTGATAGAACATGAGATGAGTCAGATTTGTACCTCCTTAACATGGACACATGGAAGACACTGTGTATCCTTTCTAGCTCTGGAGGTAATGCTAATTGATATGCCAAAGGACCCACTCTCTCCAGAATCTCATATGGTCCGATGAAACGAGGACTCAGTTTCCCCTTTCTGCCAAAATCTCATAATCCTCTTCCAAGGAGAAACTTTAAGGAATACCTTATCACCCACTGCATATTCAATGTCTCTACTTTTTAGATCAACATAGGACTTCTGACGGTCTGATGCAGCCTTGAGTCGATCTCTGATCAATATGATCTTTTCCTCTGTCTGCTGAACAATTTCAGGCCCAATCATCTTTCTTTCACCTACTTCATCCCAACATAGGGGAGTTCTGCACTTTCTGCCATACAAAGCTTCATATGGAGGCATCCCAATGCTTGATTGGTAGCTGTTGTTATAAGCAAACTCAATCAAAGGCAAATGTGTATCCCAACTACCTTCAAACTCAATCACACAAGCCCGTAGCATATCCTCAAATATCTGAATTACCCTCTCAGATTGGCCATCTGTCTGTGAGTGGAATGCAGTGCTGAAGTTCAATCTAGTTCCTAGGGCTCTCTGAAGACAACCCCAGAATCTAGAAGTGAACCTAGGATCTCTATCAGATACAATCGATACTGGCACTCCATGCAATCTTACAATCTCATTTATGTATAATCTGGCCAATCTCTCCAAACTATAGTCCATCCGGACTAGCAAAAAGTGAGTAGACTTGGTCATTCTGTCAACTATAAACCATAATGCATCATGACTATTATGTATCCTCGGAAGTCCCATAACAAAATCCATAGTTATCCGTTCCCACTTCCACTCTGGTACAGGCAATAAATGTAACAAACCAGGTGGAACTTCATATTATGCCTTTACTTGCTGACAAGTTAGGCATTTGGAAACAATTCAGCTATATCCCTCATCATACCCATCTACCAATAATGCTCTTTCAGCCCTCTATACATTTTAGTTCCACCAGGGTGTATAACAAAAGGAGACTCATGTGCTTCCTTCATAATTATCTGTCTCAAGTCAACATCATTAGGAATGCACATTTTGCCCTGATGTAGTAGTAAACCTTCATCTCTCATAGAAAATTCTGGTTTCTTGCCCTGCTAGACTTCTTTTAGTAGCTTGTGATATTTATCATCACTCTGAGCAGCCATTCTGATCTGATCAATCAACACTGGCTGTACATGCTATGCAACTACTGTCTGTCCCTCATCATCAATCTCTAAACTGGCATACTGTGCTTTCAACTCATGTACCATGGACAAAGGAGAAACTCTGAGACTTGCCATAGTCTTGCGACTTAAGGCGTCAGCCACCACATTTACTTTCTCTGGCTAATAGTTTATTAAGTAATCATAGTCTTTAATCAGTTCTAACCATCTCCTCTGCCTCAAGTTCAATTCCTTCTGGGTGCCTAAATACTTCAAGGTCTTGTGATCTGTGTAAATGTAGCATTTCTCTCCATACAAATAGTGTCTCCAAATCTTCAAAGCAAAAACAATAGCTGCAAGCTCCAAATCATGTGTTGGGTAGTTCCTCTCATGCGGTTTTAGCTGGCGTGATGCATAAGCAATGACATTTCGGTCTTGCATCAGTACACAACCTAACCCATTGTGAGAAGCATCACTATAAACTGTATACTCTTTACCCGGTGTAGGTAAAGTAAGGACTGGAGCTTCAGTCAAACACCTCTTCAACTCATCAAAACTCTGCTGGCATTTATTTGTCCACTAAAATTTTACATTTTTCCGAAGCAGCTTAGTCAGTGGAGAAGCTAACATAGAAAACCCTTTCACAAACCGGCGGCAATATCCAGCTAAACCCAGAAAACTGTGAATTTCTATGATATTCCTGGGCGGCTTCCAATTAAGGATAGCTTCTACCTTGCTGGAATCTACCTTAATCCCTTCAGCTGACACAACGTGTCCCAAGAAAGAGATTTCTTTCAGCCAAAATTCACATTTGGACAATTTGGTGTATAGCTGTTCTCCCTTAAAGTCTGCAGTACAATCCGCAGATGTCTGTCATGCTCCTCTGCATTCCTCGAATATATCAAAATATCATCAATAAACACCACTATAAATTGGTCGAGATATGGTCTGAAGATAGTGTTCCTCAGATCCATAAAAACAGCTGGAGCATTAGTTAACCCGAATGGCATTACTAGAAACTCATAGTGGCCATATCGAGTTCTGAAAGCAGTCTTTGGAATACTCTGCTCTTGCACTTTCAACTGATAATAATCAGATCGCAAATCAATTTTGGAGAATACAGCTGCACCCTTCAATTGATCAAACAGATCATCAATGCGAGGCAATGGATATCTGTTCTTTATTGTCACCTTATTCAACTGTCGGTAGTCAATACACAAGCGAAGAGTGCCATCTTTCTTCTTAACAAACAATACGGCGCTCCCCAAGGTGACACACTAGGGTGGATAAAGCCCTTTTCAAGTAGTTCTTGCAACTATACCTTCAACTCCTTCAACTTTGCTGGTGCCATTCTGTATGGTGTTATGGAGATTGGATCCACATCAGACATAACATTAATTTCAACCTGCACCTCTCTTTCTAGTAATCCTGGCAATTCATCAGGAAATACATCTGAAAAGTCATATACTTTAAGGATGTCCCTCAATGCTAGACTCCTCACTTGGGTATCTATCACATGTGCCAAGTATGCTTCACACCCTTTTCTGATCATTTTTCTGGCTAGTACAGTCGAAATGATGTTTGATGGTAATAGCTGCCTCTCCCCATGTATTACCACATCACTGTACTAAGGAAGACCAAAAGTGACTGTCTTCAGCCTACAGTCAATCATGGCATGATGCCTAGCTAACCAATCCATGTCCAAGATGATATCATAATCTCTGAAGGGCATTTTAATGAGGTCAGACAGAAAAGTGTGTCCTTGGATCACCAAAGGATAATCCCTATACATTCTATTGACCCTGACCTACTGTCCTAGCGGACTTGTTACTAGCACCTCAAAGTCCATCTTTGTACATGGAACAACAATACAATCAATGATGCTAGCACTCACATAAGAATGGTTAGAACCCGGATTAAATAACACAAACACATCTTGATTAAAAGTTGAAACGGTATCAGCTACAACATCAAATGTCTCAGCCTCTTCTCTTTGTCTCATTGCGTAGACTCTGACTGATGCACTTCCTTGCTCTAACTGATTCACTGTGCCTTGGCTGCCTGCTAGACTACCTCTACCCCTGCCTTTACCTCTGCTAGGTGGTTGTGAACCTCTAGTGGCAGGATTATGAACTGACCCTTCTGCAGTAGTAAGAGGTGGTCCAACTCTGCGAGTATTGGTGCAGTCTTTGGCAAAGTGCCCTGTGCCTCACAGTTATAACAGGCTCCTATGGCCTTATAGCACACCTTACCATGATTTCTTCCACAAGTTTCACATTAGCAGGGAGGGCAGAAACTTCTGGTACTCTGCTGACCAGATAGAGGAGGTTTCTGCCCCGAATATCTCCCCCTACCAGACTTCTTACCACCCCTGCTGTGTCCCCCATGGTTCTTCCTCTTTCCAGTAGGACCACTGGAACTCTGTTCTACTAATTTTCCCTCTTTTTCTTTCTTCTCTGATTTCTTTTTCTCTAGGGCCGCTTCTAACTCAATTCTTTCTAATTTCAGTGCTTGAGAAATAAGTTCAGAGAAGTTAGTATGTTTGAATCCGACCACTTATAATATGATACTGTGCTTCAAGCCGGTTTCAAACCTCTTACATCTCTCCCTACTGGTAGCAAGTAGACTTACTGCATAATGGCTCAGGTGGAAAAATTCCCTTTCATATTCAGCCACCGATCTACTCCCCTATTTCAGACTTAGAAACTCTTGCAGCTTTTGGTCCACATAAGCATCAGGGACATATTTTTGTCTAAACTCCCATAGAAAATCATTCCATGTTAGCACTGAAGGTTCTACTAGACTATGGGGAATGGTTTTCCACCAATCATATGCATCCCCTTGTAGCAGAGACACTGAATATTCAAATCTGAGCTCCTCCGTACAATGTAGCTTCTTCAACACCCTATACATTCTTTCTAACCACTGTTCTGCCTCTAGAGGATCTACTGTCCCCTTGAACACAGTAGCCCCATATTTCATCAATTTGTCATACTGCCTAGTAGAAGACTGTGGTTGTACCACTGGTGTCTGTAGTGGGACTTGAGTAGGCATGTTACTAGCCATCTGTTGGAACATTGCAGCCATCTACTAAGCGAACTGAGTAGGAAATTGCGGTACTGAGAGGGCTGATGTAGCTGATCCACTGACATTGTGTAGGGCTGGGGCGTCCCCTTGTACCTCAGCCTCAATAGATTGATCGACTAAACGATCCCTTTCTTCCATAGTCGATTTGAGGATCTTAGACCTCCTAAACAAATAACACAAGGAGATTTCCACCCGTTAGTGTATATTTATAATGTAATGTACTGTATGTATCAAACAATGACATTGAGCAGTTGTATTTTGAAGAAAGAATATTCAATTTACAAGTGAAAATCGAATTTTAAAACTAGCTCTAATACCACTAAAACATGTCATAACCTACCCCTCTGTAAGGTATAACATGATCCCGTAGTATACCTAATGAATTACCAAACTTCGTCTACTGATAACCAATTAAATACACTACAAGGGATTTTAAACCTTTTCTTACTTCTTTTTACAGTGGTGAGCACTATTTACAGGTATTAAAAAATTTTTTAACTGAAGTGAAACCAGATAACACATTTTCAGAATTAATAATTTCTGTAAAAATTTTGGCAGAGTGCCATCCGTATTTTGAATAAAATAGTTCTTCAAAAACCTGTAAAAAGCACTTCTAATATTTTGTTCAATCCCCAAACTGCAATATCCAATCAACACAATAAGTTTCTCAACATTTGCCAACTCAAATCCGCAATAATTTTCTGGTGTTTTCAAAAGCTGAGATAAAAGAAATATATCACAATATTTACAAACCAAAATAATTTACAAATTTAGTTTATAACTTTAATGTACAAGTTTAATTTACAACTGCTCAAAATAAAGAACAATATATACATACAGTGAACATATATTACAATACAAAATACAGAATATGGTATACTCAATATATCCGATGAACTCTCAATGTAGCACTAGCAGCTTAGTCTGCTATCCTGTCAGTTTGTTTACCTGCGACAGCAATGAAAAGCTATCACTGAGCCAATGTCTCAGTGGCGCACAACATTAACAAAATGCAACTTTAAATTACAAATCATAAGTCATACAAATAGTGGATACTTAAAACCATAGTTAAATTTAAAGACAGTGAATGTCATAAAGAATTTAAACTCCATTTCACAATGTCACAATATATATCAATAAATCACACACACAACTTAATCATGTCCCAAAGTCCAATTCATCCCAAGAGCCTATGGCTAATGAGGAATAACATAGCTAGCTAGCAATAATATGAGTACTCATTCTATTCGTCCTCAATAGGCACACACCTCAACACTTCAGCCAGAGAGGGAATTCAAAGTCAATTCGTCCCACTAGACAAGCTAGCAAGGAATTCAATCAATATACATGATAGCTGTGGTTTCAAATTATTTGCAATGTTTTTCAAGCAATAAGTATCCATCAAATATCCATTCAAACACATTTTCACAATTTAAAACAATAATATAAAAATAGTCATAATTAATTTCAATTGAAAAATTCAAAAGAAATAACTATTGTGCACAAACCTCTGATAAATGTCTTTTGGCCCTGACTCAGTGTTTCCTTCCCCTTCCCTGAGTCTTTGCTAACTGAAACACACAATTTGAAGTGTTTCAGTACTCATTTAAACTGTCTATAACAATAAAGCTTAATAATTAATTTATTGAATTCTATTATTTTCCTTAGTCAACCTAAAATGTTAACCCTCGATGCACTCTAGGTGAATTAGGTTTAATGTTACCAGTATGTTACATTTTATAGCCTTTTAGTATTGGTACATGTTACCAAATTCATTTTCAAGTATATTGCATTTTATTGCAATTTGTCGGATTTCGGTATACTAATTTGACCTAGCCGGATGACCTAGTTTCCTCAGTTTTCGGGTTTCGGTCCAAACTATAAACTTGTAGGTCTATGTCTTATTACACGCAGGGAAAAATTTCAGGTCATTCTAAGTTGTGTAGGCCAAGTTATGGTAAATTTACCAAAGCTTGACAGAATGTACTAAAATGGTAACTTTAGGTCATTTTTAGGTCACTTTTGGTTCGGCCAGTTTTTGGACCTGAATTTATGCAAGCTATTTGGCTTGGTTCGGGCCATTTTTGGGCTTTGGTGTCTTCATAAGAATTGTAGATATATGTCTAAACTATTCATGGTAAAAAGTTTAGGTCAATTGGACATGTTTTGACTAAGTTATGGTCAAAACACTAACTACTGCCCAAATGGTCAATTTTCAGGCTTTCAAATCACTAATCTGGATTTGGTCATTTTTCAAGTCACCTTCTAGACAGAATTTTGGTAAGCTTCCTTCATACAAGTTGGCACATTTTGTGCCTAGTTTCACCTCCAATTGGTCTCATACCAATTGGAGTCACACACTTAAGGTTCTGAGCTAAAACACACACTGCCCTACTACACATTGTTTATCCTTACCAATTACACATTCAACACTTACCAAGTTAACTCTTCCATGCCAATTCTGGTTGTACCATACCATTAACACATTTTACTTCACATTTTTGGTCATTTTGGCAACTTTGTAACCACTCTCAATATGCACACTATAACGCAGAATTTTTCAAAGTCCATTTACAACAATTTAACCACATGACATACCTCATTTGCATGTCCAAATTCAAATAATTATTTATATACACATGCTGCCATCAATGACAACATAATTCAACAATATTTCATGAACTCAAATACTTCAATCTTCTTCATGAGGCTGCCACAAGTTCACATATACTCATCAATTTCTATTTTCACTTTTCAAGCTTCCAAATCAAACCTTACACATGGAATTCAACTATAATACAATCAAACATTTAAATCATCATTTAAACCACTATTTACATGCAAGAACAAGCTATTCATAGTGAAGTTCCATGGTTGCCAAAATGGCTCAACTCCAATAATTTATCAAACATCAAAATCTCTTCCATGAAACAACTACCCACAACCTTGGTTACACTTTTAATGAAACAAGAATTAAAAACACTCACTTACCACTTTTGAAGTTCTTCAAAACCTCACTAAAACTTAACTTTCTTGCTTCCTATCTACTGCCCATGGTGTGAGGATCACTTTTAAGGAAGGGACTTACAAGAATTTATGGCTTGAAGGTGGTGAAATGGGAGCTTACATGCAATTCGGCTATGGTGTTTTTGGGAGCTTCATTTCGGCCATCAATGGATGAGTGAAGGAGATAAAGTGGTTAGTGGAAAATTAAGTCCACTTATAGCTATTTATATGTCCCACTAATCTCCACTAACTCAAAGTTAATTATTTAATTAATCAATTTTTAATTATTTTAACTCATACCCCTTAATTTCTCTTAATTTCATTACATATTTAATTTTCTTTTTCATGGGGTTCTCAAAATTTAATACTACTTATTTTTAATTTAATACTACTTATATTTAGGTCAAAAGGTAACTCGAGGTGTCAAATGACCACAATGCCCCTGTTCGGGTTGCATTCCCGATTTTTCGGTAACAACTAGTTTTGTCGTTTTTTTGATTTCTCGTTTTTCTTTGTACTCATTAATTAATTTTTCTTTGATATTTCTAATGACATTTATACTTCAATAAATTTTTATTTAAGTCTTAAAAAAATATATTCCAGGGTTCTCCGCAGTCCAGGGCTAGTCAACGGTCCATGCCGTAACATCCCGATGCGGTCACCTATCGCTATGGTTCTCGACTCGTTTAACTTGGTTATATTTCATTGCTATTATTTTTTCTTTGTTTTTCTTGTAATTTCTTTTCTTGTATTTCATTATTTTATGTCTCCTCACCCATATCTAGGCGTAGTGCTAGGCATCCTAGCTATCCGGACAACACTGGTCACCGGAATAGTAGAACACACTACCGAACATAGGGGTGTTGCACAAATGACGTAAAATTTTAATCATGAATATATTAGACATAGAGCTACAACTCTTATGAAGACACCAAAACCCAGAAATGACAATAAGCAAGTCAAAAGGCTTGCACAAGTTCGGATATAAAAACTGCCAGAACCAGAAATGACCTAAAAATGACATAAAGTTGCCATTTTAGTACAATCTGTCCAGCTTTAGTAAATTGACCATATCTTGGTCTATACAACTCAGAATGACCTGAAATTTTGCCCCGAGTGCAATAAGACATAGAGCTACAATTTTGATTCTTTGACCAGAAGCTAAAAACTAAGAGAAATAGGACTTTAAGCTAGACCAATCTAGCACACAAAAATTAAGAACTTGACATTTACATACAATGATACTTGAAATAATTTGGCAATGAATGCCAACTTGTAAAAATGGTAAGTTGCACTATATTGATAGCATATTGAAATGCAAAATGTGACATATTTGTAACATTAAACCTAATTCACCTAGAGTGCATCGAGGGTCAATATTATAGGTTGACTAAGGAAAATAACAGAATTAAATAAATTAATTATTAAGCCTTATTGTTAGAGATAGTTTAAATGAGTACTGAAACACTTCAAATTGTGTATTTCAGTTAGCAAAGACACAGGGAAGGGGAAGGAAACACTGAGTCAGGGCTAAGAGGCATTTATCAGAGTTTTGTGCACAATAGTTATTTTTTTTTGAATTTTTCAATTGAAATAAATTATGACAATTTGTATGTTATTGTTTTAAATTGTGGAAAATTGTTTGAATGATATTTGATAGATACTTATTGCTTGAAAAACATTGTAAATGGTTTAAAACCACAGCTATCATGTATATTGATTGAATTCCTCGCTACCTTGTCCAGTGGGACGAATTGACTTTGAATTCCCTCTCTGGCTGAAGTGTTGAGGTGTGTGCCTATTGAGGATGAATAGAATGAGTACTCATATTATTGCTAGCTAGCTATGTTATTCCTCACTAGCCATCGGCTTTTGGGATGAATTGGACTATGGAATCATGATTAAGCTGTGTGTGTGAATTTTTGATATTTATTGTGATATTTTGAAATGGAGTTTAAATTATTTATGACATTCACTGTCTTTTGAATTTAACTATGATTTTAAGTATCCACTATTTATATGATTTATGGCTTATGGTTTTTAAATTGTATTTTCTTAATGTTGTGCACCACTGAGACATTGGCTCAGCGATAGCTTTTTCATTACTGTCGCAGGTAGACAGACAGACAGAGTAGCAGAGTAGGCTACTTGTGCCACATTTTGAGATTTAACCTGGTATATCGAGTATACCATATTATGTAGTTTTTGTTGTAATGTATGTGCCCTGTATGTATATATTGTACTTGGTCTTGAGCAGTTGCAAACTAAAATTGTAAATTATTTTGGCTTGTAAAAATATTGTGATATATTTATTTTATCTCAGCTTTTGGAAACACAGGAAAATTGATTGTTGAACTGACTTGATAAATGTTGAGAAATTTATTGTGTTGAATAAATTTATTGGAGTTTGGGATTGAACAAATTATTGGAAGTGCTTTTTACAGGTTTTTAAAGAACTGTTTTATTCAAAATACAGATGGCACTCTGCCAAAATTTTTACAAAAATTATTAATACTTTAAATTAGTTATTTGGTTTCACTTCAGTAAAAGAAAATTTTTAACACCTGTCAATAGTGCTCACCACTGTAAAAAAGAAGTAAAAAAAGGTTTAAAATCCCTTGTAGTGTATTTAATGGGTTATCAGTAGATGAAGTTTGGTAATTCATTAGGTATACTATGAGATCATGTTATACCTTATAGAGGGGTAGGTTGTGACATGTTTTAGTGGTATCAGAGCTAGTTTTTAAATTCTGTTTTCACCTGTAATTTGAATATTCTTTCTTCATAGTACAACTGCTCAATGTCATTGTTTGATACATACAGTACATTACATTATAAATATGCACTAACGGGAGGAAATCTCTTTGTGTTATTTGTTCAGGAGGTCTAAGATCCTTAAATTGACTATGGAAGAAGGGGATCGTTTAGTCGATCAATCTATAGAGGCTGAGGTACAAGGGGATGCCCCAGCCCTACACAATGTGAGTGGATCAGCAGCACCAGCCCCCTTAGTACCGCAGTTTCCTATTTAGTTTGCATAGTAGATGGCTGCAATGTTCCAACAGATGGCTGGTAACATGCCTACTCAAGTCCCACTACAGACACCAGTGGTACAACCACAGTCTTCAGCTAGGCAGTATGACAAGCTAATTAAATATGGGGCCACTGAGTTCAAGGGGACAGTAGATCCTCTAGAGGCAGAACAATGGTTAGAGAGAATGGATAGGGTGTTCAAGAAATTACACTGCATAGAAGAGCTGAGATTTGAGTATTCAGTGTCACTACCACAGGGAGACACATATGACTAGTGGAAAACTATTCCTCATAGTTTGGTGGAACCTCCAATACTAACCTGGGATGACTTTCTGCAGGAGTTCAGATAAAAATATGTCCCAGATGCCTATGTGGACTAGAAGCTACAGGAGTTCTTAAGTCTGAAACAGGGAAGTATGTCAGTGGTAGAATATGAAAGGGAATTTTCCCGCCTGAGCCACTATGCTAGAAGTCTCCTTGCTACCAGCAGGGAAAGATGTAAGAGGTTTGAAACCGGCTTGAAGCCCAGTCTTAGACTACAAGTGGTCAGATTCAAACATAATAATTTCTCTGAGCTTATTTCTCAAGCACTGAAATTAGAGAGAATTGAGTCAGAAGTGGCCCCAGAGAAAAAGAAATCTAAGAAGATAGAAAATGAGAAAGAGGGAAAGTCAGTAGATCAGAGTTCCAGTGGTCCTACTAGGAAGAGGAAGAACTTTAGGGGACACAACAGAGGTGGTAAAAAGTCCGGTAGCGGAAGATATTCAGGACAGAAACCTCCTCCATCTGGTCAGCAGAGTACCAGAAGTTCCTACCCTCCCCGCCAATGTGAAACTTATGGAAGAAATCATGGTGGGGTATGCTACAAGGCTATAGGAGCCTGTTATAACTGTGGAGGCACAGGACACTTTGCTAAAGATTGCACCAGTGCCCGTAGAGTTGGGCCACCTCCTACTACTGCCGAAGGGTCAGTTTAGAATCCTGCCACTAGAGGTTCACAACCACCTAGCAGAGGTAGAGGCAGGGTTAGAGGTAGTCCAGCAGGCAGCCAAGGCACAGTGAATCAATCAGAGCAAGGTAGTGCTCCAGTCAGAGTCTACGCAATGAGACAGAGAGAAGAGGCTGAGACATCTGATATTGTGGCTGGTACCTTCTCAACTTTTAATCAAGATGTGTTTGTGTTATTTGATCCGGGTTCTACCCATTCCTATGTGAGTACTAGCATCATTGATTGCATTGCTGTTCCATGTGTGAAAATGGATTTTGAGGTGCTAGTAACAAGTCCGCTAGGACAAGTGGTCAGAGTCAATACAATTTATAGGGATTGTCCTTTGGTGATCCAAGGACATACTTTTCTGTCTGACCTCATTGAAATGCCTTTCAGAGATTATGATATCATCTTGGGCATGGATTGGTTAGCCAGGCATCACGCTATGATTGACTGTAGAATGAAGACAGTCATTTTTGGTCTCCCTCAGTACAGTGATGTGGTAATACATGGGGAGAGGTAGCTATTGCCATCAAATATCATTTTGGCTACACTAGCCAGAAAAATGATCAGAAAGGGGTGTGAAGCATACTTGGCACATGTGGTAGACACCCAAGTGGAGAGTCCAGCATTGAGGGACATCCCTACAGTATATGACTTTCCAGATGTGTTTCCTGATGAATTGCCAGGATTACCTGTAGAAAGAGAGGTGCAGTTTGAAATTAATGTTATGCCTTGTGTGGATCCAATCTCCATAACACCATACAGAATGGCACCAGCAGAGTTGAAGGAGTTGAAGGTACAGTTGCAAGAACTACTTAAAAAGGGCTTCATCCGCCCTAGTGTGTCACCTTGGGGAGTGCCAGTATTGTTTGTTAAGAAGAAAGATGGCACTCTCTACTTATGTATTGACTACTGGCAGTTGAATAAGGTGACCATAAAGAACAGATATCCGTTGCCTCCCATAGATGATCTGTTTGATTAGTTGAAGGGTGCAGCTATATTCTCCAAAATTGATTTGCAATCTGGTTATTATCAGTTGAAAGTGCAAGAGCAGAGTATTCCAAAAAATGCTTTCAGAACTCGATATGGCCACTATGAGTTTCTGGTAATGCCATTCGGGTTAACTAATGCTCTAGCTGCTTTTATGGATCTGATGAACACTATCTTCAGACCATATCTTGACCAATTTGTGGTGGTGTTTATTGATGATATTTTGATATATTCAAGGAATGCAGAGGAGCATGACAGACATCTGCGGATTATATTGCAGACTTTAAAGGAGAAACAGCTATATGCCAAATTATCGAAATGTGAATTTTGGCTGAAAGAAATCTCATTCTTGGGACATATTGTGTCAGTTGAAAGGATCAAGGTAGATTCTAGCAAGGTAGAAGCTATCCTTAATTGGAAGCACATGAGTCTCCTTTTGCTATGCATCCTGGAGGAACTAAAATGTACAGAGGACTAAAAGAGTATTACTGGTGGATGGGTATGAAGAGAGATGTAGCTGATTTTATTTCCAAATGCCTAACTTGTCAGCAAGTGAAGGTAGAACATCAAGTATCAACAGGTTTGTTACATCCATTGCCAGTACCAGAGTGGAAATCGGAACGAATAACTATGGATTTTGTGATGGGACTTTCGAGGACACAGAATAGTCATGATGCAGTATGGGTTATAGTTGACAGACTGACCGAGTCTGCTCACTTCCTGCCAGTCCGGATGGACTATAGTTTGGAGAGATTGGCCAGATTATACATAGATGAGATTGTAAGACTGCATGGAGTGCCAGTATTGATTGTATCTGACAGAAATCCTAGGTTCACTTCTAGATTCTAGGGCAGTCTTCAGAGAGCCCTAGGAACTAGATTGAACTCCAGCACGGCATTCCACCCACAGACAGATGGCCAGTCTGAGAGGGTAATACAGATATTGGAGGAAATGCTACGGGCTTGTGTGATTGAGTTTGAAAGAAGTTGGGATATACACTTGCCTTTGATTGAGATTACTTATAACAATAGCTACCAATCAAGCATTGGGATGCCTCTATATGAAGCTTTGTATGGTAGGAAGTGCAGAACTCCCCTATGTTGGGATGAAGTAGGTGAAAGAAAGATGATTTGGGCCAGAAATTGTTCAGCAGATGGAGGAAAAGATTGGATTGATCAGAGATCAACTCAAGGCTATATCAGACCATCAGAAGTCCTATGTTGATCTGAAGAGAAGAGATATTGAATATGCAGTGGGTGATAAGGTATTCCTCAAAGTTTCTCCTCAGAAGAGGATTATGAGATTTGGTAGAAAGGGAAAACTGAGTCCTCGTTTCATCGCACCATATGAGGTTCTGAAAAGAGTGGGTCCTTTGGCATATCGGTTGGCATTACCTCCAGAGCTAGAAAGGATACACAGTGTCTTCGATGTGTCCATGTTAAGGAGGTACAGATCTGACCCATCTCATGTACTATCAGTTGAAGAGATTGAGGTAAATCCAGACCTTTCATATGAGGAAGAACCCATAGAAATTCTGGCATATGAGGTGAAGCAGCTGAGGAATAAACAGATACACCTGATTAAAGTGCTGTGGAACCATCATTCAGGCCAGGAAGCTACTTGGGAACGTGAAGAGGACATGAGGAGACAGCACCCACAGCTGTTCAAAAACTGATGCTAGGTAAAATTTCAAGACGAAATTTATTTTAAGGGGGAGAGAATTGTAACACCCCTATGTTCAGTAGTGCGTTCTACTATTTCGGTGATCAGTGTCTGTTCGGATAGCTAGAATGGCTAGAACTACATTTAAATGTTAGTGAGGAGACATAAAATAATAAAATACAAGAAAGGAAAATACAAGAAAAACAAAGGAAAAATAATAGCAATGAAATGAAACTAAGTTAAACAAGCCAGCACCGCAGTAATGGGTGACCGCACGGGGAAGTTACGGCGCAGGCAATAGCTGACCCTAGGACTACAGGGAACCCTCAAAATTTAGTTTCAAGACATAATTAAAGATTTATTGAAGTATAAATGTCATTAGAAATATCAAAGAAAAATTAATTAATTGGTACAAAGAAAAACGAGAAATCGAGAAACTGACAAAACTCGGTGTTATTAAAAAATTGGGAACACAACCCGAATAGGGGCATTGTGGTCATTTGACACCCTAAGTTGACTTTTGACCTCAATGTCCATTAAAAATAAATGATATTAAACTTTGAAAATGTCATAAAAAAAATAAATGGTGGTACATAAATTAAATAGTAAAAGAAATGAGGTAAAATGTGGGAATTTAGAAACTTTGGAATAAATAATCAATATATTACATTAGTGCTCCACTAACCTCAACCTTGGGACACCTAAAGGGACACTTGGAATGTCAAGAACTCATCTTCAACCTTACCTTGCAAACCAGCTGAAAGCCTCCATGGAAATCCCCCATTGCCATCCACACTCCAAGCTTAAGTCCACCATGATTTAGCCATAAAAACCTTAAGTTCCTTCATTAATCTTTACCTACACACCTTGGCCAGCAATAAGGGAGCAAGAAAGATAAGTTTTTGTGAGTTTTAAAGAAGCTTCAAAAGAGGTAAGTGGGTGTTTTCAATTCTTGTTTCATTAAAAGTGTAACTAAGGTTGTGGTTGTTTGATTTATGAAAGAAGTTTTGAGGTTTGATGAATTATTGGTGATGTACTATTTTGGCAGCCATGAAAGTTAAAATGTTTAACTTGTTGTTTACATGTAAATGATGGGAAAATATGTTGATTAATGTTATAAGATATTGTAGCCAATGTGTATTAAGTGTATGTGGTGATTGAGCAATTGATCTTGAAATTAAAGGAAGTATGGGAAACTTTGGTAAGTTGAAGTATTTCGACAGCCTTGAGAAAGTCATGAGGAATGCTTTAATTCATGAAGATTATTTGATATAATGTGATTTTAGAGTTGCTAAGTATGTATGTAATTTATTAGTGAAATTATATGTAATAATTAGGAATGTTTGTGTGTACATTATTGGATTTGGACTTTGTGAATTGTGATTGCATTTGGTCTGTTTTGAAGTGGTTATATTCTGTCCAAGTTGACCTATAATGTAAAGAAGTGAATGGTTTTGGTTAGTGCCAAATGCAGAATGTTGTGGGGAAGTGAAGATGTAATTGGTAAACACGTGTTTGGTTTGGTGTTTGAAAAGCATGTAGAGGGCAGTGTGCAAATGACCTATAACCCTAAGTGTGTGGCTCCAATTGGTATGCGGCTAATTGGAGGTGAAACTAGGCACAAAATGTGCCAACTTTCATGAAGAAAGCCTACCTAAATTCTGTCCATAAAGTGACTTGAAAAATGACCAAATCCGGATTAGTGACTTGAAAGCCTGAAAATTTACCATTTGGGCAGCAGTTAGTGTTTTGGCCATAACTCACTCAAAACAGGTCCAAATGACCTGAAATTTTAACCATGAATAGAATAGACATAGAGCTACAACTCTTATGAAGACACAAAAACCCAGAAATGACCATAAGCAAGTCAAAAGGCTTGCATAAGTTCGGATATAAAAACTGCCAGAACCAGAAATGACCTAAAAATGACCTAAAGTTGCCATTTTAGTGCATCTGTCCAGCTTTAGTAAATTGACCATATCATGGTCTATACAACTCAGAATGACCTGAAATTTTGCCCCGAGTGCAATAAGACATAGAGCTACAATTTTTCTTCTTTGACTAGAAGCTAAAAACTAAGAGAAATAGGACTTTAAGCTAGACCAATCTAGCATATAAAAATTGAGAACTTGATATTTACATACAATGATGCTTGAAATAATTTGGCAATGAATGCCAACTTGTAGAAATGGTAAGTTGCACTATATTGGTAGCATATTGAAATACAAAATGTGACATATTGGTAACATTAAACCTAATTCACCTAGAGTGCATCGAGGGTCAACATTATAGGTTGACTAAGGAAAATAATAAAATTAAATAAATTAATTATTAAGCCTTATTGTTAGAGACAGTTTAAATTAGTACTAAAATACTTCAAATTATATGTTTCAGTTTGCAAAGACTCAGGGAAGGGGAAGGAAACACTGAGTCAGGGCCAAGAGGCATTTATCAGAGGTTTGTGCACAACAGTTTTATCTTTTGAATTTTTCAATTGAAATAAATTATGACAATTTGTATGTTATTGTTTTAAATTGTGGAAAATTGTTTGAATGATATTTGATGGATACTTATTACTTGAAAAATATTGTAAATGGTTTAAAACCATAGCTATCATGTATATTGATTGAATTCCTCGCTAGCTTGTCTAGTGGGATGAATTGACTTTGAATTCCCTCTCTGGCTGAAGTGTTGAGGTGTGTGCCTGTTGAGGACGAATATAATGAGTACTCATATTATTGCTAGCTATCTATCTTATTCCTCACTAGCCTTCGGCTTTTGGGACAAATTGGACTATGGAATCATGATTAAGCTGTGTGTGTGAATTATTGATATTTATTGTGATATTGTGAAATGGAGTTTAAATTATTTATGACATTCACTGTCTTTTGAATTTAACTATGATTTTAAGTATCCACTGTTTATATGATTAATGGCTTATGGTTTTTAAATTGTATTTTCTTAACGTTGTGCACCACTGAGACATTGGCTCAGCAATAGCTTTTTCATTGTTGTCGCAGGTAGACAGACAGACAAAGCAGCATAGTAGGCTGCTTGTGCCACATTTTAAGATTTCGCCGGGTATATCGAGTATACCATATTGTGTAGTTTTTATTGTAATATGTGTGCACTGTATGTATATATTGTACTTGGTCTTGAGCAGTTGTAAACTAAAATTGTAAATTATTTTGGCTTGTAAAAATATTTTGATATATTTATTTTATCTCAGCTTTTGGAAACACAGGAAAATTGATTGTTGAACTGAGTTGATAAATATTGAGAAATTTATTGTGTTGAACAAATTTATTAGAGTTTGGGATTGAACAAATTATTGGAAGTGCTTTTTACAGGTTTTTGAAGAACTTTTTTATTCAAAATACAGATGGCACTCTGCCAAAATTTTTATAAAAATTATTAATACTCTAAATTCATTATTTGGTTTCACTTCAGTAAAAGAAAATTTTTAACACCTGTCAATAGTGCTCACCACTGTAAAAAAGAAGTAAGAAAAGGTTTAAAATCCCTTATAGTGTATTTAATGGGTTATCAGTAGATGAAGTTTGGTAGTTCATTAGGTATACTACGGGATCATGTTATGCCTTACGGAGGGATAGGGTGTGACACAGGCATTCTAGCTATCCTGACAGACACTGGTCATCGGAATAGTAGAACGCACTATTGAATATAGGGTGCTATAATTCTTCCCCCCTTAAAATAAATTTCGTTTTGAAATTTTACCTGGTTTTAGTCTCTGAATAGCTATGAGTGCTATCTCCTCATGTCCTCTTCACGTTCCCAAGTAGCTTCCTGGCCTGAATGATGGTTCCACAACACTTTAACCAGGGGTATCTGTTTGTTCTTTAGCTGCTTCACCTCATATGCCAGAATCTCTATGGGTTCTTCCTCATATAAGAGGTATGGATTTACCTCAATCTCTTCAACTGATAGAACATGAGATGGGTTAGATATGTACCTCCTTAACATGGACACATGGAAGACACTGTGTATCCTTTCTAGCTTTGGAGGTAATGCCAACCGATATGCCAAAAGGACCCACTCTTTCCAAAACCTCATATGGTTTGATAAAGCGATGACTAAATTTCCTTTTTCTGCCAAGTCTCCTAATCCTCTTCCAAGGAGAAACTTTAAGGAATACCTTATCACCCACTGCATATTCAATATCTTTTTTCTTCAAATCAATATAGGACTTTTGACGGTCTGATGCAGCCTTGAGTCGATCTCTGATCAATCTAATCTTTTCCTCTGTCTGCTGAACAATTTCTGAGCCAATCATCTTTCTTTCACCTACTTCATCCCAACATAGGGGAGTTCTGTACTTCCTACCATACAAAGCTTCATATAGAGGCATCCCAATGCTTGATTGGTTACTGTTGTTATAAGCAAACTCAATCAAAGGCAAGTGTGTATCCCAACTACCTTCAAACTCAATCACACAAGCCCTTAGCATATCCTCCAATATCTGAATTACCCCCTCAGACTGGCCATCCGTCTGTGGGTGGAATGCTGTGCTGAAGTTTAATATAGTTCCTAGGGCTCTCTGAAGACTACCCCAGAATCTAGAAGTGAATCTAGGATCTCTGTCAGATACAATCGATACTTGCACTCCATGCAGCCTTACAATCTCATCTATGTACAATCTGGCTAATCTTTCTAGGCTATAGTCCATCTAGACTGGCAAAAAGTGAGCAGACTTGGTCAGTCTATCAACTATAACCCATATTACATCATGACTATTCTGTATCCTCGGAAGTCCCATCACAAAATCCATTGTTATTCGTTCCCATTTCCACTCTGGTACTGGCAATGGATGTAAAAAACCAGCTGGTACTTGATGTTCTGCCTTCACTTACTGACAAGTTAGGCATTTGGAGACAAAATCAGCTACATCCCTTTTCATACCCATCCACTAGTAATGCTCTTTTAGCCCTCTATACATTTTAGTTCCACTAGGGTGCATAGCAAAAGGAGACTCATGTGCTTCCTTCATAATGATCTATCTCAATTCCACATCATTAGGAATGCACATTCTACCCTAATGTAATAGCAAACCATCATCTCTCATAAAAAATTTAGGTTTCTTGCTCTGCTGGACTTCTATCAATAGCTTCTAATATTTTTCATCATTCTGAGTAGCCATTCTGATCTTATTAATCAACGCTGGCTGTACATGCCATGCAATAACTGTCTGTCCCTCATCATCAATCTCCAAACTGGCATGCTGTGCTTCCAACTCATATACCATGTGTGACACCCCTTACCCGTGTACAGTATACCCGAGTAAGTAATGCCACCTGGTGTACCGGCACACTCTAATATTCCTCAATTAATTTAGATAATGCTTTTGCATATAATTTATGAAATACAATTTATTTAAACCATTCATCAAAAGTATCATTCATTTAAGGTTCCGAAAATTTTAAAGAAAATCCGGCGGAGTACCGGCTAAAAATGGAGAAAACCGTTCTTCGGAACCTGTTAGAAACACTTCCAATAAACAAATTCATTCATTCTCAACTTCAATATCATCACAAAACTCAATATCAATGTTTTAACAATTTTTCAGTTTCAGGTTTCAACAACCTTTTCATTTCTCAACATCCATTTCTCATATACAAGCAATAAATACATGCTCAAATCTTGCATTCATAGTCATAACTTTCATTATTTACATAAACATCAAAATATATTACATGAGTTCAAATACATATGAGAAAATACAAATCTGCTACAAAATATCAAAATGACAAAATGTCACCTAGTGCTCCTACCGATGCAATCGCAGTGGTGAGGTGACATGACATCGAGCGTAATCGGGATGGACTCACCTACCGTGGTCTACTGGGCTCACAATCGGAATCTCCAGTACCTACGCGTGGCAAAAGCAACGCGCTAAGCAATAATGCTTAGTGGTGCAATAATATAATGGAAGAAATTGGCAAGAAAATAAATGTGTATGCAAAGTGTATGCTTTCTTTGTTTGATTTTGGTATATTCATTAATTCATTAACTCTATTCACTTTTATCCATTTGGTTGCCCCAAGTAACCTACACTAGACGACTGGACTGGATAACGGGTAAACTGGCACTGGGTACCTAGTACCTCGGGCCGTCACACCATCGGTCACATACGTATCTCCCGGTGTGCAACAGAACAGCTAACAAGCTGTAAATAATATCCGGCACAAGGCCAAGTCTCAATACAAAGTCAGAATGGCTAAAAGCCATGAAATCACAGAATGGCATTTTTGCCATGTGCAGTACTGCTAACTGAACCCTATTGGCATGCCAAACTATCCAAACCAATCTTGTTAGGTATACTAGGGCATTTGAAACTCTTAAATTTGTCAATTGTGAATTTCAATTTTTTTGGTGTTACTATTCATCATTGGTCAACAAAAATGTTGACTTTTAGAATAAAAATGTGTACATCAACTTTGGCACTCCCAACATACCACATTTGGTGTTTAACACTTGTTGGCATTAAGTGTTTTTTACCATTTCTAAGCATTAAACCAAAGGAGCAGATTTTTCAGATTTTGTACCATAACTTCACTGTTCCATTGGACACTGTTACTGTTGGAATTTGAAGAAATGTAAAACATAAAAGTTGTTTCTTATTTTGTCTAGTTGAATTTCCTTTTTTGAATCACTCCATTTGGAGTTTTGTAGCTCTAGATATGGCTCAAAAACCCAGGCTGTCCGGATATGCAGTCTGCAGAATTTTACCATATCTACAGTACATGAACAGTGACTTGAGTCACTTGGTTGACTGGGTTCTGGCCATAATTTGAGGTAGGTTCCTTCATGAAAGTTGTTTGTCTATGTCTTAACTTGTTGCTGTAAAAATTTCAGACCAATTGACCAAATATACAGTGACTTATGGCCAAATGAACAGTTACTGTTCATTTGGTCAAATTCTGCAGAGGCAGTTTCAGGGTTCCGGATTGTGGCTGAGTTTTGACCCTTTTGCTTTGGTCTTTCGGGCATGGTTTCTTCAGCAAAAATGTGCCATTATAAGCCTAGTTTCATGTCCAATTGGCCAAACATCAATTGGACAAGCACAGCCCAAGTTATGGCAGTGCAAAGGGACTGAAATTTCAGTCCCTATGCTGCTGTCCATAGGGCAGATTTCACCTCACTTTGCCATAGCATTTTTCAGTCCCATTTATGGTCAACATATCTAAAATGGTCACTAATTGACCATTACAATATGCCCTAACAATTTCCTAAGCCAATTCACACTTTCACCTTTCCAAACCCTAAGGTTCAAATCAATTTATCCATAAAACTCAATTTAACACACTAGTTTAACTTCTATGAAAATTTATAGCTTAAACATAATCTTTAATTCATGTTAGGTCCATTAAAACCATCAAAACACTCCCTTATTCTTCCTCCCTTAGGGCTACCAAAATTGAAGGCATGCATAAGTATAATTTCCATTCACTTGAGTTACAAATTATTGCTCACTTAAAGGCTTTAACATGGAATAAAGGTGATTTGAGTATTTATATGCACTAACCTTGTTTGGGCAGATTTTTCCCACCTCTAAACCTCAATTTCTTTCCCCTTGTTGGCTGCCAAGAGCTTGTTTAAGATGTGGGGTAAAGCTTTAATGAAGGGAAGTTAGAGAAATATAGTGAAACAAGGTAGGAATTTGAGGTTGCTTGATTGAACTTCAATGGAAGGTGGAAGGGGAAATTTCGGCTGCACTAGAGGAGATAGGGTTGGCTGCTGGTTTTTGGTCTTCTTTAGTCTTCATTTATCTCTTTAATTTGTTAGTCAAATGGGTGCTTAAGTGTGATTGGTTGGAAATTACAAATGACATCACATTGATGTCATAAATTGCATTTTATTGCATTTTTCTTTTCTTTCCTCCACTACTCATTTTCAATTTGATTTCTAGTAATGTTTATTCATATTTTATATTATATTAATTATTTACTCAACTAGACAAGTCGGCCAAAAATCACCTCGGAAGGCGAAATGACCAAAATGCCCTCCGTTTGGCTTAACGGGTCAAAATCGTCTGTACCGATTGAAAAATTTTTCTAGGTATTTTCTTGGCATTCTAATGCCATGGGAACCTCAATTACCCTTCTCTGGAGTCCCAAAAATTATTTTATAATTTTTCCCCCGGGTCTAGGGCTCCTCGTTGCGAGAACCGCAACTTCCCTCCGGTTACCCATCGCTAGGGCACCAGCTCATTTGACTTGGTTGTATTTTATTTCTAAAATTTTTACTAAATTTTTCTTATTAATATTTGAGTTAATTATGGTTCCTGACTTTAGTTTAAATATTTTTTTTCGGACATTCTAGCTGTCCGGACCGACACCGGTCACCGGAACAGTAGGATGTACGGAGTGGTTACCGGGAGGGTGTTACAACTCTTCCCCTCTAATTTAAATTTCGTCCTCGAAATTTACCTGATGCAAACAGTTGAGGGAACTGTTGCCTCATCGTTTCTTCACTTTCCCAAGTTGCCTCCTCGGTGTTGTGGTGCCTCCAAAGCACTTTCACCAATGGAATTTGCTTGTTTCTCAACTCTTTCACTTCCCGAGCCAAGATCCGTAGAGGTTCTTCTTCATATGTCAAATCCGGCCGTATTTCAATTTCTTCTCTGGAGATGACATGTGAAGGATCTGAGCGATATCTTCTGAGCATAGACACGTGGAACACATTGTGGATCTTGTCCAGCTCTGGTGGTAAAGCTAGCCTATAGGCCACTGGACCCACACGTTCAATAATTTCATATGGGCCAATAAACCTAGGGCTCAACTTACCTTTTCTTCCAAACCTCAACACTTTCTTCCACGGTGACACCTTGAGGAACACTTTGTCGCCAACCGCATATTCTATTTCTTTTCTCTTCAGGTCGGCATAAGATTTTTGTCTGTCTGAGGCAACCTTCAAGTTGGCTTTGATTAATTTCACTTTTTCCTCAGCCTGTTTCACCAGGTCTGGTCCTACCAGTTTGTCTTCTCCCAATTCAGTCCAGCACACTGGAGTTCTACATTTTCTCCCATCCCGCGCTTCATATGGGGCCATTTGAATGCTAGCTTGGTAGCTATTGTTGTATGCAAATTCGCCGATGGGAGGTATCTATCCCAACTTCCTCAAACTCAATGACACAACTCCTCAAAGATATCCTCAAGGACGACATATATTTCATGTTATTATTATCATTTCAGTTCAACATTTGTATCAATTTCATGGGTTTCAATTGCTTACCTGGATTACTCTTTCTGATTGCCCATCCGTCTGAGGATGGAAAGCTGTGCTGAAATGGAGTTGTGTACCCAAGGATTCATGCAACTTCTTCCAGAATCTCGATGTAAACCTTGGGTCTCGGTCAGATATGATGGAAAGTGGAATTCCATGCGATCTAACTATCTCACCGATATACAATTACGCTAATCTCTCTAGTGAGTAGTCACCCTAATCGCGTAAAGTGTGCCGACTTTGTCAATCTATCAACTATCACCCATCTCGCATCATGTTTCTTCCGGTGAGAGGTAGACCACTTACAAAATCCATGGTGACCGATCCCATTTCCATTCGGTATGCGTATAGGTCAGCAAAACCCGATGGAACTTGGTGTTCGCCTTGACTTGTCGACATGTCAAACATTTAGTCACATAGTCACCTATATCCTCTTCATACTGTGCCACCAATACTGGAGTTTCGATCATGGTACATCTTTGTACTTCACGGTGCATAGCATATACACCGGTGTGTGCCTCTTTTAGAATATCGCCTTCAATTCCCCATCATCCGGTACACACAGTCTTCCTTTATAATACAGACACCCATCTGCTTTCACCTCATAATCGCTGCTTTTCCTCCAAATCTTGCTCACAATAGCCATTAGCTTCTCATCTACCTTTTGCCCATCTAATAATCTGCAGAGTGAGTTTGGCCTCACTTGCAACTCACCAAAATAGCTCCATCTCGAACCAAGGATAGACGGCATTCAATGATCTCAAAGTCGTGATGGACTTTTCGCTCAAAGCATCAAGAACTACATTTGCCTTCCCGTGATGGTAGTCAATTACAGTCATAATCCTTCAGAACTCAATCCATCGCCTCTCTAAGGTTGAGCTCCTTCGGGTTGGCAAATATTTCGTGCTTTTGTGGTCGTGTAAATATAGCACTTTTCACCATACAAGTAATGCCTCCATATCTTCAGTGCGAAGATAATTGCTGCAAGCTCTAGATCATGGGTAGGGTAGTTCTGTTCATGTGGCCTTAACTGCCTGGAAGCATAGGCGACCACCTTCCCCTCTTGCATCAATACACACCCTAGCCCATTATGTGAGGCATCACTATAGACCACAAAGTCCTTTCCGGACACTGGCTGTTAACACCTGGTGCCTCTGTCAACATAGCCTTCAATTTCTCAAACCGGTGCGACACTTGTCATTCCAGTCAAATCTGACATTCTTGTGTAACAACTTGGTCATTGGAGCAGCTATTAGGGAAAATCCCTTCACAAATCTTCTGTAATACCCAGCTAGCCCCAAGAAACTTCTGACCTCAGTTGTATTCCTGGGAGGCTTCCATTCCATCACTGCTTCTATTTTCTTGGGATCCACCCTAATCCCATCAGCTGACACTATGTGTCCAAGGAATGCAATCTCATCCAACCAGAAGTCACACTTGGACAACTTAGCATACAGCTTCTTTTCTTTCAGGGTTTGCAGAACAATCCTCAAATGCTCATCATGTTCTTCCCTGGTTTTGGAATACACCAAAATGTCATCAATAAAGACCACTACGAACCGATCTAAGTGTGGATGAAAGATACGGTTCATAAGGTCCATGAATGCCGCTGGTGCATTTGTTAGGCCAAAGGGCATCACTAAGAACTCATAATGCCCATATCGGGTCCTGAATGCAGTCTTTGGCACATCTGCATCCTTCACCCTCAGCTGATGATACCCTGATCTGAGATCAATCTTGGAAAATACTCCTGCTCCCTTCAACTGATCAAACAGATCATCAATTCTAGGCAACGGATATTTATTCTTTACTGTCACTTTATTCAACTGCCGGTAATCAATACATAGCCTCAAAGTCCCATCCTTCTTCTTTACAAACAGCACTGGAGCTCCCCATGGTGACACACTGGGGCGTATGAACCCCTTATCCAGCAACTCTTGCAATTGAGTTTTCAACTCCCTCAATTCAGTGGGTGCCATCCTATAAGGAGCAATAGAAATGGGTGCTGTACCCGGCAGTGTCTCAATAGCAAACTCGACTTCCCTTTCTGGTGGCAAACTGTGCAACTCTTCAGAAATACTGGGAAGTCTCTCACCGTGGGTATGTCACTCAAGTTTGGCTTAGCTCGCCTAGTATCCACCACATGTGCTAGGTAGGCTTCACCTTTTCTCATCATTCTTCTTGCAATCGTGGTTGAGATGACATTGGACAAGAAATCCCTTTCCCCACAACCGTGATCTCATTACCCTCTCAAGTTTTTAGAGAAATTCTCTTCAATTTGCAATCAACTATTGCACGATGACGTGACAACCAGTCCATTCCCAAAATCACGTCAAACTCATGGAAGGGCAACTCAATCAAGTCCGCCAAGAATTCATACCTGAATCCTCAACGGGCAACCTTTGTATACTTTGTTCACCACTACACTGTGGCCTAATGGATTAGTGACCGTAATGTCTTGGTCACTTTCCCTACCAAGATCCCCTTTCTACGGTAGATTGATGCAGATGTATGAATGAGTGGATCCTGGATCCACCAATGCATGCACAGGAGTATTGTAGAGGAGAACGCACTCGATGACGCCCGGCATCTTGCTCCTCTTGAGCTCTCGTGGCATAATTTCGGCAGTGGCACGTTATCCGCCTCTCTCGCCGGCTCGATGCAGCCTCGTGATGGTCCCACCGCCGATTTACGGACCTTTACCCCTTGGTGGGGCAGGAGCAGTCATGCTCGCTTGTGTCGGAGTAGCCGTAGTAGTTCTGCGTGGGCGGTTCCTCAACCGATGCTCTGACCCACACCTCAAGCAGGCACCGCCACTCTCAACACTCCCCTTATGCCATCTTTGACAAGGTGGACAGCGAGAAGATGCCTGGCCGGTCCTCGAACCCCATCATCCTCGGAGAGCTGCCCACCGATGGTGTGGGTGACCTCTCCTAGGGGTGAATCGTGGCTGGGCCCCGAGACTGACCAGCCCCGTGGGTGAGCTGAACTTTGTGCAGAGGACCCTTGAACTTCTTCCCCGATGCAGAGCCGAACTAGACCGACCCGGTCCCTCTTCTGCTCTCTCTCTTCTAGTCCACTCACTAATTCTCACTTTTTCAACCTTTATGGCAGCTTCCACTAACTTGGTAAATTCGGTGATTCCCAAGGCAGTGAGCTGGATCTTGATGTTATCATTTAGTCCCTCTTCAAATCTCTTGCATCTTTCACTTCATTTGGGACTATCTCCTTCCGTAGCGGCTTAATCGGACGAATTCTTTCTCATATTCGCCACCGACATTTGTCTCGCCTCAGTTAATAAATTCCCTTCTTCTCTCTTCTAGGTATACAGATCCACATACTTCTTCTTGAATTCGAGAGAAAGAAATCCCAAGTTCTGACTTCCGGCTGCACTTCATCGACACCGTGTCCCACCACTCATAAGCATCATCTTGCAAGAAAGAGATGGCAGCTTCGTGTTTTGCTCGGAGTGCGGTGAAGTTGTTTCAAGACTCTGCCTGCTCTGCTCAACCAATTCTCGGCCGCAATGCAGTCATCTTCTCTCTTGCCATAGAAATCCACCGCCCCAAATTTTCTTAACCTTTCCAGTGTGACTTCTGTGGAGCCGGTGGTGGTGGTGGTGGTGGTGCCGCATTACCCGACCATCTGTCTAAAGAAGTCGGCCATTTGTTGGAACATGGCACGGGAGGCCGAGCAGCTCGCTTGAATCAAGCGAGGAGATTCTCTCATGCCCCAGGCCTCAGTGCTGCAGTGGAGCATGACTCTCCACTTCCTCCTCAACGGCTCTACGAGATGAAGGATCCATATCCTATTCAAAATAAGAAAGATAAACAGATCTGCGTTAGTGTCACCTCGACTCTTACATATGCAATGCATGGTATGGACTCAATCTAGGCCCAGAAACGCCTAAACCGTGCTCTGATACCACTAAATGTGACACCCTTACCCGTACAAGATACCCGAGTAAGTAATGCCACCAGTGTACCGCACACTCTAATATTCCTCAATTAATTTAGACAATGCTTTTGCATATAATTTATGAAATACAATTTATTTAAACCATTCATCAAAAGTATCATTCATTTAAGGTTCAAAATTTTAAAGAAAATCCGTGGAGTACCGCTAAAATGGAGAAAACCGTTCTTGAACTGTTAGAAACACTTCCAATAAACAAATTCATTCATTCTCAACTTCAATATCATCACAAAACTCAATCTCAATGTTTTAACAATTTTTCAGTTTCAGGTTTCAACAACCTTTTCATTTCTCAACATCCATTTCTCATATACAAGCAATAAATACATGCTCAAATCTTGCATTCATAGTCATAACTTTCATTATTTACATAAACATCAAAATATATTACATGAGTTAAAATACATATGAGAAAATACAAATGCTACAAAATATCAAAATGACAAAATGACACCTAGTGCTCCTACCGATGCAATCGCAGTGAGGTGACACAGACATCGAAAGGTAATCGGATGGACTCACCCACCGTGGTCTACTGGGCTCACAATCGAATCTCCAGTACCTACGCGTGGCAAAGCAACGCGCTAAGCAATAATGCTTAGTGGTGCAATAATATAATGGAAGAAATTGGCAAGAAAATAAATGTGTATGCAAAGTGTATGCTTTCTTTGTTTGATTTTGGTATATTCATTAATTCATTAACTCTATTCACTTTTATCCATTTGGTTGCCCCAAGTAACCTACACTAGACGATCGGATGGATAACGGTAACCGCACTGGGTACCTAGTACCTCGGCCGTCACACCATCGGTCACATACGTATCTCCCAGTGCAAATGTAATGCCTAATAAGTCAGAATAATATCCGGCACAAGGCCAAGTCTCAATACAAAGTCAGAATGGCTAAAAGCCATGAAATCACAGAATGGCATTTTTGCCATGTGCGATCGCTAATCGAACCCTATTGGCATGCCAAACTATCCAAACCAATCTTGTTAGGTATACTAGGGCATTTGAAACTCTTAAATTTGTCAATTGTGAATTTCAATTTTTTTTGGTGTTACTATTCATCATTGGTCAACAAAAATGTTGACTTTTAGAATAAAAATGTGTACATCAACTTTGGCACTCCCAACATACCACATTTGGTGTTTAACACTTGTTGGCATTAAGTGTTTTTTACCATTTCTAAGCATTAAACCAAAGGAGCAGATTTTTCAGATTTTGTACCATAACTTCACTGTTCCATTGGACACTGTTATTGTTGGAATTTGAAGAAATGTAAAACATAAAAGTTGTTTCTTATTTTGTCTAGTTGAATTTCCTTTTTTGAATCACTCCATTTGGAGTTTTGTAGCTCTAGATATGGCTCAAAAACCCAGGCTGTCCGGATATGCAGTCTGCAGAATTTTACCATATCTACAGTACATGAACAGTGACTTGAGTCACTTGGTTGACTGGGTTCTGGCCATAATTTGGGGTAGGTTCCTTCATGAAAGTTGTTTGTCTATGTCTTAACTTGTTGCTGTAAAAATTTCAGACCAATTGACCAAATATACAGTGACTTATGGCCAAATGAACAGTTACTGTTCATTTGGTCAAATTCTGCAGAGGCAGTTTCAGGTTTCCGGATTGTGGCTGAGTTTTGACCCTTTTGCTTTGGTCTTTCGGGCATGGTTTCTTCAGCAAAAATGTGCCATTATAAGCCTAGTTTCATGTCCAATTGGCCAAACATCAATTGGACAAGCACAGCCCAAGTTATGGCAGTGCAAAGGGACTGAAATTTCAGTCCCTATGCTGCTGTCCATAGGGCAGATTTCACCTCACTTTGCCATAGCATTTTTCAGTCCCATTTATGGTCAACATATCTAAAATGGTCACTAATTGACCATTACAATATGCCCTAACAATTTCCTAAGCCAATTCACACTTTCACCTTTCCAAACCCTAAGGTTCAAATCAATTTATCCATAAAACTCAATTTAACACACTAGTTTAACTTCTATGAAAATTTATAGCTTAAACATAATCTTTAATTCATGTTAGGTCCATTAAAACCATCAAAACACTCCCTTATTCTTCCTCCCTTAGGGCTACCAAAATTGAAGGCATGCATAAGTATAATTTCCATTCACTTGAGTTACAAATTATTGCTCACTTAAAGGCTTTAACATGGAATAAAGGTGATTTGAGTATTTATATGCACTAACCTTGTTTGGGCAGATTTTTCCCACCTCTAAACCTCAATTTCTTTCCCCTTGTTGGCTGCCAAGAGCTTGTTTAAGATGTGGGGTAAAGCTTTAATGAAGGGAAGTTAGAGAAATATAGTGAAACAAGGTAGGAATTTGAGGTTGCTTGATTGAACTTCAATGGAAGGTGGAAGGGGAAATTTCGGCTGCACTAGAGGAGATAGGGTTGGCTGCTGGTTTTTGGTCTTCTTTAGTCTTCATTTATCTCTTTAATTTGTTAGTCAAATGGGTGCTTAAGTGTGATTGGTTGGAAATTACAAATGACATCACATTGATGTCATAAATTGCATTTTATTGCATTTTTCTTTTCTTTCCTCCACTACTCATTTTCAATTTGATTTCTAGTAATGTTTATTCATATTTTATATTATATTAATTATTTACTCAACTAGACAAGTCGGCCAAAAATCACCTCGGAAGGCGAAATGACCAAAATGCCCTCCGTTTGGCTTAACGGGTCAAAATCATCTGTACCGATTGAAAAATTTTTCTAGGTATTTTCTTGGCATTCTAATGCCATGGGAACCTCAATTACCCTTCTCTGGAGTCCCAAAAATTATTTTATAATTTTTCCCCCGGGTCTAGGGCTCCTCGTTGCGAGAACCGCAACTTCCCTCCGGTTACCCATCGCTAGGGCACCAGCTCATTTGACTTGGTTGTATTTTATTTCTAAAATTTTTACTAAATTTTTCTTATTAATATTTGAGTTAATTATGGTTCCTGACTTTAGTTTAAATATTTTTTTCGGACATTCTAGCTGTCCGGACCGACACCGGTCACCGAAACAGTAGGATGTACGGAGTGGTTACCGGGAGGGTGTTACACCATGGATAAAGGAGAAACTCTGAGACTTGCCATAGTCTTGCAACTTAAGGTGTCAGCCACTACATTTGCTTTCCTTGGCTGATAGTCTATTAAGCAATCATAGTCTCTAATCAGTTCCAACCATCTCCTCTGTCTCAAGTTCAATTCTATCTGAGTGCCAAAATACTTCGAGCTCTTGTGATCTGTGTAGATATAACACTTCTCCCCATATAAGTAATGTCTCCAGATCTTTAGAGCAAAAATAATAGCTGCTAGCTCCAAGTCATGTGTCGGATAGTTCCTCTTGTGCGATTTTAGCTAGCGTGATGCATATGCAATGACATTCCGATCTTGCATTAGTACACAGCCGTATCCATTGTGAGAAGCATCACTATAAACTATGTATTCTTTACCTAGGGTAGGTAAAGTAAGGACTAGAGCTTCAGTCAAACATGTAACACCCTCCCGGTAGCAACTCCGTACATTCTACTGTTCCCGTGACCGGTGTCGGTCCGGACAGCTAGAACTTCTGGAAAAATATTTAAACTAAAGTGAGGAACCATAATTAACTCAAATATTACTAAGAAAAATTTAGTAAAAATTTTAGAAATAAAATACAACCAAGTCAAATGAGCCGGTGCCCAAGCAATGGGTAATCAGAGGTAAGTTGCGGTTCTCGCAACGAGGAGCCCTAGACCCGGAGAAAAATTCATAAAATAATTTTTGGGACACCAGAGAAGGGTCATTGAGGTTCCTATGGCATTAGAATGCCAAGAAAATATTTAGAAAAATTTTTCAATCGGTACAGACAATTTTGACCCGTTAAGCCAAACGGAGGGCATTTTGGTCATTTCGCCTTCAGAGACGATTTTTGGCCGACTTGTCCAGTTGAGTAAATAATTATTATGACATAAAATATGAATTAATGTTGATGAAAAATTAATTTGAAGTTAGTAGAAGAGAAAAAAAAAGAAAATATAATAAAATGCCAATTATGACATATTATGAGGTCATTTAAAATTGTCCACCAATCACAATTAAGTAACCATTTGACTAATTAATAAAAGAGATAAATAAAGACCAAGGAAGACCAAAAACAAGCAGCCATCTTCTTCTTCAAAACGTGATCCTCTCCTCCATAACCCTCCATCGAAGTTTTCTTTAATTACTTCCATTTTCCCATGAATTTGCACTATAAAACCCTAAGTCCCTTCACTAAAAACTTGTCTCTACCTCTTGGGAAGTGTTTGGCAGCCTAGAAAGGGAAAGAAAGTGAAGATTAACTTGGGAAAATTCTGCCCTACAAGAGGTTAGTGCACCTATCTATTTAAAGCTCTTTATTTCTATGCTAAGGGACTTAAAATAAGTAAGGAATTGTAACTAAAATGAAAAAAAAATTATGTGTATGCATGCCATGCATTTTGGCAGCCCTATTGAAGGAATAGAAATGGAGTGTTTTTGATGGACTTAGAGTGGACTAAATATGATGTTTAAGGTATTTATATACATGGATAATGAGTTAGTGTATTAACTAGGGTAACTAGTGTGAATCACAATGGGAAACTAGGGTTTTGGAGAGTGAAATTTGGTTTTGGCTTATGAAGTGGTAAGTGAACCTTATAAGGGTCAATTAGTGACCATTTGAGGTAAGTTCACCATAATTTGAAGAGATTTAGAGTGATGCAAACTGAATTGGTAGGCTGCCTAGGGTAACCAGTAGGGAGGCTGTGATTCCAGCCCACTTGGACTGCCATATCTTTGGCTGTGTTGGTCCAATTGGTGTTTGGGCAATTGGACATGAAACTAGGCTTATAATGGCACATTTTTTCTGAAGAAACCATGCCCAAAAGACTAAAGCAAGAGGACCAAAAGTTGGCCCCAATCCGGATACCCTGCACAAAGACTGCAGAAATGACCAAATGAGCGAATCGCTCATTTGGCCATAACTCACTGTAGAATGGTCAAATTGACCTGAAAGTTTTACAGAAACAAGATAGGATATAGAAAAACAACTTTCATGAAGAATATTACCCCAAATTATGCCATTAACCCATTCAAATTATTGGGCAAAATTAAGTTATCAAACCTGCAACTCTGCAGATTTTTACTTGAGCAGTAATGTTTGGATGGCTATAACTCTCTCTAGAAAACTCAGATTTAGGCGATTCTTGAACTGATGGAAACCTAAGGTATGGTAGAACATTTCATAAGAAGAAAGTTAGACCAAATTATGAACTTAACTTGATCAAATTACTGACCAAATTTGGACCAAAAATCTGCCAGACCCAAAATCTCAGCATGAACAGTAAACTTATTTTGGCCATAACTTGAGCTACAAAACTCCAAATGGAGTGATTCAAAAAAGGAAATTCAACTAGACAAAATAAGGAACAACTTTCATGTTTACCATTTCCTCAAATTCTTACTGCAACAGTGCCCAATGGAATAGTAAAGTTGAGTTACAAAAATTGAAAATTTTGCTTCTCTTGGTTTAAGCTTAGAAATGGTATTAATGCTTAATGCCAACAAGTTTTAAATGCAAAATGTGGTACATTGGAAGTGTTAAAACCAATGCAACTATTTTCTATGTAAAAGTCAACTTTTTGTTGACCAATGAAGTGAATAGTGACACCAAGACTTGAAATTCAAAAATTATGAAACTTAAAAGTGCAAAATGCCCTAGTAGGCCTAATGTGATTGGTTTGGATAGATTGGCATGCCAATAGGGTATTGTGTTAGCAGTACTGCGAAAGGCTTTATGCCAGTATTCATGGCTTTTATGCCCGTATTCATGGCTTTTATGCCCGATTATGTGATATCATGGCTTTTTAGCCATACCGATCGCATACGTGGTTGGCGCTCGCGTCCCATGGTATGACGACGCCCGAGGCAATCGGTCCGGTGCCAATGGCCCATTATCCATCCGCCCAAAGTATAGGTTACTTGGGCATGGAAAAGTATAACTGTGATTGAACCGATTATTAAAGAAAATACGAAAATTAAGAATCAGGAATGATTACAAAAATACAAAGAAGCTCAAGATCATGAAGAAAATAATTAACGAAATGCATGAAGAAGTTAATATCATAAAACATGATTAGCCCTCGACTAAACAATAAGTTAGTAATTATTCATTTCTTATGAACACAATAGCAAGGAAATTATTATTTTTATTTGCATATTATATTTTCTTGTAGTATTTGCACCACTAAGCTTTATGCTTAGCGCGTCGCTTTTGCAACACGTAGGTACTGAAGATTTGGACAGAGGGCCCAGTAGACCACAGATTCGGTAAGGTAGTTCACAGTTCTGCATAGTGTTCGTGTCACCTCACCATCCACAGTGCATTGGTAGGACACTAGATTTCATTTTGACATTTTGTAACTAATTTCTATTTTCTCATATGTATTTGAACTTATGGAATGTATTTTGAGGTTCATGTAAATAATGAAAAATCGTATTAATGAATGTAAAAGTGAATGTTTATCTGTGATTTATACATGATATCACATGAGATGAATGATTGAGAAATGAATGGTGAAAAATGTTGAGATTTTGATATTGAAGTTTGAGAGTGATGAGATGATTGAATATGATCATAGGAAGTGTTTTTCACAGGTTCCGAAGAACTGTTTTCTCCATTTTTAGCCGGTACTCCGCCGGATTTTCTATAAAATTTTCGGAACCTCAAATAAATTACAATTTCAATAAATGAATTATATTTCACAAGTTATTTTCAAAACTATGATAAAAATGAATTAAGATAAAATAGAGTGCTCGGCACACTGAGTGGCATAACTTGCTCCGCTACACTATAGTCGGGTAAGGGGTGTCACAAAGCACTTCTTCAACTCATCAAAACTCTGCTGACATTTATTCGTCCACTGAAATGTCACATCTTTCTGAAGCAGCTTGGTCAGTGAAGAAACCAACCTAGAAAATCCTTTCACAAATCAACAGTTGTATCCAGCTAAACCCAGAAAACTGCGAATTTCTATGATATTCCTGGGTAGCTTCTAATTAAGGATAGCTTCTACCTTGCTGGAATCTACTTTGATCCCTTCAGCTGACACAATATGTCCCCAGAATGAGATTTCTTTCAGCCAAAATTCACATTTCGATAATTTGGCATATAGCTGTTTCTCCCTTAAGGTTTATAGTACAATCCACAAATGTCTGTCATGCTCCTCTGCATTCCTCGAATATATCAAAATATCATCAATAAACACCACCAAAAACTGGTCGAGATGTGGTCTGAATATAGTGTTCATTAGATCTATAAAAGCAGTTGGAGCATTAGTTAACCCGAATGGCATTACCAGAAACTCATAGTGGCCATATCGAGTTTTGAAAGCAGTTTTTGGAATACTCTGCTCTTGCACTTTCAATTGATAATAACCAGATCGTAAATCAATTTTGGAGAACACAGCTGCACCCTTCAACTGATCAAACAGATCATCAATGCGAGGCAATTGATATCTGTTCTTTATTGTCACCTTATTCAACACCTGATAGTCAATACATAAGCAGAGAGTGCCGTCTTTGTTCTTAACAAACAACACTGGCGCTCCCTAAGGTGACGCACTAGGGCGGATGAAGCCCTTTTCAAGTAGTTCTTGCAACTGTACCTTCAACTCCTTCAATTCTACTGGTGCCATTCTATATGGTGTTATGGAGATTGGATCCACACCAGGCATAACATTAATTTCAAACTGCACCTCTCTTTCTGGAGGTAATCCTGGCTATTCATCAGGAAACACATCTGGAAAGTCATGTACTATAGGGATGTCCCTCAATGTTGGGCTCCCCACTTGGGTGTCTACCACATGTGCCAAGTATGCTTCACACCCCTTTCTGATTATTTTTCTGGCTAGTGCAGCCGAAATGATGTTTGATGGCAATAGCTGCCTCTCCCCGTGTATTACCACATCACTGTACTGAGGGAGACCAAAAGTGATTGTCTTTAGTCTACAGTCAATCATGGCATGATGCTTGGCTAACCAATCTATGCCAAAAATGATATCTTAATCTCTGAAGGGCATTTCAATAAGATCAGATAGAAAAGTATGTCCTTGGATCACCAAAGGACAATCCCTATACATTTTATTGACCCTGACCTCCTGTCCTAGCGAACTTGTTACTAGCACCTCAAAGTCCATTTTTGTACATGGAACAACAATGCAATCAATGATGCTAGCACTCACATAGGTAGAACCTGGATCAAATAACACAAATATATCTTGATTAAAAGTTGAGAAGGTACCAGCCACAATATCAGATGTCTCAGCCTCTTCTCTCTATCTCATTGTGTAGACTCTGGCTGAAGCATTGCCTTGCTCTGACTAATTTACTTGCCTTGGCTACCTGATGGACTACCTCTACCCTTGCCTCTACCTTTGCTAGATGGTTGTGAACCTCTGGTGGCAGGATTCTGAACTGACCCTTCTACAGTAGTAGGAGATGGCCCAACTCTACGGGCAGTGGTACAGTCTTTAGCAAAGTGTCCTGTGCCTCCACAGTTATAACAGGCTCCTATGGCCTTGTAGCATACCCCACCATGATTTCTACCACAAGTTTCACATTGACGGGGAGGGTAGAAACTTTTGGTAGTCTGCTGACCAGATAAAGGAGGTTTTTGTCCTGAAAATCTTCTCCTACCAGACTTTTTACCACCCCTGCTGCGTCCCCCAAAGTTCTTTCTCTGCCCAGTAGGACCACTAGAACTCTGATCTACTAATTTCCCCTCTTTCTCTTTTTCTGTCTTCTCTGATTTCTTTTTCTTTGGGGCCGCTTCTGACTCAATTCTTTCTAATTCCAGTGCTTGAGAAATGAGCTCAGAGAAGTTATTATGTTTGAATCTGACCACTTGTATTCTGAGACTGGGCTTCAAGCCGGTTTCAAACCTCTTACATCTTTCCTTGCTGGTAGAAAGGAGACTTCCTGCATAATGGCTCAGGTGGGAAAACTCCCTTTCATATTCTGCCACTGATCTACTTCCTTATTTCAGACTTAAGAACTCCTGTAGCTTCTGGTCCACATAGGCATTTAGGACATATTTTTGTCTGACCTCTCGAAGAAAGTCATCCCAGGTTAGCACTGGAGGTTCCACCAAACTATGAGGAATGGTTTTCCACCAGTCATATGCATCCCCCTGTAGTAGTGACACTGAATACTCAAATCTTAACTCCTTTGTACAGTGTAGTTTCTTGAACACCCTATCCATTCTCTCCAACCATTGTTCTGCCTCTAGTGGATCTACTGTCCTCTTGAACTCAGTAGCCCCATATTTAACCAGCTTGTCCTACTGCCTCACTGAAAGCTATGGTTGAACCACTGGTGTTTACAGTGGGGCTTGAGTAGGCATGTTACCAACCATCTATTGGAACATTGCAGCCATTTGCTAGCAAACTGAGTAGGGAACTGCGGTATTGAGGGGCTGGTGCGGCTAATCCACTCACATTATGAAGGGCTGGGGCTTCCCCTTGTACCTCAGCCTCTATTGATTGATGGACTGAACGGTCCCCTTCTTCCATAGTCAATTAGAGGATATTACACCTCCTGAACGAATAACACAATGAGATTTCCTTCCATTAGTGCATATTTATAATGTAATGTACTGTATGTATCAAACCATGACATTGAGCAGTTGTACTATGAAGAAAGAATATTCAAATTATAGGTCAAAATAGAATTTAAAAACTAGCTCTGATACCACTAAAAAATGTCACACCTTACCCTTCCCGTAAGGCATAACATGATCTTGTAGATACCTAATGAATTATCAAACTTCGTCTACTGATAACCCATTAAATACACTACAAGGGATTTTAAACCTTTTCTAATTTCTTTTTACAGCGGTGAGCACTTTTGACAGGTGTTAAATTTTTTTTTTTTTTTAACGGAAGTGAAACCAAATAACACATCTGAAGTATCAATAATTTCTATAAAAATTTTAACAGAGTGCCATCTGTATTTTGAATAAAACAGTTGTTCAAAAATCTATAAAAAGCACTTCCAATATATTTGTTCAATTCCAAATTCCAATATGGCTAAACACAAATCAATTTCTCAATATTTATCAAACTCAATTCAACATCAATTTCCAGTAGTTCCAAAAGCTGAGATAAGAAAAATATATTACAACATTTTTACAGGCCAAAATAATTTATAACTATAGTTTACAACTGCTCAAGACCAAGTATAATATATACATACAGTGCACATACATTACAACAAAAATTACAAAAAGGTGGTATACTCAATATACCCGGTAGAATCCCAAAATGTAGCACAAGCAGCCTACTCTGCTGCTCTGTCTGTCTGTCTACCTACGACAGCAATGAAAAGCTATCGCTGAGCCAATGTCTCAGTGGTGCACAATATTAAGAAAATGCAATTTAAAACCATAAACCATAAATCATATAAACTGTGGATACTTAAAATCATAGCTAAATTCAAAAGACATAAAATGTCATAAAGAATTAAATTCCATTTCACAATGTCTCAATGAATATCAATAAATCACACACACAGCTTAATCATGTTTCCAAAGTCCAATTCGTCTCAAAAGCCAATGGCTAATGAGGAATAACATAGCTAGCTAGCAATTATATTAGTACTCATCCTATTCGTCCACAACTGACACACACCTCAACACTTCAGCCAGAGAGAAAATTCAAAGCCAATTCGTCCCACTAAACATGCTAGCGAGGAATTCAATCAAATATACATGATAGCTGTGGTTTCAAACCATTCGCAATATTTTTCAAGTAATAAGTGTCCATCAAATTCTATTCAAACAATTTTACCACAATTTAAGCAATAACATACAAATTGCCATAATTTATTTTAATTGAAAATTCAAAAGAAATAAGTGTTGTGCACAAACCTTTGATGAATAGCCTCTTGGCCCTGACTCAGTGGTTCTTTCTCCTTCCCTGAGTCTTTGCTAACTGAAACACACAATTTAAAGTGTTTCAATACTCATTTAAATTGTTTCTAACAATAAGGTTCAATTATTAGATTTATTTAATACTATTGCTTTCATTAGTTAGCCTATAATGTTGACCTTTGATGCACTCTAAGTGAGTCAATTCTAATGTTACCAATATGTCATATTCCATAGTCCTTTAGTGTTGGTATATGTTACCAATTTCATTTTCAAGTGTATTGCATTTTATTGCAATTTATCAGATTTTGGTTTGCTATTTTGACCTAGCTGGATGACCTAGTTTGTCACACCTTACCCCTCTATAAGGCATACATGATCCCGTAGAATACCTAATGAACTACCGAACTTTACCTACCGATAACTCATTAAGTACCCTACAAGGGATTTTAAAACAAATTTCTTACTTTTTATAAGTGGTGAGCATTTCTAAATAGATATTAAAATCATTTATTCAAAGTTTTAAAACTAGCAAAATTTTTGTCCCATTTTATTTTTCCGCAAATTTTATAGAAATTTCGGCAGAGTGCCGTCTGTATTTTGAGAAAACAGTTCTTCAAATTCCTGTAAAAAGCACTTCCAATAATTTGTCTCAACAACTTCTTCAAATTCACAATCATCCCAATCAATTTCAACACCATTTATCAATCTCCAAAAATTCAAATCCACAATTTCCAATATTCAACAATCATCAAAATACCATTAATTAATTCCATTCAATTTAAAACAAAATACTTCCATTCATATTTCATTAAAGATAAAATAATTCATATACATCATTACAAAATTTGTATTAAGAAAAATTCAAACTAAAATTTATTACAAACTTTATACAAACTGCTCCAGACCAGTTTTATATGTCCATACCTTTACATACATTACATATATCAAAATAAATTTTTACAGTTAGGGTATAAAATATACCCAATAACTTCAAAGCAGGTAGGTCTTCAATTCTCAGCAGCTCAATTTGCTGCTTCTCTAGTCTCTAAATCTGCGACAGCAATAATAGCCATCGCTGAGTACTAGGATTCAGTAGTGCACAACATACTAAAATAATCTTTATGCAAAATTTAAATCATATTTATTCAAAAATTGGACTGAACATGAGAAATAAATACAAAACATGAATTATGAGATTTTAATCCAAACAATTTCATTTCGAAGTATCAAAACCAATTTCATAAAACCCACAATTATATCATGCCATTCGAAATAAATATAATCTCAATAGCCAGAGGCAAAGGAGAAGTCACATCATAAGGCTATCTAGCTCAAATATATGGATATCCATTCAATTTCTTCTTCTACTGGCACACACCTCAACACTTCAGCTAGAGAAGGAATCAAAATTCGAAACTGATTACCCACACTAGTCATGCTAGTGAGGTGTTCAAATATATAGTCATGACACTGTGGTTTCAAAATTTATCTTAACAATTTACTAAATATTTATGCCATCTCAAATATACACAAATAACTTTCAACAATTTAAATCAAAAGCATAATAAATATTTCATCACAATGATGTCACAATTCAATATTTCAAATTATTCAAAACAACATGCAGAAGAAAATTTACAGAAATTCTACGTTGTACACAAACTTTATATGAGTCACCTTTTGGCCTTGACTCGACACTTCGGATTCCTTCCCGGTATTATTTTCCACTGAAACACACAGTTTCACAGTGTTTCAGTATCATAACTTAGCATAAATCCAAAAATAAATTTAAATTCACTTTTACCTAGTTCTAATGTGCTAAACTTGACGTTCTTTAAAATTTGTGTTTTTGGGATACTATTCACTGCACTATTCAAGTCAATTTGTTGACTTTCTAAGGCTTAATAGGTATGGAAATTCCAACTTCACCCACATACCACATTTTGATTACTAAATTTGTTGGTTTTGGTTGTTTACTCAAATTCTAAGTCTTTTAGGCAAATTTGTAAATTTTCAATTTTGGAGTCTTAAGTTACACTGTTCCATTGGTCATTTTTCTGTTAGAATTTGGCAAAACTTTCCTCATAGAAAATATTCCCTATTGTCTTAACTTTATTCTCCTTTTTAAATCACTCTATTTGGAGTTTTGTAGCTCAAGTTATAGCCATTTGAATCATGACTGCCGAATTGGACTTAACCCAGATTTCTAGGCACCAAACTGGTTCTGGCAGTTTTAGGTCACCAAATTTGGGTAGCCAAATGACTTGGTTAAGGGCATAATTTGGGTTTTTGTTCTTTATGAAAGTTTTAGGTATATATCTCAGCTACCGACTGGTAAAATTTCAGATCATTTAGACCTGCCTAGCCCAAGTTATGGCTAAATGAACAAACACTGTTTATTTGGTCATTTTTGTACAGGTCAGACTGTATAAATCTGGATTTGGTCAATTTGGTCACTAGGTTTTTGTCACTTTTTGGACATGATCTAAATGAAAAATGTGTCATTTTGTGTCTATTTTCATTCTCAATTGGCTTCACACAAATTGGACTTGTAAATTTTTAGTTTTGGTCCCTCAAAGGGACCTTGGTCCTGCTGACTATAGCATGGCCATTTTCAGTCCGAATTTAAACTCACTTCTAACACTTCCAACACATCTCAATTGGTCACAAATGACCATTTTTCATTTCAAACAAGGTCAAACACACCATTTGACCAATTCTCACATTTTTTCCTCTCAAACCCTAGGTGCCCAAAATCCTAATTCATGTAATTGATTAATTCATACCCAATTTACTACACTAATCACATATTCAACCTTAACCAATGTCAAATTCATGTCTAAACTAAATTGAACATATCAAAACTTCAAGGTACCATGGCTTGCTGAAATTTACATTTGGTCCCTCATAATTGTTTTTATTTCATTTCAACCATATTTCTAAGTTCTTCATGCTATAATCACCATTAATTCAACTAGAAAGTTAAGTTAGTTTACTAACCTTAGTGCAGAAAATTTTTCCTCTTCAAACCTCTTCTTTTCTTCTTTCTTCCTTCTTGGACCTTGTTTTCTAGTTGCCCAAACACTTTTTAACCTTGGTAAGATTATTTTCTATGGTGGGATCTTGAAGTTTTCACGCTCAAAGATGAACTTTAATGGTGATTTGGTGAGGGAGAGTTGAGAGAGGGATATGAGGCGGCAAAGGATGAAGATGGGTTTTTGTTTTTTTTTTTTTGTTTCTTTTTCTTTTCTTTATGTTTTTAGTCTTATGGAAGACTAAAAAATCAAATTAATTAAATTTATTAAGTATATTTTGATTGCATCATGCATGAGGTCATGCATGATGTCATCACTTTTTACTTTTTCTTTCTTTTTATTTTTATTTTTCAATTAGTTCTTTAATTTAATTATCGATTCTAAAATTTCCTTTTCTTCGATTTTATTTGGCAGTTAGGTCAGGAGTCAGCTCTCGGGGTTAATTGACCAAATTACCCCTCGCCGATTCAACCCGATTTGCAAATAATTTAATATTTCTTTCGGCTTCCTGACCAAATTATTTGACTTGCTTAACAATTCTTTTTTGTGATTTTCTCTTTTCCACTGTGTTCGTAATAGTCCTAAGGACCGCAGCGTCACATTTTACGGTTCGAAATTTGAGTTTAAATGGACTTCGCAGTCCTTTCCGAGAAGGTTACCCATCATTGTGACTCTCGGCTCGTTTAACTTCTTTTGTTCTGTTTTTCTTATTTATACTTAACTAATTGACAATTACTAATTATTTGTGTTTATGGCTTATCTAGTTGTCTTAAGTGTAGTTCTAATCCCCTTAATTGTCCGGACTGACACCGATCACCAGAATAGTGAAATATACCAGGCTATGCAAATAGGTGTATTACAATTCTCCCCCCCTTAAAATAAATTTCGTCTAGAAATTTTACCTAGTATCAATCTCTGAACAGCTGTGGGTGCTATCTCCTCATGTCCTCCTCTCATTCCCAAGTAGCTTCTTGGCCCGAATGATGGTTCCATAGCACTTTCACTAACGGTATCTGCTTATTCCGTAGCTGCTTCACCTCATAAGCCAAAATCTCTATGGGTTTTTCTTCATATGTGAGGCCTGGATTTACTTCAATTTCTTCCACTGGTAGTACATGAGATGGGTTTGATCAATACCTCCTCAACATAGACACATGAAAGACGTTATGTATCTTCTCTAACTCTAGAGGTAGTGCTAAACGATATGCCAAAGGACCCACTCTTTCCAGAACCTCATGTGGCCCAATAAAACGAGGACTCAGTTTCTCCTTTCTGTCGAATCTCATGATTTTCTTCCAAAGAGAAACCTTGAGGAATACTTTCTCACCCACTGCATACTCAATATCTCTTCTCTTTAAATCAATGTAGGACTTCTAACTGTCTGATGCAGTCTTAAGTCGATCTCTGATCAATCTGATTTTCTCTTCAGTTTGCTTAACAATTTCTAGCCCAATCATCTTCCTTTCACCTACTTCATCCCAACACAACGGGGTTCTACATTTTCTGCCATACAAAGCTTCATATGGGGGCATCCCAATGCTTGATTGGTAGCTATTGTTTTAAGCAAACTCAATCAAAGGCAAGTGTATGTCCCAACTGCCCTCAAACTCAATCACACAAGCCCGTAGCATGTCCTCCAAGATCTGAATTACCCTTTCAGACTGGCCATCTGTCTGTGGGTGGAATGCCGTACTGAAGTTCAATCTAGTTCCTAGAGCTCTCTGAAGGCTACCCCAGAATCTAGAAGTGAACCTAGGATCTCTGTTTGATACGATGGATACTAGCACTCCATGTAGTCTCACAATTTCATCAATGTACAACCTGGCCAATCTTTCTAAACTGTAGTCCATCCGAACTGGCAAAAAATGAGTAGACTTGGTCAGTCTGTCAACAATGACCCATACTACATCATGACTCTTTTGTGTCCTCAGAAGTCCCATCACAAAATCCATTGTTATTCTCTCCCATTTCCATTCTGGTACTAGTAGTGGATGTAACAAACCAGCTGGTACATGATGCTCTGCCTCCACTTGTTGACAAGTTAGGCATTTGGAAACAAACCCTGCCACATCTCTTTTCATACCCATCCATTGGTAGTGCTCCTTTAGCCCTCTATACATTTTTATGCCACCAGGGTGCATGGCAAAAGGAGACTCATGTGCTTCCTTCAAAATGATCTTCCTCAAATCAACATCATTAGGAACACACATTCTGCCCTGGTGTAATAGTAGACCATCATCTCTTATTGAAAATTCTGGTCTCTTGCCCTGTCTAACTTCTTCCAATAGCTTCTGATACTTTTGATCATTCTGAGCAGCCATTCTGATCTGATCAATCAACACTGGCTGTACATGCCATGCAATTGCTGTCTGCCCCTCATCATTAATCTCTAAGCTAGCATGTAATGATCTCATCTCATGTATCATAGACAAAGGAGTAACCCGTAGACTTGCCATAGTCTTGCGACTTAAAGTGTCAGCCACCATATTAGCTTTCCCAGGCTGATAGTGTATCAGACAATCATAGTCTTTTATCAACTCTAACCATATCCTCTATCTCAAATTCAACTCTTTCTGAGTGCCCAAATACTTCAAACTCTTATGATCTATGTAGATGTAGCACTTCTCCCCATACAAATAGTGTCTCCAGATCTTAAGAGTAAACACTATAGCTGCAAGCTCCAAATCATGTGTCGGATAATTCCTCTCATGCAGTTTCAGCTGGTGTGATGCATAGGCAATGACATTTCGATCTTGCATCAATACACAGCCTAACCCATTGTGAGAAGCATCACTGTAAACTGTGTATTCTTTACCTGGAGTAGGTAAAGTCAGGAATGGAGCTTCAGTTAAACATCTCTTCAATTTATCAAAACTCTGTTGGCATTTATCCGTTCACTGAAATTTCACATCTTTTCAAAGTAGCTTAGTCAATGGAGATGCCAACATGGAGAACCCTTTCACAAATCGACGGAAGTATCCAGCTAAACTCAGAAAACTGCGAATCTTCATGATATTTCTGGGTGGCCTCCAATTAAGGATAGCTTCTATCTTACTTGGATCTACCTTGATGCTTTCTACTGATACTACATGCCCTAAGAAAGATATTTCTTTTAACTAAAATCCACACTTTGACAATTTGGCTTATAGCTGTTTCTCCCTTAAAGTCTGCAGTACAATCTGCAGATGTCTATCATGCTCTTCTGCATTCCTCGAATAGACTAATACATCATCTATGAATACCATAACAAACTGGTCGAGGTATGGTCTGAAGATAGTGTTCATCAGATCCATAAAAGCAGCTGGAGCATTAGTTAACCCGAATGGCATGACCAATAACTCATAATGGCCATGGCGGGTTCTGAAGGCAGTTTTAGGAATACTCTGCTATTGTACTTTCAGCTGATAGTAACCTGATCTTAGGTCAATTTTGGAGAACACAGCTGCACCCCTCAACTGATCAAATAAGTCATCAATGCGAGGTAATGGATATCTATTCTTTATTGTCACCTTATTTAACTGGCGATAGTTAATGCATAACTGGAGAGTGCCATCTTTCTTCTTAACAAACAACACTGGCACTCCCCAAGGTGACACATTAGGGCGGATAAAGCCCTTGTCAAGCAGCTCTTACAACTGCACTTTCAACTCTTTCAATTCTGGTGGTGCCATTTTATATGGTGTTATAGAGATTAGGTCCACACCAGGCATAACATTAATCTCAAACTGCACCTCTCTTTCTGGAGGTAATCTTGGCAGTTCATCAGGAAACACATTCAGAAATTCACATACTGTAGGGATGTCCCTCAGTGTTGGGCTCCCCACTTGGGTGTCTATCACATGTGCCAAGTATGCTTCACACCCCTTTCTGATCATCCTTCTAGCTAGTGCAGCCGAAATGATGTTTGATGGCAGTAAATGCCTCTCCCCATGTATTATCACATCACCATATAAAGGGAGATCAAAAGTGACTGTTTTCATTCTATAGTCAATCATGGCGTGATGCCTGGCTAACCAATCCATGCCCAAGATAATATCATAATCTTTGAAGGGCATTTCAATCAAATTTGACAGAAAAAACATGTCCTTGGATCACTGTCGACACCATATTTTGGCCGATCCCCAAAGTCAATAAAACTTTGAAACCGATCCCCGGTACTAAGTCTCCTTCGGACGGCTAATCACATTTCCGATCCCTCTTTGATAGGCAGTCACAATTCCGATCTCTCCTCACAAAGAATTAAATCAAATTGTTAAGTTCTCGCATCAGTCAAAGCTTTACCAGTCTATCGCTCACCGATCTCTCAAACCCATTGTCGAAACTCAGGACCCGTCAAGTATATTCCTACTAAACGAAATGAACTGGCACTAGATCTTTTCTTACCAGTTTTATTGCCGATCTCTTTTTCGAAAGATTAAGAGCTAAGGTTTTGGTTCGGTTTAATGAGGATTCCGATCTTAAGTGTTCGAGTTAAATTTTCAACTTTAATCAAGTCCCATTCATCATTTCTTCCTCACCGATCTCATGCATGTCATGCTTTCCGATCTCTTATACTTAGATTAATAATTGCATTTGGTTCTTGTTTCGCTATGCTCATACAATCAAATACTTAGGCAATTCAGAGATTTTCCAATCACATCCATTCATTGAACAAAAGAGACAGCCCATTTCATTTCATTTTTTTGTACAAGCTATTCAGCTGGAGGGTCACCCCCAGCCTGATTTACATTTTGCTCACTCTCTCTCTCACCCTCGGCTTCCTCCTCACTGTCCCCATCATCACCCCCAGGAGCCAGGTCGGCCATCCAAGAGAAGTCCTCCTCTGGGTAATGCTTCTGGAGTTCGGCCAAGAGGTCCTTGTGAGCATTCACATAGGCCCCGGCTATTCCCGTCACCATCTCTTCATCTTTCTCCTTAAGCTCCCCGTCTTTCTCTTTAAGCTCTTCGATGAGTTGGGCAACCTGAGCAGCTTCGTTGGCCTGTAGCACCTGGACTTCTCCGAGAACCCGATTCCTTTCAGCCAGAACAAGATTCAGTTCGGCCACCCTGTCCTCATAAAACTTCGCCCGCCCCTCAACTTGAGATATATAATCTTGAGCGGATGAAAGTTGGGATCGGAGGGAAGCCACTTCTTGATTTTTCTTCCCGATCTCCTTACCCAGACGCTGAACCTTTTCCCGAACCATGGTCTGATTCACCAGGCACTCCACGTTCAGGCTCATGGATTGAGTCAAGATATCTTCAAGGCTGTTCGGGGATAGCCTGTCCCAATCCTCCCGAAGGAAGATGGAAGACCCCAAGACTTGGGCAAAACCGGGGTTCTCCCGAACAGTCCGGTTATTCTTCAGGGACTCGATTAGCTTTTGAGCGCCACGAGAAGAGGTCCTCCCAGAAGATTGAGAAGGACCTCTTTCCGTGCTTGGAACAACTGGAAGAGCCGGAGGCTGCTCTTCCAATCTAGGAGGAGATCGGACAGCTTTAGCGGTCGGCAGATCCGAAGGTTGAGGCGGGTCCCCTTGTACTTCCCCATATTCATGACCAGGTGTTCGAAGCATTTCCGAATGCTTCATCTCCTTTATTTTCCGGGAGATCTCTTTGTCCTTCTTTCGCTTCCTAGAACCCTCACCACCCGCCATACCTGCACAAAGAAAAGGTCAGTGAGATCGCAAAGGTCCTGAGAGCTGAGATATAGAAAATACCAATGCCGAGGTCAGAGAGCGGAAGTTCGCGGTCTTGGCCGGTGAGCAGTTGAATAGTCCAATGGTGCAGCTCGGCAGTCACCGCATCTAAACAAGAATACTTTTGAGTGGCGGCCTAACTCTTCAGATCCATCACTATTAAGCTTTCCTCCTGGTTCAAGGTAATATGCTTCGGAAGCAAAGGCCCCTGGTACCACCAGCTACGGGGGAAGTCCTCAAAGCAGCTCGGATCTTTGCTCCTCAGAATGAAGAAACGGTTCTTCCAATTCTTAAGGGATGAGGGCAGATCGGAAAAGAGCCCGCAATGAGGCTTTGCCTGAAAGAACCAGTGTTCGTCATCCTTTCGGCGAGTTAGTCTGTGCAGCTCGGCGAACACCTTAGCCGTAGGTCTGATTCCCTTAGCTCGGCACAGACCTCGGAAGGCTACCAAGATCCGCCACGAGTTAGGGTGAATTTGAGCAATGCACGCTCGGTGAAGTTTTAAGACCTCCTTATAGAAGTCATCTAGAGGGAACCGAAGACCGGCCTTTAGCTGTTCCTCGTACACCATAACCATGTCATTCTCTTCAAAGGAGTGATCGACACGAAGATCGCCGTGGCACTTGATTAGCTCGTACGAATCAGGCTGAATGTTGTATTCTTGGCTAAACGATTGCAGATCGGATACTCGAAGAACCGACGGTAGCTCATCTATAGGGAGAGTCTCCCTCCCTGAAACAGGTGCACACCTTGATGGTATGATCCGCCCCCAACCTGGAACAGAGACCCAAGGGGGTTCAGGTTGCGTGCTTGGCCCGACTACCTCTTCTTCATCGGACGACCATGAGAACTGAATGGAAGGAGGGCTCGCCGCTCTCTGACCTTCGACACCGCTCATTTTCAAAGGAAATAAAGAACTTAAACTAAAAAGAAGATCAAAGCCCTTACCGGAGTCTGATCGGCGTCGGAAGAACTTGGGAAAAATGAGAGAACTTCGAAGTTGTGAGCAAGAGACTGAAAATGGAATGAGAGAGCAAATGGCTAACCCCCCCCCCCCATCCCTATTTATACTAGTCCGAGCATTTAATGCTCACGAGGTTCCAGGCAGTGCATCGGTTAACGGGATTCGCCAGCTGTTCTGACACGTCTCTCGAACATTCCGAGATCGGTTAATTGGAGATCGGCATAATAAGTTGAATATTTTGAATAAAAGATCAGTTAAGAGTCATTTTGTTAGGAACCAGATCGGACAAATATATCAGAGATCGGAAAATAATCAATAAGATAATAATTGAAGAAACAAGATTTTTATTTCCAAAAGATCGGATTACATCATTAGGGCGATCCCTAGGGATCGGATTACAATAAAGTTCTAACTACATCATTTGGGCGATCTCTAAGGATCGGAATACATTGGAGATCTGATTATATCAAAAGGCTAATCTAAGGATCAGTTTATAACTGATCCCAAGGATATTGCCGACCTGATGCTTCATCCGCTGTCGGAACACCCAATGTGGGAGGAAACCACTGTCGGAACACTCAATGTGATGAAAAGCCGAATGAACTCAGTTGAGCGACTCGAGATCGGTACAACCGAGGTCCGCAATACAGATCGGTCAAATCCAGTTCTCTCACCATCGTCAGTTAGGGTTATGCGATCACCGGGATCGTAAATTTTCAGCCGGTGGTTAAAGAAGCTCATCGGAAAGGGATCAAAAACCACAATCATAGCCGGAACTTCCACCGGAGCAGCTAGAACAGGGAAAGTAAGAAAGGAAGAGAGGAAAATCAGATGAGGGAAATGTTTACATCCTGGGGGGTATATATAGTGGAAAATGAGCATTTATTCTCGAGCGTAAAACGGCTTAACGCCGAATCGAGGGGCAATTAATGCTTTGACCAGACCGGACCTAAGGAAGGGAAAGATCGGAATAATAGATCGGAAGATGGGAGACCAGCATGAAAGATCACAAAGAACATGTGAAAGAGATCAGAAAGAGGAGGGATCGGAAGGCAAAAAGAATAAGACAAATCCCAAATAACCGTCGTCAGAATCAGAGCCGAGGTAGTTAAAGCATTGCAGACGAGATCTCCACCGCATGCCTAAGAATCGCCCGCAATGCTGACAGGTGCCAGGGTATGTCATGACAGTCTTGTACATCCCAATCTCCACCGTTGATCCCCCTTGTAAGGACAAACCCGGAACCCTTGGATCAAGAGAGAAGACGACAATACCAGCGTCTTTCGCTCTTAGCCCTTAGATCGTTCCGGACAAGAAGATCTGGGACCGTCAGATTGAAAGAAGAAAAGGACAAACGTTCTGAAGAGGGATCTCAGCCATTCATTTTGATTCTCTTTAATTCCTGGACATCCGATCATGTCCTTCGAAATCTTGACCCTCCATCTTCCCTAAAATAAATCCTAACCCTTCACGGGAAGCGCCCGATTCCTATAAATACCTGCATGAAAAAAACTGTTCAGGGGACGGACGGACAAAAAAGAGAGGCTGTTATTATAGCGGAAGAACTCTGAAAACTTCATTCAGTTTGTTATTCCGCTATTTTGAAGTGTTGATTGGAAAAACTTTTGAAACTAGTTTTCTGAAGTGTTTCTTGAAAAGGATTCTGAATACTGGAACTCTACATTTCCAGTTTGTTCATTATCTGGTCACACCCTCACTTTCAGCCCTTTATCATCTCTGTTTTCATTCCCACTGTCTAAGCTAAACTTCATTCCACTCGGCTTTTATCTTAATCTGATTATATTTTAGCTAAGCTCCCTTCACTTCCCGACGAACATCAGCTCTCAGGCAAATCAGTCCACTGTCTTATCTCTATTTGCCACCTCATAGCTATTTCAGTAGATTTGGCTCCTCACAGGTAAGTGCTCATATTGCCGTTTTACTAAGTGTTTACATTTATTTTTCGCACTTTCTTTGTTCTTCTTACGTATGTGATTTTCTCCAAGTTCATTTTGTACAAAAGGACCCAAAAGAATGTTACTCTCGAGTTATCTCTTTAGTGATTAGTCCGTCATTTTATTAATCTTCGTCATTTCTGAATGCAAGTTCTCTAGCTCCTAGTAGCGTGTAAATGGTCAGGCAAGACGTAGGTAACTGCAACTTAGGGGTCTCTTTTAAAAAGAGAGAACCTGAATAACGCGTCAAGAAGATAGCCAAACTATTAGGTGGACGAAACAAAGAATTCGACAAAGATGTCATAAAGTGGAATAAAACCAAAATAAACAAAACAGAATAGATCGGTCATTAATAGATATTGGTAAAATGAATACATGGAAGGTCGGTAAATCAAGTCTAGTTTTCCCCATCTAGCCAAAAGGTATCGAGAAGCCTTATTCCCAGCATCTTTGAATGCCAGAATCCTTAGCTTTAGGCTCTTATGTCATGTAGCTGAAATTAAAATCCGGGAGATCGGAAAAGTCCCTTTCAGGCTCCTGTTAATCTAAAAGAGATCGGAGGAGAGTTCTTATCCGGTCTCAATTCAAAATTTTAATAACTATTAAATAGAGATCGGAGGAGGATTCTTATCCGGTCTCCACTCAAAGTTTTAATAAATGACTATTAAAAAGAGATCGGAGGAGAGTTCTTATCCGGTCTCAACTCGAAAATTTTAATAAACATTAAAAAGAGATCGGAGGAGAGTTCTTACCCGGTCTCAACCAAAATTTTAATAAACGTCTAGAGGAGATTGGAGGAGGGTTCTTATCCGATCTTCCTCCAAAATTTTAATAAATAAGTTAAAAGAGATCGGAGGAGAGTTCTTATCCGATTCTCACATTAAACCTTAACCTGTACGTGAAATAATCCCGAAACCAAGATGATTCGCGACACCAACTCACTAAGGTTGTCTCATTTACTTGTGTATCTGGGTGATCCAAATTCAGTGAGAAATCAAATGTTCCTTTAGCCAAAAGGATTAACATTCCCATTCAAGCCCTCCTAACTAATTTATAAAGAATGCAAAATTAAATCTACTTACCCTTATTAAGGGACGAGGTGGGGTGCCTAACACCTTCCCCACCCGTTTACGGTCCTCGAACCTAGAATCTCTGTTTTGAAGTGGTTTCATTTTTAATTTATCTTCCCAAATGGTTTTCTTTAGTTTCCCTCAAAACTAAGGTGGCGACTCCTCACTTTTCCCACTTCGGTGAGTGATCGTCCAGGCGACCGCGAAATCCCTTTGCGACAGCTTGGCGACTCCACTGGGGAACTAATTTTAACCCCGGTCTAGTGGTCCAAAAGTAGATTTAATTTTGTTAGATCAAATTATAGTTAGATGGGCTCACTCGGCGATGTTTTATACATTAATTATTATTGCTGCTAACTATTTTGTTTGTTTTGCCTGTTCTATTTCCTACAGTGCTCTTCATTTCAAAAAAAAGGGAAAAAGGGAAAAATGGAAAAATAAAATCCCCCTGAATTGGGAAGAGGTAAAGGTGTCCCTTCACACACTGAACACTCACACGATGTCCTCACACACTATGGTCCTAACCCGGGCTTTCTTACCCTTTTAGGAAAGTAGGAGGGGGTCATGTAGCGTGCAGTGGGTTTTACCCGTTAGTATCCGTAAAGGCTTCTGCTCAAATTGAAACTCGTTCTATTTACCGTGATACCAGTGGAATTTTCCAGACAATATCATGGGGGTAGAATGGGGCTCTCTTGTTCTGATGGGGCAATTTGGGAACCTGTGGCTTTTAGAAAATTAGATCCTGAGCTAAACTATCACAATAGCTGAAAGCCGTAGTAAACTACCTTATAAGATAGAACTATCCGGATAGGTAGTGCTCACCCGGTATTAGGAGTCTCCCTACTATAGGACAAAAGGGGCATACTTACTCTTACCCTATTCTGCTTTAATTTCCTTTTGTTCATTTTTTGAGGGTAATCTTGAATCCTACTAGGACACCTACACATTTTCCTACTTTGATAAATGTGTACGTGTCACCCTGTCAATAGTATGATTCAAAATTACCCTAATTTGTCTTACTAACGAATTTTCCCGCAGGCGTTACCAAACCATGAGTCCGTAAAAGGATAGGCATCATTTTTATCATGGCATCCTCGAGTCAGTCTGCAGAAGAGGCTCAGCATGCTAAACTTTGGTCCAAATTAGCTCATAGGTCGGTACCCTCGCAAAATGATGTTTCCGAGGCACACGCTAGCTCAATACCTTCACTAGATCTGGATAAAATAGAGGTCAGAATGAACAACCTCGAGGGTCTGTCTAATAGATGGAGGTCTCTTCCCGATCAGGTCAAGGTACGATTTGAAGAGAAGTACGGAAGGATTGCAACCTTAATGCGAGTCAAGGTCCAAATCCCGGCATTAAAAGCCATGTTGTCGGTTTGGAATCCTAAGTGCAGGTATTCTCTTTCAATGACATTGATACGGTTCCCACTATGGAAGAATATCGGGCATTACTAGGGATTAGTACTCATTGCGAGCAGGATCTACCTACACCTTGAGCATAGGCAGACCTGGAAACGATTAACACATTTGTTGGGCATCCCTTCGGAGGAGGCGAAGTCAAAAGAAACAATCAAAGGGAACACACATGGATGGTATTGGACGTACCTCGAGAAGCGGTTAGATCATTACCTCCAAGAAAGCAGTGGGATCAAGCTTGATGGCACTCGCCTTGGGAATCTATGGTGCCTTACATTCCGGGGCCATTGGGAATCATCACTTGCAGCGCGGTGGAGGTATTTTGGGCGATAGAAAGCGGGGATCAATCCAATGCGGCAATTCTTGCGAGACCTGTTGACCCTTACACACTGCAGAAGAGCGGGGCAAAGGTCCATTAAGTGTTGTTCTCAATTGTTATACCTGCGGATTATCGATCACGTGTGTCCCGTGGAGACAAAGGGATTGACTTGGTATCTTGACCAGCCTCCCATCGAGAGAATGACCGGTTAATGTCGGTTTGAAGAATGAGCAGATGGTGGGAGCGGATTTTGAGTTTCAATGGCCATAATTCTTGTTGGAGGAAGGCGTGGGCGTCGGACCAACCGTTACGATCGGTGCAGGGGTAATCAGCGGTGTCCCTAATTGGAATAACGGGTATACAAGTTACACTCCGGCATTGGTAATGAGGCAGTTTGGCTCAACGCAGTCCGTGATCAACATCAAAGAATACCACCAAGGTCACTTCTACCATGAGCTCAAGGAAGAAGAAGGGTTGAAAATGGCTCGCAAGTCTTGGGAAAACATCACTCTGATGGAGAGATCACCCAAAGGCCCAAGTGCCTCGGGCGATTATCTTAAATGGAGAAGCGACAGGACCGAGAACACTCTCTTGTAGAATTCAAGGACAACCTTCGCCAAAACGCCCTATTAGAGGAAGGCGATAATTGCACAGTTGACTCGCTACAAAGGCAAATACCGAGAACTCACGTTGCAAGAACGAATGAAACAATGGGAGGACCAACAGAAACTTAAGAGAAGGGTGAGAAGACTCAAGGAAGAGGCAAGAGCCGAAAGGATGGAGTTAGAAAAGCAAGAGGTGCAGTGGGAAAAGGAAAAAGACTCTCTTCAAGCTGAGGCCAAAGAAATGAAAGTGCAGAATAGTAAGCTTCAGGAAAAGATGAAATACCAAGAAATACTCATTGAAGAGTATAAGCAAGAAAACAAAAAGAAGAAGCTCGAATTAAAAGAACAAGCACTACTCATCAACGATATCTTGAAAGAGTGTGCTAAAGAAAGGAAAGAGAAAGAAAAACAAGCTGCTCTCTATCAAGGACTGAAAGAGAACGTTGACCAGCTGGAAAAAACGATAGCACAGGGAAAACAAGAACTATTACAGATCGAGTGCGCTCACGAAAGCATTTGATCCTGCCAAGCAAGAAGAAAGGTTATATGAGTATCTCAGAAAATGTCATCTCATTATAAAGAACCTCCCAGAGCCTAGGCCGATGTAAAGAATATGGTGTACAAATTATTCAGTTAATGAAATGATTTTGGACCATTGATTAGTAAATTTGTGAATGAATAATATGACTCCCGTAGGAACTCCCTCGCTAGGGTTATGTGAAAAATTGAATGCGCTATATGGACAGGTATCATAAATGCGCATTCAATCCCGTCATTCACAGTCAGACTATCGGACGATGCCATGACAAAGTTGATGCGATTGTCCTTTTACAGATTTCAACCTGGCTCTCAAATGCCACTGTATCCTTCGTCCAGACCAGGACTTTTAGTTTCTTTGCAAAATTCAAAGTTCATTTAAAATTTTCTTTTTTTTACCCCTCACAGGAAATCAATATTGCTTCAAACAAGGCAAGTCTGACCAAGCACACGGTTCAACCTAAGCGAGTGTACTTAACAAGATCTCGAACAAGGAAGATAATGGAAAATCAGGAACAAGTCTGAGAACCTACAGGGGGCAAGTCTCAGAGTTGAAAGATCGACTTTACGAAATTATGAGACTAATGAAGGAAATGTCTCGAATAAACCTACTTGAGTCTAGCCCATCATTACCTCCTCCGCCTCCTACGACAAATGATCCTCATCAAGCTTCAACTTCTTTTACCTTTGGTCTCCCATCCGGACGACAATCACTTTGTCAATCCGGTTACCACAAATAATGACCTACCTTACTCTCATTACCCAACCATTCCAAACACCGACCCTTACCCTTCAAATTCAATCCCTCCAATTCACTTCACCCCTCATCTCCCAAGCGGGGAATATCGAGCGATGGGAGGGAAAATAAGTCAAAAGAAAGCGAGAAACTGTCTGCCCTAGAGGAAAGATTGAGAGCAATTGAAGGGCTAAATATGTATGGCTTTGTGGATGTGGCATCACTTAGATTGGTTCCCGATGTGGTGGTACCCCCTAAATTCAAGGTCCCCGATTTTGACAAGTATACAGGGAATTCGGACCCTCGAATTCATTTGGCCACCTATATTGCCAAGATGTCCTCTATGACAGATGATGACAGATTGTTAATACACTTCTTCTACGAGAGCCTCTCTGGAGCGGCCCTGAGGTGGTGCGTTCAGTTATATAGGAGCATACTACGCTCCTGGAAGGATTTAGCCGAGGCCTTTTTGAAGCAGTACAAATTTAACTGCGATGTGGCCCCCACAAGGAGGGATCTTCAGAATCTAGTGCAGAAAGACCGGGAAAGCTTCAAGGAGTATGCCCAAAGATGGAGAGAAAAGGCGGCAGAAGTCCACCCCCTGGTGACTGACAATGAGCTGTGCTCTCTATTTATTGAGACTTTGAAGGCTCCCTACTTCAACTTGATGATTGGGAACACTTCCAACAGTTTCTCTGACATCATACAGGCTGGCGAGAGGATAGAGGCCAACCTAAGAATGGGACGACTGCAGGACTCAACAGAGAACCCTGTAAAGAAGACTGCCAGCTTTGGCAAGAAGAAGGAGGGTGAGGTGCATTCCGTCACCCGTCAGAATAATTACTCCCCATTTCCCCAAAACAACTACCGACCATATCCTTCCTCTCAGGGCCAAACCATCGCAAATATCCCACCTCCCTTCCCAAATTATCCACACCCGCGCCCACAATATCCCCCACCTATAAATTACCAACCAAGACCGCTTCCTCCTCCTGCTCAACCAAGACCACCACAAAATAATCCAAGGCCCCCAAGAAACCCTGATCCACCTCTTTCCCTCCCACTCAGTGAAATATACCGATACCTTGTCGGTATGAACCAAATTGTACCAGTCCCCTTAGACCCAATCCAGCCACCATACCCTAGGTGGTATGATGCCACTGCCCGTTGTGAGTACCATGGAGGGGCACAAGGGCATTCTACTGATAACTGCGGGGCACTCAGAGGAAGAGTGCACGCTTTAATCCGAAATGGGTGGTTGAAGATTGAGGGAAATGGTTCCCTCCCCAATGTTACCTCAAACCCATTACCCAATCATGGTACAGGCAGTGGCGTGAATATGATAGAACCTGGGGATGAAAGCAAAGAATCACCCGATGAGCCATCCATAGATGTCATCCAACTGGACTCCTTGTATGAGGCCCTAGTATCACCAATGGCTGAGGGGCAGGAGTTGGACAACTGGACAACAGAGGATATCCCTGTACTCAATCTCGAGTAAAGTACCTTTGGTTATCAACACTTGATCATTTTGTCCATGGTGACAAGTGTAATACTGTAAATGGACCTTTTCTTATGGCATTAATATTAATGAATTGATAGCGCATTTTAAATCCAATACTCTCTTTCTTTCCTTTTTTTCCATCCTTATAACACGTTCTATTCTTTATTCATTCAGGACTATTCATCAATTAACACCTAATAATCCAATAGACTCAGAAATTCCTCTGGTTAATTTTGAAATCCCCGTAACTGCCATTACTTTAAGTGATTCTGAGGAAGACCTTACACAAGAAGACAGTGAAAAGGATGAGCCCTCCCTCGTGCCTTGTGGAAACGAGACGCACACAATAAACTTGGGCACGGAAGAAGTAAAAAGGGAACTTAAGGTAGTGGAGAGTGAAGAATTGGGAGATATGATCAGTCTACTTAAAGAATTCCTCGATGTATTTTCCTGGAGCTATGATGATATGGTGGGTTTGGACCCTCAGATAGTAACGCACAAAATTCCCTTAATTCCAGGAACGATTCCGGTGAAGCAGAAACTAAGGAGGATGAATCCCAACACACTGCTCAAGGTTCGGGATGAAGTCAAGAAACAGTATGACGCCGGGTTCTTGGAAGTGGTCAAATATCCCCAATGGGTGGCTAACGTCGTCCCGGTAATGAAGAAGGACGGGAGAGTCAGGGTGTGCGTTGACTACAGGGATCTTAATAAAGCTAGCTTGAAAGACGATTTCCCTCTCCCCCACATTGATGTGTTAGTTGACAATGCTGCGGGATTGGGCAGGTGTTCGTGTATTGATGGGGCATCAGGGTACAATCAGATCCCAATGGACGAAGAAGACAAGGATAAAACTGCTTTCATCACTCAATGGGGAGTATTCTGCTATCGGGTCATGCCCTTCGGGTTGAAGAATGCCGGGGCTACTTACCAGCGCGCAATGGTCACATTATTCCACGATATGATGCATAAAGAAGTGGAGGTATACGTGGATGATATGATCATCAAATCCAGGGGAGAAGAGAGCCACGTTCAGGTGATGAGGAGGGTATTCGAAAGGCTCAGGAAATACCACTTGAAGCTGAACCCTGCTAAATGCATATTCGGAGCTAGATCGGGGAAGTTGTTGGGATTCATAGTAAGCGAGAAAGGGATAGAAGTAGATCCAGACAAAGTCCGAGCTATTCAAGAAATGCCGTCCCCAAAAATAGAAAGGGAGGTGCGCAGTTTTCTGGGAAAGCTGAACTACATTTCGAGGTTTATTTCTAATCTCACTGCCAAAGCTGAGCCTATTTTCAGATTACTCCGGAAGAACAACTCTACTCAATGGGATTCAGTTTGTCAAGAGGCTTTTGAGAAAATCAAGCGATATCATCAAATCCACGATTGGTCCCACATGGCGGGCGGGCCTTTGATCCTGTACATGGCGATCGTGAGAACTTCGATGGGATGTGTTTTGGGACAACATGATGATCTTGGCGAAAAAGAGGGCCATTTATTACCTGAGCAAGAAGTTCAATGATTGTGAGTCAAGGTACTCTTTCTTAGAAAAGACTTGCTGCGCGTTAGCCTGGACAGCAAATCGCCTCAAGCACTACATGTTGAATCACAAGACATGGCTCATCTCCAGGATGGATCCTATCAGATATGTATTCGAGAGCCCATTCGTGCCAGGAAGGATAGCCAAGTGGCAGGTTATACTCTCCCAATATGATATAGTCTACATGACCCGGAAAGCGGTGAAAGGTAGCGTGATTGCTGACCTCCTAGCGGAAAACCCTATCCAGGATTATGAAGCTCTGGATTTTGAGTTCCCTGATGAGCATATTAATGAAGTAGACTGCGAAGAAAAGGGGCCAACCGATGTATGGGAAATGTATTTTGATGGAGCAGTCAATTTATCCGGGAATGGAATCGGAGCTGTACTAGTATCCCCGGACGGAAAACACTTCCCGATAGCTGTCAAGTTGAGATTTGACTGTACTAACAATGTCGCAGAATATGAAGCTTGTGTAATGGGTCTACAAGCTGCTATCGAGATGAAAATCAGAAAGTTGGAGGTGTACGGAGACTCGGCTCTGATAATTTATCAAGTCAAGGGAGAATGGCAAACTAAGGATCTCAAGTTGATCCCATATCAGAAGTACTTACTGGAGCTGATTAAGGAATTCGAAGAAATCTCTTTCACCCATCTTAGCAGAGACAAGAATTAATTTGCTGATGCCTTAGCTACTCTAGCTGTTATGGCTCAAATCGAAGAAGGGCAGACGACTCAAGCATTGAGGATTAAAGCAAGGGATGAGCCAGCTTACTGCTTCATGGTTGAAGAGGAGCCCGATGGAAAGCCTTGGTATCATGATATCCTGGTCCACTGCAAAACCAGAGAGTTCCCCTCAGGGGCAAGCAAAAATGAAAAGAAGATGATTCGGAGATTAGCGTTGGGATACTTCCCCAGTGGAGAAACCCTATACAAGAGGAGCTCCAACGGCGAATTATTGAGATGTGTGGATGCAAAGGAGGCAAAGAAAATCCTTTTTGAAACTCATGAGGGAAGCTGTGCAACCCATGCCAATGGACACATGATGGCCAAGCAAATCATGCGACGGGGATATTTTTGGACCACAATGAAAAAGGACTGCATCGAGTATTTCCGAAAGTGCCATAAGTGTCAGATTTATGCAGATCCAATAAATGTGCCACCTCACAAGCTATTTAACCTCGTCTCACCATGGCCTTTCGCAATGTGGGGCATCGATGTGATTGGTCCCATCAACCCCAAGGCATCCAATGGACACAGATTTATCCTAGTGGCCATCGACTATTTCTCCAAATGGGTCGAAGCGACATCCTATGCTCACATCACATAGAACATGTTTCTTAAATTCCTCAAGAACAACATCATCTGCAGGCATGGTCTCCCGAATGAAATTGTCACCGATAATGCCAAGAACTTGAATGGTCCAAAGATTCAAAAATTGTGTGACCAATACAAAATCGGACACCTTAATTCCTCCCCATACCGTCCCCAGATGAATGGAGCAGTGGAAGCCACAAACAAAAACCTCAAGAGGATAATTCGGAAAATGACGGTCACATATAGGGATTGGCATGATATGCTCCCCTACGCTCTTCACGCATACTGGACTTCCGTGAGGACCTCAACCGGGGCAACTCCATACTCCCTGGTCTACGGGATGGAAGCAGTATTACCTATTGAGGTCGAAATTCCTTCCTTAAGGATTCTGAAGGAATCAGGAATTGATGAATCAGAATGGATCTAGTCAAGGTTGGATCGATTAAACTCTTTGGGCGAGAAAAGATTAACAATGACATGTCATGGGCAATTATACGGAGGAGAATGGCTAGGGCATTTGATAAAGGTGTCCGCCACGCGAATTCCAACCGGGGACCTAGTCTTGAAGAAAGTCTGCCGAACCAAAACGATCCAGGGCAAATGGTCACCAACCTATGAGGACCCTATGTGGTTAAAAAGGCATTTTCGGAGGAGCCTTGATCTTGACCCACATGGACGGTGAAGAATTCGAGACACTGTGAATGCCGACCTTTGTCAAGAGGTACTATGCATAAAATGAGTGAAGGATGAAAACCCGAAAGGGCGTCCCAAAAAAAAAAAAAAAACTTGGGGTGAAAACCCGAAAGGGCGTCCCAAGAACCAAAATGGAGAAATAAGGAAGGGGATATGAAACCGAGGATGGAGAGGAAACTGTCGCGGCATGAGGCTTCAGAGAACTTGAAATAATGGCAGTTAAAAGACTTCAAAACCAACTATGAGGAATATGTGAGATCTATCCTTGTACCCTTCCTTTTCCTTTGAAAGTCTATCCCTATTTTTCCTAAAGCCATAATAAAATTATACTTTATTTCTTCTGCTTTTGTTTTCCTGTTTACTCACTTTTTAAATACTATCCTTTCTCTTTGTTTAATGCGCTATTGATTAGTTAAAATTTTTGCCATAAAATTTGAATTTGAAAATTGATAACCTCACGTACTTTACTATGAGATTTGCAGGGAATGGCCTTCAAAAAAAAAAAAAAAACTAGGAGTGAAAACCCAAAAGGGCGCTTCTGGTCGAATGGACGAAAAGAAAGTGAAAACCCGCAAGGGCGCTTTCCGTAAAATAGGAAGAAAGTCGGGAACAGAAAAGGGGCATCCAAAGGAATGGGATCATAGGTCAAGTCTTGCAACTCCTCCTCCATTAATCATCGGACTTCGGTATCTTGTTAAGTACACTTCGTCAGGAAAGTACTTCATGTGTCAGGGTTAGACTTGCTTTGTAAGTTGATTTTAATTTCCAGTAATTTACATTCCTGCTATCAACCTCTGGTTCCTTGATCTAAGTTGATTTTAATTTCCAGCAATTTACATTCCTGCAATCAACCTCTGGTTCCTTGATCTAAGTTGATTTTAAATTCCAGCAATTTACATTTCTGCTATCAACCTCTGGTTCCTTGATCTAAGTTGATTTTAAATTCCTGCAATTTACATTTCTGCTATCAACCTCTGGTTCCTTGATCTAAGTTTATTTTAATTCCAGCAATTTACATTTCTGCTATCAACCTCTGGTTCCTTGATCTAAGTTGATTTTAAATTCCTGCAATTTACATTTCTGCTATCAACCTCTGGTTCCTTGATCTAAGTTGATTTTAATTTCACGCAATTTACATTTCCTGTTATCAACCTCTAGTTCCTTGATCTAAGTTGATTTTAATTTCTTGCAATTTACATTTCCTGTTATAAACCTCTGGTTCCTTGATCTATGTTGATTTTAATTTCCTGCAATTTAAATTTCCTGTTATCAACCTCTGGTTCCTTGATCTAAGTTGATTTTAATTTCATGCAATTTACATTTCCTGTTATCAACCTCTGGTTCCTTGATCTAAGTTGATTTTAATTTCATGCAATTTAAATTTCCTGTCATCAACCTCTGGTTCCTTGATCTAAGTTGATTTTAATTTCATGCAATTTAAATTTCCTGTCATCAACCTCTGGTTCCTTGATCTAAGTTGATTTTAATTTCATGCAATTTAAATTTTCTGCTATCAACCTCTGGTTCCTTGATCTAAGTTGATTTTAATTTCATGCAATTTAAATTTCCTGCTATCAACCTCTGGTTCCTTGATCTAAGTTGATTTTAATTTCATGCAATTTAAATTTCCTGTCATCAACCTCTGGTTCCTTGATCTAAGTTGATTTTAATTTCATGCAATTTAAATTTCCTGTCATCAACCTCTGGTTCCTTGATCTAAGTTTATTTTAATTTCATGCAATTTAAATTTCCTGTCATCAACCTCTGGTTCCTTGATCTAAGTTGATTTTAATTTCATGCAATTTAAATTTCCTGTCATCAACCTCTGGTTCCTTGATCTAAGTTGATTTTAATTTCATGCAATTTAAATTTCCTGCTATCAACCTCTAGTTTCTTGATCTAAGTTGATTTTAATTTCATGCAATTTAAATTTCCTGCTATCAACCTCTGGTTCCTTGATCTAAATTGATTTTAATTTCATGCAATTTAAATTTCCTGCTATCAACCTCTGGTTCCTTGATCTAAGTTGATTTTAATTTCATGCAATTTACATTTCCTGCTATCAACCTCTGGTTCCTTGATCTAAGTTGATTTTAATTTTCCTGTTATCAACCTTTGGTTCCTTGATCCAAGTTGGTTTTTAATTTTCTAGTATTCTAACTTCCGTTGCCAATTTCTAGGTCGTTAACTTAGGTACACCTAATCGTCCAAAATATGAGTCTGAATCTTTACATAATTCCGACACGGAAATTTTTTTTTCTTTAATAGAAATTATGTAAAGAGGGGCAGCTGTCGACACCATATTTTGGCCGATCCCCAAAGTCAATAAAACTTTGAAACCGATCCCCGGTACTAAGTCTCCTTCGGACGGCTAATCACATTTTCGATCCCTCTTTGATAGGCAGTCACAATTCCGATCTCTCCTCACAAAGAATTAAATCAAATTGTTAAGTTCTCGCATCAGTCAAAGCTTTACCAGTCTATCGCTCACCGATCTCTCAAACCCATTGTCGAAACTCAGGACCCGTCAAGTATATTCCTACTAAACGAAATGAACTGGCACTAGATCTTTTCTTACCAGTTTTATTGCCGATCTCCTTTTCGAAAGATTAAGAGCTAAGGTTTTGGTTCGGTTTAATGAGGATTCCGATCTTAAGTGTTCGAGTTAAATTTTCAACTTTAATCAAGTCCCATTCAGCATTTCTTCCTCACCGATCTCATGCATGTCATGCTTTCCGATCTCTTATACTTAGATTAATAATTGCATTTGGTTCTTGTTTCGCTATGCTCATACAATCAAATACTTAGGCAATTCAGAGATTTTCCAATCACATCCATTCATTGAACAAAAGAGACAGCCCATTTCATTTCATTTTTTTGTACAAGCTATTCAGCTGGAGGGTCACCCCCAGCCTGATTTACATTTTGCTCACACTCTCTCTCACCCTCGGCTTCCTCCTCACTGTCCCCATCATCACCCCCAGGAGCCAGGTCGACCATCCAAGAGAAGTCCTCCTCTGGGTAACGCTTCTGGAGTTCGGCCAAGAGGTCCTTGTGAGCATTCACATAGGCCCCGGCTATTCCCGTCACCATCTCTTCATCTTTCTCCTTAAGCTCCCCGTCTTTCTCTTTAAGCTCTTCGATGAGTTGGGCGACCTGAGCAGCTTCGTTGGCCTGTAGCGCCTGGACTTCTCCGAGAACCCGATTCCTTTCAGCCAGAACAAGATTCAGTTCGGCCACCCTGTCCTCATAAAACTTCGCCCGCCCCTCAACTTGAGATATATAATCTTGAGCGGATGAAAGTTGGGATCGGAGGGAAGCCACTTCCTGATTTTTCTTCCCGATCTCCTTACCCAGACGCTGAACCTTTTCCCGAACCATGGTCTGATTCACCAGGCATTCCACGTTCAGGCTCATGGATTGAGTCAAGATATCATCAAGGCTGTTCGGGGATAGCCTGTCCCGATCCTCCCGAAGGAAGATGGAAGACCCCAAGACTTGGGCAAAACCGGGGTTCTCCCGAACAGTCCGGTTATTCTTCAGGGACTCGATTAGCTTTTGAGCGCCACGAGAAGAGGTCCTCCCAGAAGATTGAGAAGGACCCCTTTCCGTGCTTGGAACAACTGGAAGAGCCGGAGGCTGCTCTTCCAATCTAGGAGGAGATCGGACAGCTTCAGCGGTCGGCAGATCCGAAGGTTGAGGCGGGTCCCCTTGTACTTCCCCAGATTCATGACCAGGTGTTCGAAGCATTTCCGAACGCTTCATCTCCTTTATTTTCCGGGAGATCTCTTTGTCCTTCTTCCGCTTCCTAGAACCCTCACCACCCGCCATACCTGCACAAAGAAAAGGTCAGTGAGATCGCAAAGGTCCTGAGAGCTGAGATATAGAAAATACCAATGCCGAGGTCAGAGAGCGGAAGTTCGCGGTCTTGGCCGGTGAGCAGTTGAATAGTCCAATGGTGCAGCTCGGCAGTCACCGCATCCAAACAAGAATACTTTTGAGTGACGGCCTGACTCTTCAGATCCATCACTATTAAGCTTTCCTCCTGGTTCAAGGTAATATGCTTCGGAAGCAAAGGCCCCTGGTACCACCAGCTACGGGGGAAGTCCTCAAAGCAGCTCGGATCTTTGCTCCTCAGAATGAAGAAACGGTTCTTCCAATTCTTAAGGGATGAGGGCAGATCGGAAAAGAGCCCGCATTGAGGCTTCGCCTGAAAGAACCAGTGTTCGTCATCCTTTCGGCGAGTTAGTCTGTGCAGCTCGGCGAACACCTTAGCCGTAGGTCTGATTCCCTTAGCTCGGCACAGACCTCGGAAGGCTACCAAGATCCGCTACGAGTTAGGGTGAATTTGAGCAATGCACGCTCGGTGAAGTTTTAGGACCTCCTTATAGAAGTCATCTAGAGGGAACCGAAGACCGGCCTTTAGCTGTTCCTCGTACACCATAACCATGTCATTCTCTTCAAAGGAGTGATCGACACGAAGATCGCCGTGGCACTTGATTAGCTCGTACGAATCAGGCCGAATGTTGTATTCTTGGCTAAACGATTGCAGATCGGATACTCGAAGAACCTACGGTAGCTCATCTATAGGGAGAGTCTCCCTCCCTAAAACAGGTGCATGCCTTGATGGTATGATCCGCCCCCGACCTGGAACAGAGACCCTAGGGGGTTCAGGTTGCGTGCTTGGCCCGACTACCTCTTCTTCATCGGACGACCATGAGAACTGAATGGAAGGAGGGCTCGCCGCTCTCTGACCTTCGACACCACTCATTTTCAAAGGAAATAAAGAACTTAAACTAAAAAGAAGATCAAAGCCCTTACCGGAGTCTGATCGGCGTCGGAAGAACTTGGGAAAAATGAGAGAACTTCGAAGTTGTGAGCAAGAGACTGAAAATGGAATGAGAGAGCAAATGGCTAACCCCCCCCCATCCCTATTTATACTAGTCCGAGCATTTAATGCTCACGAGGTTCCAGCGATGCATCGGTTAGCAGGATTCGCGGTGTTACGACACGTCTCTCGAACATTCCGAGATCGGTTAATTGGAGATCGGCATAATAAGTTGAATATTTTGAATAAAGGATCAGTTAAGAGTCATTTTGTTAGGAACCAGATCGGACAAATATATCAGAGATCGAAAAATAATCAATAAGATAATAATTGAAGAAACAAGATTTTTATTTCCAAAAGATCGGATTACATCATTAGGGCGATCCCTAGGGATCGGATTACAATAAAGTTCTAACTACATCATTTGGGCGATCTCTAAGGATCGGAATACATTGGAGATCTGATTATATCAAAAGGCTGATCTAAGGATCAGTTTATAACTGATCCCAAGGATATTGCCGACCGAATGCTTCATCCGCTGTCGGAACACCCAATGTGGGAGGAAACCACTGTCGGAACACTCAATGTGATGAAAAGCCGAATGAACTCAGTTGAGCGACTCGAGATCGGTACAACCGAGGTCCGCAATACAGATCGGTCAAATCCAGTTCTCTCACCATCGTCAGTTAGGGTTACGCGATCACCGGGATCGTAAATTTTCAGCCGGTGGTTAAAGAAGCTCATCGGAAAGGGATCAAAAACCACAATCATAGCCGGAACTTCCACCGGAGCAGCTAGAACAGGGAAAGTAAGAAAGGAAGAGAGGAAAATCAGATGAGGGAAATGTTTCTGTCAACTGGGGTATATATAGTGGAAAATGAGCATTTATTGCTGAGCAGAAAACGAAGCGAACGCTTCGGGAATCGAGGGGCAATTAATGCTTTGACCAGACCGGACCTAAGGAAGGGAAAGATCGGAATAATAGATCGGAAGATGGGAGACCAGCATGAAAGATCAGAAAGAACATGTGAAAGAGATCAGAAAGAGGAGGGATCGGAAGGCAAAAAGAATAAGACAAATCCCAAATAACCGTCGTCAGAATCAGAGCCGAGGTAGTTAAAGCATTGTAGACGAGATCTCCACCGCATGCCTAAGAATCGCCCGCAATGCTGACAGGTGCCAGGGTATGTCATGACAGTCCTGTACATCCCAATCTCCACCGTTGATCCCCCTTGTAAGGACAAACCCGGAACCCTTGGATCAAGAGAGAAGACGACAATACCAGCGTCTTTCGCTCTTAGCCCTTAGATCGTTCCGGACAAGAAGATCTGGGACCGTCAGATTGAAAGAAGAAAAGGACAAACGTTCTGAAGAGGGATCTCAGCCATTCATTTTGATTCTCTTTAATTCCTGGACATCCGATCATGTCCTTCGAAATCTTGACCCTCCATCTTCCCCAAAATAAATCCTAACCCTTCACGGGGAGCGCCCGATTCCTATAAATACCTGCATGAAAAAAACTGTTCAGGGGACGGACGGACAAAAAAGAGAGGCTGTTATTATAGCGGAAGAACTCTGAAAACTTCATTCAGTTTGTTATTCCGCTACTTTGAAGTGTTGATTGGAAAAACTTTTGAAACTAGTTTTCTGAAGTGTTTCTTGAAAAGGATTCTGAATACTGGAACTCTACATTTCCAGTTTGTTCATTATCTGGTCACACCCTCACTTTCAGCCCTTTATCATATCTGTTTTCATTCCCACTGTCTAAGCTAAACTTCATTCCACTCGGCTTTTATCTTAATCTGATTATATTTTAGCTAAGCTCCCTTCACTTCCCGACGAACATCAGCTCTCAGGCAAATCAGTCCACTGTCTTATCTCTATTTGCCACCTCGTAGCTATTTCAGTAGATTTGGCTCCTCACAGGTAAGAGCTCATATTGCCGTTTTATTAAGTGTTTACATTTATTTTTCGCACTTTCTTTGTTCTTCTTACGTATGTGATTTTCTCCAAGTTCATTTTGTACAAAAGGACCCAAAAGAATGTTACTCTCGAGTTATCTCTTTAGTGATTAGTCCGTCATTTTATTAATCTTCATCATTTCTGAATGCAAGTTCTCTAGCTCCTAGTAGCGTGTAAATGGTCAGGTAAGACGTAGGTAACTGCAACTTAGGGGTCTCTTTTAAAAAGAGAGAACCTGAATAACGCGTCAGGAAGATAGCCAAACTATTAGGCTGACGTAAACAGCAATTCGACAAAGATGTCATAAAGTGGAATAAAACCAAAATAAACAAAACAGAATAGATCGGTCATTAATAGATATTGGTAAAATGAATACATGGAAGGTCGGTAATCGAGAAGCCTTATTCCCAGCATCTTTGAATGCCAGAATCCTTAGCTTTAGGCTCTTATGTCATGTAGCTGAAATTAAAATCCGGGAGATCGGAAAAGTCCCTTTCAGGCTCCTGTTAATCTAAAATAGATCGGAGGAGAGTTCTTATCCGGTCTCAATTCAAAATTTTAATAACTATTAAATAGAGATCGGAGGAGGATTCTTATCCGGTCTCCACTCAAAGTTTTAATAAATGACTATTAAAAAGAGATCGGAGGAGAGTTCTTATCCGGTCTCAACTCGAAAATTTTAATAAACATTAAAAAGAGATCGGAGGAGAGTTCTTACCCGGTCTCAACCAAAATTTTAATAAACGTCTAGAGGAGATCGGAGGAGGGTTCTTATCCGATCTCCCTCCAAAATTTTAATAAATAAGTTAAAAGAGATCGGAGGAGAGTTCTTATCCGATTCTCACATCAAACCTTAACCTGTACGTGAAATAATCCCGAAACCAAGATGATTCGCGACACCAACTCACTAAGGTTGTCTCATTTACTTGTGTATCTGGGTGATCCAAATTTAGTGAGAAATCAAATGTTCCTTTAGCCAAAAGGATTAACATTCCCATTCAAGCCCTCCTAACTAATTTATAAAGAACGCAAAATTAAATCTACTTACCCTTATTAAGGGACGAGGTGGGGTGCCTAATACCTTCCTCACCCGTTTACGGACCCCGAACCTAGAATCTTTGTTTTGAAGTGGTTTCATTTTTAATTTATCTTCCCAAATGGTTTTCTTTAGTTTCCCTCAAAACTAATGTGGCGACTCCTCACTTTTCCCACTTCGGTGAGTGATCGTCCAGGCGACCGCGAAATCCCTTTGCGACAATCACCAAAGGACAGTCTTTATAGATTCTGTTAACCTAAACCTCTTGTCCTAATGGACTAGTTACTAGCACTTCAAAACCCATTTGGACACATGGAACAGCAAGTGAACTGACTATCCTAGCACTAACATACGAGTGGGTTGAACGCGGATCAAACAACACAAATACTTCTTGATTAGAGATAGAAAATATACTAGCTACAACATCAGAAGTCTCAGCCTCTTCTCGCTGTCTCAATGTATAAACCCTGGCTGAAGCACTTCCTTGTGCTGACTGACCAACAATACCCTGACTGCCTGAAGTAGTGCCTTTACCTCTGCCTCTTCCTCTGCCAACTGATTGTGAACCTCTGGGAGCAGGACTCTGAATAGATCTTTCTGCAGTCGTGGGAGTTGGATCGAATCTAGGAGCACTAGTGCAGTCTTTAGCTAGATGACCCTTGCGTCCACAGTTAAAACAGGCTCCTGTAGCCCAATAGCATTCTCCCCCATGAATCTTTCCACAAGTCTCACAGGGGCGAGCAGGATATGAATCCCTGCTCGACTGCTGACCAGACCTAGGGGGTCTCTGTCCATAGAATCTCCCCCTTCTAAATCTTCCACCTCGACCTCTGCTAGGTCCACCAAATTTCTTCTTCTTTCCAGAGGTACCACCAGAACTTGGCTCTACTGACTTTTCCCCCCTTATCTTTTTCTAATTTCTCAGCTTTCTCTGATTTTTCTTTTACTGGGGTCGCTTCTGTTTCAATTCTCTCCAAATCAAATGCTTGAGAAATGAGTTCTAAAAAATTGCTGTGTCTGAATCCCACTACCTGCATCCTCAAACTGGGCTTCAAACCCGTTTCAAATCTCTTGCACCTTGCCTTGCTGGTGGAAAGGAGACTCCCAGCATAGTGGCTTAAACGGGAGAACTCCCTCTCATATTCTGCCACTGTTCTGTTGCCTTGCTTCAGATTTAAAAATTCTTGCAATTTCTGATCAACATATGCATCTGGGATGTATTTCTATCTAAACTCTCTGATGAAGTCATCCCAGGTCAGTACTGGTGGTTCAGCCAAGTTGTGGGGGATGGTCTTCCACCAATCATACGCATCCCCTTGCAGTACCGACACGGAGTATTCAAACTTCAGTTCATCTGGGCAGTGCAGCTTCTTAAACACTCTATCCATCCTTTCAAGCCATTGCTCTGCCTCTAAAGGGTCCACTGTACCCTTAAACTCTATAGCCCCATACTTTAATAACTTGTCATATTGTCTGGCTGGAGGTAGTGGTTGTACCACAGGTGTTTGGGGTGGAGCTTGAGCAGTCATACCCCCAGCCATTTATTGAAATATTGCCGCCATCTGCTGTGCAAACTGTGTAGGAAATTACTGCATTTGTGGGGTTAGTGCCACTGACCCACTGACATTCTGTAGAGCTGGGGCTTCCCTTTGTGGCTTAACTTCAACAGATTGTTCAGCAGATTGTCCATATCAATATGAAATTAGGGTATCTCCAGAACAAATAACACAAGGAGATTTCCCTCCATTAGTTCATATTTATGATGTAATGTATTGCATGTAACAAATAAGGACATTGAGCAGTTGTACTTAGCAAAGAAAAGACACAAATTCATAAGTTAAAACGTACTTCAAAAATTTTTGCTCTGATACCACTAAAACATGTCACACCTTACCCCTCTGTAAGGCATAACATGATCCCGTAGAATATCTAATGAACTACTGAACTTCACCTACCGATAACTCATTAAGTATCCTACAAGGGATTTTAAAACAAATTTCTTACTTTTTATAAGTGGTGAGCATTTCTAAATAGATATTAAAATTATTTATTCAAAGTTTTAAAACTAGTAAAATTTTTGTCCCATTTTATTTTTTTGTAAATTTTATAGAAATTTCGGCAGAGTGCCGTCTGTATTTTAAGAAAACAGTTCTTCAAATTCCTGTAAAAAGAACTTCTAATAATTTGTCTCAACAACTTCTTCAAATTCACAATCATCCCAATCAATTTCAACATCATTTATCAATCTCCAAAAATTTAAATCCACAATTTCCAATATTCAACAATCATCAAAATACCATTAATTAATTCCATTCAATTTAAAATAAAATACTTCCATTCATATTTCATTAAAGATAAAATAATTCATATACATCATTACAAAAATTTACATTAAGAGAAATTTAAACTAAAATTTATTACAAACTTTATACAAACTGCTCCAGACCAGTTTTACATGTCCATACCTTTACATACATTACATACATCAAAATAAATTTTTATAGTCAGGGTATAAAATATACCCGATAACTTCAAAACAGGTAGGTCCTCAGTCCTTAGCAGCCCAATCTGCTGCTCCTCTAGTCTCTAAATTTGCAACAGTAATAACAGCCATCGCTGAGTACTAGGACTCAGTGGTGCACAACATACTAAAATAATCTTTATGCAAAATTTAAATCATATTTATTCAAAAATTGGACTGAACATGAGAAATAAATACAAAACATGAATTATGAGATTTTAATCCAAACAATTTCATTTCGAAGTATCAAAACCAATTTCATAAAACCTACAGTTATATCATGCCATTCGAAACAAATATAATCTCAATAGCCAGAGGCTAAGGAGAAGTCACATCACAAGGCTAGCTAGCTCAAATATATGAATATCCATTCAATTTCTTCTTCTACTGGCACACACCTCAATACTTCAGCCAGAGAAGGAATCAAAATTTGAAACTGATTACCCATACTAGTCATGCTAGTGAGGTGTTCAAATATATGGTCATGACACTGTGGTTTCAAAACTTATCTTAACAATTTACTAAACATTTATGCCATCTCAAATATACACAAATAACTTTCAACAATTTAAATCAACAATTTAAATCAAAAGCATAAAAAATATTTCATCACAATGATGTCACAATTCAATACTTCAAATTATTCAAAACAATATGCAAAAGAAAATTTACAGAAATTCTACATTGTGCACAAACCTTATATGAGTCGCCTTTTGGCCTTGACTCGACACCTCGGGTTCCTTCTCGATATTCTTTTCCACTGAAACACATAGTTTCACAGTGTTTCAATATCATAACTTAGCATAAATCCAAAAATAAATTTAAATTCACTTTTACCTAGTTCTAATGTGCTAAACTTGACGTTCTTTAAAATTTGTGTTTCGAGGTTACTATTCACTATACTATTCAAGTCAATGTGTTGACTTTCTAAGACTTAATAGGTATGGAAATTTCAAATTCACCCACATACCACATTTTGGTTACTAAATTTGTTAGTTTTAGTTATTTACTCAAATTCTAAGTCTTTTAGGCAAATTTGCAAATTTTCAGTTTTGGTGTCTTAAGTTGCACTGTTCCATTGGTCATTTTTTTGTTAGAATTTGGCAAAACTTTCCTCATAGAAAATGTTCCCTATTATCTTAAATTTATTCTCTTTTTTGAATCACTCCATTTGGAGTTTTATAGCTCAAGTTATAGCTATTTGAATCATGGCCGCCGGATTGGACTTAACCCAGATTTCTGGGCACCAAACTGGTTCTAGCAGTTTTAGGTCACCAACTTTGGGTGGCCAAATAACTTGGTTAAGGGCATAATTTGGGTTTGTGTTCTTCATGAAAATTTTAGGCCTATATCTCAGCTGCCACTGGTAAAATTTTAGGTCATTTAGACCTACCTAGCCCAAGTTATGGCCAAATGAACAAATACTATTTATTTGGTCATTTTTGTACAGGTCAGACTGCATAAATCCGGATTTTATCAATTTGTTCACTAGGTTTTGGTCACTTTTTGGGCATGATTCCTAAATGAAAAATGTGTCATTTTGTGTCTATTTTCATTCCCAATTGGCCTCACACCAATTGGACTTGTAAATTTTCAGTTTTGGTCCCTCAAATTGACCTTGGTCCTGCTGCCTGCAACATGGCCATTTTCAATCCGAATTTAAACTCACTTCTAACACTTCCAGCACATCTCAATTGGTCACAAATGACCATTTTTCATCTCAAACAAGGTCAAACACACCATTTGACTAATTCTCACATTTTTGCCTCTCAAACCCTAGGTGCCCAAAACCCTAATTCATGTAATTGATTAATTCATACCCAATTTACTACACTAATCACATATTCAACCTTAACCAATGTTAAATTCATGTCTAAACTAAATTGAACATATCAAAACTTCAAGGTACTATGGCTGGCTGAAATTTACATTTGGTCCCTCACAATTGTTTTTATTTCATTTCAACCATATTTCTAAGTTCCTCATGCTATAATCACCATTAATTTAACTAGAAAGTTAAGTTTAGTTTACTAACCTTAGTGCAGAAAATTTTTCCTCTTCAAACCTCTTCTTTTCTTCTTTCTTCCTTCTTGGACCTTGTTTTTTAGTTGCCCAAACACTTTTTAACCTTGGCAAGATTATTTTCTATAGTGGGATCTTGAAGTTTTCAAGCTCAAAGATGAGCTTTAATGGTGATTTGGTGAGGGAGAGTTGAGAGAGGGATATGGGGCGGCAAAGGAAGAAGATGGCTTTTTGTTTTTTTTTTTTTTTTTGTTTCTTTTTCTTTTCTTTATGTTTTTAGTCTTATGGAAGACCAAAAAATCAAATTAATTAAATTTATTAATTATATATTTATTACATTATGCATGAGGTCATGCATGATGTCATCACTTTTACTTTTTCTTTCTTTTTTTTTTATTTATTTTTCAATTAGTTCTTTAATTTAATTACCAATTCTGAAAATTTTTTTCTTTGATTTTATTTGACATTTAAGTCAGGAGTCAGCTCTCGGGGTCAATTGACCAAATTGCCCCTTGCCGATTCAACCCGGTTTGCAAATAATTTAATATTTCTTTTGGCTCCCTGACCTAATTATTTAACTGGGTTAACAATTCTTTTTCGTGATTTTCTCTTTTCCACTGTGTTCGTAATAGTCCTACGGACCACAACTTCACATTTTACGATTTGAAATTTGAGTTTAAATCGACTTCGCTGTCCTTCCCGAGAAGGTCACCCATCATTGTGACTCTTAGCTCGTTTAACTTCTTATGTTCTGTTTTTCGTATTTATACTTAACTAATTGACAATTACTAATTATTTGTGTTTATAGCTTATCTAGTTGTCTTAAGTGTAGTTCTAATCCCTTTAATTGTTCGGAACGACACCGGTCATCGGAATAGTGAAATATACCAGGCTATGCAAATAGGGGTATTACATAGTTCACTCAGTTTTTGGGTTCTGGTCAGAATTATAAACTTATAGGTCTATGTCTTATTAAACTTTTGCTATAAATTTTAGGTCATTTGGAGTTTACTAGACCAAGTTATGGTCATTTTACCAATGCTGGATGTCACACCTTAGCCCTCCGTAAGGCATAACATGATCCCGTAGTATACCTAATGAATTACCAAACTTCGTCTACTAATAACCCACTAAATATATTACAAGGAATTTTAAACCTTTTCTTATTTCTTTTTATAGTTGTGAGCACTTTTGACAGGTGTTAAAATTTTTTTAACAGAAGTGAAACCAAATAACACATTTGAAGTATCAATAATTTCTGTAAAAATTTTGGCAGAGTGCTATCTGTATTTTGAATAAAATAGTATTCAAAAACTTGTAAAAAGCACTTCCAATATATTTGTTCAATTCCAAACTTCAATATGGCTCAACACAAATTAATTTCTCAACATTTGTCAAACTCAATTCAACATCAATTTCCAGTAGTTCCAAAAGCTGAGATAAGAAAAATATATTATAATATTTTTACAGGCTAAAATAATTTATAACTTTAGTTTACAACTGCTCAAGACCAAGTAAAATATATATGTACAGTGCACATACATTACAACAAAAATTACAAGGAGATGGTATACTCAATATACCTGGCAAAATCCCAAAATGTATCACAAGCAGCCTACTCTGCTGCTTTGTCTGTCTATCTACCTACGACAGCAATGAAAAAGCTATCACTGATCCAATATCTCAGTGGTGCACAACATTAAGAAAATGTAATTTAATACCATAAACCATAAATCATATAAACTATGGATACTTAAATCATAGTTAAATTCAAAAGACAGAGAATGTCATAAAGAATCAAACTCCATTTCACAAAGTCTCAGTAAATATCAATAAATCACACACACACAGCTTAATCATGATTCCAAAGTCCAATTTGTCCCAAAAGCCAATGGCTAATGAGGAATAACATAGCTAGCTAGCAATTATATGAGTACTCATCCTATTCGTCCTCAACTGGCACACACCTCAACACTTCAGCCAGAGAGGGAATTCAAAGCCAATTCATCCCACTGGACAAGCTAGCGAAGAATTCAATCAAATGTACATGATAGCTATGGTTTCAAACCATTTACAATATTTTCAAGCAATAAGTATCAATCAAATTCCATTCAAACAAATTTTCCATAATTTAAGCAATAACATACAAATTGTCATAATTTATTTCAACTGAAAATTCAAAAGAAATAACTGTTGTGCACAAACCTCTGATGAGTAGCCTCTTAGCCTTAACTCAGTGGTTCTTTCCCCTTCTCTGAATCTTTGCTAACTGAAACACACAATTTAAAAGTACTCAGTTAAATTGTCTGTAGCAATAAAGTTCAATTATTAAATTTATTTAATACTATTGCTTTCATTAGTCAACCTATAATATTGACCTTTGATGCACTCTAGGGGTGTAATACCCCTATTTGCATAACCTGGTATATTTCACTATTCTGGTGACCGGTGTCGGTCTGGATAATTAAGGGGATTAGAACCATACTTAAGACAACTAGATAAGCCCTGAACACAAATAATTAGTAATTTCCAATTAGTTAAATATAAATAAGAAAAACAGAACATAAGAAGTTAAACGAGCCGAGAGTCACAGTGATGGGTGACTTTCTTGAGAAGGACTGCGAAGTCATTTTAAACTCAAATTTTGAACCGTAAAATATGACTCTACGGTCCTTAGGACTATTGCGAACATAGTGGAAAAGAGAAAATCACGAAAAAGAATTGTTAAGTCAGTCAAATAATTAGGTCAGGGAGTCGGAAGAAATATTGAATTATTTGCAAACCGGGTAGAACCGGCGAGGGTCAATTTGGTCAATTGACCCCGAGAGCTGACTCCTGACCTAACTGTCAAATAAAGTCGGAGAAAAGAAAATTTTGGAATCGAAAATTAAATTAAAGAACTAGGGAAAAATAAATAGAAAACAAAAGAAAAAGAAAAAGTGAAAAAGGTGATGACATCGTGCATGACATCATGTATGATGTAATAAACATAATAATAAACAATTAAATTTTGGATAAATTATGGGTCTTCCATAAGGATAATTTTATAAAAAAAAAAGAAAGAAAAAAAAAGTAAAAAAGAGTTGTCTTCCTCACCATTGCCGTCTCTCTCTCACTCTCTCCCTTACTCTCACTTAAACCTCCATTGAAGCTCACTTTGAGCTTGGAGAAAACTTAAATTCAGCCATAGAGATAGTAAGCTCCTTATTTAAACCTTGTGTATGAGATTTGGAAGGAAGATTGAAGAAGCAAAGGAAAGGAAAGAAAGAAGAGAATTGAAGAAATTGGAGGTAAGTAATTTAGTTTGAGAAATTTAGTTTCTTAGGTATGTTTTTAGTTTAACTAACCTAGAACTCAACTTAAAAATGAAAGTAAACACTTATTAAGGGACCATAGGAAATTCAGCCAGCCTAGGGAGATATTGGATTTGATGGAAAATATTGGAATTAAAGTGTTAGAGAAGTTGGGTTAAGTGTGTATATGTGATTTATGTAGTTGGATTGCATGAATTGTGATGATTAGACAAATTAGGGTTTTGGCACCTAGGGTTTTAAAAGCCAAAAATGTGAGAATTGGTCAATTGGTGTGTTTGACCTTGTTTGGGATGAAAAATGGTCATTTGTGACCAATTGAGATCTGTTGGAAGTGTTGGAAGTGAGTTTGAATTCGGATTGAAAATGGTCATGCTACAAGTAGCATGACCAAGGTCCCTTTGAGGGACCAAAACTGAAAATTTACAAGTCCAATTGGTATGAGATCAATTGGGAATGAAAATAGACACAAAATGGAACATTTTTTACTTAGGAATCATGCCCAAAAAGTGACCATAACCTAGTGAACAAATTGACCAAATCCGGATTTCTGCAGTATGACCTATACAAAAATGACCAAATGAACAGTGTTTGTTCATTTAGCCATAACTTGGGCTAGGAAGGTCTAAATGACCTGTAATTTTACCAGTGGACAGCTGAGATATAGACCTAAAACTTTTATGAAGAACACATGCCCTTAACCAAGTCATTTGGCCACCCAAAGTTGGTGACCTAAAACTGCCAGAACCAGTTTGGTGCCCAGAAATCTGGGTTAAGTCTAATCCGGCAGCCATGATTCAAATGGCTATAACTTAAGCTACAAAACTCCAATTGGAGTTATTCAAAAAGGAGAATAAATTTTAGACAATAGGGAACATTTTCTATGAAGAAAATTTTACCAAATTCTAACAGCAAAATAACCAATGGAATAGTGCAACCTAAGACACCAAAACTGAAAATTTGCAATTTTGCCTAAAAGACCTAAGTTTTGAGAAAATGACTAAAACCAACAAATTTAGTGACCAAAATGTGGTATGTGGGTGAAGTTGGAATTCCCATAAATTGACTTGAATAGTGTAGTGAATAGTAACCCCAAAACACAAATTTTAAAGAACGTTAAGTTTAGCATATATAAGCTAGATAAAAGTGAATTTGAATTTATTTTTGGATTTATGCTAAGTTATGGTACTGAAACACTGTGAAACTATGTGTTTCAGCTGAAAAAGACTCGAAAAATCTAAAAGACTGAGTCAAGGCCTAGAGGCGACTCACGTCAGGTTTGTGCACAATAAACCCTATTTAAGCATTTTATCATTAAAAAATGGATTTAGTATGCATTATGAGTTTAAGAACTTTTGTGTTGCCACTTTATGAATGAAAATGTAACTTTGGAAATTGATTTGATTTTCGTATACAATATTTCAATAAATTGTTTTAATTTGATTTCGGATTCACACTTAGCATGACAGTACCATATTATTCCCCCATTTATGGGGTTGAGATCGATTATTTTCCTCCCTTTGTGGTTTACCAGTTGAGGTTGTAGATTGGATGAGTTCTCATTAGCTAGCTAGCCACCTCCCTCATTGATTTCGATTAATGGGGTTGTAGATTGCTTTGTCGTAGTGTACAACACGGCATTGATCGGAAATTTTGTGTCATGGTTTAAGTTGTGTATAAATTGGAAACACTGTATTTATTAAATTATTTAACCCAAATATTTTGCTATAATGAGTTCTGATAATTGGTGAAATGTAATTGTGCAACATTTAAATTGTATTTTGTCAATGAATGATTTATGTATTGTATTTTAAATTTTTATGGTGCACCAATGAGTATTTTTATACTCAGCGATAGCTTATTTTGCTGTCGCAGATAATAGCAAGGAGAAAGCAGTAGAGTGAGCTACTATTGATATTGAGGACTACACTGATCTTTTTGTACGGATATTGTTTTATACCCTTGTAGTTATTTTGATGTAAATATTGTAATGTCATATGTATTAATGTAAAGTTGAGCAGTTGTATAATAAATTGTAATAGTATTATTCGTTGTATTTTATATCTGTAAATTAAACTTGTGAATGTAAATTAGCTTTACTGAATGAAATGATGAAATGTTTTGAGATGACAAACTTGGATTAAATTGTGAAATTATTTTGAAGTGGAATTGACTTGAGTTATGTTGAATTGAGATTATTTGGAGGTTGGGAGTTGTGAAAAAATTTATTGGAAGTATTTTTATAGGCTTTTGAAGAACTGTTTTCTCCAAATACAGACGGCACTCTACCAAAATTTTTATAAAATTAACAAAAGAATAAAATGGACAAAAATTTTTACTAATTTTGATACTTCAATTAAATGTTTTTAATTCCTACCAACACGTTCACCACTTCCAAAATGTAAGAAAATGGTTTTAAAATCCCTTGTAGTGTATTTAATGAATTATCAGTAGGTGAAGTTCGGTAGTTCATTAGGTATTCTACGGGATCATGTTATGCCTTACAGAGGGGTAAGGCGTGACAAGGGGAATAAATTTTAATGTTACCAATATGTCACATTTTATAGTCCTTTAGTGGTGGTATATGTTATCAATTTCATTTTCAAGTATATTGCATTTTATTACAATTTATCAGATTTTGGTATGCTGTTTTGACCTAGCCGGATGACCTAGTTCCCTTAGTTTCTGGGTTCTGGTCAGAATTACAAACTTGTAGGTCTATGTCTTATTGAACTTTTGCTACAAATTTTAAGTCATTTGAAGTTTACTAGACCAAGTTATGGTCATTTTACCAATGCTGGACAAATTGCACTAAAATGGCAAACTTAGGTCATTTTTAGGTCATTTCCGATCCTGGCAGTTTTTATACCCGAACTTGTGTAAGCATTTTGACTTGCTTATGGTCATTTCTAGGTTTTTGTGATCTCTACAAAAGATGTAGCCCTATGTCTAAGCTTTCCATCGGTATAAATTTCAGGTCATTTGGACCTGTTTTGAGTGAGTTATGGCAAAAAAACTGACTGCTATTCAAATGGTAAATTTTCAGATTTGCAATGTCACCAATCCAGATTTGGTCAATTTTCATGTCACTTTTTGGACAGAATTTAGGTAGGCTTCCAACATGAAAGTTGGTACATTTTGTGCCTAGTTTCACCTCCAATTGGCCTCATATTAATTGGAGTCACACAATTCCATTTATGGCCTAAAACACATACTGCCCTTAACACATTTTTAAAGCATCAACCAATCACACATTCAACTAACTATACTTCACTTTCCAAACCTAATTTGCATTTGTATCATACCACAACCATTCGTCACTTTACATTATAGTAACTTTGGGTAGAATATAACCAATTGACAATGCACCATTTACACTTCCATTTCACAATATGCAATTCTAAACAATATATCCACATAACACTCTTAACCATTACATGTAACTTCCATCATCAATTATACAAGCTGCCCCTACATCATCACTACCAGAATTCATCAATAAGTTTTATGATATCATACATAATTTCATGGGTTTAAAGGCTACCCAAAAATGGCAGTTTACTTAGGTATTAAATTTCCCTTGCAAACCTTAATTTCAATTGCTCAATTCACACATACACATATAATACATTGGCTAAAACATCTTATGACATTAATCAACATGATTTCCCATCAATTACATGTAAAAGCAAGCTAAACACTTTGAACTTCCATGGCTTCCAAAAATGGAACACCACCCTAACTCATCAAAACATCAACATTTCTTTCATAATTCAACTTATCTCAACACCAAGACAAACATTAATGAAGAAAGGGAGAGGAAATGAGTACTTACTTAATTTGAAGCTTGTTAAAAACTCATCAAAACCTTTCTTTCTTACTCCCTAAATGCTGCCCAAGTTGTAGTGATCACTTTTAATGAAGAAACTATGGTGAAATGAACCTTGGAATGGGAGTGCATGTGGCTTGCTCCATGGACAGCAATGGAGTTTTATTGGTGGAATGGTTTCGACTGGTTCTTGGTGAGAGGTTGAAGATGACTCATTTCAGTCCACTTTAGCTTTTTGGTGTCCCAAGTGCTGTTTTAGTGGAGCACTAAATGAATTCTAATAGTTACTTATTCAAAGTTTCTTAATTTTGCAAATTTGCCACCATTCTTCCACTATTTACATTATGTACCACAATTTTAATTTTCATGACATTTTCAAAGTTCAATATCATTTATTTTTAATGGACATTTAGGTCAAAAGACAATTCGGGGTGTCAAATGACCAAAATGCCCCTATTCGGTTTGAATTTCCAATTTTTCGGTGCTACCGATTAACTTCTTAACCCGCCGATTTCATTGATTTTCATTTTTATTTATATTGACTTACTAAACTTTCTTTGACATTTTCAATGTCAATTAAACCTCTATAAATGTTTATTTAAGTCTTAAAAATATTTTTTAGGGTTTCCCATGGTCCAGGGCTAGTAAACGATCCTCACCACAACTTCCTAGTGCGGTCACCCATCGCTACGGTTTTTGGCTCGTTTAACTTAGTTACATTTCATTGCTATTATTTTTTCTTTTCTTTTCTTGTATTTTCCTCTATTGTATTTCATTATTTCATGTCTCCTCACAAATACTTAAGTATAATTCCAAGCATTCTAGTTGTCCCGACAGACACTGATCAACGGAATAGTAGAATGCACTACTGAATGTAGGGGTGTTACAATTCTCCCCCCATTAAAATAAATTTCGTCTCGAAATTTTACCTGGTATCAGTCTCTGAACAGCTGTGGGTGCTGTCTCCTCATGTCCTCTTCACGTTCCTAAGTAGCTTCCTGGCCTGAATGGTGATCCAAGGACATGTTTTTCTGTTAGACTTGATTGAATTGCCCTTCAGAGATTATGATATCATCTTGGGCATGGATTGGTTAGCCAGGCATCACGCCATGATTGACTGTGGACTGAAGACAGTCACTTTTGGTCTCCCTTTATACGGTGATGTGGTAATAAATGGGGAGAGGCATTTACCGCCATCAAACATCATTTCGGCTGCACTAGCCAGAAGGATGATTAGAAAGGGGTGTGAAGCATACTTGGCACATGTGATAGACACCTAAGTGGGGAGCCTAGCACTGAGGGACATCCCTACAGTATGTGACTTTCCGGATGTGTTTCCTGATGAATTGCTAGGATTACCTCGAGAAAGAGAAGTGCAGTTTGAGATTGATGTTATGCCTGGTGTGGACCCAATCTCTATAACACCATATAGAATGGCACCTGCAGAATTGAAAGAGTTGAAAGTGCAATTGCAAGAACTGCTTGACAAGGGCTTTATCCGCCTTAGTGTGTCACCTTGGGGAGCGCCAGTGTTGTTTGTTAAGAAGAAAGATGGCACTCTCTGCTTATGTATTGACTATCGGCAGTTGAATAAGGTGACAATAAAGAATAGATATCCATTGCCCTGCATTAATGACTTATTTGATCAATTGAGAGGTATAGCTGTGTTCTCCACAATTGACCTGAGATCAGGTTATTATCAGCTAAAAGTACAAGAGCAGAGTATTCCCAAAACTACCTTCAGAACCCGTTATGGCCATTGTGAGTTCTTGGTCATGCCATTCGGGTTAACTAATGCTCCGGCTGCTTTTATGGATCTGATGAACACTGTCTTCAGACAATACCTCGATCAGTTTGTTGTGGTATTCATAGATGATATATTGGTCTATTCGAGGAGTGCAGAAGAGCATGATAGGCATCTGCGGATTGTATTGCAGACTTTGAGGGAGAAATAGTTATACCCCAAATTGTCGAAGTGTGAATTTTGGCTGAAGGAAATATCTTTCTTGGGGCATGTAGTATCTATAGAGGGCATCAAGGTAGATCCAAGTAAGATAGAAGCTGTCCTTCATTGGAGGCCACCCAAAAATATCACAGAGATTCATAGATTTCTAGGTTTAGCTGGATACTACCGTCGATTTGTGAAGGGCTTTTCTATGTTGGCATCTCCATTGACTAAGCTGCTTAGGAAAGATGTGAAATTTCAGTGGACAGACAAATGCCAACAGAGTTTTGATGAATTGAAGAAATGTTTGACCGAAGCTCCAGTCCTGACTTTACCTACTCCGGGTAAAGAATACACAGTTTACAGTGATGCTTCTCACAATGGCTTAGGCTGTGTATTGATGCAAGATCGAAATGTCATTGCCTATGCATCACACTAGCTGAAACTGCATGAGAGAGATTATCCAACACATGATTTAGAGCTTGCAGCTATTGCGTTTGCTCTTAAGATCTAGAGACACTATTTATATAGGGAAAAGTGTTACATCTACACAGATCATAAGAGTTTGAAGTATTTAGGTACTCAGAAAGAGTTGAATTTGAGACAGAGGAGATGGTTAGAGTTGATAAAAGATTATGATTGTCTGATAGACTATCAGCCAGGGAAAGCATATGTTGTGGCTGACGCCTTAAGTCGCAAGACTATGGCAAGTCTCAGAGTTCCTCCTTTGTCTATGGTACATGAGTTGAGAGTATTGCATGCCAGCTTAAAGATTAATGATGAGGGGCAGACAGTAGTTGCATGGCATGTAAAGCCAGTGTTGATTGATCAGATCAGAATGGCTGCTCAAAATGATCATAAGTATTAGAAGCTATTGGAAGAAGTCAGACAGGGCAAGAAACCAGAATTCTCAATAAGAGATGACGGTCTACTGCTACACCAGGGTAGAATGTGTGTTCCTAACGATGTTGATTTGAGAAAGATCATTTTGAAGGAAGCACATGAGTTTCCTTTTGCCATGCACCCTAGTGGCACAAAAATGTATAGAGGGCTAAAGGAGCATTGCTGGTGGATGGGTATGAAAAGAGATGTGGCAGATTTTGTTTCCAAATGCCTAACTTGTCAGCAAGTGAAGGCAGAGCATTAAGTACCCACTGGTTTGTTACATCCACTACCAGTACTAGAATGGAAATGGGAGAGAATAACAATGGATTTTGTTATAGGACTTCCGAGGATACAGAAGAGTCATGATGCAGTTTGGGTCATTGTTGACAGACTGACCACGTTTGCTCATTTTTTGGCAGTACGAATGGACTACAGTTTAGAAAGATTGGCCAAGTTGTACATTGATGAGATAGTAAGACTGCATGGAGTGCCAATATCCATCGTATCAGATAAAGATCCTAGGTTCACTTCTAGATTCTAGGTAGTCTTCAGAGAGCCCTAGGAACTAGATTGAACTTCAGTACAGCATTCCACCCACAGACAGATGGCCAGTCTGAGAGGGTAATTCAAATCTTGGAGGACATGCTATGGGCTTATGTGATTGAGTTTGAGGGCAGTTGGGACACACACTTGCCTTTGATTGAGTTTGCTTACAACAACAGCTACCAATCAAGTATTGGGATGCCTCCATATGAAGCTTTGTATAGCAGAAAGTGCAAAACTCCCCTGTGTTGGGATGAAGTAGGTGAAAGAAAGATGATTAGGCCCAAAATTATTCAGCAGACCGAGGAGAAGATCAGGATGATCAGAGATCGACTTAAGACTGCATTAAACCATCAGAAGTCCTATATTGATTTAAAGAGAAGGGATATTGAGGATACAGTGGGTGAGAAAGTATTCTTCAAGGTTTCCCCTTGGAAGAGAATTATGAGATTCGGCAGAAAGGAGAAACTGAGTCCTCATTTCATTGGGCCATATGAGGTTCTGGAAAGAGTGGGTCCTTTGGCATATCGTTTGGCACTACCTCCAGAGTTAGAGAAGATACATAATGTCTTCCATGTGTCCATGTTGAGGAGGTATCGATCAGACCCATCTCATGTACTACCAGTAGAAGAGATTGAAGTGAATCCAGACCTCACATATGAGGAAGAACCCATAGAGATTCTGGCTTATGAGGTGAAGTAGCTACGGAACAAGCAGATACCGTTAGTGAAAGTGCTATGGAACCATCATACGGGCCAAAAAGCTACTTGGGAACGAGAGGAGGATATGAGGAGACAGCATCCACAGCTGTTCAGAAATTAATACCAGGTAAAATTTCGAGATGAAATTTATTTAGGGGGGGGGGAGAATTGTAACACCTCTATTTGTATAGCCTGGTATATTTCACTATTCCGGTGACTGGTGTCGGTTCAAAAAATTAAGAGGATTAGAACCACATCTAAGACAACTAGATAAGCTCTAAACATAAATAATTAATAATTGTCAAATAGTTAAGTATAAATAAGAAAAATATAACATAAGAAGTTAAATGAGCCGAGAGTCACAATGATGGGTGTCCTTCTCGGGAAGGACTGCGAAATTGATTTAAACTCAAATTTCGAACCATAAAATATGACGCTGCTGTCCTTAGGACTATTGCGAACACAGTGGAAAAGAGAAAATCACGAAAAAGAAATGTTAAGCCGGTCAAATAATTAGGTCAGGGATCTAAAAGAAATATTGAATTATTTGCAAACCGGGTTGAACTGGCGAGGGGCAATTAGGTTAATTGATCTCTGGAGCTGACTCCTGACCTAACTGTTAAATAAAATCAGAGAAAAGAAAATTTTGGAGTCGGGAATTAAATTAAAGATCTAATGGAAAAATAAATAGAAAAAAAAGAGAAAAAGAAAAATGAAAAATGAAAAGTGATGACATCTTGCATGATGCAATAAACATTATAATAAAAAAATTAAATTTGGATTAATTGTGGTCTTCCATAAGATTAAAAATTCATAAAAGAAAAAGAAAAAAAAAGTCTTCTTTCTTCCCAAAACAATCCGTGTCCCATCTCTCACCTCTCCCTCTCCAAAACCACCATGAAAGCTCACTTTTGAGCTTGAAGAACACTAAATCCCACCATAGAAAATTTACCTACCACGATTAAACTTTGTTTGGCCAACTAGAAAAGAAGATTAAAGGAGAAAGAAAGAAAAAAAATTGGAGGAAGTGAAGATTGAAATTCTGCATTAAGGTTAGTAAACTAAACTTGATTTTTTAGTTGAATTAATTGTGTTTATAGTTGAATAAACCTAGAAATATGCTTAAAATGAAATGAAAACATCTTTGGGGAACTATATGGGATTTCGGCTAGCTAGGGTTTGATTGGAGAATGTGTGAGTTTGATTGAGTTAAACATGTTAGGAAGCTTGATTGAGTTGAAGAAGCATGTGTATATGTGTTGAATTAGTAAAATGTATCAAATTATGGGAGTTAGGGTTTGGACCTAGGGTTTTAGAAGACAAAAATTTGAGAATTGGTCAAATAATGTGTTTGACCTAGTTTGAGCTGAAAATTGATCATTTTTGACCAATTGTGGTATGTTGGAAGTGTTGGAATTGAATGGAAATTCGGATTGGATGTAGTTAGTTTTCTGGCAGCATGACCAAGGTCCTTTTCAAGGACCAAAACTCAAAATTTACCAACCCAATTGGTATGAGGCCAATTGGGAATGAAACTAGACACAAAATGGCACATTTTTCATTTAGGAATCATGCCCAGAAAGTGACCATAGCATAGTGAACAAATTGGCCAAATCCGGAAGTGAGTGTTCTGCCCTGTACAAAAATGACTAAATGAATAGTGTTTGTTCATTTGGTCATAACTTGGGCTAGGCAGGTCTAAATGACCTGAAATTTTACCACTAGAAAGATGAAATATAGACCTAAAACTTTGATGGAGAACACAAACCTAAATTATGCCCTTAACCAAGTCATTTAGCCACCCAAAATTAGTGACCTAAAACTGTCAAAACCAGTTTTGGTGCCCAAAAAATCTGGGTTAGGCCAATCTAGCAGCCATGATTCAAATGACTATAACTTGCGTTACAAAACTCCAATTGGAGTGATTCAAAAATGAGAATAAAGTTAAGACAATAAGGAACAATTTCTATAGAGAAAACTTAGCCAAATTCTAACAGCAACATGACCAATGGAACAGTGCAACATAAGGCACTAAAACTGAAAATTTACAAATTTGCCTAAAAGACTTAAAATTTGAGTAAACAACCAAAACCAATAAAATTGGTGACCAAAATGTCGTATCTGAGTATAGTTGGAATTTCCATACCTATTAAGCCTTAGAAAGTCAACAAATTGACTTGAATAGTATAGTGAATAGTAACTCCGAAACACAAATTTTAAAGAATACCAAGTTTAGCATATTAAAGCTAGGTAAAAGTAAATTTGAATTTTTTTTTGGATTTATGATAAGTTATGATACTGAAACACTGTGAAACTGTGTGTTTCAGTGGAAAAGAATACCAAGAAAGAACCCGAGGTGTCGAGTCAAGGCCAAGAGGCGACTCGTATAAGGTTTGTGCACAACATAGAATTTCTGTAAATTTTCTTCTGCACATTGTTTTGAATGAATTGAAATATTAAATTGTGATATCATTGTCTTGAAATGTTTATTATGCTTTTAATTTAAATTGTTGAAAGATTAATTATTTGTATTTGAAATGACAATAAATGTTTAGTAAATTGTTAAGATAGTTTTGAAACCACAGTGTCATGACCATATATTTGAATACCTCACTAGCACGACTAGTGGGGGAAAATAGTTTCGAATTTTGATTCCTTCTTTGGCTGAAGTGTTGAGGTGTGTGCCAGTAGAAGAAGAAAAAGAATGGGTTCCCATATATTTGAGCTAGCTAGCCTTGTGATGTGACCTCTCCTTAGCCTCTGGCTATTGAGATGATATTTGTTTTGAATGGCATGATATAACTGTGTGTTTTTATAAAATTTGTTTTGAGATGTTTGAAATGAAATTGTTTGGATTAAAATCTTATAAATCATGTTTTGCATTTATATTTCATGTTCAGTTTAATTTTTGAATAAGTGTGATTTAAATGTTGCATAAATGTTATTTTAGTATGTTGTGCACCACTGAGTCCTAGTACTCAGTGATGGCTGTTATTGCTGTCGCAGATATAGAGACTAGAGGAGCAGCAGAGTGAGCTGCTGAGGATTGAGAAGCTACCTTCTCTGAAGTTTATCGGGTATATTTTATACCCTGATTATAAAAATTATTTTGATATATGTAATGTATGTAAATGTAGGAAATGGTCATCAGCAATTGTATAAAGCTTGTAATAAATTTTGGTTTGGATTTTTCCTAATGTAAATATTTAGAATGATATATCTGAATTGTTTTATCTTTATTGAAATATGAATGGAAATATTTTATTTTAATTTGAATGAAATTGAATTATATTATTTGATAATGTTGAATTTTGGAAGTTGAGAAATGATGTTGAAATTGGTTGGGATGGATGTTGAATTGATGAAGTTAATGAGATAAATTATTAGAAGTGCTTTTTTACAGGTATTTGAAGAACTGTTTTCTTAAAATATAGACGGCACTCTGCCGAAATTTTATAAATTTGCAAAAAAATAAAATAGGATAAAAATCTTAACTAGTTTTCAAACTCTAATTAAATGTTTTAATACTTATTAGAAAATGCTCACTACTTATAAAAGTAAAAAAATTGTTTTAAAATCCCTTGTAGGGTACTTAATGAGTTATCGGTAGGTGAAGTTTGGTAGTTCATTAGGTATTCTACAGCTCATGTTATGCCTTATAGAGGGGTAAGGTGTGACAGCTGGCATTTATCCGTCCATTGAAATTTCACATCTTTCCGAAGCAGCTTAGTCAGTGGAAAAGCCAACATAGAAAACCCTTTCACAAATCGGTAATAGTATCCAGCTAAACTTAGAAAATTACGAATTTCAGTGATATTCCTGGGGGGCTTCCAATTAAGGATAGCTTCTACCTTGCTGGAATCTACCTTGATCCCTTCAGCTGACACAATATGTCCCAAGAAAGAGATTTCTTTTAGCCAAAATTCACATTTCGACAATTAGGCGTATAGCTATTTCTCCCTCAAGGTCTGTAGTACAATCCGCAGATGTCTGTCATGCTCCTCTGCATTCCTCGAATATATCAAAATATCATCAATAAACACCACCACAAACTGGTCGAGATGTGGTCTGAAGATAGTGTTCATCAGATCCATAAAAAGCAGCTGGAGCATTAGTTAACCCGAATGGCATTACCAGAAAATCATAGTGGCCATATCGAGTTCTGAAAGCAGTTTTTGGAATACTATGCTCTTGCACTTTCAACTGATAATAACTAGATCACAAATCAATTTTGGAGAACACTGTTGCACCCTTCAACTGATCAAACAGATCATCAATGTAAGGCAATGGATATCTATTCTTTATTGTCACCTTATTCAACTGTCGGTAGTCAATACATAAGTGGAGAGTGCCGTCTTTTTTCTTAACAAACAACACTGGCACTCCCCAAGGTGACACACTAGGGTGGATAAAGCCCTTTTCAAGTAGTTCTTGCAACTGTACCTTCAACTCCTTCAATTCTTCTGGCTCCATTCTATATGGTGTTATGGAGATTGGATCCACACAAAGCATAACATTAATCTAAAACTGCACTTCTCTTTCTGGAGGTAATCCTGGCAATTCATCAAGAAACACATCTGGAAAGTCATATACTGTAGGGTTGTCCCTCAATGCTGGGCTCCCGACTTGGGTGTCTACCACATGTGCTAAGTATGCTTCACAACCCTTTATGATAATTTTTCTGGCTAGTGCAGCCGAAATGATGTTTGATGGAAATAGCTGCCTCTCCCCGTGTATTACCACATCACTGTAGTAAGAGAGACCAAAAGTGACTGTCTTCAGTCTACAATCAATCATGGCATGATGCCTGGCTAACCAATCCATGCCCAAGATGATATCATAATCTCTGAAGGGCATTTCAATGAGATCAGACAGAAAAGTATGTCCTTGGATCACCAAAGGACAATCCCTATAGATTCTATTGACCCTGACCTCTTGTCCTAGAGGACTTGTTACTAGCACCTCAAAGTCCATTTTCACACACGGAACAATAATGCAATCAATGATGCTGGCACTCACATAGGAATGAGTAGAACCTGGATCAAATAATACAAACACATCTTGATTAAAAGTTGAGAAGGTACCAGCCACAATATCAGATGTCTCAACCTCTTCCCTCTGTCTCATTGTGTAGATTCTGGCTGAAGCACTACCTTACTCTGACTAATTCACTATGCCTTGGCTGCCTGATGAACTACCTCCACCCCTGCCTCTACCTTTGCTAGGTGGTTGTGAACCTCTGGTGGTAAGATTCTGAACTGACCCTTCTGTAGTAGTAGGAGGTGGCCCAGCTCTACAGGCATTGGTGCAGTCTTTGGCAAAGTGTCCTGTGCCTCCGCAGTTATAACAAGTTCCTATGACCTTGTAGCACACCCCACCATGATTTCTTCCATAAGTTTCACATTGACGGGGAAGGTAGGAACTTCTGGTAGTCTGCTAACTAGATAGAGGAGGTTTCTGTGTTGAAAATCTTCCCCTACCAGACTTTTTACCACCCCTGCTATGTCCCCCAAAGTTCTTCCTCTTTCCAGGAGGACCACTGGAACTCTGATCTACTGACTTTCCCTCTTTCTTTTTTTCTGTTTTCTCTGATTTCTTTTTCTCTAGGGCCACTTCTGACTCATTTCTTTCTAATTCAAGTGCTTGAGAAATGAGTTCAGAGAAGTTATTATGTTTGAATCCGACCACTTATAGCCTGAGACTGGGCTTCAAACCGGTTTTAAACCTCTTACATCTTTCCCTGCTGGTAGAAAGGAGACTTCCTACATAGTAGCTCAGGCGGGCAAAATCCCTTTCATATTCTGCCACTAATCTACTTCCCTGTTCAGACTTAAGAACTCCTGTAGCTTCTGGTCCACATAGGCATATGGGACATATTTTTGTCTGAACTCCTGCAGAAAGTCATCCTAGGTTAGCACTGGAGGTTCCACCAAACTATGAGGAATGATTTTCCACCAGTCATATGCATCCCCCTGTAGTAATGACACTGAATACTCAAAGCTTACCTCATTTGTGCAGTGCAATTTCTTAAACACCCTATCCATTCTCTCCAACCATTGTTCTGCCTCTAGTGGATCTACTGTCCCCTTGAACTCAGTAGCCCCATATTTAATCAGCTTGTCATACTGCCTAGCTGAAGGCTGCGGTTGTACCACTAGTGTCTGCAGTGGGGCTTGAGTAGGCATATTACCAGCCATCTGTTGGAACATTGCAGCCATGTGCTGAGCAAACTGAGAAGGGAACTACGGTATTGAGGGGGCTGGTACGGCTGATCCACTCACATTATGAAAGGCTGAGCCTTCCCCTTGTACCTTAGCCTCTATTGATTGATCGACTGAACAGTCCCCTTCTTCCATAGTCAATTAGAGGAAATTATACCTCCTGAACAATAACACAAAGAGATTTCCTCCCGTTAGTGCATATTTATAATGTAATGTACTATATGTATCAAACCATGACATTGAGCAGTTGTACTATGAAGAAAGAATATTGAAATTATAAGTCAAAATAGAATTTAAAAACCAGGCTCTGATATCACTAAAACTTGTCACACCTTACCCCTCCGTAAGGCATAACATGATCCCGTAGTATACCTAATGAATTACCAAACTTCGTCTACTGATAACCCACTAAAGACACTACAAGAGATTTTAAACCTTTTCTTATTTCTTTTTACAGTGGTGAGCACTTTTGACAGGTGTTAATTTTTTTTTAAAGGAAGTGAAATCAAATAACACATCTGAAGTATCAATAATATCTATAAAAATTTTGGCAGAGTGCCATCTGTATTTTGAATAAAATTGTTCTTGAAAAACATGTAAAAAACACTTATAATATAATTGGTCAATTCCAAACTCCAATATGGCTCAACACAAATCAATTTCTCTACATTTGTCAAACTCAATTCAACATCAATTTCCAGCAGTTCCAAAAACTGAGATAAGAAAAATATATTACAACATTTTTACAGGCCAAAATAATTTATAACTTTAGTTTACAACTACTCAAGACCAAGTACAATATATACATACAGTGCACATACATTACAACAAAAATTACAAGGAGATGGTATACTCAATATAGCCGTCAAAATCCCAAAATATAGCACAAGCAACCTACTCTGCTGCTCTGTCTGTCTGTCTACCTGCAACAGTAATAAAAAATCTATCGCTGAGCCAATGTCTCAGTGGTGCACAACATTAAGAAAATGCAATTTAAAACTATAAACCATAAATCATATAAACTGTGGATACTTAAAATCATAGTTAAATTCAAAAGACAGAGAATGTCATAAAGAATTAAACTCCATTTCACAATGTCTCAGTAAATATCAATAAATCACACACACAGCTTAATCATGATTCCAAAGTCCAATTCATCCCAAAAGCCAATGGCTAATGAGGAATAACATAGCTAGCTAGCAATTATATGAGTACTCATCCTATTCATCCTCAACTGGCACACACCTCAACACTTCAGCTAGAGAGGGTATTCAAAGCCAATTCATCCTACTAGACAAGCTAGCGAGGAATTCAATCAAATATACATGATAGTTGTGGTTTCAAACCATTTACAATATTTTTCAAGCAATAAGTATCCATCAAATTCCTTTCAAATAATTTTTCCACAATTTAAGTAATAACATACAAATTGTCATAATTTATTTCAATTGAAAATTTAAAAGAAATAACTGTTGTGCACAAACCTCTGATGAGTAGCCTCTTGGCCTTGACTTAGTGGTTCTTTCCCCTTCTCTGAGTCTTTACTAACTGAAACACACAATTTAAAGTGTTTCAGTACTCAGTTAAATTGTCTCTAGCAATAAGGTTCAATAATTAAATTTATTTAATACTATTGCTTTCATTAGTCAACCTATAATGTTGACGTTTAATGTACTCTAGAGGAATAAATTTTAATATTACCAATATGTCACATTTTATAGTCCTTTAGTGTTGGTATATGTTACTAATTTTTATTTTCAAGTGAATTGCATTTTATTGCAATTTATCGAATTTTGGTATGCTATTTTGACCTAGCCGGATGACCTAGTTTCCTTAGTTTATGGGTTCTAGTCAGAATTACAAACTTGTAGGTCTATGTCTTATTGAACTTTTGCCACAAATTTTAAGACATTTGGAGTTTACTAGACCAAGTTATGGTCATTTTACCAATGCTGGACAGATTGCACTAAAATGACAAACTTAGGTCATTTTTAGGTCATTTCTGATTCTGGCAGTTTTTATACCCGAACTTGTGCAAGCATTTTGACTTACTTATGGTCATTTCTAGATTTTGTGATCTCTATAAAAGATGTACCCTATGTCTAAGCTTTCCATCGGTATAAATTTCAGGTCATTTGGACCTGTTTGGAGTGAGTTATGACCAAAATACTGACTGCTGTTCAAATGGTAAATTTTCAGGTTTGTAATGTCACTAATCCAGATTTGGTCAATTTTCATGTCACTTTCTGGACATAATTTAGGTAGGCTTCCAACATAAAAGTTGGCACATTTTGTGCCTAGTTTCACCTCCAATTGGCCTCATACCAATTGGAGTCACACAATTCCATTTATAGCCTAAAACACATAGTGCCCTTAACACATTTTTAAAGCATCAACCAATCACACATTCAACTAACTATACTTCACTTTCCAAACCTAATTTGCATTTGCATCATACCACAACCATTCATCACTTTACATTATAGTAAATTTGGGTAGAATATAAGCAATTGACAATGCACCATTTACACTTCCATTTCACAATATCCAATTTTAAACAATATATCCACATAACACTCCTAACCATTACATGTAACTTCCATCATCAATTATATAAGCTGCCCCTACATCATCACCACCAGAATTCATCAATAAGTTTCATGATATCATACATAATTTCATGGGTTTAAAGGCTACCCAAAAATGGTAGTTTACTTAGGTATTGAATTTTCCTTACAAACCTTAATTTCAATTGCTCAATTCACACATACACATATAATACATTGGCTAAAACATCTTATGACATTAATCAACATGATTTCCCATCAATTACATGTAAAAGCAAGCTAAAAACTTTGAACTTCCATGGCTGCTGAAAATGGAACACCACCCTAGCTCATCAAAACCTCAACATTTCTTCCATAATTCAACTTATCTCAACCCCAAGACAAACATTAGTGAAGAAAGGGAGAGGAAATGAGCACTTACTTAATTTGAAGCTTGTTAAAAACTCATCAAAACCTTTCTTTCTTGCTTCTTAAATGCTGCCCAAGGTATGGTGATCACTTTTAATGAAGAAACTATGGTGAAATGAAGCTTGGAATGGGAGTGCATGTGGCTTGCTCCATGGACGGCAATGGACCTTTAATGGTGGAATGGTTTTGGCTGGTTCTTAGTGAGAGGTTGAAGATGACTCATTTCAGTCCACTTTAGCTTTTAGGTGTCCCAAATGCTGTTTTAGTGGAGCACTAAATGAATTCTAATAGTTATTTATTCAAAGTTTCTTAATTTTGCAAATTTGTCACCATTCTTCCACTATTTACATTATGTACCACAATTTTAATTTTCATGACATTTTCAAAGTTCAATATCATTTATTTTTAATGGACATTTAGATCAAAAGGCAATTCGGAGTGTCAAATGACCAAAATGCCCCTATTCGGTTTGTATTTTCAATTTTTCAGTGCTACCGATTAACTTCTTGACTCGCCGATTTCTTTAATTTTCGTTTTTGTTTATATTGACTTATTAAATTTTCTTTGACATTTCCAACGTCAATTACACCTCTATAAATGTTTATTTAAGTCTTAAAAATATTTTCCAGGGTTTCCCACGATCCAGGGCTAGTCAACGGTCCTCGCCGCAACTTCCCAGTGCAGTCACCCATCGCTACGATTTTTGGCTCGTTTAACTTAGTTACATTTCATTGCTATTATTTTTCCTTTGTTTTTCTTGTATTTTCCTCTATTATAATTCATTATTTCATGTCTCCTCACTAATGCTTAAGTATAATTTCAGGCATTCTAACTATCCAGACAGAGACTGGTCACCGGAACAATAGAACGCACTACCGAATATAGGGGTGTTACACTGGATAGGTTGCACTAAAATGGCAAACTTAGGTCATTTTTAGGTCATTTCTGATTCTGGTAGTTTTTATACCCGAAATTGTGCAAGCATTTTGACTTGCTTATGGTCATTTCTGGGTTTTGTGGTCTCTACAAAAGATGTAGCCCTATGTCTAAGCTTTCCATCGGTATAAATTTTAGGTCATTTGGACCTGTTTTGAGTGAGTTATGGCCAAAATACTGATTGCTGTTCAAATAGTCAATTTTCAAGTTTGTAATGTCACCAATCCGGATTTGATTAGTTTTCATGTCACTTTTTGTACAGAATTTAGGTAGGCTTTCAACATGAAAGTTGGCACATTTTGTGCCTAGTTTCACCTCCAATTGGCCTCATATCCATTGGAGTGACACAATTCCATTTATAGCTTAAAACACATACTGCCCTTAACATATTTTTGAAGCATCAACCAATCACACATTCAACTAACTACACTTCACTTCTCAAACCTAATTCTACGTTTGTATCATACTAAAAGCATTCATTATTTTACATTATAGTCACTTTGGGTAGAATATAACCAATTGACAATGCACTAATTACACTTCCATTTCACAATATCCAATTCTAAACAATATATCTACATAATACTCCTAACAATTACATATAACTTCCATCATCAAATTACATATATATTCATACTAAATCATATACATATGCTGCCACTTTTAGTACCATAATTTAACAAACTTTTCATGAATTTAAACACTTCCAATCTTCACCATGAGACTGCCCAAGTAACACATATACATCAAGCTTCCATTTTAACTTTTCAAACTTACAATTGAAACTATATACATGGTAAATCACTCCTATACATATAAGCACTTAAATCAACACCTCAAAACACTATTTACATGAAGAAATAATTCATTAACCTTGATATTCCTGTTAGTAGTATGCCCTAGAGCATATCATTTAGTATGTATCTTGTACATATTTTTATTAATAAAAGGCATTTCCACTTTTTCGTTTACATAATATATTTATGTGTAATAGAAAAGGTCCATTGATATTTTGTTAGAAATATTATTCTTAAGTTGTTAAGAATATGAGTGACAATATTTCTAGCACAAAGTATCATAAATAGGTTCACAATCGAGGATACTTCATACTAAGGACAAGACTTATCCAGAAAGATTGTATTCATATTTGTTCCCAAGTTATTTATATGAGATATAAATAAGATGGAATGGTGAGTCTCATGCCATATAACAAATATGATAGGCACTTATAAATGATAAGTAGGCCGAACCAGTGACACTTATGACAAGCACATGGAGTTTACTCTTGTCAATATTTTGTCATAAATTATATCAGTGCATATAATCTTTAGACCTGAGATAGCACAGTTATCTTGTATATAGGTAGTTTGAGTTTGATACTGCTTTCATACTTGTACTGTGTATGGGTATATGGGCATCTGTTGGCTCCTACTAGTTATATATGGAGGTAGGTGTTGATCAAGATGGAATCTGTTCCTCTAAGTAAATATAGATAAAATCATATGTTCATTTAATTGTTCTTGATGTTTCAAGTTCCTGGCCAGGACAGATAGATTTATTCAGAAAAGAGTTTCTGATGAGAAAATCTTTTTAATCAAGAACTGGAATTAAAAGAGAACATAATATTCATAGCAAATGGTGTTTGACATAAACCATGACTCCAGCTTGAGTTAAGATTTTGTAACAGAGAGATTCTAGTGCATGGTAACATATGATTATAGGTTCATTTAAGGTAAACCTTATTACTAATTAGGTGGCCATGACATGCTATGCTAGGTGTTAACCATGGTCTATGAGGTTCATAAAATGATTTAAAGAAATCATTTATGGTAAGAAAGAGTTCTGGTGATATTAAGAGTTGATATCATGTCTCATTGCCAATTAATGATGAGCCTAGTAAGTCACACACATACAGAAGTTATCACCTATTTAAATATGATTTAATTAATTAATTAAAGAGTTTAATTGATTAATTAAATAGGTTTGATTTGCAATTAAATTGCAAAGTCCCTAGCATGACTTGAAACCAAATTTAGATTATTGGATGTATACTATAAATTAAATTTATATTTAAAGTGTTCCAATATGAATTTAATTAATGAGAAATTAATTAATAGAGATTAATTAATTAATTTATATTTGATATAAATTAGAAGAAGAAAAATAATTATTTTGAGTTAAGAACTCAAAATTAAGACACAGGGGCATTTTGGTCATTTCACAGTGTGACACGTGACACCATGAGATGGTGACACATGGGATTACACATAAGCTTGCCAAATGTTTTTTTTTTCATGTAAGATGATTAAAATCAAGATTAAATATAGGTTTGACACTTGGCACAATGTGATTGGGTCACTTAAACCTAGAGCTAATCAAAGGATGACATGTGGCAAGGGTTTAATGTGTTAACCTAGCTATATAAGTGTTGTTATGAACAAGAAAAAACAACCAGTAGCCACTCCTTTCCTTTGTCACGCCATTTTGAGGCTCTCCATCTATTCTTCTTCATCTCTCATCAATTCAAAGGGATTAGCCATCAATCTCTTGAATTAAGAACACTAGAAATCGTTTCTAGTGTCCTGTTTACATCTCTAATCTATTAAAAGGCAGAACTTGAATTTCTAATTAATAGAAAAATCTTTAGAAGCTGTTCAAGGGCTGCCATAGGTGTTCTTGGTGTGGACAAACTAGAGGGACAACATCTGGTGTCCTAAAGACAAATCTCAAAGGCGTAAACACGCTGCAGTGCATCAAGAGGTTAGTGTAATCGTTTTTTATTTAATCTAGGGTTCTAAAATTAATCTGATTAATTTTAAAATCTTAAATGGAAAATACAGATCTAAAAACATATTAAAAGAGTTTTAATATGTTATTTATCATTGAAATCAAATAGATAAAAATAAATCTTGCATGATACATATGACCCTAGGTGAAAATTTTTAAATTCAATAGTATAAACTTGTGTTTTTCACGCTTCCGTTCTTTCAATTCCATGGCTGCTGAAAACAGTACCTTCCAATAACTCATTAAAACCTAAAAGTTTCTTCGTAAATCAACTCACCATAACACCCACACAAACTTTAACAAAGAAAGGATGAAGAAATGGTTACTTACTTCTTATAGACTTCCTCAAAACTCCACTAAATCTCTTCTTTCTTGTTCTCTAAATGCTGCCCAAGGTATGGTGATCACTTTTAATGAAGAAACCTTAACAATTGGAAGCTTGGATCATGGATGGATGGAGGTCCTTCAAGGTTCGGCCATGGAGTTCCATGGAGAATTAGTTTCGGCTGAATGGTGAGAGGTTGAAGATGAGATTGTTTTGTCTAAGAAGGCTTATACATGGCCACTTAAGCATGGTTAGTGGAGCACTAACTTTGCTTAATTATTTAAATAATCCAAAGTTTCTTAATTTTGTAATTATGCCACCAACTTCCACTATTTTTATTATATACCACAATTTTAGTTTTCATGACATTTTCAAAGTTTAATATCATTTATTTTTAATGAAAATTTAGGTCAAAAGGCAACTCGGGGTGTTAAATGACCAAAATGCCCCTATTCGGTTTGTATTTTCAATTTTTCGGTAACACTAATTTTTGTCGGTTCCTCGATTATTAATTTTTCTTTGTACTAATTAATTAATTTTTCTTTGACATTTCCAATGTCAATTACATCTCTATAAATATTTATTTAAGTCTTAAAAATATTTCCTAGGTTTCCCCACGGTCCAGGGCTACTCAACGGTCCTCGCTGTAACTTCCCGGTGCGGATACCCATCGCTACGGGTTTGGCTTGTTTAACATAGTCACATTTCATTGCTCTTACTTTTTCTTTATTTTTCTTGTATTTTCTTCTATTATATTTCATTATTTTATGTCTCCTCCCTAACATTTAAATATAATTTCAGGCATTCTAGCTATCGTGACAGACACTGATCATCAGAACAGTAGAATGCACTATCAAATATAGGGTTGTTACACCTTTTCTATTACACACAAATATAGTATGTAAACGGAAAAATGAAAATGCCTTTTATTAATAAAAACATGTACAAGATACATAATAAATGATATGCTCTAGGGCATACTACTAACAATCTCCTATTAGCACTAGAGCCATTCATTACAATATCTTAGACCCATCTTCTCAAGATGTCGGTCTAGCTGAGTTTGTGACATAGGCTTAGTGAATGAATCAGCTGGATTTTCAGCTGATGCTATTTTCTGCATGGCTACATCACCTCGCCCAACTATTTCTCTAATAATGTGGTAGTGCCTTTCTATGTGTTTTGATTTCTGGTGAGACCAGGGATCCTTACCTGTATGACTACTCCATTGTTGTCACAGTAAAGTGGAACTGTTGACTCAATGAAAGGAACTACTTCAAGTTCTGTCAAAAACTTCTTCCTCCAAACACCTTCTTTTGTAGCATCTGATGCGGCAATATACTTAGCCTCGGTAGTGAAATCTGCAGTCATACTCTGTTTGGAACTCTTCCAATTGACTGCACCTCCATTACAAATAAACACATACCCAGAGGTAGATTTTCTATCATTGATATCTGATTGGAAATTAGAATCAGTGTAACCATCCAATTGCAAGTCACCACCTCCATATATCAAGAATAAATCCTTAGTTCTTCTCAAGTACTTAAGGATATTCTTGACAGCTATCCAGTATTCCAAACCTGGATTGGATTGATACCTGCTAGTCAAACTAATAGCATATGCGATATCCGGCCTAGTACACAACATTGCATACATCAAACTTCCAATAGCCGAAGCATATGGAATCCTGGCCATTTTATCTCTTTCTTCAGGTGTCTTTGGAGACATCTCTTTAGAAAAGTGGATACCATGTCTCACTGGTAACAATCCTCTCTTGGAATCAAGCATGTTAAACCTCTTTAACACCTTTTCCAAGTATAGACTTTGGGATAAACCAATTATTCTTTTCGCTCTATCTCTATAGATGCGAATCCCAAGAATAAAGGTTGCCTCCCCTAAGTCTTTCATGGAGAATGTATTTGACAACCATACCTTTAAAGTTGTCAACATACCTGTGTCATTACTCGTCAATAAAATATCATCCACATATAAGACAAGGAAAGTGATAGCACTATCATTAACCTTCTTATACACACATGGCTCATCCTCATTTTTGATAAAACCAAATGACTTAATGGCTTCATCAAAACGAATGTTCTAACTCCTCGAAGCTTGTTTTAACCCATAGATGGATCGCTTTAGCTTGCATATCTTGGAACCATCTTGGGATTCAAAACCCCTAGGTTGTTCCATGAAAATGTTTTCTTCAATGTATCCATTGAGAAAAGCTGTTTTGACATCCATCTGCCAAATCTCATAATCATAATATGCAGCTATTGCTAATAGAATTCTAATTGATTTAAGTATGGCAACAGGCGAGAAAGTCTCCTCATAGTCGATTCCTTACCTTTGACAAAACCCTTTCGCTACTAGCCTTGCTCTGTAGGTCTCTACCTTTCCATCAGAACCAATTTTCTTCTTGAAAACCCATTTGTTCCCTATAGGTATAATACCTTCAGATGGGTCAACAAGATTCCAAACTTGATTCTTATACATGGAATCAATCTCAGATTTCATAGCATCAATCCATTTTGAAGAGTCTATATCTGATATAGCTTCTTCATAGGTAAGTGGATCATCTCCATGATCAGCTTCTTCATGAGTAGATTCTTCATGAAGAAACCATATCTCACTTGTGGGTGAGATACCCTGGTTGATCTACGAGGAACAGCTGTAGATGTTTCATCAATAGGTGTAAGTTGACCAGACGGATCTATATCCATCTGATCTATTGGTTGGTCAGAATTCTCCAATTCTAACTCTATTTGCCTTCCTTTGCCTCCTTCTTGAACAAACTGTTGTTCAAGAAATGTGGTATCTCTACTTACCATAACCTTTTGTGATGTAGAAAAATAAAAATAATATATAAAACTATCTTTTGGATATCCAACAAATCGACCATTTTCTGATCTGGTTTCCAATTTATCAGTGTTCAGCTTTTTGATATAAGTTGGACAACCCCAAATCTTAACATGCTTAAGACTTGGTTTTTTTCCATGCCATATCTCATAAGATGTGAAAGATACTGATTTTGATGGAATCCTATTTAGAACATGCAAAGCTGATTCTAATGCAAATCCCCAAAAGGAGATTGGCATATCAGTATAGCTCATCAAACTACGTACCATATCTAATAGGGTATAATTTCTCCTTTCAGATACACCATTTAGCTGTGGTGTTCTTGGAGGAGTCGACTGGGAAACAATGCCATGCTCTCTCAAGTATTCATCAAATTCAGTACTCAAGTATTCACCTCCACGATCTTATCGAAGAGCTTTAATACTTTTTCCTGTTTGATTTTCTACTTTAGATTTAAATTCTTTGAACTTTTCAAAGGATTCATGTTTGTATTACATCAAATACGAATACCCAAACCTTGATTTATCATCAGTAAAGGTAATAAAATATTGAAAACCACATCTAGCCATTTCTTTAAATGGACCACATACATCACTATGTATTAGCTCCAAAATATTTTCAGCTCTTAACCCTTGTCCTACAAAGGGTGATCTAGTCATTTTGCCCTGAAGGCAGGATTCACAGGTTGGAGTAGGTTCAGAAACCAAAGAGGATAGAATCCCTATTTTCTCCAGCTTTGCAATCCTATCTTTTGCAACATGGCCTAATCTAAAATGCCAAATATGTTTTGAACTTGAGTTCATTTTCACCATGACATTGCATTCTTTTAGATTGCTATACTCTGGGCAGTTTCGTTTCCAGTGCCCATTAGTCTAGTAGTGGAAACACTTTACTTTGCCTCCATCAGCTTTAGTCTTCCCTTTCTATTTAGCTATTTTCTTAGAAGTACCTGGAATCTGAGGTCTCTTTTTCTTATTGCCCTTTTTCTTGTTGGACTTTCCAGCAGAAGAAGATGCAATCAAAGCTACCTCTTTTCCTTTATTGCCCGGTATATTCTTTTGGGCAATAACCAGCATGTTGAGTAAACCAGCCAAGGTGTATTTCTGCTTAGTCATATGGAAATTTTTCACAAAATTCCCAAATGACTCAAAAAGGGATTGAAGGATCAAATCCATCTGCAGTTGGAAATCCATGTTAAAGTCAAGATGTTCCAGCTGCTCAATCAGTCAAATCATCTTGTGGACATGATCCCCAACATTTTATCCCTTAGACATCCTCATGCGGAACAGCTGTCTAGATATCTCATACATAGCATTCTTGCTGTGCTCACCATACAACTCTTGTAGGTGAAGGAGGATCTCACTCGCACTCTGCATATTTTCATGCTGCTTTTGTAACTCATTACTCATAGAAGCAAGCATGTAACACTTGGCTCTCATATCATGCTCCTTCCACTTGTTCAAAGTTTCATGTTCCTCTTGAGTGGCCTCTGGAGTAAGGGACTAGGAACATTTAAGTCTAAAACATATCCTATATGTTCAAGGTTCAGGACAAAGTTTCAAATTTCTTAGCCAATCAGATAGATTAGGTCCTGTCAACCTATTGCGATCAAGTATGCTTGCAAGGATATTGGATGGTGGTGGTTGTGGTGTGCTCATTATTATCAGAAAATTAACTGTAAAAAATAACCATATTAATTAGTAAATGTATCATGTATTTAACTAAATGATTATGGTCTTTTAATCAAATTGGTCCTCCCACTAACTTAGTGAATCCTACACTTTCAAAGTAGAAAACGGAAATCCTAGTTGGATGGATTTCTAGTGGGTGATTGAATTGTTATAATCCTATTGATCATCCTCAAGCACATCCATTATTGGAATTACAATAAACTATAAGTGAGCAACTCCTTGCCCATCACATCTCATGTGAGGTTAAATCCTTTACCTAGCCCCTAATGCTCAAAATCTCAGGCACATCCATTATTGACTTATCTTGCATTAGTTAAGTTGATCCCATTGAGCCAGTAAACATACAAATAATTTTAATGTCGTCAGGCACATCCATTATTGGCCACCAAACCATTTACATATTTACAACATCTCATGCTTAATAATTATTCTTAAGAAAATCTCTTAAATTAATTGCATCATATGTAAGTATTTAAAATTTATTAAAATAATTGCCTCAATAGAGGGCCCATGTTATAATTACTTTAATTATACCATTTCTAACTTAATCATTTGTTTGGAAGATTTTGTGGTCGTCCTAATTACTATTAAGGTCTCACTTTGCACATTATCCAATTAGCATGCATATATCATATACTTGCATACATTCCCATACATCTCATGCATTCATGGATAATAAATATGGTATGATCATGGACTTTCTAAGAGATTCAATTCTGAGCCATCAAGAATTGAATTAGGGCATTCCTAGGTGCATTTCATTCATTCATATTACAAGAGTTGCTGAAGGAGTACATAATCAACACTTGATCTTGAATTCCTCCCACTGGTCCCACCAATGCTCTTGACCTCCTTGATCTTCTTGCAATCCAATTACATAGTAATCATTGGCATACCAAGGCGAATTTACAAGAACTAAATAAATGAAATTACAACCCAAAAATATTATGACCTTTATAATACATGCCCAAAATAAATTAAAATAAATTAATTAATTTACAACCCAAAGAAACATAAAAGAAATAAATCCAATCACATTGGTCTTTTATTGTCCATGATCATCCATCATGCATATCACTATTTAACAATTAAATAAAACATACATACTTAAATTAAATAGAATATCTAATATTCAACTTAAAAATTCAGATTTGAATATGATTCAAACAAATTTAAAAATTCAGATTTGAATCACATTCAAACAAATTTAAAAATTCAGATTTGAATCACATTCAAACAAATTTAAAAATTCAGATTTGAACTAAAATATAATTGTGTAATTAAAACTCCTAATTAAATATTTTAATTAGTCATGGGCCTCATTATGGGCCTTGGAACCAAGCCCACAAACAAGCCCAAAGCCATACACATGGTTAGATGCACCAAACCATGCGCACCAATGGAGTTCTACTCCATGCCGCCACCTTGACCTTGGAACCAGCAATGAATAATCATCTCATGATAAAATCACATAATTAAATAATATAATCAAGAATCTAAATGGCAAATATAGTGGCTCTGATACCAATTGAAGGAGCGAAAGCATAAAAAACATAAGTTTAGATCATTGAATTTAAAATTTTTCTTCTAAGGTGTCATGCATCATGCAAGATTTATTGTTTATCTATTTGATTTCAATGTTAAACAGCATATTAAAACTCTTTTAATATGTTTTTGGATCTATATTTGTCATTTAAGATATTAGAATTAACAGATTAATTCATTAGAACCCTAGATTAGATCAAGAACAAGTGCACTAACCTTTTGATGCACTACAGTTGTGTTTGGCACCTTTGGGATGCGCCTAGGACACCAGATGTTGTCCCTCTAGCTTATCCACACCAAGATCACCAATGGCAGCCCTTTTGACAGCTTCTCAAGCCTTTCCAATTAATTAGAAATTCAGGTTTTACCTTTTGAGAGGTTACAGATGTATATAGGACACTAGAAATGATTTCTAGTAATTTTAATTCTAGAGAATGTTGGCAATTCTCTTTGAATTGATGAGAGATGAAGAAGAAGAGAGGGAGAGGCTCCTTTGGGTGGCGGCACCAAAGAAGAACAGCAGCTTATAATTTTACTCTTTCATAATAACACATTATATAGCTAGGTCACCACTTAAAACCCTTGCCACATGTCACCTTCTGATTGGCTCTTAGTTTAATTGACCCAACCAAATTTTGCCAAGGGTCAAACTTAGATTTAATCTTGACTTTGATAATCTTACATGATTAAAAGACAAATTGCATACTTATGTGTAGTGCCATGTGTCACCATCTCATGGTGCCACTTGTCACCCTGTGAAATGACCAAAATACCCGTGTGTCTTAATTTTGAGTTCTCAACTCAAAATAATTGTTTCTCTTCTTCTAATCAATTTATATCAAATATAAATTAATTAATTAATTAATCTCTATTAATTAAATTCTCATAATTAAATTCATATTTAAACACTTTTAAATATAAATTTAACTTATACTATACATCAAATAACCCAGATTTGGTTTCAAGCCATGATATGGACTTTGCAATCTAATTGCAAACCAAACCTATTTAATTAATCAATTAAACTCTTTAATTAATTAATTAAATCATATTTAGCTTGGTGATTACTTGTATATATGTGTGACTCACTAGGCTCATCACTAATTGACAATGAGATATGATATTAACTCTTAATATCATCAGAACTCTTTCTTACTATAAATGATTTCTCTAAATCATTTTAGGCAGCTCATAGACTATGGTTAACACCTAGCATAGCATGTCATAACCACCCAATTAGTAATAAGGTTTACCTTAAATGAACCTATAATCATATATTACCATGCACTAGAATCTCTCTGTTACAAAATCCCAATTTGAGCTGGAGTCATGGTTTATGTCAAACTCCATTTGCTATGAATATTATGTTCTCTTTTAATTCCAGTTCTTGATTAAAAGATTTTCTCATCAGAAACTCTTTTCTGATTAAATCTATCTATCCTAGCTAGAAACTTGAAACATCAAGAACAATTAAATGAACATAGAATTTTATCCCTATTTACTTAGGGTAATAGATTCCATCTTGATCAACACCTACCTCAATATATAACTAGTAGGAGCCAACACATTGCCATATACCTATACACAGTACAAGTATGAAAGCTGTATCAAACTCAAACCACCTATATATAAGATAACTGTGCTATCTTAGGTCTAAAGATTATATGCACTGATATGATTTATGACAATGCATTGACAAGAGTAAACTCCATGTGCTTGTCATAAATGTCACTGGTTCGGCCTACTTATCATGTATAAGTACCTATCATGTTTGTTATATGGTATGAGACTATCCATTCCATCTTATTTACATCTCATTTAAATAACTTGAGAACAAACATGATTACAATCTTTCTGGATAAGTCATGTCCTTATTGTGAAGTATCCTCGATTGTGAGCCAATTTATGATACTTTGTACTAAAAATACTGTTACTCATATTCTTAACAACTTAAGAATAGAATTTTTCACACCCTACCCATCTGTAAGGCATAACATGATCCCGTAGTATACCTAATGAATTACCAAACTTCGTTTGTAACATCCCCATTGTATGTGTTTTGTACGTTCTGTTGCTCTAGTGGTCAAATAACAGTCCAAGCAAGTCAGGATGTCTGGAACTACACTTCAGTGATAGTGAACACACATAAAATAATGAAATAAATAAAAAGAAAATACAAGAAAAATCAAAGAAAAGTGAAAGAGAGAAAATGAAGCTAAGTTAAACGAGCCGGCACCACAGCGATGGGTGACTGCACCAGAAAGGCCGTTGCCGACCCCAGGACCACGGGGAAGCCTCGGAATTTAATTTTGAGACATTAATAAAGGTTTATTGAAATTTAATTAACACTATAAATATCAAAGAAAAATTAATAAATTAGTATAAAGAAAAACGAAAAATCGAGAAACAGACAAAAATCGGGAATATAACCCGAAGTAGGGCATTTTGGTCATTTGACACCTAGAGTTGCCTTTTGACCTCAATTTTCATTAAAAATAAATGATATTATACTTTAGAAATGACATGAAAAATTAAAATAGGATACAATGTGTAAATAGTAAAAGAATGGAGCTAAATGTGCAAATAGTGAAACTTTAACTAATTAACCATTAAACTATTACCTAGTGCTCCACTAACTCCTAATTTGGGACAGCTATACAAGTCATTTGTGGACAAAAACCATCATCTTCAACCTTGAGAAATAACCAGCCGAGAGAACTCCATTTAAGACCACCATGGCCGCCCCACATGCAACCTCCATGGGTGCATGATCAAGCCACCATTTTCACATGGTTCCTTCATTAAAGCTTGCCTATTCACCTTGGGGAAGATATTGGCAACAAGAAAAACAAGATTTCGTGAAGTTTTGATAAGCTTCAAAAGTGGTAAGTGTCCAAAACCTCTCCCTTGCTTTAGTAAACCTTGTGTTTAAGGTGAGTATTTTGGTGAAGAGAAATGAAGAGAATAGTGAGAAATGAAATGGTCCATTTTTGGCAGCCATGAATATGTGTTGTATTTGATTTTTTCTTACCTCTAATTGATGGAAATTAAGGTTGATTAACTCAAATGGAGGATGTAGTAAGTTAAAATCTAAGTATGTGCATGCAGTGCTTGAATTAAGGGTGTGAAATGGAACCTTAATGCTTTGGGCAAACTGCCATGTTTGACAGCCTATTAAATCATGAATTTGTGTGTGAATATGAAGTTTATTAATAAAATATGATAGTTTTAAATTATGAGTAGCACATGTAAGTGATATTGAAGTATGAGTATATTGAAGTGTATGTGTAATATTGACATTGAGATATGTTGAATTTTGGTGGAAGTGAATGTTGAACTTAATGGTGAATTGTATGCATTGAGCACTTGAATGTTCTACCCAAAATTGTTTGCTGGAATTGTGTACAATATATATATGGAAGTGTCATTGATTGAATATTGAAGTAATGAGGAGGAGAAGGAATATCAAATTGGAAGTGTATGTGTTTTGTGCAGGTTGTGTATTGATGGTAGTACCTAAATTAGGTTATAAGTGCCAAAATGTGAACCCAATTGGTATGAGGCCAATGGGGGGTGAAAATGGACACCAAATAGGCCAACTTTCATGTAGAAATGTTGCCAAAATTCTGCCTAGAAACTGACCTTAAAAATGACCAAATCCGGAATAGCAACCTTGCAACCTAGATTTTTGACCATATGAGTAGTAATTATTAGGACGACCATAACTCACTCAAAACAGGTCCAATTGACCTGAAATTTTTACCATGGATAGCTTAGATATAGAGCTACATTTCTTATGAAGACACCAAAGCCCAGAAATGACCAGAACTAAGTTAAATAGCTTGCATAAGTTCAGGTACCAAAACTGCCAGGACTAAAAGTGACCTAAAATTGACCAAATTTTGCACTAAAGGTGCAATCTGTCCAGTTTTAGTAAATTGACCATATCTTGGTCTATACAACTCGGAATGACCTGAAATTTTGCCCCGCATGCAATAAGGCATACAACTATAATTTTGCTTCTTTGACCAGAAGCTAAAAACCAAGAGAAATAGGACTTTAAGCTAGACCAATCTAGCACACCAAAAATTGAGAATTTGACATTTACATACAATGATGCTTGAAGCACTTTGGCAATGAATACTAACTTGTAAAAATGGTAAATTGCACTAAATTGGTAGCATATTGAATTACACTATGTGAAATGTTGATACTAGAAATAACTTATCCATAGTACCTAAAAAGGTCAACATATGTATTGACTTATGAATTACATAATAGTTAGTAAACTCTAAAAAGTTGAAGAATTAAACAATTAATTTATAATGTGCCATACTTTGCCTAGTTAACTAGTTTAGATAGGTTAGCTTGCCAATAGGATTTTGATAGCTGTTCTGTAAATGGCTTCATGCCATACTGTGTTTTTACGGCTTATTATGCTGCACTGTGACTTTAATAGCCTACGGCTATACATATTGTATATTTATTTTTAGCTTATCCCCAGATTGACTATATGGCTTTTTAGCCACGCTATTTGCACACTGGGAGACACTTTGTGACCGATGATGTGACGGCGCGAGGTACTAGGTAACCAGTGCCAGTATATCCGTTTATCCAGTCTGGTCAGTATATAGGCTACACAGGCAGTAATTCAAGTACTATTAAATTTAAATAGCTAAATCCAGTCTACTGACATACAGCACTACCAAAAATTAGCAAATATTGAAATGTTAGCAAACAAAAGTAGAATCAACAACTGCAAAGTATATCGATGTTATAAATTCGTAAACACTTCATTTACTTTATTTTAGTGTATATTACTTTATATTTGGCACCACTAAGCAAAATTGCTTAGCGCGTTACTTTTGTAACGCGTAGGTATTGGAGACACAGCTGGGAGCCCAGCAAACCTATGACCGGGTGAGACATCAGATCTGCATAGGAGTCCAGAGTCATCTGCACTGCATTGCATACATGGTAGGACTTAGGATATCTTGTATTTTGTACTTTTATTGTATTTTTGAAATTCGGCCTTGTATTTTGTAATATTATGAAAGCTCTAAAGTTTGTAATATCTTGTACATATTAAATAATATGGAGATTTTCTGGATATATTTAAATTATTATGGACTGTATTATGAAACTGTTTAATGACTGTAAAAGTCTATTGACTTTACTGAGAAATAGAGGCTGTGAAATATTTGAGATTTTGATATTATCATATTAAACTGTTTTTAATAGGTTTGGAAGGACAGTTTGTCCAAAATACAGATGGCACCTTACCAAATTTTTATTACCAATCTTGAAACACTGATTTTATCCAAGTATGAAAATAGTATCAGCATGATATGAATATTACATAAAAGACTTCTTAAAATCAAATTGAGCTCAGGTAATGAAATAATCATAGACTAGGTGTTCCGGCACGCCGTGTAGCACACCTTTCTCGACTATTCTGTAGACAGGTGAGGGGTGTTACATCGTCTACTGATAACCCATTAAATACACTATAAGGGATTTTATACCTTTTCTTATTTCTTTTTACAGTGGTAAGCTTTTTTGACAGGTGTTAAATTTTTTTTGTTTTTTAACTGAAATGAAACCAATTAACAAATCTGAAGTATCAGTAATTTCTTTAAAAATTTTGGCAGAGTGCCATCTGTATTTGAATAAAATAGTTCTTCAAAAACTTGAAAAAAGCACTTCTAATATATTTCTTGTCACACCTTACCCCTCTGTAAGGTATAACCTGATCCCGTAGAATACCTAATGAACTACCGAACTTCACCTACCGATAATTCATTAAGTACACTATAAGGGATTTTAAAACTATTTTCTTGCATTTTGGAAGCGGTGAGCATTTTGGTAGGAATTAAAATCATTTATTCAAAGCTTATAAATTAGTAAAAATTTTTGTCCATTTTAATTTTTCCGCAAATTTTATAAAAATTTCTGCAGAGTACCGTCTATATTTTGAGAAAACAGTTATTCAAAAAACCTGTAAAAAGCACTTCTAATAAATTTTTCATAATTCCCAATCTCCAAATATTCTCAAGTCAATACATCTCAAAATTCTCAAAACAAATTATTTCATATAATTCCATCAATATTGTATGCACAAATTAACTTTACAGATATAAAATCCAAAAAAAAAATATTATTACAATTTATTATATAACTGCTCACTTTACATTGATACTTATGACATTGCAGTATTTACATCAAAATAATTACAAGGGTATAAAGCAATACCCGTACAAAAGGGATCAAGAAGTTCTTCTCAATCCCGCAGCTCACTCTGCTGCTTTTTCCTTGCTCTCATCTGTGATAATAAATTAAACTATCGCTGAGTATAAAAATACTCAGTGGTGCACAATAAAAATTTGAAATACAATACATAAATCATTCATTAACAAAACACAATTTAAATATTTCTCAAATTATCAAAACTCATAATAACACAATTTAGTCAAATAATTTAAGAAACACAGTGTTGCCAATTCATACACAACTTAAGCCATGACAAAAAATTTCTGATCAATACCGTATTGTACACCACGACAAAGCAATCTGCAACCCCACTAATCGAAATCAATGAGGGAGGTGGCTAGCTAGCTAATGAGTACTCATCCGATCTGCAACCTCAACTGGTAAACCAGAGAGGGAGGAAAGATAACCGATCTCACCCCATAAATAGAGGAGGAATAATAAGATACTGTCATGCTAAGTGTGAATCAAAAATCAATTTCAAACATTTTATTCAAATGATTCGTGAAAAATCCAATAAATTTCCAAAGTCATAATTTCATTCACAAGATGGCAACAAAATTCATAATTAACTTCAAATTTTCATAAATCACACTAAATCAATTTTTCAATGACAAAAGGCTCAAATAAGGTTTATTGTGCACAAACCTGACGTGAGTCGCCTCTAGGCCTTGACTCAATCTCTCCGAGCTTTCAAGTCTTTTTCAGCTAAAACACACAGTTTCACAGTGTTTCAGTATCATAACTTAGCATAAATCCAAAAATAAATTTAACTTCACTTTTACCTAGCTCTAATGTGTTGGATTCGACGTTCTCGAAATTTTTGTGTTTCGGGTTACTATTCACTATACTATTCAAGTCAAATTGTTGACTTTCTAAGGCTTAATAGGTATGGGAATTCCAACTTCACCCACATACCACATTTTGGTCACCAAACTTGTTGGTTTTGGTCATTTTTTCAACACTTAAGTCTTTTAGGCAAAATTGTCAATTTTCTGTTTTTTGTGTCTAGGTTGCACTGTTCCATTGGTCATTTTTCTGTTGAAATTTAGCAAAACTTCCTTCATAGAAAATGTTTCCTATTGTCTTAAGTTTATTCTCCTTTTTGAATCACTCCAATTGAAGCTTTGTAGCTCAAGTTATATCCAAATTACGGTTACTGTTCATGCTGCAGAATTTAGTTTTGCAGATTTATTGATCCAACTTCGTTCAGTAATTTGATCAAGTTAAGTCCATAATTTGGTCTAATTTTCTTCATATGAAATGTTCTACTATGACTTAGGTTTCCATCGGTTCAAGAATCACCTAAATCGGAGTTTTCTAGAGAGAGTTATAGCCATTGAAACTTTACTGTTCATATGGCAAATTTGCAGTTCTGCAGATTCAGTGATTCAACTTTGCTCAGTAATTTGATTAGGTTAATGGCATAATTTTGGTTTTTGTTCTTCATGAAAGTTTTAGTTATATATCTCATCTAACTACTGGTAAAATTTCAGATCATTTTGACATGCCTAGCTCGAGTTATGACCAAATGAACAAACACTATTCATTTGGTCAGTTTGTGCAGGGCAGCCTGCAATTTTCCAACTTTGGTCAATTTGTTCACTAGGTTTTAGTCACTTTTTGGGCATGCTTCCTAAATGAAAATTGTGTCATTTAGTGCCTATTTTCATTCCCAATTGGTCCTATACCAATTGGACTTGTAAATTTCATTTTTGGTCCCTCAAAGGAAGTTTTGCAGCATGACCACACTCCCTCCGAATTTGGCTTTAATTCCAACACTTCTAACACACTTAATTAGGTCACAAATGACCATTTCTCACTTCACATTAGGTCAAAGACACCATTTGCAAGTTTTTCACATTTTTGGTCTCTAAACCCTAATGTCCAAAACCCTAAGTTTGTCCAATCTTCGCAATTCATGTAATCTAAATATACAATTCACATATATAATATCTATTCACCAAGATTTCATGTTTAACCTAACTAAATACCATCAAAACCTTAAGTTTCCATGGCTGCCACATTCTCTCTTCCCTTATTTAAGCATGATTTCCTTTATTTCTAAGGCAATTTCATCACACACAAACTTAAATTCATGAATTCAATAAGAGTCTAAACTTGAAATTGCACTTACCTCAATTTATAGATTTCAATCTTCAATTTTTCTCCTCTTCTCTTCTTTCTTTCTTGCTAAATTTCTTTCTCAAGGGAAGGAAATAAGGTTTTATGGAATAATTATGGGAGAAGTTGGGATTTGGTAAGGGTTTCAAAGCTTGAAGACAAACTTTAATGGAGGAATTTCCATGGAGATGAGAGGGAGAGAGTGTAGCGGCTTGGATGGGATAAGGAAGAAGACTAATTAATTTTTTTTTCTTTTCTTTTCTTTTATCTTTTTATGTCTTAGGAAGACCCAAAAATCCATTTAATTAATTATATTAATTATGACTTTTATGATGTCATGCATGATGTCATCACCTTTTTACTTTTTCCTTTTCTTTTTTTTTCTATTTATTTTTCTATTAGTTCTTTAATTTAATTCTCGATTCTGAAATTTTCTTTTCTCCAATTTTATTTGACAGTTAGGTCAGGAGTCAGCTCTCGGGGTCAATTGACCAAATTGCCCCTCGCCGATTCATCCCGGTTTGCAAATAATTCAGTATTTCTTCCGGCTCCCTGACCTAATTATTTGACTAGCTTAACAGTTCTTTTTCGTGATTTTCTTTTTTTCACTGTGTTTGTAATGGTCCTAAGGACCGCATCGTCACATTTTACGGTTCGGAATTTGAGTTTAAAATGACTTCGCAGTCCTTCCCGAGAAGGTCACCCATCGCTGTGACTCTCGGCTCGTTTAACTTCTTATGTTCTGTTTTTCTTGTTTATACTTAACTAATTGGCAATTACTAATTATTTGTGTTTATGGCTTCTCTAGTTGTCTTAAGTATGGTTCTAATCCCCTTAATTGTTCGGTCCGACTCCGATCACCGGAATAGTGAAATATACTAGGCTATACAAATGGGGGTGTTACATTTCTTCAATCCCAAACTCCAATATGGCTCAACAAAATTCAATGTCCTCAACACAATTCAAACTCAGTTCAATATCATTTTCAGCAATTTCAAAGATAAAGGGCAAAATAAATGAGTATTTCAAAAGCTGAAATAAGAGAATTATAATACAACATTTTGATAGGCCAAAATAATTTATAACTTTATTTTACAACTGCTCAAGACTAAGTACAATATATACATCAGTGCACATACATTACAATAAAATTTCAAAAATATAGTATACTCAATATACCCTGCAGAATCCCAAAATGTAGCATAAGCAGTCTACTCTGTTACTCTATCTGTCTATCTACCTGCGACAGTAATGAAAAAGCTATCGCTGAGTAAAATTTACTCAGTGGTGTACAATAATAATTTAAAATGCGGTATATAAAACTTTTATTGACAATTCATAATTCAAATGATTCACAATTTCATGTCACAATTTTCAAAGCTCTTATAACACAAATTCGATCAAACAATTGAATAACATAGTGTTGCCAATCAATAACACAACTTAGGTCATGACACAAACTTTTCCGAACATGCTGTGTTGTACACCACGACAAGACATATTCACCCCACTAATCAAAATCAATGAGGGAGGTAGCTAGCTAGATAATGAGTACTCATCCATGCTCACCTCAGACTGATAAGTCAAAGAGAGAGGAATATAGTCATAATCACCCCATAAATGGAGGAGGAATATAGTGTACCTATCATAGCACTTGTAGGCGTTACATATCGGCGTCCCTGCAAGCTCCTGGGCGGAGAGTCACGCTTCGCCATAGTTCATGCGTGAGAGTTCCCAAGAATCGTAGGCGTTACGTATCACTGTCCCTACTTTGCTCTGATACCACTAAACACATTTTATCTCAAAATTTCCATTTAGAAAGTAGGAAACACAATAATTTCCAAATAAAATTCCCAAAGCCAAAATAATAAAAAATTATTCATAACTCATTTCTCCAAATAAATTTTCTAATAAAAGCAGTGAATATAAAAAGTATTGTACATAGACCTCGGATGAGTTTCCTCTTGGCCTTGACTCAATGTTCCTTATGCTCTTGATTATCCTTTTCAACTAAAACACACAATTTAAAATTTTTCAGTACTCAGTTAAATTGTTTCTAATCATAAGGTTCCATAATTAATTTTTTTTTAATTCTATTATTTTCCTTAGTCAACTTATAATGTTAACCCTTGATGCACTCTAGGTGAATTAGGTTTAATGTTACCAATATGTCACATTTTGTATTTCAATATGCTACCAATATAGTGCAATTTACCATTTTTACAAGTTGGCATTCATTGCCAAATTATTTCAAGCATCATTGCATGTAAATGTCAAGTTTTCAATTTTTGTGTGCTAGATTAGTCTAGCTTAAAGTCCTATTTCTCTTGGTTTTTAGCTTCTGGTCAAAGAAGCAAAATTGTAGCTCTATGTCTTATTGTATTCGGGGCAAAATTTCAGGTTATTCTAAGTTGTATAGACCAAGATATGGTCAATTTACTAAAGCTAGACAGATTACACCTTTAGTGCAAAATTTGGTCAATTTTAGGTCACATTTAGTTCTGGCAGTTTTGGTACCCGAACTTGTTCAAGCTATTTGACTTGGTTCTGGCCATTTCTGGGCTTTGGTGTCTTTATAAGAATTTTAGATCTATGTCTAAGCTATCCATGGTAAAAATTTCAGGTCAATTGGACCTGTTTTGAGTGAGTTATGGTCATCCCAATGACTACTGTTCATATGATCAAAAATCTGGGTTTGTAAGGTTGCCATTCCGGATTTGGTCATTTTTAAGGTCAGTTTCTAAGCAGAATTTTGGCAATATTTCTACATGAAAGTTGGCCTATTTGGTGTCTAGTTTGACCCCCCATTGCTCTCATACCAATTAGGTTCACAGTTTTGCACTTATGATCAAATTTAGGTGCTGCCAATATACACAACCTGCATTTGAACATCACACTTCCAATTTTGACAATCCTCCTCCTTCCAATACTTCAATATTCAATCAATGGCACTTCTATATATATTGTACACAATTCCAGCAAACATTTTGGGCAAAACACTTAAGTGCTCAATGCACACAATACACCATTCAAGTTCAACATTCACTTCCACTAAAATTCAATATATCTCAATATCAATATTACACATACACTTCCATATACTCATACCTCAATATCAATTACACATGCTGCCCACAATTTAACACTATCATATTTCATTAATAAACTTCATATTCACACACACAAATTCATGATATTATGGGCTGCCAAACATGGCAGTTTGCCAAAGCATCAAGGTCCCATTTCAAACCCTTAATTCAAGCACTAACATGCACATACTTGAACATTAACCTGCTACAACTTCCATTTGAGTTAATCAACCTTAATTCTCATCCATTAAATATAGAATAAGTCACTAACCATGCATTTTCATTGCTGCCAAAACTGAGATTCACAAATACTCAATCATTTCCTTAATTTTTCTTAGCAATTCAACTTACCCAAAGCTCAACACAAGGATTAGTGAAGGAAATTGGAAAGATTAAGCACTAACCTCAACTTGAGCTTCACAAAACTTCACAAAATCCTCTCCTTCTTGCTGCCTATCTCTTTCCCATATTGTGTAGACAAACTTTAGTGAAGAAATCAAGTGGAAAAAGGGGCTCACTTCATGGTTGCATGGAGATCCATTCATTCAGCCATGGAGTTTCTTCAATGGACGCTCACGACTGGTTTTTCCCTAAGGTAGAAGATGAATGTTTCTGCTATCCCAAGTGGATTTATAGGTGTCCAAGGATTGAGTTAGTGGAGCACTAACTTATAATTAAATGTTTAATTATTTCAAGTTCCATTATTTACACATTTATCTCCCCTTTTTTACTATTTACATAATGTATCACAATTTAATTTTTATTCATGACATTTCTAAAGTGTAATATCATTTATTTTTAATGGACATTGAGGTCAAAAGGCAACTCTAGGTGTCAAATGACCAAAATGCCCTACTTCGGGTTATATTCCTGATTTTTCGATAACACCAATTTTTGTTAGTTTATCGATTTCTCGTTTTTCTTTGTACTAATTACTTAATTTTTCTTTAATATTTCTAATATCATATATACTTCAATAGATGTTTATTTAAGTCTTAAAAATATTTTTCAGGGTTCCCCGTGGTCCAGGGTTAGTCAATGGTCCACGCCGTAACTTCCCGGTGCGGTCACCCATCGCTACGGTTTTCGGCTCGTTTAACTTGGTTACATTTCCTTGCTATTATTTTTTCTTTGTTTTTCTTGTATTTTTATTTCTTGTATTTCATTATTTTATGTCTCCTCACTAACATTTAAATGTAGTTCTAGGCAACCTAGCTGTCCGGACAGATACTGGTCACCGAAATAGTAGAACGCATTACCGAACATAGGGGTGTTACAGAATTTCTAACAAAATATCAATGGACCTTTTCTATTACACATAAATATATTATGTAAACGGAAAAGTAAAAATGCCTTTTATTAATAAAAACATGTACAAGATACATACTAAATGATATGCTCTAGGGCATACTATTAACAGAGTCTCATGCCATATAAAAAACATGATAGGCACTTATACATGATAAGTAGGCTAAACCAGTGACGCATATGACAAGCACATGGAGTTTACTCTTATCAATGCATTGTCATATATCATATTAGTGCATATAATTTTTAGACCTGAGATAACATAGTTAACTTGTATATAGGTAGTTTGAGTTTGATACTGCTTTCATACTTGTATTCTGTATGGGTATATGGGCATGTGTTGGCTCCTACTAGTTATATATGGAGGTAGGTATTGATCAAGATGGAATCTGTTACCTTAAGTAAATAGAAATAAAGTCCTATGTTCATTTAATTGTTCTTGATGTTTCAAGTTCCTGGCCAGGACAGACAGATTTAGTCATAAAAGAGTTTCTGACAAGAAAATCTAATTAATCAAGAACTGGAATTAAAAGAGAACATAATATTCATAGCAAATGAGGTTTAACATAAACCATGACTCTAACTCGAATTGGGATTTTGTAACAAAGAGATTCTAGTGCATGATAACATATGATTAAAGGTTCATTTAAGGTATTCCTTGTTACTGATTGGGTGGCTATGGCACACTATGCTAGGTGTCAACCATGGATTATGAGATGCCTAAAATAATTTAGAGAAATCATTTATGGTAAGAAAGAGTTCTAATGATATTAAGAGTTAATATCATATCTCATTGCTAATTAGTGATGAACATAGTAAGTCACACACATACACAAGATAATCACCAAGTAAAATGTGATTTAATTGATTAATTAAAGAGTTTAATTAATTAATTAAATAGGTTTAGTTTGTAATAAGATTGCAAAGTCCCTAGCATGACTTGAAACCAAATCTAGGTTATTGGATGTATAGTATAAGTTAAATTTATATTTAAAGTATTTAAATATGAATTTAATTGTGAGAAATTAATTAATGGAGATTAATTAATTAATTTATATTTGATATAAATTGATTAGAAGAGGAGAAATAATGATTTTGGGTTGAGAACTCAAAATTATAACATAAGGGTAATTTGGTCATTTCATAGGGTGACATGTAGCACCAGAGATGGTGACACATGGCACCATAAAAGCTTACCATTTGTCTTCCTATCATGTAAGATGATCAAAGTCAAGATTAAGTTTAGCTTTGACACTTGGCTTAATATGATTAAGTCAATTAAAATTTAGATGCAATATGGTGATGACATGTGGCAAGGGTTTTAAGTGATGACCTAATTATAAAAAAGAAAAGAAAGAAAAAATTTAGCCACCCTCTCCATTCTCTCTATGTGTGGCAGCATCTATTTCTCCCTCTCCTATCTTCATCTTTTCTCATCAATTCAAGGAGAATCACTTCATTCCCTTTGAATTAAAATAGCTAGAAATTGTTTCTCGTGTCCTATACATACATACAACCTCTCTAAAGGTAAGAACCCAATTTATAATTGGTTGGAAAAGGCTTGAAAAGCAAATTGGGGGCTACCCATTGGTGATCTTAGTGTGGACAAGCTAGAGGGACACTTGGGGTCCTAGGTGCTTCCTAAAAGTACCATTCACATCCATAGTGCACCAAATAGGTTAGTGCTCTAACTCCTCTTTTGAACTAGGGTTTAAATGAATTAATTTGTTAATTCACAATCTTGAATGGCAAACATAGATCCTAATACATATTAAAAGTGTTTTAATATGCAATTAGGCATTGAAATTAATTAGGCACATAAGAGATGTGCATGATGCATGTAACCCTAGAAGAAAATTTTTGAAATTCAATGCTCTAATGTAACAATTTCATGCTTTCGCTCCTTCAATTGGTATCAGAGCCACTATATTTGCCATTTAGATTGTTTAATATGAGATTTAATGTGATTTGATCAAAAGTTGATTGATTAATTGCTGGTTGGACCAATAAAAGTGGCGGCATGTGTGTTTGCTCCATGGGTGCGCATGCCTTTGGGCCATTTAAAGTGTGCGCAAGGTTTGGGCTTCATGATGCAATTGTTGTATGACTTAAGGCCCATAATTAGGCCCATACTTAATTAAATTGTTTAATTAAGAACTTTAATCACACAATTAAATTTTAATTCAATTGTTTGAATGAGATTCAAATCTGAATTTTTAAATTTGTTTGAATGAGATTCAAATATGAATTTTTAAATTTATTTGAATGAGATTCAAATCTGAATTTTTAGATTTGTTTGAATAAGATTCAAATCTAAATTTTTAAATTTGTTTGAATGAGATAAAAATCTGAATTTTTTAGTTGAATATGAGATATTCAATTTAATTTTAGTATGTATATTTTATTTAATTGTTAAATGGTAATATGCATGATGGATGATCATGGACAATAAAAGACCAATGTGATTGGATTTATTTCTTTTATTTTTCTTTGGATTGTAAAATAATTAATTTTATTTTGGTGGCATTGTATTATAATTGTTGTAATATTTTTGGATTGTAATTTCATTTATTTGAGGACTTTAAAGTCCATATTCTTATAAATTCGCCTTGGTATGCCAAGGATTACCATGTAATTGGATTGCAAGAAGATGAAGGAGGTCAAGAGCATTGGTGGGACCAGTGGGAGGAATTCAAGATCAAGTGTTGATTATGTATTCCTTCAGCAACTCTTGTAATATGAATGAATGAAATGCACCTAGGAATGCCCTGATTCAATTCTTGGTGGCTCAGAATTGAATCCCTTAGAAAGTCCATGATCATACCATATTATATGTTTATCCATGTATACATGAGATGTATGGGAATCTATGCAAAGTATATGATATATGCATGCTAATTAGATAATGTGTAAAGTGAGACCATAATAGTAATTAAGCCGACCACTATATCTTCCAAACAAATGATTAAGTTGGAAATGGTATAATTAAGGTAATTATATCATGGGCCCTCCATTAAGGCAATTATTTTAAGAAATTTTAAATACTTGTATATGATGTAATTAATTTAAGAGATTTTCTTAAGAATAATTGTTAAGCATGAGATGTTGTAAATATGTAAATGGTTTGGTGGCCAATAATGGATGTGCCTGAGGACATTAAAATTATTTGCATATTTATTGGCTCAATGGGATCAACATAACTAATGCAAGTCAATAATGGATGTGCCTGAGATTTTAAGCATTAGGGGCTAGGTAAATGATTGAATCTCACATGAGATGTGATGGGCAAGGAGTTGCTTGAAGGAGAGAAAGTATGAAAATTATTAGATTAGAACATTGAATTCAAATATTTTCTTCTAGGGTCTCATGCATCATGCAAGATTTATTATATACCTAATTAATTTCAATGTTTAATTGCATATTAAAACCCTTTTAATATGTATTAGGATCTATATTTGCTATTTAAGATTTTTGAATTAATAAATTAATTCATTAGAACCCTAGATTAATACAAGAACATGTGCACTAACCTTTTGATGCACTGTACATGTGTTTGGTACCTTTGTTAGCACCTAGAACCCCAGATGTTGTCCCTCTAACTTGTCCACACCAAGATCACCAATGGCAGCCCCTTGAACAGCTTCTCAAGCCTTTCCAACCAATTAGAAAATAGGGATTTGCCTTTAGAGAGGTTGTAGATGTATACAGGACACTAGAAACAATTTATAGCAATTTTAATTCAAGAGAATATGGGCAATTCTCTTTGAATTGATGAGAGATGAAGAAGAAGAGAGGAAGAGAGAATATGGGTGGCGGCACCTTTTGATAAAAATTAGAATGTTATTTTGTTCTTTCATTCTTTCCCTTTTATAATTAGGTCATCACTTAAAACCCTTGCCACATGTCATCACCTGATTGCACCTTAATTTTAATTGACCTAATCACATTAAGCCAAGTGTCAAAGCTAGATTTAATCCTGACTTTGATCATCATACATGATTGGAAGACAAATGGCAAGCTTATATAGTATCATGTGTCACTATCTCATGGTACCACATGTCACCCTGTGAAATGACCAAATTACCCTTGTGTTGTAATTTTGAGTTCTCAGCCCAAAATAATTATTTCTCCTCTTCTAATTAATTTATATCAAATATAAATTAATTAATTAATTAATCTCTATTAATTAATTTCTCATAATTAAATTCATATTTAAACACTTTAAATATAAATTTAACTTATAATATACATCCAATAACCTAGATTTGGTTTCACGCCATGCTAGGGACTTTGCAATCTAATTGCAAACTAAACCTAATTAATTAATTAATTAAACACTTTAACTAATTAATTAAATCACATTTAACTTGGTGATTACTTGTGTATGTGTGTGACACACTAGGCTCATCACTAATTGGCAATGAGATATGATATTAACTCTTAATATCATCAGAACTCTTTCTTACCATAAATGATTTCTCTAAATCATTTTATGCACCTCATAGACCATGGTTAACACCTAGCATAGCATGCCATAGCCACCCAATTAGTAATAAGGAATACCTTAAATGAACCTATAATCATATGTTACCATGCACTAGAATCTCTCTGTTACAAAATCCCAAATTGAGCTGGAGTCATGGTTTATGTCAAACCCCATTTGCTATGAATATTATGTTCTCTTTTAATTCAAATTCTTGATTAAAAAGATTTTCTCATTAGAAACTCTTTTCTAATTAAATCTGTCTGTCCCGGCCAGGAACTTGAAACATCAAGAACAATTAAATGAACATAGGACTTTATCCCTATTTACTTAGGGTAACAGATTCCATCTTGATCAACACCTACCTCCATATATAACTGGTAGGAGCCAACACAAGCCCATATACCCATATACAGTACAAGTATAAAATGTGACACCCCTTACCCGTCTACAGTGTAGCTGAGCAAGATATACCACGCAGTATACCGAAACACCCTATTTTAATACAATCATTTTTATTCTTCTTAATTTATTTTTTTTCATAGTTATGAAGTACAATTTGTGAAATGTAATTAATTTCAGTCATTTATTGAAATCATAAATTTATTTGAGGTTCCGCAAATTTTATAGAAAATCCAGCAGAGTGTCGGCTAAAAATGGATAAAACAGTTCTTCGGAACCTGTGAAAAGCACTTCCAAAATTTTCAATCATTCCCAAACTTCATTTCAACAACAAAATCCCAATATTTCTCATATATACTCCCATTCTCATTCATTCATTTCATATGAAATTCATATAAAAGTCATAAATAAATATTCACTTGTTCATTCATAAACACAATTTCCATAATGTCATAAGTCTTAATTACACATGAGAAAAAAAAAAGTTAATTACAAAATGCCAAAATAAAACCTAGTGTCCTATCAATGCACTGATGACAGTGAGGTGACAGGGACACTATGCAAAGCTGCAGAAGATCTCACCCAGTCTGTGGTCTACTGGGCTCTCGGTCGGTCTCTCCAGAACCTACGTGTGGCAAAAAGCAAAACGCTAAGCAATAATGCTTAGTGGTGTCAATAATAAAATAAAAAGAAATAATAGAAAATAAATATGCAGTGCATGTTCTGATGTCTTATGCAGACAATTTTTTTTATCATTATTGGTAATCTTATTTATTTTGTATTTGTTATATTCATAATTTCATTAAATTTATCCACTTCCATTTTTAGTTGCCCAAGTAACCTATACTGGATGACTGGACTGCATAAACGGGTAAACTGGCACTGGGTATCAAGTACCTCGGGCCGTCACACCATCGGTCACATATGTGTCTCCCGGTGTGTAACAGAATAGCTAATAAGCTGTAATGACATTAGGCACAACACCAAGTCTCAACACAATGTCAAAATGGCTAAAAGCCATGAAATCACAGAATGGCATAATGCCATATGCAATACTGCTAACTGAACCCTATTGGCATGCCAACCTATCCAAACCAATCTTGTTAGGTGTACTAGGGCATGTTACACTTTTAAACTTTACAATTCTTGAAATTTAAGTTTAGGTGTTACTATTTATTTTATTAGTCAACTAAAATGTTAACTTTTGCATAGACAATAGGTACATTGGTTCTAATACTCCCAACATACCACATTTTGCATTCTAAAATTATTGGTATTGGTTGCTAATACCATTTCTAAGCTTAGAGTTAGTTGTTCAAAATTTTTAGATTTCAAGCCTTGTGTTTACTGTTCCATTGGTCATTTTTACAGTAAGAATTTGGCAAAATTGTCTTCATCAAAGTTGTTACTTATTTTGTCTAGTTATATTTCCTTTTTTGAATCACTCCATTTGGAGTTTTGTAGCTCAAGTTATGGCCTAAACACCATAACTGGCCGGATTGGACAGAATCCGAAATTCTAGGCAAAACTGGTTCTACCAAATTTGGTAACCTAAGTTTGGTTGGCAATTTGACTAGGTTATGATCAGAATTTGGATTTGTATTCCTCGTGAAAGTTTTAGGTCTATGTCTCAGCTTTCTTCTGGTAAAATTTTAGGTCAATTGGACCTTTCTACACTGAGTTATGACCAAATGAATAAGCACTATTCATTTGGTCATTTTACCAAGACAGAATGCAAGTCACCCAGATTAGGGCAATTTTTAGGTTAACTTAGTTTGGTTTTCTGGGCAGGGTCTCTTCACCAAAGTTGTGCTATTATGTGTCTAGTTTTATGCCCAATTGGTCTTGCACCAATTGAACCTCTACAACTCCATTTATAGCTACCCAAACCTGCTAGACTCATGCTCAGTCTTGCAGGTCAGCCAAGGCAGCTCACCCATACATAAATGCCAAGCCTCAACTCACTTCAATTCCTCATCATACACAGCCAAATGGTCACTAATTGAACATTTAAACTTTAATTCACCAACACATGAAAAAAATCCAAGTTTTGTGCCTCAAACCCTAACTCCAACAACTAAAATTTTTATACACATACAATCCATGAATTTCAACACCAACATCATGTTCAATGGCAGCCATACACAAAATTTTTAGAACAAATTGGCACTAACCTTGACTTAGGCACTTTCCAAGGCTTCAAAACTTCACTTTCTTCCCTTGTTTTTGCTGTCCAAAGCTTGCTCTAGGTGTGAGGATGAGTTCTTATGAAGGGAGGTTAGGGTTTTGAGGTAGTTTGATGGGTGAACCAAAGCTTGGAAAAGCTTTAATGGAGTTTTCCTTCCTCTCTCTCTCTCTCCACGTTTTTTGGCTGCCCAAAGGTTGAAGAAGCAACTGATTTTTCTTTTTTTTTTCTGCCCATTAAGTCATTTTAAATAAGTTAATGCCATGTGTCAAAGTTTGATTGGGTGGGAGGATTTTTAATGACATCATAATGATGTCATAATTCTAATTCCTTTAATTTTCTTTCCTTTTCTTGTCTACTAAATTTCAATTTAATTTTTAGCAATATTTATTCACATATTATGTTATAATAATTATTTACTTAACTGGACAAGTCAGCCAAAAATCATCTCTAAAGACGAAATGACCAAAATTCCCTCCGTTTGGCTTAACAGACTAAAATTGTCTGTACCGATTGAAAAAATTTTTCTAAGCATTTTCTTGGCATTCTAATGTCATAGAAACCTCAATGACCCTTCTCTGGAGTCTTAAAAATTATTTTATGAATTTTTTCCTTAGTCTAGGGCTCCTAGTTGCGAGAACCGCAACTTCTCACTAGGTTACCTATCGCTTGGGCACCGGCTCATTTAACTTGATTGTATTTTATTTCTAAAATTTTTTCTAAATTTTTCTTATTAATATTTGAGTTAATTATGGTTCCTCACTTTAGTTTAAATATTTTTTCAAACGTTTTAACTGTCAGGACCGACACTGGTCACCGGAATAGTAGAATGTACGGAGTCGCTATAGGGAGGGTGTTACAACTCTTCCCCTCTAATTTAAATTTCGTTCTCGAAATTTACCTGATGTAAACAGTTGAGGGAACTGTTGCCTCATCGTCTCTTTACTTTCCCAAGTTGCCTCCTCGGTGTTGTGGTGCCTCCAAAGCACTTTTAGTAGTGGAATCTGCTTATTTCTCAACTCTTTCACTTCCCGACCCAGGATCCGTATGGGTTCTTCTTCATATGTCAAATCCGGTTGTACTTCAATTTCTTCCATGGAGATGACATGTGAAGGATCTGAGCAGTATCTTCTTAACATAGATACGTGGAACACATTGTGGATCTTGTCCAGCTTTGGTGGTAAAGCTAGCCTATAAGCCACTGGACCCACATGTTCAATGACTTCATATGGGCCAATGAACCTAGGGCTTAACTTACCTTTTCTTCCAAGCCTTAGTACCTTCTTCCACAGTGACACCTTGAGGAACACTTTGTCACTAACCGCATATTCTATTTCTTTTCTCTTCAGGTCGACATAAGATTTTTGTCTATCTGAGGCAACCTTCAGATTGGCTTTGATTATCTTTACCTTCTCCTCAGTCTGTTTCACCAGGTATGGCCCTACCAGTTTATCTTCGCCCAATTCAATCCAGCACACTAGAGTTCTACATTTCCTCCCTTACAATGCTTCATACGAGGCCATTTGGATGCTAGCTTGGTAGCTATTGTTGTATGCAAATTCTGCCAGTGGGAGGTATCTATCCCAACTTCCCTCAAATTCAATGACACAACTCCTTAGCATATCCTCAAGGACCTGACATATATTTCACATTATTATTACCATTTCAGTTCAATATGTGTATTAGTTCAATTAGTTTCAATTGTTTACCTGGATTACTCTTTCTGATTGCCCATCTGTCTGAGGATGGAAAGCTGTGCTAAAGTAGAGTTGTGTACCCAAGGACTCATGCAACTTCTTCCAAAATCTCGATGTAAACCTTGGGTCTCGATCAGATATGATGGAAAGTGGAATTCCATGCAGTCTAACTATCTCACTGATATACAATTCTGCTAACTTCTCTAATGAGTAGTCACTCTTTATTGGCAGAAAGTGTACTGACTTCGTCAATCTATCTACTATCACCCATACTGCATCATGCTTCTTCTAGATGAGAGGTAGACCACTTACAAAATCCATGGTGACCCGATCCCATTTTCATTCAGGTATGCGTATAGGCTATAGTAAACCCAATTGAACTTGATATTCTGCCTTGACTTGTTGACATGTCAAGCATTTAGTCACATAGTCAGTTATGTCCTTCTTCATACCAGGCCACCACTACTGAAGTTTCAGATCATGATACATTTTTGTACTTCCTGGGTGCATAGCATAAACACTGGTGTGTGCCTCTTTCAGAATACTGGCTTTCAATTCCCTATCATCTGGTACACATACTCTTCCTTTGTAGTACAGACACCCATCTGCCTTCACCTCATAGTCAGTTGCTTTTCCTTCTGAGATTTTACTCATAATAGCCTTTAGCTTCTCATCAGCCTTCTGCCCATCTAAAATCAGCTGTAGCAGGTTTGCCCTCACTTGCAACTCAGCCAAAATAGCTCCATCTCGAGCCAAGGATAGACGGGCATTCAATGATCTCAAAGCTGTGATGGATTTTCTGCTCAAAGTATCGGCAACTACATTTGCCTTCCCAGGATGGTAATCAATCACACAATCATAGTCCTTCAGGAACTCAATCCATTGCTTCTGTCTAAGGTTGAGCTCCTTCTGGGTTGGCAAGTATTTCAGACTCTTGTGGTCTGTGTAAATGTAGCACTTTTCACCATATAAGTAGTGCCTCCATATCTTCAGTGCGAAGATAATTGCTGTAAGTTCTAGATCATGGGCAGGGTAATTCTGTACATGTGGCCTTAGTTGCCTGGAATCATAGGCAACCACCTTCCCCTCTTGCATCAATACACACCCTAACCCATTATGAGAGGCATCACTGTAGACCACAAAGTCCTTTCCCGACACTAGCTGTGTTAACACTGGTGTCTCAGTCAACATAGCCTTCAACTTCTCAAAACTGGTCTGACACTTGTCATTCAAGTCAAATTTGACATTCTTGTATAACAACTTGGTCATTGGAGCAGCTATTAAAGAAAATCCCTTCACAAATCTTCTGTAATACCCAGCTAGCCCCAAGAAACTTCTGACCTTAGTTGTATTTCTGGGAGGCTTCCATTCCATCACTGCTTCTATTTTCTTGGGATACACCCTAATCCCATCAGCTGACACTATGTGCCCAAGGAATGCAATCTCATTTAACTAGAAGTCACACTTGGACAACTTAGCATATAGTTTCTTTTCTCTCAGGGTTTGCAGAACAATCCTCAAATGCTCATCATGTTCTTCCCTTGTCTTGGAATACACCAAAATATCATCAATAAAGACCACTACGAATCGATATAGGTATGGATGGAAGATACTATTCATAAGGTCCATGAACGCCACTGGTGCATTTGTTAGGCCAAAGGGCATCACCAGAAATTCATAATGCCCATACCAGGTCCTAAATGTAGTCTTTGGCACATCTGCATCCTTCACCCTTAACTGATGATACCCTGATATGAGATCAATTTTAGAAAATACTCTTACTCCCTTCAACTAATCAAACAGATCATCAATTCTAGGCAACGGATATTTGTTCTTCACTGTCACTTTATTCAACTGTTGGTAATCGATGCACAACCTTAAAGTCCCATCCTTCTTTTTCACAAACAGCACTGGGGCTCCCCATGGTGACACACTGGGGTGTATGAACCCCTTATCCAGCAACTCCTGTAACTGAATTTTTAGTTCCTTCAATTCTGTGGGTGCCATCCTATAAGGAGCAATAGAGATTGGTGCTGTACCCAGTAGTATCTCAATAGCAAATTCGATTTCCCTTGCTGATGGCAATCCAGGCAATTCTTTAGGGAACACATCTGGGAAGTCTCTTACTGTGGGTATGTCACACAGATCTGGATTAGCCTACCTAGTGTCCACCACATGTGCTAGGTAGGCTTCACAGCCTTTTCTCATCAGTTTTCTTGCAACTGTGGCTGAGATGACATTGGATAAGAAATCTGTCCTTTCCCCTACAACTGTAATCTCATTACCCTTAGGAGTTTTCAATGAGATCCTCTTCAACTTACAATCAACCATTGCCTGATGACAAGACAACCAGTCCATTCCCAAAATCACGTCAAACTCATGGAAAGGTAACTCAATCAGGTCTGCCAAGAATTCATACCCCTGAATCCTTAACGGGCAACCCTTGTACACTTTGTTCACCACTACACTATGGCCCAATGGATTAGTGACCAGAATGTTTTGGTCACTCTCCCCTACCAATATCCCCCTTTCTATGGGTAAGTTGATGCAGATGTATGAATGAGTGGATCCTGGATCCACCAATGCATGCACAAATGTATTGTAGAGGGAGAACTTACCCCTGATGATGTTTGGGGCATCTTGCTCCTTCTGATCTCTCATGGCATAGGCTCTGGTAGGTGGTTTGCCCTCAGGCCTCTCTGCTGGCTTAGATGCAGGCCTCTGTGATGGTCCCACTGCTTCAGATTTGCCAGATTTCCTACCCCTTTGTGGTGCAGGAGCAGGTCTGTCTGCTCGTGTTGGAGCAGCTGTAGTAGTTCTGCGTGGACAGTTCCTCAACTGATGCTCTGTTGACCCACACCTTAAGCAGGCACCAGTCACTCTCCAACACTCCCCCTTATGCCACTTCAAACAATGTAGACATGCAGAAGATGCTGGGGCTGGTCCCCTAAACCCCGTCCTTGGAGAGCTGCCCACTGATGGTGTGGATTGACCTCTCCTAGGGGTGAACAGTGGCCTGGGCCCTTGAGACTGATCCTGACCTTGAGGTTGACCTGAACTCTGTGCAGGTGGACCTTTAAAACTTTTTCCTAGTGTATGAGATGAGCTAGACTGACTCGAGCCCTCTTCTGCTATCTTTGTCTTTTGATCTGCTCACTTATTCTAACCTTTTCAACTTTTATTGCAGCTTCCACTAATTTTGTGAAGTCTATGATTCCCAAGGCAGTAATCATGATCTTTATGTTGTCATTTAATCCCTCTTCAAATCTTTTACACCTCTTAGTTTCATTAGGGACTATCTCCCTTCCATAACAACTCAGTCTGACAAATTCCTTTTCATACTCTGCCACTGTCAGCTGTCTCTGCCTCAAATTAATGAACTCTCTTCTTCTCTCTTCCAGGTATACACTACGCACATATTTCTTCTTGAATTCTGAGAGGAAGAAGTCCCAAGTTATTACTTCTGGCTGTACTTCACTGGACACCGTATCCCACCATTCATATGCATCATCTTGCAACAGAGATATAGCAGCTTCTAGGTTTTGCTCTGGAGTGCAGTGGAGTTGTTTTAAAACCCTTCCTGCTCATTCAACCAATTTTACCGCAATGTAATCATCTTCTCTCTTGCCAAAGAAATTCACTGCTCCAAATTTTCTCAGTCTTTCCAGGTGTGATTTCTGTTGTGGAGGTGGTGGTGGTAATGGCATTACCCCAGCCATTTGTCTGAAGAATTCGGCCATTTGCTGGAACATGGCCTCTGGAAGCTGAGCAAGCTCTGCTTGCGCTAGCGGAGCAGGTTCTCCCCTACCCCCAGTCTCAGCTGCTGCAGGTGGAGCATGACTCTCCACTTCCTGCTCAACTGCCCTCTGAGATGAAGGGTCCATATTCTATTTAACAAAGACAAAAGATCTGCATTAGTGTCACCTCGATTCTTACAAATGCAATGCATAGTATGGACTCAATCTAGCCCATAAATGCCTAAACCGTGCTTTGATACCACTAAATGTGACACCCCTTACCCGTCTACAGTGTAGCCGAGCAAGATATGCCACGCAGTATACTAGAACACCCTATTTTAATATAATCATTTTTATTCTTCTTAATTTATTTTTTTCATAGTTATGAAGTACAATTTGTGAAATGTAATTCATTTCAGTCATTTATTTAAATCATAAATTTATTTGAAGTTCCGCAAATTTTATAGAAAATTCGGCAGAGTGCCGGCTAAAAATGGATAAAACAGTTTTTCGGAACTTGTGAAAAGCACTTCCAAAATTTTCAACCATTCCCAAACTTCATTTCATCAACAAAATCCCAATATTTCTCATATATACTCCCATTCTCATTCATTCATTTCATATGAAATTCATATAAAAATCATAAATAAATATTCACTTGTTCATTCATAAACACAATTTCCATAATTTACATCAATACTAAAATACATTACATAAGTCTTAATTACACATGAGAAAATAAAAGTTAATTACAAAATACCAAAATAAAACCTAGTGTCCTACCAATGCACTGATGACAGTGAGGTGACACGGACACTATGCAGAGCTGCAGAAGATCTCACCCAGTCTGTGGTATACTGGGCTCTCGGTCGATCTCTCCAGAACCTACGCGTGGCAAAAAGCAATGCGCTAAGCAATAATGCTTAGTGGTGCCAATAATAAAATAAAAAGAAATAATAGAAAATATATATACAGTGCATGCTCTGATGTCTTATGCAGACAATTTTTTTTTATCATTGTTGGTAATCTTTTTTATTTTGTATTTGTTATATTCATAATTTCATTAAATTTATCCACTTCTATTTTTAGTTGCCCAAGTAACCTATACTGGATGACTGGACTGGATAAACGGGTAAACTGGCACTGGGTATCAAGCACCTCGGGCCGTTACACCATCGGTCACATATGTGTCTCTCGGTGTGCAACAGAACAGCTAATAAGCTGTAATAACATTAGGCACAAGACCAAGTCTTAACACAATGTCAGAATGGCTAAAAGCCATGAAATCACAGAATGGCATAATGCCATGTGCAGTACTGCTAACTGAACCCTATTGGCATGCCAACCTATCCAAACCAATCTTGCTAGGTGTACTAGGGCATGTTACACTTTTAAACTTTGCAATTCTTGAAATTTAAGTTTAGGTGTTACTATTCATTTTATTAGTCAACTAAAATGTTGACTTTTGCATAGACAATAGGTACATTGGTTCTAATACTCCCAACATGCCACATTTTGCATTCTAAAATTGTTAATATTGGTTGCCAATACCATTTCTAAGCTTAGTGTTAGTTGTTCAAAATTTTCAGATTTCAAGCCTTGTGTTTATTGTTCCATTAGCCATTTTTACAGTAGGAATTTGGCAAAATTGTCTTCATGAAAGTTGTTCCTTATTTTGTCTAGTTACATTTCCTTTTTTTAATCACTACATTTGGAGTTTTGTAACTCAAGTTATGGCCTAAACACCATAACTGGCCGGATTAGACAGAATCCAAACTTCTGGGCAAAACTGGTTCTGCCAGATTTGGTAACCTAAGTTTGGTTGGCAATTTGACTAGGTTATGATCAGAATTTAGATTTGTGTTCTTCATAAAAGTTTTAGGTCTATGTCCTAGCTTTCTTCTGGTAAAATTTCAGGTCAATTGCATCTTTCTACACTGAGTTATGACTAAATGAATAAGCACTGTTCATTTGGTCATTTTGCCTAGGCAGAATGCAAGTCATCCGAATTAGGGCAATTTTTAGGTTAACTTAGTTTGGTTTTCTAGGCAGGGTTTCTTCACCAAAGTTGTGCGATTATGTGTCTAGTTTCATGTCCAATTGGTATTGTGCCAATTGAATCTCTACAACTCCATTTATAGCTTCCCAAACCTGCTGGACTCATGCTCAGTCTTGCAGGTCAGCCAAGGCAGCTCACTCACACACAAATGCCAAGCCTCAACTCACTTCAATTCCTCATCATACAAAGCCAAATGGTCACTAATTGACCATTTAAACTTTCATTCACCAACACATGAAAAAAATCCAAGTTTTGTGCCTCAAACCCTAACTCTAACAACTAAAATTTTTATACACATACAATCCATGAATTTCAACACCAACATCATGTTCAATGGCAGCCATACACAAAATTTTTAGAACAAATTGGTACTAACCTTGACTTAGGCACTTTCCAAGGCTTCAAAACTTCACTTTCTTCCCTTGTTTTTGCTGTCCAAAGCTTGCTCTAGGTGTGAGGATCAGTTCTTGTGAAGGGAGGTTAGGGTTTTGAGGTAGTTTGATGGGTGAACCAAAGCTTGGAAAAGCTTTAATGGAGTTTTCCTTGGTCTCTCTCTCTCCACATTTTTTGGCTGCCCAAAGGTTGAAGAAGCAACTGATTTTTCTTTCTTTTTTTCTGCCCATTAAGTCATTTTAAATAAGTTAATGCCATGTGTTAAAGTTTGATTGGGTAGGAGGATTTTTAATGACATCATAATGATGTCATAATTCTAATTCCTTTAATTTTCTTTCCTTTTCTTGTCTACTAAATTTCAATTTAATTTTTAGCAATATTTATTCACATATTTTGTCATAATAATTATTTACTTAACTGGACAAGTCGGCCAAAAATCATCTCTAAAGATGAAATGATCAAAATGCCCTCCGTTTGGCTTAACAGGCTAAAATTATCTGTACCGATTAAAAAAAAATTTCTAAGCATTTCCTTGGCATTCTAATACCATAGAAACCTCAATGACCCTTCTCTGGAGTCTCAAAAATTATTTTATGAATTTTTCCCTCAGTTTAGGGCTCCTAGTTGGGAGAACCGCAACTTCCCACTAGGTTACCTATCACTTGGGCACCGGCTCATTTAACTTGGTTGTATTTTATTTCTAAAATTTTTTCTAAATTTTTCTTATTAATATTTGAGTTAATTATGGTTCCTCACTTTAGTTTAAATATTTTTCCGGACGTTCTAACTGTCAGGTTCGACACTGGTCATCGAAACAGTAGAATGTATGGAGTTGCTATAGGGAGGGTGTTACATAATAGCAGTATCAAACTCAAACCACCTATATATAAGATAATTGTGTTATCTCAGGTCTAAGGATTATATGCACTGATATGATATATGACAATGCATTAACAAGAGTAAACTCTATGTGTTTTTTATATGCGTCACTGGTTCGGCCTACTTATCATGTATAAGTGCCTATTATGTTTGTTATATGGCATGAGACTCACCATTCCATCTTATTTATATCTCATATAAATACATTGGGAACAAACATGATTACAATCTTTCTGGATAAGTCATATCCTTATTGTGAAGTATCCTCGATTGTAAACCAATATATGATACTTTGTGCTAGAAATACTATCACTCATATTCTTAACAACTTAAGAATAGAATTTTTAACAAAATATCAATGGACCTTTTCTATTAGACATAAATACATTATATAAATGGAAAAGTGAAATTGCCTTTTATTAATAAAATATATACAAGATACATACTAAATGATATGTTCTAGGGCATACTACTAACAATCTCCCACTAGCACTAAAGCCATTTATTACAATATCTTAGACCCATCTTCTCAAGATGTCGGTCTAACTGAGCTTATGACATAGCCTTAGTGAATGGATTAATTGGATTTTCAGCTGATGCTATTTTTTGCATGGCTATATCGCCTTACCTAACTATCTCTCTGATAATGTGGTAGCGGCTTTCTATGTATTTGGATTTCTGGTGAGACCGAGTTTCCTTATATCCAAACAGTCTCTTTTGTAGCATCTGATGCAACAATGTACTCGGCCTCTGTAGTGGAATCAGTAGTCGTACTCTATTTGGAGCTCTTCCAACTGACTGCACCTCCATTACAAATGAACACAAACCCAGAGATAGACTTTCTATCATTGATATTTGATTAGAAGTCAGAATCAGTATAACCATCCAATTGCAAGTCACCACCTCCATAAATCAAGAATAAATCCTTAGTTCTTCTCAAGTACTTAAGGATATTCTTGACAGCTATCCAGTGTTCCAAACCTGGATTGGATTGAAACCTGCTAGTCAAACTAACAGCATATGCGATATCCGGCCTAGTACACAACATTGCATACATCAAACTTCCAATAGCCAAAGCATATGGAATCCTGGCCATTTTATCTCTTTCTTCAAGTGTCTTTGGAGTCATCTCTTTAGAAAGGTGGATACCATGTCTCGCTGGTAACAATCCTCTCTTGGAATCAAGCATGTTAAACCTTTTTAACACCTTTTCCAAGTATAGACTTTGGGATAAACCAATTATTCTTTTCACTCTATCTCTGTAAATTTGAATCCTAAGAATATAGGTTGCCTCCCTTAAGTCTTTCATGGAGAATGTATTTGACAACCATACCTTGAAAGTTGTCAATATACCTATGTCATTACCTATCAATAGAATATCATCCACATATAAGACAAGGAAAGTGATAGCACTATTACTAACCTTCTTATTTACACACGGCTCATCCTCATTTTTGTTAAAACCAAATAACTTAATGGCTTCATCAAAGCGGATGTTCCAACTCTTCGAAGCTTGTTTCAACCCATAAATGGATCGCTTTAGCTTGCATACTTTGGAGCCATCTTGGGATTCAAAACCCCTAGGTTGTTCCATGAATATGTTTTCTTCAATGTATCCATTTAGAAAAGCTGTTTTGACATCCATCTGCCAAATCTCATAATCATAGTATGCATATATAGTTAATAGAATTCTAATTGATTTAAGCATGGCAACAGGTGAGAAAGCTTTTAGCGAAACCCTTTTGCTACTAGCCTTGCTTTATAGGTCCCTACATTTCCATCAGAACCAATTTTCTTCTTGAAAACCCATTTATTTCCTATAGGTACAATGCCTTCAGGTGGGTCAACAAGATCCCAAACTTGATTCTTATACGTGGAATCAATTTTGGATTTCATAGCATCAATCCAGTTTGAAGAGTCTATATATGATATGGCTTCTTCATAGGTAAGTGAATCATCTCCATGATCTACTTCTTCATAAGTAAACAACTCTTGTTCATCTTTATGAAGGAAACCATATCTTATTGGTAGGTGAGATATCCTAGTTGATCTGCAAGGAATTACTGTAGATGTTTCATTAATAGGTGCAGGTTGACTAAATGGATCTATATCCATCTGATCTATTGGTTGGTTAGA